>NC_090355.1:6483993-7083993 GCF_035084215.1 Heptranchias perlo
TCTCTTGTTGGAGATGGTCATTGCCTGGCACTTATCTGGTGCGAATGTTACTTGCCACTTATGAGCCCAAGCCTGGATGTTGTCCAGGTCTTGCTGCATGCGGGCTCGGACTGCTTCATTATTTGAGGGATTGCGAATGGAACTGAACACTGTGCAGTCATCAGCGAACATCCCCATTTCTGACCTTATGATGGAGGGAAGGTCATTGATATGGAAAAGGTAAACCGCGATGGTAGGATAATGGGGCCACAGGTTCAGACCGGTGAAAAGTAAATTTTATGGCTGATGTCAGGAACATCACACGGAGTGATCAAGTCAAGGAATGGACTTCTGGGTAAGTAATGGGAGGCAAAAGTGGCAGGATCGTTGAAGAGACCGCTAACTCCTAAGGGACAGTGTGGTTTTCTGGATGAATGAACTAAGCTGGCACTTGCGGTCGTTCTCATCTATATTTATCTTGTGACTCAAAAAGTTTTCAGAAATAGCCATTCAGCTGTTGGCAATGCAGTTAATTGCCTCTTGTAAATTTCCAGGTTTTAAAACCGTTTCTTTCAGTTTCACTTTCAAGCCCGAGGCTGGGCAATATGTTGGTTGCGTTTGCTGTCGGTAGCAGTAACGCATGTAAGGAAGGCGCTGCTCACTATTGTATACAAGAGGAGGGGCATTATAGTCGGCTCAATGGAACTTTCAGGCAGTGTCATCTATTTTGAGAGTAAATGTGCCAGATTTAAAAAAAAATCTCCCCTTCCTTTCCTTGGACATGCGAGCAACCTGCTTCAAAGTTTCTACCAGTGCCTGCCTAAAGTCGCCTCATAGTGCATGAGAGAGAGGCCTATGTGATCCTCCAGCCCCATCTTAGTTGGGAAGTGCTTGCCTTTTGATTGTTGGGCCCCACAGGGACATGACTGAGATTCAGAGCTCTTGTGTTCTGCTGCTTCACAAGAGCAGTGGGTTTGGACGGCAACTCGCCGTACAGCATTCGTTGATAATTTAAAAAAAATATGCTTATACTCCACTTGTGTTTTACACATGCCCCTTCATTATAGGCACTGCCTGAAGCTTAAGACTGAGCTGCTGACTTGAGTTAGTGCAGTGCACAGGACTTAGTGCTCACACAGCACATGGGAAAAGAAATCAGTGGATTAGTTAGCGGGTTCGGTACTGTAGTGGTTATGTTACTGGACTAGTAATCCAGAGAACGAGTTCAAATCCCACCATGACAGTTTGAGAATTTGAATTCAGTTCAAAGAATCTGGAAATAAAAAGCTGGTATTGTAAAAACCCAACTGGTTCACTTTAGGGAAGGTTGATCGAAGTGGCCCAGCAAGTCATTCAGTTGTATAATACAGGGCAACTAGGGGATGGGTATGCCCAGTAACATCCAGACCCCGAGGATGAGTTTTTTAAAAAATTCTCCTCGTGGGGTACAAACATTTGAGAGAGGAAGAGCACCTTCTCAAATGGGGAATCAAAAGAAGCGAATGTATCAGTGAGCAGAGGGGATAGAAAATAGACGGAATTAATTTTGTGCCTCAGATTTCTAACTGTGCTCCTTTGCCAAGACAGGATTTAAAGCTTTGATGTACTTGTAAACAAGTACGTGTGCGTTGATTGGAAACCATCCTTTATTTAATGTGTTTATCTTTATAGTAAGATGCAGATGCTGTATAGCAGCTCAAATAATGTGAACGCTGCAGGGAACTCATTGCACAATCGTTGACCAGAACAGAGAAAGTCCTCATTAACGTATATATTTATTTACACTCCACTGGGTCTGTTATCACAACCAGTTCCAACTTGTGCTTGATCACATTTTCCATGAGGAAGCTGCCCTATCTGAGAGTCTATTGGTTGTTTACATAAATGCTGTACTCGTTTGCCTAAATATGATGTCCGCAGTATCCCATTTTTATTTACAGTTACTGGTGTCGGTCAGAGTTGCTGTTGTGCTCGTGACTGTCTCATTTGTGCATGGCACAAAGTACTTGTCTGGATGTTGACAAGCAGCACAAATTTGCACTAAAGACGCCTGTTTTGAGCATGTTAGCAGACCTGTCCAGTCTTGCTTATTCTTAGTGAGAGTCCCTTTTTTAGCGTGGGGGGGTGGAAATCTTTTAGTACATCACTCTTAAAGGAGGAACTCCTATTATTCATTTTTAAAAAAAAACAAACGTTGTAAAGGATCCCCATGGTTTCATCCGGTTGGAACCCAAACTGCAGCTACTGTCTGTGACCAGCAGCCAGTTTGTAAACATGTTTAAGGCCTCAAAGTCGAATTCCTGTTAAGTAAACAATGGGTGAGTTCATACAGAGGTCAGTTGTAAGAGACCGTAGAAATTTTGGCTCAGGTATTTTCAGCTCCTGGAGTTTCAGCACCTTTCAAATTATGCCTTTGTTTCAGTAGTTTTTTTTAAAAGAGCGTGGTGGAAAAATGTAACAGACGTGTCTGTGTGGTTTGTGTGTGTGTGTGCTCAATAATAGTAGTAACAGCTCTTTTTAAAAAGAAAAATGTGTCTAACGAAACAAGTTGTGCTCGTTTTAACACTTCGCTGAATCGTGGAGATTGCCTGGAAGCTCCGGAACTCCCTCCCTAAATGTCTCCGCCTCTCCATCCTCCTTTTAAGGCGCTCCTTAAAACCTACCCTCTTTGAGCAAGCTTTTGGTCACCTGTCCTAATGTCGCCTTCTTTGGTTCGGAGTCACTGTTTGTCTGATTACGTTCCTGTGAAGCACCTTGGGTAGTTTCACTATGTTAAAAGCTCTGAATAAATGCAAGTAGTTGTTGTTGTTCAGAGTTAAATTGTTTGCCCTTTCAGATAAATGTCTCCATTGGAGCATACTCCAAATGAAGAGCAAATTAGTACATTTCATTCTTTTCTATTTGCTTCCCTTTTTAAAAACAAAAGCGATCTTGATTCAGGGGCTCTCTGACGTCTGGCTCATTGAACTGTCCCCGATCTTGCATTTAGCCTTTGAAGTTAATAAACCATTTCTGGCTCCAAAACTTACAGCCAGTTTAAACATGCAAGCAAACAGTAAGGCCTCTCCTGGCTATGGGGCCAGTGGCAACACAGACGAGGAATTGCAGTTATTGTTGACATCACTTTATCGACACTTTTTTTGTTTCAACTCGCCAGTGCTACTACGCTTTATGTTTCTGCCTTGGTGGCAACCTGCGCTGTGAACCTTGACCCTCCACTCTCGTTTCCCAATTAAGGAAAATGTCGTTGTTCAAAGCGGGAGCAGTGATGTCCCAGTATGGCTTACGCAGAAGCTGACATATTGGTTGTGGACCCAACAAACTCATTTAAAATAAAAACTGAAAATGCTGGAAAACACTCAGCGGGTCAGGCAGCATCTGTGGGGGGAGAGAGAGAGAGAAAAACAGAGTTTACGTTTCAGGTCGATGACCTTTCATCAGAACTGGAAGATGTTAGAGATGAGCAGCTTTTAGGCAAATACAGAGCCAGAGAAAAGGTGGGGGTGGGGATGCAAGGAAAGAACAAAAGGGAGAGGTCTGTGATAGGGTGGAGGACAGGAGTGACAAAAGGGATGATAGTACAAGGCAAAAGAAGGTGGTTTTGGGACAAACATGGACCCCAAAGATGTGTCTGGGGGAGGTGTAAATGGTTCCAGAATGCCCAAGAGAAAATGGGAGAACTGGTTAAGATCTAATTTTTTTTTTAACAATAAACTAATTTGTTTGGTTCAAACAAACTGTAATTCTTGTTCAATCCAAACTGAACTCCGTATTTACTGGTTGGAACATACAACAAGAGACATTTAACCAAAACAGAAATGATAAAAGGTCAGGACAGAGTTCTCTGATTGCCTTCTCACGGTTACCTGGCAGAAATGCTGCATCCATGTATTTTCAAGTTGAATTGAGTCTCAAATTTCTGAATGTTAATTGAAATGTTTTAGTCCCCTGCCTCTCTTTTATTCCATTCTATTAGCATTTACAGAATAGCAGCCAACCATGAGTTGCAGTTTTACATGTAGAATGGATCTTTTTATTGCGTGTTGAGATTTTCTTTTAGCATAAAGTGTTTATTCATTTCAAAAGAATAAACGCGCTGCCCACATCCCAATAAAAGCAAGCAAAAATCATTGAGGATTTTACTTGTTCTTGAGTAGAGCATGGTTTTTAGTACACTGATGATACACAGTGATCGTTTGTGTTGGTTTATGGATTTTATCGGACTGTTGGAAATATTTTTGGACTACTGGTTTGTGTCCCCCTCAGCCCCCTCCTCACTGAGGGTGTTGACTGGGCACAATTTCTTTCCAACCTCTTAACTTCTAACCTCACTTTCTTGATAACAGCCTAGTGAAATCTGCACTTATTTCATTTATATTGCATCTTGAGACTCAATGGAAATGGAAGGAAGTAGTGTGAGATTCTCCCTGGTGCCTTGAGAGAGCCAGTGTCACGCTCGAGTTTGACACCAGATATAGGACATAGTACCAGTGAAGTGCCAAAGCTGATTTAATAAGTGTTTATGGGATTCTCTGGTCCTCTGGAATACCATCGAAACTTGTGCAGAGTTGATTTAGGTGCTGCTCCTACCCATGCTCTCTAAACATTTCCAAATATAACGGCGAGGATAGGTTCTCTTGCTGCTGTGAGAATTCCAGTCAGAGTCCCAGTAGTATAAACAAGGGGTACAGCCTGGATGTCATGCACCACAGACAATCTCCTCAAGTTGTTGATCTCTCTGTATGTGAGTCCAGATTTTCACCTTTGATTTACTTCATGCCACAAGTACCTGGCTCCTTTGTTTTGTGAGTGAGTGTCTCGTTCCCTTGAATTATTTTCTTTTTCCTCTTTCCTCCTTCAGCCAGATGGAAACCTTCATTTGGCAGTACCAGAAACTAGCTTCTGCTCCAAGAGTGGTAGTTACCGTGTCAGTGCAGTCTCTTCCTGCGTTTACTGAATCGGAAATTTGATGAACACATCCCCTTCTAAATAAAAATATTGATCAGTGTAAAGTTTAATTTTGTAATGCAATCATGGTATCCCAATTGATATAGGACCCTTAGCCCTGTTTGGATAATGGCCACGCCCTTCCATTGCCAGATGTAAGTCACTGTTCTGCGAACTGCTTACAGTTTTGGTTTCCTTATCTAAGGAAGGATATACTTGTCTTAGAGGCGGTGCAACGAAGGTTCACTAGATTAATTCCTGGGATGGGAGGCTTGTCCTATGAAGGGAGGTTGAGTAGAATGGGCCGATACTCTCTGGAGTTTAGAAGAATGAGAGGTGACCTCATTGAAACATATAAGATTATGAGGGTGCTTAACAGGGTAGATGCTGAGAGATTGTTTCCCTTGGCTGGAGAGTCTAGAACCGGGGGCATAATCGCAGGATACGGGGTCGGCCATTCAAGACTGAGATGAGGAGGAATTTCTTCACGCAGTGGGTTGTGAATCTTTGGAATTCTCTATTCCAGAGGGCTGTGGATGCTAAGTCACTGAACATATTCAAGGCTGAGATGGATAGATTTTTGGACTCTAGGGGAATCAAGGGATATGGGGATTGGGCAGGAAAGTGGAGTTGAGGTCGAAGAGCAGCCATGATCTGATTGAATGGCAGAGGAGGCTCGAGGGGCCGTATGGTCTACTCCTGCTGCTATTTCTTATGTTCTTGTTTGAATTATTGCTTTGGTTATTTTTTTGGTTTGATCGTCTCCACACACCTCACCCCATGTTAATATTTTTTTTTGCTATTTTCCATCCATGTTTTGCAATTATTTGTGGCTACAAATTTAAACAAAAATGATTAAATTACATGCAGGGTGGAGTCGCACTGTGCAATATTAACATGGCTAATAGAAGAAAATTCAGTACGAGAAAGGATGATGTGGTCCATCAAGCTCACTGTTGAAGCAAAGGTTGTAATTACTTTTAAAAGAGAATTAAACAATTGATTGAAAAAAAGAATCTTAAAGTGGTATGGGGTGCAAGCAAGCTTGTGCTAACTTACAAACTCCTTCCTGCAAACTGACTGACTCCAGCCAAGTACCAGCTGGCTCTAGCGAATTGATACCTGATCCGAAAACATGATTGGTTATGGATTATCTGTAAGTGTCCATACTCAAACTGATAGGAAACACTGAACAAGCAGTAGAGTGGGATTACTCATGGGGACTTTGTGTGAAATACACCGTTGGACTTGATGGGCTGAATGGCTTGCGTTCATGCTTAACATTCTACGATTCTAAATGCATCGCAGGTGATCTTGGTTGTTGACCTCTCCTGCGTGTGACAGTTCCAGATTTTCGTCCTTGATTTACTTCATGCCTCGTTTGTGCAGCAAGTATCTGGGTTGTTCACCCATGCTCCTTCATTTAGTGAGTGAGATAGTTTTGTCTTCCATTGAATTATTTTCCCCTTTTCTCCTTCAGACACACGGGGCCCGATATTAGGAGGGCGGTGGTTTGGCAGCGGGGGGTCGACTGGGCGCGTGGGTAACGCGCCCAGTGAAATCGGGGTGCTCCGCACGCAATCGCCGCTTGATTGAAGGTACTTACCTTTGCTTCCGGGTTTCGCACTGGAAAGCTGCGCAGCGGGTGGACTGCGCATGCGCAGCATCGGCTGTCAGCTGGAGGAGCCCTATTTAAAGGGGCAGTCCTCCACTGACTGATGCTGCAGAAAATAGGCAAAATTACAGCATGGAGCAGCCCAGGGAGAAGGCTGCTCCCAGGTTTAATGATGCCTCACTACAGGTCTTATTGGATGGGGTGAGGAGGAGGAGGAGGAGGACAGAGATCTTCCCCCCCCCCCCCCCCGGCGGGCGGGAGGAAGCAGCCTGCCTCTGCCACCACGAAAGCCTGGCTCGAGGTGGCAGAGGAGGTCACCAGCACCACCAACATATCGCGCACCTGCATACAGTGCAGGAGGCGCTTAAATGACCTAAGTAGGTCAGCCGAAGTGAGTACACTTACTCATTCCCCTACACTCCGTCTGCCACATCACCGCCCCCATCCCACATCTCTTTCTGCACTGCCAACACTACTCTATCACATCACTCCTCACACCCACTCAAAGCTCATCCTCATCTTACCTGCACTTACTCACCTCGCCAGTACTCATCCCACCACTACCACTCAACCCAATCCTCATACAATCTCATGGCTCTATCTCATACTCACCCTCTCATGCATCTCTTTCACGGTCAGCCTCACTCAACCTGCCACTACCTGTGCTGCAGCCACAGGGCATGCATCACATATGTGCAGTAGGAAGCGTAAGGCAAACGTGTCGTGAGCATGAAGGGGATGCACAAGGGAGTTTGAAGGTTTGTCATGGTTTTTACCTATATTTAATTTCTGATCAACTCACATTACATATTATATTGTCACCACTACTGCCACGTCTTGTCTGGTTTGTGCAATAATGCCCTTTCCTGAAGATCACTATGAAGACCCACAACTGATGCCACCCATTGTGTCACTGCAGAGTGGGTGTAGGTGTATTTGCAGGGCTCTTTTGTGCAGACGACTGAGAGACGTCGGCGATGTCCCCGGTGGCACCCTGGAAGGATGCGGAGGAGAAGTTGTTGAGGGCAGTGGTGACGTTGACAGCGAAAGGTAAGCAGATGGTGCTCGGGTCAGCCGGGAGCAGCTCGGCATGAAGGAGTCTGCAGATGTCCACGACTACATGTCGAGTGACTCTGAGCCTCCATGTGCACTGCTGCTCAGAGAGGTCCAGGAAGCTGAGCCTCGGTCTGTGGACCCTGTGGCGAGGGTAGTGCCCTCTGCGACGCATCTCTCTCTGCGGTTGCCCTCCCTCCTGCTGTGCAGGTGGATGTGTCACAGCACTGTGTTGCGGTGCTTCACGTGTCAGAGGTAGACGGCGTGGATGGCGAGGCTGGTAATGCTGTTCGCCCTCCGAGGAGGTCATGACTGCAGCTACGGCGGCCCCCATCCGGAAGATGTACATCTGAGGGGGTCCGCAAGGTAGGTAAATGTGTCTGGACACTGGGGTAAGTGTGCAAGTTTGTGAATTTTATTGTTAGGAGGAGGGTGGTGGAGGCCAAACTTTGTCCAAAGTGACAGAGTGGCCTCCTGCAATGAGTGAGGGTTCCCCCCCCCCCCCCACCTGTCATATGGACCTTTGCAGCTGCCACAGGCTGATGGCTGCAACACGTCCATTTGAACTGGGAGTATTTCCCCCAGTACGGGAAACAATCCCAGTTGCTTGTAAAATCCCACCCCTCCTAAAATATCTCATTAATCAGGTCTGTAAACGACCTGAAATACCAAAATAAATAGCTTAAGTGGCACCCCGCCGGCTTTAATTGCCGGCGGGAGTCCCATATGCGGGGGCTGCGCGCGCATGTCAGCGCGTCTGTGGGAAACCCAGAAGTGGGCGGGTTGGAGCCGGGCTCCCGCCCCGCCCCTGGAATCCCCGATTTTCGGAGCCCCCCCACCAGGAACGCACCCGATCGCGGGTGCTAAAATCATGCCCCATGACTCAGGTAACAATAGCTGGATTTTGAGTTCTGACTGAACAGTTCCTTTGTCAACTCCTAAATGGCTGATAAGATATCAGTGCTGCCATAGTTTGAATTTGCAAACGTGTATTTAATCAGCCAGCTGAAGTTTAGTTCCCACACAGTAGTGTTGGCTTGTGAAAAATACAAAGAGCTGTGTGGAAACTGCAGGTTTTTACAAAGAAACAAAACATCCTTCGGAGATTCAACTAACCCAAGTGTGAGTTTGGCGGTGCCCAAAGAGTTAAAAATTTCCATTTAAAATCGATAATGTGGGGCTGTGTTTATGCTAAAAAAGTTAACTAAGTGAATCTGGCTGGTGCCAACCAATCTCTCATCTCGCTGAGTAACATGGCAGATAGGCCAAGTATTGAAGTGTCCGGAAAACCCTAAAATCACTAAGCGAAGTGTGCTGATTTTTTTATGTTCATTTCTTTACATATGCTTGTGACCAGTAATGGCGAAGGGAAGGTCAGGGTGCTTGAAGGTCAGAATTAGAGGACTTGAGGGTGCAGGAGGGGATTTAAAACTGGTGGAGGTTGCAGACATATGGTTTGGTGAGGCCATAGGGGAATTATTAGATGAAGACGAGGATTCTAAATGAAGTGCGTTTGGGGATAGGGAGCCACTGTACGTCAGCAAGGAGGTGGGGGTTGGCTGTTGAGGATACAGGTGGCTGTGTTGAATCCTCAATTCTTTTCTGAGTTGGAGCTTTGAAGAAAGAAGCTGTTCACAAGACACTCTTTCCCTGCTCATTATTAATTGTTAAGACTTCCCAATGTCTGTGATGATTCCATGATTTCCCCATTGTAGAGGATGACATTGATTGGTATATTTCTGTTACCAGCTGCTTTTTGTACTGGTGTTACTGGGGTGTTTGCCCTGCAGGTTCCTGAAGGACAAATCTTCTGTGCCTGATGACAACCCTTAAGTAAATGTGGCATATTTACTCATGATTCTGGTGCATTTGTATTGGGGAGCCCATCAGCTGTGTGGGGCCTCTATATCTGCCTTCCTTCACATCTGCAACGTAAACTCAAAATGTGCACACTTACCTATGTGAGATACCTGCCTCCACTTTGAATGCAGTTTCATTTCTCCTTGTTGCGTACGTTATTGAAATGTTAGTGAAAACACTAACATCCTGAGAGACCAGAAACAGGAATACCGTACAAAATCCAAATGGCTTCAAGCAAGTACAAAAGCACTACAGTACAGTGCGATAATGAAACCAGGTAGACATAGGGCAGAAATGGTCTGTGCACATTTGGGAGCAGAGGACATATGCGATGTCCAGCAGCATATTTCCCTCATGCATATCTTAATACAAAACACCATGTATTCTCAATGAACTGCTATGAACAGTATGTCATAAAATGGAGGAGCTATAAAAAGTTGAATTTAACAACATGTTGCACATTCAACTTGTGAAGTCCATATTCAAATGCTTCTAATACTTTAAGCATGTAGAACAATTTTGAAATGCCAAGATTTTTGACGTTGCTACTTTTGAGCATGAACTTTCTTTTAAACTTCAACTCGGTAAAAACCACAAGATCTTCAGCTTGTGATACATCAGGAAATAAAAGGAACTGTAACAGTGACCATCAGTACAGCGTTTCCCCTCAATTGCCTGAAATATCTCTTTCTCCACCAAACGTACACACCAAGGGACAATGAAACTGCATTCAAAGTGGAGGCAGGCATGTCACGTAGGTAAGTGTATACATTTTGAGCTTAGGTTGGAGGGAAGGCAGATATAGAGTTTGGTGCAGGTTGCACATCTAATAATAGTACATATGTGAAAGGCACAGGATGAGAGGAATTAAAATTGCAGAACTGAAAAACTTTATTAATATTAACGTTAATGGATTTTATATTGGTGTCAGTGGGGGATTGTGCCACTGGTTCCTGAAGACCAGGTCCCACTCAGATGGTGGGCTCCAGCAAATACTTACCGTTTCCCTTTTAAATGCAAATATCTCTGGCTCAGTAGCCACTTGTGTTAAAACATTCCACATTCTAATAACCCATCTGTGTGAAAAGCACCAGAATGATGAGTTAATATGCCACATTTACTTAGGGGTTGTCATCAGGCATGGAAGATCTGTGCTTCAGGAAAGGCTCCAGATGTGCATTTCTTACCTCAGACCAGGATGTGTTCTGCTATCTGGGCTTTATAAATTTATCTTTATAACCTGGGGATACCAACTCTGGACATATTCCTGGAGGTGTCATGACCTGCCTCCAACTGCCCCGCACACTGCTGCCATTGGTCGGCCAACATGCCCATATTTGCAGAGCACCACCATCCCATGCCATTTGGAAGTGAATAGACACTTTGTTTACCCGATTGGATGATTCTTGACTACCAGTCAAACAGCCTTTTTTTTCCCATGCCTAATATTTTTTATAACTAATAAACAAAATAGTTAAACGAAAATTTTTAAAAACCCACAATTTTTAATGCCCTTTCGATTTTTCTCTTGGGCTGCTCAGAGCAGTTTCCTGGAGACTCCAGGACAAAGTCAGCATGGATTTATGAAAGGGAAATCATGCTTAACAAATCTACTGGAGTTTTTTGAGGATGAAACTAGTAGAATAGATAGGGGAGAACCAGTGGATGTGGTGTATTTGGATTTTCAGAAGGCTTTTGATAAGGTCCCACGCAAGAGGTTAGTGTGCAAAATTAAAGCACATGGGATTGTGGGGAATATACTGGCATGGATTGAGAATTGGTTGACAGACAGGAAACAGAGAGTAGGAATAAACGGGTCTTTTTCCTGGTGGCAGGCAGTGACTCGGGGGGTGCCGCAGGGATCAGTGCTTGGGCCCCAGCTATTCACAATATATATCAATGATTTGGATGAGGGAACTAAATGTAACATTTCCGAGTTTGCAGACGACACAAAGCTGGGGTGGAATTTGAGCTGTGAGGAGGATGCAAAGAGGCTCCAATGTGATTTAGACAAGTTGGGTGAGTGGGCAAGAACATGGCAGAAGCAGTATAATGTGGATAAATGTGAGGTTATCCACTTTGGTTGTAAAAACAGAAAGGCAGATTATTATCTGAATGGTGATAGATTGGGAAAAGGGGAGGTGCAACGAGACCTGGGTGTCCTTGTACACCAGTCGCTGAAAGCGAGCATTCAGGTGCAGCAAGCAGTTAGGAAGGCGAATGGTATGTTGGCGTTCATTGCAAGAGGATTTGAGTACAGGAACGGGGATGTCTTACTGCAGTTGTACAGGGCCTTGGTGAGACCACAGCTGGAGTATTGTGTGCAGTTTTGGTCTCCTTATCTGAGGAAGGATGTCCTTGCCATGGAGGGAATGCAACGAAGGTTTACCAGACTGATTCCTGGGATGGCAGGACTGACGTATGAGGAGAGATTGGGTCGACTAGGCCTATATTCACTCGAGTTTAGAAGAATGAGAGGTGATCTCATCGAAACATATAAAATTCTAACAGGACTAGATGCAGGGAGGATGTTCCCGATGGATGGGGAGTCCAGAACCAGGGGTCACAGTCTCAGGATACGGGGTATGCCATTTAGAACCGAGATGAGGAGAAATTTCTTCATTGATGGTGGTGAACCTGTGGCATTCTCTACCACAGAAGGCAGTGGAGGCCAAGTCATTAGATGTATTCAAGAAGGAGATAGAGAAATTTCTTAATGCAAGGGAAATGGGGAAAAAGCGGGAACAGGGTACTGAGTTAGAAGATCAGCCATGATCATTTTGAATGGCGGAGCAGGCCCGAAGGGCCAAATGGCCTACTCTTGCTCCTATTCTCTGTGTTTCTATGGTTGGCAGCGCTACTGTAACCTCAGCATCCTGGAGTGACAGAAACAGGAATCATAGGAACTGCAGCTAGGAAAGCCTTTCACTCCAGTGTGCTTGTGCCACTTCTAGCGCATCAACTGGAGCTAACTACTGTAACACCATTTACATGCCCTTTCCCCGCACCCTTTTATATTCTTCCTTTGCAAATACTTATCCATTTCCCTTTTAAATGCAAATGTCTCTGGCTCAGTAGCCACTTGTGTTAAAATATTCCATATTCTAATAACCCATCTGTGTGAGACAAATTCTAACTTTGTCTTTTGTTCTTCCTGGGTCTATGCCATCTTCTCGATTCACCAATCAGCGGAAACAATCTTGTGCTGTTTGCTCTCTCGAAACCTTTGTAATCTAGAAAATCTCAAATAGATCAGCTCTTAAACTTCAGCACTGCAGATGCTGGAAATCTGAAATAACAGAAAATGCTGGAAATACTCAGCAAGTCAGGCAGCAAGTACAGAGCCCCCTTTTTTCCCCCTGGCTCTGTACTTGCTTATAAACTGTTAAATCTCTAACTTCTTCCAGTTCTGATGAAAGGTCATCGACCTGAAATGTTTACTCTGTTTCTCTTTCCGCAGATGCTGCCTGACCTACTGAGTATTTCTAGCATTTTCTGTTTTTAGCGTTTAAACCTTTCTGTTCCAGTTATAATGGTACTATTTTTTGAACTCTTCTTCATAACTATAACCTCTCGTTCTTTGTATAATTCTAATGAATCTTTGCTGTACTTTTGCCAGGGCTGTAATATCCGTGCTGTAATGGGGCTCCCAAAACTGCATTGAATGCTCCAACTGTGGCCAAACCAATGTGGTAAATGAATTTTCTACCTGCACTTCTATCTTTAACGATATCTGTATCAGCGCCTCTACATATCTGTTTCCCCTCCACTCTGTTGAGAATTATATGAAGGGTCCACACCTGAAACATTAATTTGTCTCTGCTCTCCACAGATGATGCCTGATCTGCTGAGTGTTTCCAGCATTTTCTATTTTTGTTTAAAATCTTTCTGTTTAGGGTATACTCACTTTCATTGTCCTTTCGCCCTAAATGTACTGCACATTTCTCTGTATTGAACTGCATCTGCCACCTATCTGTCCACTTCACTAACATTCCTCCTGTAAGCTGGTGCATTCTTCCTCACTGCCATGACCCCTGATTTGGTATCATCAGCAATCTTCACCATCATTTCTTTTTTGCTCGTGTCCAAATCCAGGAGGTAAATGAGAAACAAAAGATGTCCCTGCGGCTCACCACTGCACACCTCCTCCTGGCAATCTGAATCACATCCAGGTTGAACCCCACTCTTTGCTTCCTGGCCCTTAACCACCTCACAATTCTTGCAGCTATACTTCCTTTCATACAACAAATTTTAATTTTCCTAATCTCTTCTGTAACATTGTCACAGTTTGGGATTCTGTGGACTTTTATTTTTTCATGAATAGGACCCAGATGAGCTGTCCTAATGTGTGTTTTTTGCAGGAGCTTACTTGTAAGAGTAGTTTCCCTGGACAGCCCCATGCTGGGTTGGCCATCCATAGGCAGACAAGAGATGGTTCGAATGTACGATGGGAAGTTGTTTTGCAAAGACCCTAAATAATAGCCTATTCGCTAGTGATATCTGGTCATTCAGGAGACATCTGACACCTTGGTGTTGTCAGATTTCTTTGATCTCTGCCAGTCATTGAAGGGAGATTTTTTAAAGAATCAATAGAGAGACCAGGGGCATGATTTTAAATGGGAAAAACGGATGGGTTGGGGGCGGGTGTAAAAAATTAAAAAAATCTTAAACCTGCCTCCAGCCCGCCCACTTCCGTTTTTGAATGGAGGCGGGATGAGGAGCGGGAGACCAACCTGCTATTGGGTTGGTTGGTCAGTGAAGCTTTCAAACAGACTGCAGGCCTCCATTTTTACAGATTTTTTGTTTTCAACTCCTGGGGGCTGGGATTCCCCGGCCTTCTACTTCACACCACGTGAGAGGAGGAGAGAAGGCCCAAAACTGCAGGTAAGTGCCTTTATAACACAGCTTGTGGGCCAGAGGGGAGCAGGAGTACTTCCCCCAGGCCCAACAAGCTGACCTTCAGCGACTCTACATATGCGATCAAACGACCTCTTCCCCCACCCCCCCCACCACGGTCTCCGCGTCCCCAACGATCTCCGACCCCTCCGACCCCCCCCCCGATGGTTTCCGACCCCTCTGACCCCCCCACCCCAGTTGACTGAAATTGGGAAATGATGCAATGCATGATAATTGACTCCTATATTCTATCAATGAATGACGATTAAGAATATACATGTATGTGCTATGTTTTTTCTCTTTATGCTTATTATTCTGCCCATTCATTTAGCTATAACTCTTCAAAACTGTTATTTGAACCGAGTATATAATGAACTGAATATCAAGTGGGAACTGATCAAAATTAAAAGTGGATGAGCTTGTTGAGCAATGATATATAGTTTCATCCAGGAAAAATTTTAAATAATGGGAATCTTACCTCTCCCGGAAGGCCAATATTATCAATGGTGAGATGTACTCAAATCATTAGTGACTTGCCAAGTTTGAGCAATAGGTGGGGAAAAATCAATTTATGCATCACAAGCCATTCATAATTATCCATTTACTTGTGGGATGGGGATATTTTTCAGTCTGCATTAAGTTTATGGAGGGGAAAATTTACTGTATTAATATGGAATATAAGTGAGGACTAAGCATTTTTGATGGCGATGGAAAATGTATGTGTGAGTGTGGATTATATGTAGAATTTAACATAATGATCAGGTACAAAGGAGTATTAAACATAATTTGTATTTGTATGTGGAAAATTTATTGTTGAGGGCTACACAAAATGCACCGAGGTAGAATTTCCAAAGGGGTTCTCCAGATCATCCACCATAACTTGGTTGGAAGATCGGGAGAATCCCCACAGAAATTCCAGAGTGTTTAATCCTCAGTAATATCTTAGTGTGTGTACTCATGACTAGGTGCTGCCAAAAAGTGAGCATGCTCTTGCCCCAAAAATAAAAAAGTGAGTATACTCGGTATACCTGAATACAGGCTCCACAACAATCTGCATTAGCTCTAAGGTTTAGTCTAACGGAACATTTTTGTAACAGTTCCCATTTCTAATGAGAGTAATTCCAATGCTGATATCAGCCTCTTTCGAGACAACTGGGGACAGACTGTTAACTGCGAGGGAATTCATCTGTACTAGCTTGAACATGTGGCTCTGCATGCTGACCCCTTAAAGGGTTCAAATGTTTGATGGTACGTGCTTGATGGTGCATTCAGTTGACTGAATATCATGCATTGTGTCATGCGACTACCAGGATGGGAGAAGGCGAACCAGACAGACCTTGGTCTCTTTTCATCTAGCAATTCCTATGTTCCTATTTCATGCAAGTTTCCATTAAAAGAAGACAAAAAAAAAATAACAGAAGGGCATAATTCCACGGTTATCTGTCATCCTTCCCGGGACCACCTTCACTTTACTGAGTCAGAAACTTTTGTCATTTGCCTTTTTGTCCAATAATTCACTCACTAAAATGAGCCACTTCTTCAGTTGACTCAGAAATGTGGGCAGAGATCATTCATTTACCTTGAGCTTACGTAAGATAATGACACATCATTGTTCTGGCATTTAGAATGAAGGATAGTCAATTTCAGTCGAAAGCAAGTTGTAAACATGTCTGTCTTGGTTCATAAACAGTTTAGGCAATGCATTTATCTGAGGCAGTGTTACGTGTGGTGCTTCATCCTGAAAGTGAATGCAATGCAGCAAGGACAAGTGCTAGGTTGTGAGGCATAATAGCGAGAAACATTTTCACTATCTTGTGCAAAACTGAAAGACCTACTCCAACCTTGTACACATCTAATTCCGGTAGCTAAGCAAATTGCTGCGCTCAATCAGCTGTAGCAAGTTTAGATTATGGACTCCTAGAAGAGGGTCCTGCAATATAGACACTGCATCAGAGATGCTTTCCCTATATATGTGTGAACACTGCTGAGTTCTATTGCGGCCAAGGCCACCAGCTGCAAGTTGGGTAACTTCTCGATGGAACCTGTTCATTGGCACAGGCCAATGAGTTTGAAAACAATGCATTGTGAACAGGATTCCCTCATTTGCAGTTTGTACTGTTGTCTTTCTTGTTCAGTCATTTACATCAAACTCATTCAACTTAATAGGTAATTAGGGAAATTATATTAATAAGAACATAAGAAATAGGAGTAGAAGTAGGCAACAATGCCCCTCGAGCCTGCTCCGCCATTCAGTCAGATCATGGCTGATCTTTGACCTCAACTCCACTTTCCTGCTTGATCCCCATATCCCTTGATTCCCCTAGAGTCCAAAAATCTATCCATCTCTGCCTTGTTGGTTTACAGCTACTATTAGGGGGCCTATAATCTGCTCCCACCAGTGTTTTCTGCCCCTTGTTATTTCTTACTTCTCCTCATACTGATTCTACTTCCTGATCCTCTGAGCCAAGATCCTTTCTCACCATTGACCTTATGGCATCCTTTATTATTAGGACTACACCCCCTCCTTTTCCATTCTGCCTGACTTTTCTAAATGTCATGTGCCCTGGAATATTTAGTTCCCAACCTTGGTCATTTTGCAACCATATCTCTGTAATGGCTATTAGGTCAAACCCATTTATCTCTATTTGTGCAATTAATTCATCAATCTTGTGATGAATGCTCCGTGCATTCAGATAAAGAGCCTTTAATTTTGACTTTTTACCATTTTTTTTTCCTGCTTTGACCTTACTTGTTGTTGCACTATTATTGGTAAACTCTCTGTCCTTTCCTGCCACACTCTGCTTATCTTTACCCAAGTCATTGCACTGTTCTATTGTTTTAACTTTTCTCATTAGATTTCTAAATTCCCACCCCCCCCCCTTTTAGTTTAAAGCCCCATCTACAGCTTTAGTTACTCGATTTGCCAGGACACTGGCCCCAGCCCGGTTTAAGTGGAGCCTTTCCCATCGGAACAGCTCCCTCTTTCCTTGGTACATGCCTGTGCCCCATGAATCAAAACCCCTTCCTCCCACACCACTCTTTGAGCGACGCATTTAACTCTCTGATCTGTTTGTCTCTATGCCAATTTGCATGTGGCTCGGGTAGTAATCCAGCGATTATTACCTTTGAGGTTCTGCTTATTAATTTAGACCCTAACTCCTCAAACTCCCTCAGCAGAACCTTATTCTTAGTTCTACCTATGTTGTTGGTTCCTTCGTGGACCACAACAACTAGATCCTTCCCCTCATGCTCCAAATTCTTTTCCAGCCGCGAGGAGATGTCCTTAACCCTGGCACCGGGCGGGCAACACAGCCTTAGGGACTCTCGGTCGCGGCTGCAGAGAACAGTATCTATCCTCCTGACTATACTGTCTCCTACCACAACCACATTCTTTTTCACTCTCCCCACTTGAATGGTCTCGTGTACCACAGTGTCATGGTCTGTTTGCCCATCCTCCCTGCAGACCTTGCTCTCATCCATACAGGTGGCAAGTATCTCGTTGGACAACAGCAACATTCAAAGACAAGCTCATGGCAACCAGATCTTAGTGTCACGGAGTTTCTGTCTAAGTGCAGTCTCCCGCAAAAGAAGTGGGAAAGGATGGGTGTACAGAGCTCTGATTTCATGGCTCCCTCTGTAAAAGACTTGTACTGTGGACCAGCTTCTTTACTTACTGGTTTACAGTGACTGAATAAGTATAATTCCATTTTTATGTCATGGGATTCTGGGATTTTACCAGTGTTTTCAGTATCCCATTCTGTTTGTAATTAGGACCATTGGTTGATTGTGACTAAATAAATGAAATTCTAGGAATTTTTAACATTTTTTCCACTCTTTTCAGGATTACATTCCATGACTCCATCCATTTTCCCGTAAAAACCACAAACCTGTAGTGTTACTTCCTCCAAATATGTAACAGTGGAAAACAAAGTCCCTTTCTTTGGTGAAGATTGTTAGTGTAGCTTTGGTTTGTGCTGAGTTAACTGACCTTGGCCAAGGTAGTGGTAGGAAAGAACAACAAATGAACTGCATTTATATGGCAATTTGCATGTACTCAGGATGTCCCAATGTTCTTCACAACCAATGAATTTCTTTTGAAGTAAAGTCATCGTTGCTTTTTTTTAGGCAAATGTGGCTGCCTATCTATGCACAGCGAAGTCCCTTAAACAGCAAAGTTAGTCTTATTTTGGTTTGTGTTTGTTTGAGGGATGCGTATTGGCCAGGAGAGCTCCCCTGCTCTTCGAGAAGTGCCACTGGGTCTTTTGTGTCGATCTCTATAGGCAGATGGGGCCTCAGTTTAACAACTCCACCGAGAGGTAGCATTTTAGACGGTGCGGCACTCAATCAGTACTGTATTGAAGTGATAGATTTTTAGATTATGCACTCGTGTACCTCGAGTTCACGATCTTCTGGCTCAGAGTGAGAGTGCTGTCACTGGGCTAAACTGGGAATAAGGTAGGTGTGCAACAACTGGCGTCAATGCACTTGAACCAAAGAGTGGGAAAAATCAGCCTGTGTTCCAACTCCAAATTGCTAGCTATTGTCTGGTGACCAACTGGTGACAATCTTTCATAGGGATGGGGGAGGTAAGTGGGGTCCTTTGGGTCTGAGGGACTTTTGAGATGGCGTGCCTGCCGATGGAATATTGGAATGAAGTCAACTCTCCACGGCAGACTCTGTAACCTGATACCTGAACTAAACAGGTGTGCGATATTCCAGTGCACTGTTGATGATTGATCTAATTCATTAATGAACCCAGAAGGGTAGACCTGTTACTGGGAGCCAGAGTTTTCCCCACTTGGTCCCCAATGACCTTGTGGATAAGATGGTCCCAGCTGGACAAACAGCTCTGGTAAGCTCTACAGTTTTAACTGGTTAACCTTCAGCAATGTCCCTAGTCACACTTTGGGGTCCCTAAGCCTTGACTCTGCTAACCTGCACCTAAACTCTCTGGACTTGGATAAGCAGGATATGTCAATACAGGGAGAGTGCCGACTCCATATGTGGCAACAAAAACCCTACAAGTGCTGTAGATTTTTCAGTAATGTGATTTGGAGACTCTTAAACATAATGCTGGGTTTCTGTGCGAAAAAGATAAAACAATACTTATCAGTAGACCTCTGCATGCGTGTGCATTTGAACATTGGACGACAGTGTCAGGGCTAGCTGTAGGGCCTCATGTTCTCAGATGGCCCGCTTGTCACTCTTTAGCTGCTTTTATATTGTGTGAGATCCAATGTGCAGCAATCACGCTGTTGGGCGCATTCCAAAACTAAACTTGTCAGGATTTGCTAAGGATGGTTGCTGGTTTGCTGGCCAATGCGGGTCTTAGCGCAAAATAAAAGCAGATCAAGTCTAGAAATGAAGAATGGCCAGGCTATTTGGGTGAAGTACAAGAGGGCCGCTGACTCCCACGGAGCAAGAACCCAGTATTAATCAGGAGAGGCAAAGAGAAAAAAAAACAAATGATGTTGCATAGCACCAACGTGACATTTGACGAGAATTCACCGGTTTTGCAATGATTGTGTTGACAATTGTCTGCTTTAATACAAATCATTTTTGTTTTCCACAATTGCTAAAAGTATATGTTTAACCCTCCACCTTAAACCTCCTTGTGTTCATCATTCTCTGTTCAACAGGACCTTTTCCCAGGGCTCTGACATGGTATTCTGCAACTGGTCACCAGAAACTGGCTAGCGTAACTCACTTGCCAACTTTTTGTGCTCTTGGTAAGGAACTTATGTCCACCCACCACCATTGCCATATTGAGCAGAAGTTCACCATTGGATTATGAATCCATATCCTAATGCTCAGTGAAAGATGTTTTGGTCATCAGCTACCAATTGCATTCTGCTAATGATTCTTCAAGTAGTCTAAAGTTCAATGGTCTCTGCAGTTTTCAGAACGGGCTGTTCCAATACCTGATTCTGCCTTCAAACCCCTTTTGATATGATGACAATTTCCGTTCAATGACTGCTTCACATGACAGCAACAAAAGTCTTCTGCAAGTCAACTATGAATGTGGAGGCAATTGTGGCTCCAACTGACAATTGCCACAGATCTAGGACTCAAATGATGCTGATCGAGGAAGCTCTATGGTTTCTGTCAGGCAGCCTGCAGCTGATCCTCCAGAATTCTTTACCAGTATCGAGAAGTGCTTCTAATTGGTGTCTGGGTAGTCTTAAGGAGGAGAATTGTGAGCGCTAGTGAGATTTTGGACTCCAGTCCTTACAGTAAATCTGGTTAAGCAACTGACCAGAAAACGCCACAAAAATATCACTGTTAGTTGCACGCAGCGGTTACTTGGAGCCAAAGCTGGCAGGGAACTTATTTGGCTCCTGCTCCGTGTCTTCTGCCAAAAGTGCGGGATTTGTAATACATTTTCATTACCGTAAGATCGCTTTCTTCCTAAAAACAGTTTGATCTTGTCAGTACCGGAGTGCAGTGACTCAAAGAAAACGATTTCATGGTCTCCGACTTGTCCACTGGGCTCTGATTTATGGTGCCTGCAGTGCATCATTCGCACTTAATCCCATGAATATTATGCGAGGGCAGAGAAGCATAACCTGGCTCTAAGTCTTTGGCACTCGGTTATACATTTGTTCCAGATGTTGTGTTTTATGTGTATGAGAGGAGGGGGAGGGGGAGGGAGTGGGAGAGCATAAGGCAGCTGTATTCATCTACATTGGCAGTCAAAAATTGAATATGATAAAATGTGCCCAGTAAAGGCTTCGTCAAGTTGATGGAACCGTTCACCGGAGACCTTTTGCTGTGAAGGAGGAACCCCTTGGTTGTGTAATCAGACATTGATTGAAATCTTTTAAGTTCAATAGGTCATTTGTATCAGACCGCGTATTAATTCTTTAAGCCTGTCCTGCCATGAAGCATGGGGGCATTTTAAATGACGAGTTAAATGAAGCCATTTACTACACATCTCTTGGGTGCACTGAATAATTTGTGAGAGCTGCTGGAGCAGAAGAATCGCACCAGTGGAAGGACGCTGGAGTCAATTATTCTTTTAAATGATGAGCGTTTGGATGAGATGTTGAACTGATGCAAGCTTGGAGACTGCTTCGACTTGATGCAGTAAAGCAGCTTTTGTTGAGGCCTCTCTGGAGAGTTTAGTGCGTGTCTGTCTCTCTATGTGTCTGTCTCTCTATGTGTCTGTCTCTCTATGTGTCTGTCTCTCTATGTGTCTGTCTCTCTATGTGTCTGTCTCTCTCTGTGTGTCTGTCTCTCTCTCTCTCTGTGTCTGTCTCTCTGTCTGCACTTATCCAACTTAGCAGCCAATATATCATCCCTAAATTTTTCCGTCAGCTGAGTGAACATTTTTAATAGAACATGGAAAATGTAATAATATTTGTCTTCCTCGCTGACCTGATGACAATCTTACCATGGCTGGGTGATGTGGTAAAATTAGGGTTGCCAACTTTGTGTGGTCATATTCCTGGAGGTTTGATCACATGACCTCCCAGATAGAACTGCCTCGCTCCCCCACCCATGCTTTTGGTTGCCTAACACGGCAAACAATCTTCCCACAGCCAATTGGAAAGCGAACAGACTCTTCATTACCTGATTGGATGATTCTTTACTGTCAGTCAACAGCCTTTTTTTCTCATCTCCAATATTTTTATAACTAATAAATGAAGAAAAAAACCCACTCCTTTTAATGCCCCTATGTTTTTTTCTCCCGGGTTGCTTGCAGCAGTGTCCTGGAGATTAATCTTTAATTCCTGGAGACTCCAGGACAATCCTGGAGGGTTGGCAACTCGAGGTAAAGTAGAGGTCCCCATCTACTTCACGTAATGTCTGCTGACGGCAGAGCCATGCAGCGTCCACAGGTCTTCCAACCAGCTAGCACTTGATCAGCTCACTGAACACAATGACAGTACAGAATTAGTGTGACATTGTATGGTTCAGGCCGCTCTAGCTGAAAGATCTTTTTTAATGACTAGTTTGTTTTCCATCCTCTACTATTTTTCTCCCTATATCGTCCCTCCTGAGACCACCAGTGCTGCTATCAGGTGACTGCTTTAGGGAACTAAAGAATGCATAGTGGAGTCCCTGTCTAATATTTCATCTCCATCTCCCACCCCAAGTGAGGAGGTATTCAAATCCCTCCATGGCCTTGCCCCTCCCTATTTCTGTAACCTCCTCCAGCCCTACAACCCTCCGAGATCTATGCGTTCCTCCAGTTTTAGCCTCTTGTGCATCCCCGATTTCCTTCACCCCACCATTGGCAGCCGTGCCTTCAGCAGTCTAGGCCCTAAGCTCTGGAATTTCCTCCCTAAACTTCTCTGCCTCTATACCTCTCTCCTCCTTTAAGACGCTCCTTAAAATCTACTTCTTTGATCAAGCTTTTGGCCACCTGTCCTAACATCTCCTTATGTGGCTCAATGTCAAATTTTGTTTGATAACGCTCCTGTGAAGCACCTTGGGATGTTTTCCTACGTTAAAGGCGCTATATAAATGCAAGTTGTTGTTGTATTTGCCCTCTGCACAATAACACGGCTGAGGTTAACTCAACGTTGGGTCCCACCTAATCCATGGCATCTTGCATTGAAGCTTCGAAGAGTTGCTGTTCCATCGTAAACTTCTGTGTGGCATGTACATTGATTTGCAGTTGCAGTCGTAATTCTTATTTCTAGAAAAGGCTTATAAATATTTAAATTATGTATGTTTCTCCGAAGCCTTTTAAAAAAAAATCTCTTTTTGACTGCTTCCACTCCACCAAATTCTGTTTTCCTGTTCCGTGCTCAGTTGTCCTCTCCCACTTGTAAAGCAGCCAGAGATGTTCTTCCATGTAAGGGATGCTTTACAGATGCATGTTGTTCATGTTTTTCTTGCAATGACATCTCTCTGGGATTGTGAGTACAAGTGAATCGCAGGCAGCTGACTTACTAACTTGACTGCACGTGTGTGTGTTTGTTTTATTACAAAACTATCATCTTAAAAGTGATCAGTTATGCCCAGCCTAAAGATTACTGTAAACTTCAGGGTATTTTGTGGTATTTACAGACCCAGGTCCTGCAGTATGATGTATTGAACTCCACTGGTGAGCTAGTAGCTGAGGAATACAATGTAATAACAGTATAGATCTTGAGGATCTGACCTAATAGTCTGCAGCTAAAATGCCCCTTTATGTTCATTTAAACAAAATTATGTGGGAGGCTATGTGATTGATGTAGGATCTTGGCTGTGGCTTGTAAGACAAATGGAGCATTAAGCTTTCCTTTTGAAGTCCGGAATGGCATTTTGCACTCCAGCATCTTTGATTTTTTGGGGGTTGGAGACGAGGTGAAAGAAAAAAATCAGATGGTGAGTCTTCAACTTACATTTGAAACTGGACAATACTTTGGTGACAAACTCCTAATTCTGTTTTATAATGCATATTATTGGAGATTGACTGTCATTTTAAATATTGTATAATAGAGCAGTGATTTCCAAACTCTTCTGTGTGGGGAACCCCCTGAAAATATTGATACACTCCTGGGGGCTCCCCTATCCACGTTTGTGAAAATGCTTTTCATTAATATGCAGCAACAGAAATAACACGCTAGCAGGCTAACAAAAAGAGGAGAACACAGAAATAAAATAAAATAAAACAAAACAGACGTCTCAAAATTTTGTGTTTGTCATCGCTGGCCTCAAATAGCCAGAAACAAGATGACCAGTTTGAAAACCGATGCAATAAAAGAAAGGAAAAAAGAACTTATCATTTATATATCGCTTTTCACGACCTCAGGACGCCCCAAAGCACTTAACAGTCATGGAAGCATTTTTGAATTGTAGTCACTGTTGTAATGTAGGAAATGCGGCAGCCAAATTGCGCACAGCAAGGTCCCACAAACAGCAATGAGATAATGACCAGATAATCCGTCTTAGTTCAGTAGGGTGTAAATGTATATTTTTGAAAATTGACGAGGGGTTTCAATGCTCGAATACCACACCGAGCAACATATTGTATCGGACAACATACTGTATCTGTCCCCTGTTTCCTATTAATGCCAAATTTTGAATATGGTCACCAGACCCCAGTAGTAATCCTGGTTTTCATGTGATGCTGTATTATGCATTTTTTTTCTGGTGAAAGACCTAAAAGTTGCAAGTATCACTACTGCACTTCTGGTCTTCTGTGAGTGAATCCGTTAACACTGTTGATTAGACGTGGACTGTTAACGGATGATTAATTCAATTAAATTCACAGTTGTGCCTGAGTGCAAGTTGTGTTAATGCTGCAGGCCACGTATGATCCCTAACACACATATAGTGAGTAACACTTGTGTAAAAGGGAACAGTAGGATACTGTACCACAAGTGAGAGAAAACATGTTAGCCATTACCCAAGAATGATGGTTGCAAGTTGGTTGTTTGGAAGATTTTGCAGGTTTGAGACTGGGATGTCTGATATTCAATAAATGGCTTGTTTATATCTTTTACTGAAAGAATATCTTTCAGTTCTTGACAGGATTGTATTACTATGTTTTGATTTAAGCACAGTCATTATTTTGTCAGTGAAAGCTGTTCAGTCTAGTCACAGTGACAGGTTGGTGTTAATGACGAGTGCATAGCACACGGTGGTCTTAGATTTGATACTGCCGTTTTTGGAATTTAAGGGGAAATTTTTAAATCGCGCTCTCGGCGAAACCCAAACAAAAGACGGGTCAAAGAATTGGTGCGACAGTGTTGTACTCTATCTCCAACTCGCTCTCTTTTGAGTATAGCTTTTCTCTGCAGCAATGGGAATGGTGCATTTGCCCCATGGTGTCAGTTCAGGAGGCTGTTTCACTTGGATTATGGAACTTTGTGACTCTAGATCTGAAATATTTTTTTTAAATTAAGGAAATGCAAAATCTTCACTGCCTCCATGTTAGAGCTGTCAATATTGGGGGAAATGTTAAGAGTGAGAGCTATCAAAAAGTGAGATTGCTTGTAGCCTTGTTAAAATCTATGGCGCTGTGTTTATTTTGAAGAACAAGAGGCATCAACTAGGTTACATTTTTAAACCAAAAGTGACTGAGACTTAATGGGTCTGTCGATGTGGTTATGAGTATTCTAAACATTGAGGGGCAACTGGTGAAAAATTGGCAGCCCTTCAAAAGCTGCCCACATAGAAAATGATGATTTTTTTTCTTAAATCACTGGACAGATATATAGCTCCAACAGTTGAATTCTTTATTTTCATCTGGATCATTCAAAGGTTTCCATCTAAACCTTGCTGGAAAGATGCATCCTTGCACCAACACAATCATTTCTGTTTTACTGAGGGGGTCAAACCTCATATCCCATTAGTTTGTATAGGTCTAGACCAGTCTCATAATTACAAGACTCTTCAAAGAGGGGACATGCCAACTGTCAAGATTTTCTGCCAAAATCAAATGTGGGGCTTTGAACCTGCTAATAAAATACTACGTGTTGCTATTGGATTTTTAACCTTTGTCTACTTGGCTTATGTTTGTGCGTGACTCACCTGTTGATGTAAATATATAAATATATGCGCACACACAAATGATGTTTCTCCTTTTTAGAGGGCATGTTACCTTCTAATTTCCTGTTTATCTGCCACTCAACGCTGAAGCTGACTGTTGGGAGATGGGTTAAAGTGACGTGGGTCCTCCTCCTCTTCCCTTTACTCTTCTAATTTTTCTTCTTTTCTCCCTCTCCCTTAACGTTCTTGCCCTTTTTTCCTCCTTTTTTCCTTCCTCCTTTTTTTTCCTCTCTTCATCTCATTCGCCCACCCCCATTTCTTCTTCTCCCTTCCCCCCCCATCTCCACTTCCATCTCGTCCCCTCGCTTCCCCTTCCATGTCCGTCTTTATCTCGTTCCTCTCCCTCTTTCTTCTCCTTTTCCCTTCCCCCTTGTCCTCCTTCCCCGGAAGGCATTCACAATCTGTGCTATTAGGATGGTAGGAGGATGCTGAAAGGCTTAAGTGTCCCTGGGCTAGGGAGGGGGGAGGTGATTGTGGCTGTTTCTAAGACTGTTTGCTGTCCACTCACTCTTAGTTGACAGTGTGGAAGTGTGGTGTGGATGTGTTGAGACTGGATGAGGGATGGCCGTGGTACTCGCGTCAAACTGTCTGACGCCACTTGCTGTTTACCCATCAAGATTGGGCACTTGGGGTAAGTGCTACAGATCTGCTGGTGGCTGTGGAACAGGAGGAGAGAAAATCAGCAAATAAACCCCAGGAAACAATGTATTACTTTGGAAGAATAAAGTCATAAAAGCCACATAAAAGAACACCTTTGCCCAGCAAACAATCATAAAGCAATTAAGTTCTGGTCACACATCTCACAGTTTCTATAGCATGGTTTTATAGATGATGCATTTAATGATACAAATTGCATCCGCCAAGCAATTTTATTTCGAGTTACTTTCTAGTTATGTTGACTTGGGCTGAAGAGAACTGAACTTCTGTAGTCTGTTACCAGGAAGCTGCTGTTGCCTGGCACGTTATAGAATCATAGAATCATACAACATGGAAACAGGCCCTTCGGCCCAACATGTTCATGTCGCCCAGTTTATACCACTAAGCTAGTCCCAATTGCCTGCACTTGGCCCATATCCCTCTATACCCATCTTACCCATGTAACTGTCCAAATGCTTTTTAAAAGACAAAATTGTACCCGCCTCTACTACTGCCTCTGGCAGCTCGTTCCAGACACTCACCACCCTTTGAGTGAAAAAATTGCCCCTCTGGACCCTTTTGTATCTCTCCCCTCTTACCGTAAATCTATGCCCCCTCGTTATAGACTCCCCTACCTTTGGGAAAAGATTTTGACTATCTACCTTATCTATGCCCCTCATTATTTTATAGACTTCTATAAGATCACCCCTCAACCTCCTACTCTCCAGGGAAAAAAGTCTCCGTCTATCCAACCTCTCCCTATAAGTCAAACCATCAAGTCCCGGTAGCATCCTAGTAAATCTTTTCTGCACTCTTTCTAGTTTAATAATATCCTTTCTATAATAGGGTGACCAGAACTGTACACAGTATTCCAAGTGTGGCCTTACTAATGTCTTGTACAACTTCAACAAGACATCCCAACTCCTGTATTCAATGTTCTGACCAATGAAACCAAGCATGCTGAATGCCTTCTTCACCACCCTATCCACCTGTGACTCCACTTTCAAGGAGCTATGAACCTGTACTCCGAGATCTCTTTGTTCTATAACTCTCCCCAACGCCCTACCATTAACGGAGTAGGTCCTGGCCCGTGACTTCTTAAATCTGAGACATTTAGAACAAAGCCCACCTGCATAATTCAGACGGTACAAAATCTGTGTGCAGGGGAGAATTTTTATTTGACATTGTATGCAAGATGCAGAGTGTACCAGGATTTTCAAGTAACTCTGTTAACCCTGTGGTGAGATTCCTATTTAATAGAATGGGAGGGAAATAGAAAAAAGAAAATGTTAACTTTTTGAAATAACCTGCTTTTCTCTTATACATTGTTCAAAATAGCAAATATAATCTCAACAAGCAGGGAACTTTCCTGGTGTCCTGAGCAACTGCCAACACAAATAACAGATTAACTGGTAATTCTTGTCATTGCCACGTACAAGATGGCTGCCTTGTTAGCACTTCAATTCATTGTATGTGACATGTTTTAGGATATTTTGGAGAGGGGCTTTATAAATATGAATTTGTCTTGTTTTTCAGTTCCAGTACAGAAATGTTCTTCTAGATTATTTCCACTTGGAATGTACTGGCAAAATATAATCTGAAAAAGGCCAAGAGTGGTTAGAATGTTGAACTCGCTACCCCATGGAGTAGCTGAGGTGAATAGCATAGATGCATTTAAGGGGAAGCTAGATAAACACACAAGGGAGAAAGGAATAGATGGTTATGCAGATAGGGTTTGATGAAGAGGGATGGGAAGAGGCTCGCGTGGAACATAAACACTGGCATGGTCCAGATGGGCTGAATGGCCTGTTTCTGAGCTGTAAATCAAACTCAATTTGATAGTTACGCGAAGTTAATTGGACTTTCAAACGGCACAGTACAGAAGGCACTTGATAAGAGCATTGAATGTTTTTGTTAAGAACATAAGAAATAGAAGCAGGAGTAGGCCATATGACCTCTCGAGCCTGCTCCGCCATTCAATAAGACCATGGCTGAACCTCGGCCTCAACTCCACTTTCTAGCTCGATCCCCATATCCCTTGATTCCCCTCGAGTCCAAAAATCTACCTTCATCAGCCTTGAATATTCTCAACGACTCAGCATCCACAGCCCTCTGGGGTAGAGAATTCCAAAGATTCACAACCCTCTGCGTGAAGAAATTCCTCTTCATCTCAGTCTCAAAGAAAAATTCATTTATTGGGAAAATATTCTGCTTGGATTAATAACATGACAGGAAGTTTGCCTTATTGGAATTCCATCAAATGAATGGCCAGATCATCTGTTTTTTAGATGTTGTCAATTGAGGGAGCAATGTTGACCAGTATATCAGGAGAACTCCCTGCCCTTTCTTGAATAGTGCCATGGGATCTTTAAACACATCTGAATAGGTGGATGGGGTCTCAGTTTAACTGCACTGACGTGTCAGTCTAGGTTTTATTATGGCCTAGGTTATATGTTGAAGTCTGTAATGAGGCTTGAACCCACAACTTTCTGTCCATTGGAATTCTGTACAGTAGGAGTGAATGGAAAAAAATTGCTTCATTTGGATTCTATACATTGGAGCGAACATGAAGGGATTGGTTCATTGAAATTCCATACTAGAGAAGTGAATGGGAAAGGATTTGGGCCCATTAGGAATCTGTATATGAAGTTAAATGGGAAAAAGTTTGTAAATTGAATTCCTCTATTGTGGAAGTGAGTCTCAGGGGGTTTGGTCAATTTGAGTTTTGTATAATGATGGGAATTAAAAGTGGTTTGGCATATCTTATTTCGTGCTTGGACCTGGTAAGTATTTTGTGTGGTGGAAGTTGTAATCTAACCTTGTCTCGTAACTGCTGAATCAATGAAAGGAGCAGAAAATGTTAAAATATCACGCAGTATACTTTGAGATACAAAGAGTTCCCACAGACGCTGGAGCGTTAAAGGCACGACAGATTTGCAGATGCAGTCCAAAAGCAGATTGAATTGTAATGTACACACTTTACCTGCTGTCGGCCGTGCCCACCGTTTCCAGAAGGATCCGCATAAAAACGTGCATTTGTTTTTTTTATCAGCACTTTTTTTGAAGAGAAAGTGAAAAAACAAGCAAAAAAGAAATCTTCATGAAGGGCGGTCTGACAATTCGCAAGGGTGTACACAGTCGTTTATTATATTTAGATTCGGACTGATTATCAATCTACTGGTATTGAGTAGCCCGCTATCATCGGAGGAGTCTATAGACCTTTAGAAACACCTCTGGGACCGTCTGCTTCCTGATGTTCAGTATGCATACTTACATTAGACAGCAAGTGGAGGTGAGGAAGATTGCAGCACGGTGAAGACTGAGGTTTCCTTAACATTTCACAGCACGAAGATGGTTAATTATGTTGAAATGTATGTCTTCCCACCATCGTTTTTCTCTCCTCCTCTTCTGAACACAATGACTCATGACTAGGGTAGGGCTCTGTGAACATTAGCATGCCTCCAGTACCTCCCCCAAGTGGCTATTCTTCCTGTGCTAAACAGAGTGTCAGTTTGGCTCAGTGGTAGCACTCTCACTTCTGAGTCAGAAGATCATATCCTACACTAGAGACTTGAGCACATATGTCGGCTGACACTCCATTTGCAGTACTAAGGGAATGCTGAACTATTGGAGGCGCTGTCTTTTGGATGAGACGTTAAACCGAGGCCCCGTCTGCCCCCTCAGGTGGACATAAAAGATCCCATGGTACTATTCGAAGAAGAGCAGGGGAGTTCTTAAACAGGAACTGTAGGCAATTTTTTAATATATCAATCTCTTTAGACCAGGCACAATGGGGTCAATAGTAGGACTTTGAACCGTTCCTACCCTAACTAAAATCAGCGAACTCGTCCTGGACCTGGGATCTTCCTGCTCTGAGTTGCTTTTGTTAATGGTTACAAGGTTAACAAAGGGCGACACAACTGTCAGAAACTTTCTGATCAGTTTCAAGATTCACATAACAGTACTTTGAAAGAACAAAAAAGAATGCAGAGCTAAATATAAAAACAACCTGGTGACAGAAATGCGGATTACACTCTATTGCAAGGTAGTACGATCGGCTCCAACAAGGATCAGCTGTTCTCTTGCAGTGCTGTATCTTCTGATACTGTGCCCGTTCTATGACCCCTGATGTTTGGTGATTGGAAACTGCTCAGTTAGAATCTCAACACTCAGAAGACTGCAGTACCTGTATTGATGCCGTGTTCCAAAGCAATCTGTAATCACAGCAGGAAGAATTTCCATTTGTTAATTAATTGTCCTTGCAGTAGGCAGTGTCGGCTGTGATATATGGAATTATGTGGCTGATCAACACCGAGAAAGGTCTGTGGCACGGGCTCTTGTGTTAGCAAGCCCTCTGTAGACCTACCCAGTGCAAGTCACTCTTGCCAGCGCTCACCTTTTGTAGCGATCCTGCTCAGGTTAATTCACATACTGCACTTTTTTTTAATGCATTCTCGAAGGTCAGCATTTATTGCCCATCCCTTATTGCCCTTGAGAAGGTGGTGGTGGGTCTTCTTCTTGAATCGCTGCAGTTCTTCATAGCAAGTTAATCAACCATGGCTTGCTAGGGCACTTCAGTTAAGAGTTTGTGAGAAAACTGCAATTAGCTAGTGAAGCAGTCACTTTCTGCCTCTGGTTGAGCTGTTGTAATCAATGCTAGCTGTTCCTCTCTCAGAAGTTCTCACTGTCTGATGCAGTCTTTTGATGGTTGGGTGAGAAACTGTCGTGATGGGGATGGAGGGTGTACGATCAAGGCCACTTCCAATTTGCCAGGATCCTGTGTAAGAAATTATATCTTATCTCCCTTTCAGTAGTGTAATCTGATGGATTGGTTGAAAGGTACCCTCAATCCAGGATCAATTAATTCTGCTTTGATGCAGAAGCAATATGAGATGGTAGAAGACTGATCAACAGCCTGGTGTAAAGCAGCTAAATGTGACCAAATAATTAGTGTAACAGAAATACATCAAAGTTACAATAAGGAAATAGGCCTTTCGGCTCAATCAATCTGTGTCTGCGTTTGCCCTCCATGCGAGCAGAGACCAATCAAACCAGAAGAAATGGTTTGATCTTTTGACCACTGGGTTATGGACACTTCAGCTACACTTTTCTGCTACACTGGGAATTCAGGAAAGTGCAATGGTGGGCCTATGAAATGTTTGTAGTGTGTCCACTTGAACAGTGATTTTGTCCTACGAAACATTGAGTTGTGCATAGAGAGAGCATTTTGAATTAGATAACACTGGGGCGAATTGACAGTCCATCACTTCCCAAGGTAGTGGTTCAATTGAGGTGACTGATTAAGAGCATCACACAACATTAAAACATATTGCCTTATGTGCAGTTTTCCCATACTGCACATAAGGTTGGTACCAAGCCTGGTGACAACAGTGAGATTAAAATGTAATTATCTTTCCCAGTGTGACTGAACAGCAGAGATGGAGTACAGGTGAGCTGCTTTTCTGAAGTGAGGATGTCTGACAGACTTAACCTTCTTCCTTGGCCTTCAATCATCCATTTGCCCTCTGTCTGCCAAGACTGTCTGTGCCCACGTATGTTCACTATTGCTAGTGAATTGCATAAGTTGCTCTGCAACATCTAATTCGTTTACTCAGTCAACCTACCCTTTCAGGTGATTAACCTGGTCTTGATCGTAGTCAACAGTAACCTGATTGGAGAAGGAGAGAGAATTCCAGAGACTTGTGAAGTCATTTATTAGCTTTCATTTTCATATTCTGTTTCACAGAAGACTTCACAAAATATCCAGCTTCTCTGATGAATAAATTAATTAAAACTAAGTAAACAAATAGCAGGTAAATTTTTTTCTGATTTTTCTTCTCTCCTCCTAAAGTTACAATCGAGCCTATTCAGTTTAGAAACCAAATACTGAAATTAAACTGATATTTTCCATCACTCTTAACAGAAGAAATGGTGAACAATGCCACTTGTATCAAATTCGCAATCCTTAGTCATCTCTGATTGAAAAAAGCCCCAATGCTCCCAGAGAGACAGAACACAGGAGGTAAAAAGTAAATGAATCTTGGAATCTTAATGTCATTTAAAATTCTGCTTCAGAACTGCAGAATAGCTCCCTTATATCCTTTGTGAATCTGGTTACTGTTCTGCAGTAAACAATACTCAGTCTTCAGCTCTATCTCTCTCACTGGGACCCGGTTTATAAATTTTTCATAGCAATCGGAAAGATTCCAGATATACATGAATCTGTTCATTGCATAGAAACTTCCATGTTTCGTTGTTAAAAAATCTTGATCTAGGTACTTAATGGAAAGTCCTGAGCCAATCATAAATTTTTCTTAATCCTCAGCACAACAAACATGTACTCTCCATCTCCATATTCCATCTCCACTTGTAGTTTTACATGTCCATTTGCAAGTACCTGCACCAGGAACACTTCCTCCACCCCCCCAAGTGCATTCTATAAAATCTTGTAATGGTTATAAATTTTGGATAATCTCTTAAATGGTTTTGGTTAGGTGGTATTGCAGAATGAAGGATCGATTTTAAAAGTGCTGTATAAAAATTTAAAGCTGACTGTGATTCTGATTTCCACCCCCCCACCCCCCCGCCCCACCCAAGTTTCCCTTTTGAAAGCCTCTGAATGGCTAATTGCGGAGCAGCATTGGTAGAGGCCAGGAAGCAGTGTCTGCCCTTCCATTGGAGCACATTGAATGGCACCGAGACCTAATGACAGGGGAATGGAGGAATGTATCCCAAAATATTGAGGGACCAACTGCCCCTTTGCGATGCACCTCTAGTTCCCTCATTATTTGGCCCCGATGAGCACCATTCATTCGGTATAATAGCCGGGATAACTTCAGATGATGGGCCATTTGCAAAAAACGCATAGTTACAGGTAGTTTAGTGTTTTAAAGAGACACCTTTCTTTCAGTTTCAATTCTGAAGGAGAGTTTACACCTGAAACGTGACCCTGTCTTTTCTCTTTACCAATGCTGATGGAGCCCATGTAGGTTTCCAACAACAGCAACTTGCATTTATATAGCGACTTTAACATAGTAAAACGTCCCAAGGAGCTTCAAAAGAGTGTTATTAGACAAAATTTGACACTCAGCCAAATAAGGAGATATTAGGACAGCTGGATCAAAGAAATAGGTTTTAAGGAGCATCTTAAAGGATGAGAGCGAGGGGAGAGGTTTAGGGAGGGAATCCCAGAGCTTATGTCCTGGACAGCAGAAGACCCGGCCACCAATGATGAGATGAAGGAACTCGGGAATGCATAAGAGGCCAGAATTGGTGGAACGCAGAGTTTTTAAAGGATTATAGGGCTGGAGGAGGTTACAGAGATAGGGAGGGGCAAGGCTGTGGAGGGATTTGAACACAAGGTTGAGATATTATGGAGTTGGAAGTAGGTGGTCTTGGTGATGGAGAGGATATGATATTGGAAGCTCAGCTCAGGTCCTTGAGGGACTCCAGAGGTAACAGTGAGGGAGAGAGAAGAGAAGCCATTGCAGGAGACTCTCTGGCTACTACTGGATAGATAAGAATGGAACCAGGCGAGGGCAGTCCCACAGCTGGACAACGGAGACGAGGCATTGGGGGAGGATGGTGTAGTCAACCCTGTCAAAGGCTGCAGAAGGATGAAGAGGGATAGTGCACCATGATTACAGTCACATAGGATGTCATTTGTGACATTGATGAGGGCCTTTTCACTGCTGTGGCAGGAGCAGAAATCTGATTGGAGAGGTTCAAACATGGGGTTGTGGGAGAGATGGGCACGGATTTGGGAGTGTCCATCTTTATTTCAGGTGCTTGTGTCGGAAGTGAAGGACTACACTGTATTTGGGCTCTGCCCTCCTCCTCAGTATTTTGTTAGAAGTGAATATTTTCCACATATTTGGGGAAATTAAAAAGCATGATTGGAATTTAATTTTTTGAATGAGCCCCTTAAGCAGACCCCTTGCCCTTCCTGTTGGGTTGGGGGGGCAGGGGCTGGTGTTGGAGAGAGGTAATAAGAAAGGTCTGCTGAAGTATGTGTAATTTCTAGTTCTGCCCAATGACCAATCAATTTGGAGAGGGGGAAACTGGGTTTGGAAAGGATTTGTTGGGTGAAGGGAGCTCCAAAATTGGTGAAACTTACATAGGGAGGGTTTATATTCCACCAAGTGGTCTCATCCAGTTTTCATTTGCTACATTCAAAAAAAATTATACATAAGATAGGTTGAGTTTGATTTTAAACTGTGCATGTGTGTGTGTTTTCAGCAATGTGGGGATTGCTTTGCTAGTGAATGGACATACTTGAATTTCCTAGGCCCAACCATCTTCAGCTGCTTCATCAATGACCTTCCCTCCATCATAAGGTCAGAAATGGGGATGTTCGCTGATGATTGCACAGTGTTCAGTTCCATTCGCAAGCCCTCAAATAATGAAGCAGTCCGAGCCCACATGCAGCAAGACCTGGACAACATCCAGGCTTGGGCTCATAAGTGGCAAGTAACATTCGCGCCAGACAAGTGCCAGGCAATGACCATCTCCAACAAGAGAGAGTCTAACCACCTCCCCTTGACATTCAACGGCATTGCCATTGCCGAATCCCCCACCATCAACATCCTGAGGGTCACCATTGACCAGAAACTTAACTGGACCAGCCATATAAATACTGTGGCTAAAAGAGCAGGTCAGAGGCTGGGTATTCTGCGGCGAGTGACTCACCTCCTGACTCCCCAAAGCCTTTCCACCATCTACAAGGCACAAGTCAGGAGTGTGATGGAATACTCTCCACTTGCTTTGATGAGTGCATCTCCAACAACACTCAAGAAGCTCGACACCATCCAGGACAAAGCAGCCCGCTTGATTGGCACCCCATCCACCACCCTAAACATTCACTCCCTTCACCACCGGCGCACAGTGGCTGCAGTGTGTACCATCCACAGGATGTACTGCAGCAATTCGCCAAGGCTTCTTCGACAGCACCTCTACCACCTAGAAGGACAAGAGCAGCAGGCACATGGGAACAACACCACCTGCACGTTCCCCTCCAAGTCACACACCATCCCGACTTGGAAATATATCGCCGTTCCTTCTTTGTCGCTGGCTCAAAATCCTGGAACTCCCTTCCTAACAGCACTGTGGGAGAACCTTCACCACACGGACTGCAGTGGTTCAAGAAGGTGGCTCACCACCACCTTCTCAAGGGCAATTAGGGATGGGCAATAAATGCCGGCCTTGCCAGCGACGCCCACATCCCATGCACGAATAAAAAAAATTCATGTAAATTTAAATATAGAGTATTAAAAAATAGAGGGGATCATTTGCTGAAATGCAGAATCTTCTAACATGACTACAGTTTAGTTCTTTATGGAAGGAGATACGATGCTGTACTATTCATTTTTCAAATATTTGGTTGGGTAAGATGTAGTATTGGAGCTGAAGAATGATCCCAGTATCTGCGGTACCCTACACTCTTGTCTGTCAGTACCTGAACATCAGACTGGCAGATATCAGTGTTAGTGATCCAGAGAAATATCCGCTCTTGGTGGATGACGTGAGCATTCATTGAGTCATTTGTAGGGATCTTGTATGTTCTGTTAAACTCCCAGAATTTAATCCCACAATGAGAGGCTAGGTATCCATGGAACAGTGAAGGAAGCTGAGGGTGTCTTTCTCTTGATATCTGACTGAAGAGGCTTTGCCAGGTCTCTGCTTGCCCCTTGGTAGGAAAAAAGTTCATTAATAGTTGGACCTTGTAATTCGGGGGAAAATTATACACAATGTGAAATTACTACTGCGTTTCTGAAAGGGTTAACTATGGACAAATTTTGTACTTGAACAGTTGCCATGCCCTACTGGGGTGGGGATGGGGAGGGAGGGAAAATGGTCTCGGTTAACTGCTGTTAATGCCAATTCATGTTCAACACCAGATATGACGGCCTTCTAATCCTTCATCCCTTGTTCTCTCAATAAGTGAGATATTTACTGATAATTTGTTAGACTATGCCAATCAAAGTAAGTTTTTTTCATTGTTTGTTAATGTGGGTTTCATCAATGCATGGGGGCATCGTAGAGACTGGCTGCTGATCACAAAATAAAATGGAACCACCCTATAAACGTCTCATTACATTAAAAAGGTGATTAAAATTCAGGGGAAAAAAATTGGAGACTGAGTTACAGGTTGGAATCTAATTGGGTTTGGATAGCTTATACATAGAACAATAGATACCTGAGAGTGAGTGACCGTGTCCAGATTGTAATAATGGAGACGCAGGAGTGAGTTACTGCAATACCAGGATTTCAGTAAAGCATGATGATGGGTGAACCTGCCATGTAACCTCCACTTGGGACTGTGAAAATATTGCCCAGCAGTACAGTTCTCGACTTAGTCCTTCTAGACTTGGGTTCCATCTGGAGGTAGCATTTAGTGTTTTGGCATGAAGTCATCTGATGTTTACGGGTCTGCCATTGTTAGGGGGAGGAGTTTGGGTTAATGAATTAATTTGGATGACTATATAATCTAATTGAGAAGTGCAGGTGGTGTGTATAGGGAGTAATGGGTAGCTGGAGCGAACGACAAGCTGGAATCTATTTGAGGTCTTCAGGTGACGGCCTCCTGGAACTGGTTTGATGGCCTTTGGGGGTTAAAGCGGAATTTTCCAGAGGTATTTTTCTAAACTGAGAATTATTTTATTTCTTTGCCCCTCCCAGGAGATTGCATGGATAGGAGGGGGAGGCCAATGTGGGTCATGGTGTGCAGACGTAACGCCATGAGAATGTAGGGTGGGCTCGATGGACCTGCTGGTCTTTTCCTGTTTTTAAACAGAAAAATTACACTTCTAAGAAGTTACAATGACGTTCCGATAGATTTTTTTTTCTGCCAATGTCTTGCCAGAATTTAGGCTATATAATGTCATAATCAGCATTAAAAAGTCACTCTATCAGTTCTGCTGTTGTGTGATCTGAATTGTATCTTTGATTCCCAAGATGCCAATGATGCTGCTAACTCCATGCACATATTCTTACAAAAGAGATCGGAGCCAACCCCATTAACAAGTATCAACCGAGACGAGGAATTGAAAGAATTTCTTCCTCCCCCGCAGAACACAGAGATTCCGAGCAAAAGTGCTTTCATGCTGTCTTCTTTAACTCATGAGTGACCTTGCAGGTTATAAAGATGGGGGTAGATATTGATCAAATGGAACGGTATGTGCTGCTGGGACCATGGAAATTTGTGCAATGCAACGCAACCTGTACAGGTTGAAAAGTGTGAGTTGTAGCCTCAAATTGATCACCTGAAGTTTGGCTAGATTACTCTCCCAGTGTGGGTAAATGTGAACTAGGACTATTTGCTCATGTGGAGGGTAAATGTCAACATGGGCTGGTTGGTCTGAATGGCCTGTTCCTGTGCTGTAACTTCTATGCATTTCTATGAAGGTTTAATTCCTGGTCTATCCTGAGTTAGCTGATCTCGGCTTGGTGTTCGAAGCGTACTGGGGCTAGGGAGGGGAAAATCAGCCAGGATTTCATGCTCACCTTTTTCCTGCTGGAGAGTGTTGGTATGTGGAACAGTATCAGGATAGGGGTGAGACTAATGGCTCCTGTGGACCCAGCAATACTTAATGCTTTCAGAAGGGTGGAGTGGAGGAAACTTGCGGAAAATGGAGGTAAGTCCATGATGAGGAAAATCGTACAGAGTTTGTGGAAGGAACGGGCAAAAATGGCATTGAGCTGTGCCCTACTTTATGTTAACCTTTCGGAAATAAGAGCCTCTATGAACTGAGTGTTCTGATGTGAGGAATCTGCCTTACAGTCTGGAACGGAACTTCCTCCTTGCCTTCTGCATGTAAAATGTTATATTTTACTCGTAAACATTTATAGTACCTGTGAACCAGACTGTTCGCAACCTTGGTGTCCTATTTGACCCAGAGATGAGCTTCCAACCACATATCCACTCCATCACCAAGACCGCCTACTTCCATCTCTGTAACGTTGCGCGTCTCTGCCCCTACCTCGCTCATCTGCTGCTGAAACCCTCATCCATGCCTTTGTTGCCTCTAGACTACCTCTAAAGGGAAATAATGTTTGACAAATTTATTAGAGTTTTTTGAGGATGTAACTAGCAGGGTAGATAAAGGGGAACCAGTGGATGTATTATATTTGGATTTTCAAAAGGCATTCGATAAGGTGCCATATAAAAGGTTGTTACACAAGGTAAGGGCTCTTGGGGTTGGAGGTAATATATTAGCATGGATAAGGGATTGATTAACAGACAGAAAACAGAGAGTAGGGATAAACAGGTCATTCTCAGGTTGGCAGGCTGTAACCGGTGGGGTGCCGCAAGGATCGGTGCTTGGGCCTCAGCTATTTACAATCTATATTAATGACATAGATGAATGGACCTAGTGTAATGTATCCAAGTTTGCTGATGATACAAAGCTAGGTGGGAAAGTAAGCTGTGAAGAGGACACAGAGTCCGCAAAGGGATATAGCCAGTTTAAGTGAGTGGGCAAGGAGGTGGCAGATGGAGTATAATGTGGGGAAATGTGAGGTTATTCACTTTGGTAGGAAGAATAGAAAAACAGAATATTTTTTAAATGGTGAGAAACTATTAAATGTTGCTGTTCAGAAAGACCTGGGTGTCCTCATACAAGAAACACAAAAAGTTAGTATGCAGGTACAGCAGGCAATTAGGAAAGCAAATGGCATGTTGGTCTTTATTGCAAGGGGGTTGGAGTACAAGAGTAAGAAAGTCTTACTACAGTTGTACAGAGCTTTAGTGAGACCTCACCTGAAGTACTGCGTATAATTTTGGTCGTCTTATCTAAGGAAGGATATACTTGCCTTGGAGGCGGTGCAGCGAAGGTTCACTAGATTAATTCCTGGGATGAGAGGTTGAGTAGAATGGGCCCATTCTCTCTGGAGTTTAGAAGAATGAGAGGTGATCTCATTGAAACATATAAGATTATGAGGGGCTTGTCAGGGTAGATGCTGAGAAATTGTTTCCCCTGGCTAGAGAGTCTAGAACCAGGGGGCATAGTTGCAGGATAAGGGGTCGACCATTCAAGACTGAGATGAGAAGGAATTTCTTCACGCAGAGGGTTGTGAATCTTTGGAATTCTCTACTCCAGAGGGCTGTGAATGCTGAGTCATTGAATATATTCAGGGCTGAGAAGGATAGATTTTTGGACTCTAGGGGAATCAAGGGATATGGGGATCGGGTGGGAAAGTGGAGTTGAGATCGAAGATCAGCCATGACCTGATTGAATGGCGGAACAGACTCGAAGGGCCATATGGCCTATCCCTGCCCCTATTTCTTATGTTCTTGTGTAGACTTGACTATTCCGATGCATTCCTGGCTAGCCTCCCATGTATGTGTACTATTGAGACTTTTATATTCTCTGAACAAATATGAATGTGTTTTTTAAAATTTTCCATAAGGAGCATTTGAATTCATATCCTAGATTTTCCAAGCACAAGCATGTGGTATCCATAATAGAACTTCAATATGTGACATTAATTTTAAAGATATACACTCGCTAGCATTTTTTAAAAATGTGAATTTTATGTTCATCGGGAGAGGGCTAATAGTGCTAATGAATGCAACATTTTCCATTTTATTCATTCAGTCAACTTAAGCTCTCCCAAGCCAGATAAAACATGCAAAAATACAAGATGCAGAGTAAACGCCTTCCCATTGGCCCCAGCATTATATACCACAACCTAAAATTGCATTTACAAATGTTATTTTCTTCCACCTAACCTCTCCATGTAAACAAGGCAAAATTCCAAAGTATGCAAGTTAAAGCTGATGAGCAAAAAAGTGCTGGTGTGGAGAGCCCTCATTATAATAACAGGCTAAATGATGATAACCTGTGGGATGTGATTTCTATCCCATGAGCCAGTTGACCTGATAACTGTCTCATGGGTCCTCATAATGTATTCTGTATATACTGTACTTCAACATAATTAGTCAGGCAAGTGGGTAAAGATGGGTTCAGTAATACACTATACTACAAGTGCCTTGGGACAGTTTTACTACGTACTATAAATGCAACTTCTTGGTTTGGCGCACGTGCTGACTTGTCAGTTATCGTGTAGATTTAGAATGTTAAAAGCGTCCAAATTATTTTTTAAAAGCAAATAGTTCCAGTAATAAGATGAGATTCATTGTCAACCCATGAGATATGAAAAATATGGCATGAAAATTGTGTTATTTGCAGAACAGGCGCTTGGCCGCTAATTCTGTAAGCCAACCAAGAGCAAGGTTGAGGACCAAGTTAGAATTTAAATTGAATTGACCATCTCCATTCTTTCAATAAATGAAACGGACTTAAATTGCCTCCGCATTTCATAAACCCTTTTATTTGTAACTCATGAACAAGTTAATTAGTGGGGGGAGGAAATAAAAGATCTTGTAATTGTATCACTTGTGAGCTGAGATTATTAACAGTTGAACTGGCTTATTGTGGACCTGCTCTGTTTTGTAAAGATGGGCTGTACTTTGACATTTTGAATGAATGAAACATGAAACCAAGTGAAGGCTGGCCAAGTTTCTCAAGTGTGCCATACACAGACTCTGCAGTTGCACTTTTATGTTATTTAGAGAATTCACTTGGCAGATTTAATATGAGTCCAGTAAATAATTAACTGTGTGGGAACCCTGGGTTATTTTATTTAAAGTAATAAGCCACATTTTCTTCTTCACTTTCTAAAAAAATCTTGTTCTCACCAATTTTCTACCTTCCTTTTCCCGAAGTCATTGACTCTTTGCTGGGCTATGGTTCTGGGCATGCTGGTCATGGACCAGCATCTCACTCAAGTGGTCATTCTTCATCTTTTTAAAAATTCATTCATGGGATGTGGGCATCGCTGGCAAGGCCAGCATTTATTGCCCATCCCTAATTGCCCATGAGAAGATGGTGGTGAGCCGCCTTCTTGAACCACTGCAGTCCGTGTGGTGAAGGTTCTCCCACAGTGCTGTTGGGTAGGGAGTTCCAGGATTTTGACACAGCGACGATAAAGGAACGGCAATATATTTCCAAATCAGGATGATGTGTGACTTGGAGGGGAACGTGCAGGTGGTGTTGTTCCCATGTGCCTGCTGCCCTTGTACTTCTAGTTGGTAGAGGTCGCGGGTTTGGGAGGTGCTGTCAAAGAAGCCTTGGCGAGTTGCTGCAGTGCATCCTGTAGATGGTACACACTGCAGGATGCACTGCAGTGTGTACCATCTACAGGATGCACTGGGGAGCCATGTGTCAACTTTGATGGCAAGTGCTAGCAGACCATTAAACTATAGGTAATAATACAGCTGAGCTGGCTTCAGTTCTCACCCCATATCCACACATAGGTGTCACCAACACTGGATAGAAATCAGGAGCACAAACGTTTGGCCAGTTCTACCACCCCCCCACCCCCCCAACCATTTTCCAACATATGCTGCTGAAGCCCATTGTCATAGAAACATAGAAACACAGAAAATAGGAGCAGGAGTAGGCCATTTGGCCCTTGAGCCTACTCCGCCATTCAATATGATCATGGCTGATCCTCTATCTCAATACCATATTCCCGCTCTCTCCCCATACCCCTTGATGCCTTTTTTGTCTAGAAATCTATCTATCTCCCTCCTTCTTAAATATATTCAGTGACTTGGGCTCCACAGCCTTCTGTGGTAGAGAATTCCACAGATTCACCAACCTCTGACTGAAGAAATTTCTCCTCATCTCAGTCTTAAATGTCCTACCCCGTTTCCTGAGATTGTGACCCCTTGTTCTAGACCCCAAAGCCAGGGGAACATCCTCCCTGCATCCAGTCTGTCTAGCCCTGTCAGAATTTTATACATTTCAATGAGATTCCCTCTCATTCTTCTAAACTCTAGTGAATGCAGGCCTAGTCGACCCAATCTCTCCTCATATGACAGTCCATCGCAGGAATCAGTCTGGTGAACCTTCGCTGCACTCCCTCTATGGCAAGTATATCCTTTCTTAGGTAAGGAGACCAAAACTGCACACAATACTCCAGGTGTGGTCTCAACAAGGCCCTGTATAACTGCAGTAAGACATCCTTGCTCCTGTACTCAAATCCTCTTGCAATGAAGGCCAACATACCATTTGCCTTCCTAACTGCTTGCTACACCTGCATGTTTGCTTTCAGTGACTGGTGTACAAGGTCATCCAGGTCCTTTTGTACATCAACATTTCCCAATCTATCACCATTTAAATAATACTCTGCCTTGCTGGTTTTCCTTCCAAAGTGGATAACTTCACATTTATCCACTTATACTGCATCTGCCATGTATTTGCCCACCACTGATATTGTCTAAATTGCCTTGAAGCCTCTTTGCATCCTCCTCACAACTCACAATCCCACTTAGTTTTGTGTCGTCAGCAACATCTGACCTACCTAACCACCTTTCAACTCCTGAAAGGCCATTGAGGTTCTTGGAAAAAATATATAATCCTTTGTTCCTTTAAAAGAATTGTCGATATTTGTTCTTTGTCAGAGAATCACAGCAGCATTTAAAAATAATATGAGGCACATTATAGGGTCAGGGCGGAGTTAGCCTTACTCTGCATCGAACTGAGTTAATCCTGAAAAATATAAAAGTCCGATGCAAAGTGAGAGCTTGGCTCCTCAGAGTCTAAAGGTTGTGGGTTTAAGCCAGGACTTGGGCACACTTCTAAAATGTGCTGAGGGAGTGCTGAATTGTCAGGGATGCTGTCTTTCAGATGAGACGTTAAAGCACTGCCGTATGTGCCTGTTCAAGTGGACGCAAAAGATCCTACAGTTTTTGAATTCCTGATGTCACGGCCAAAATTCATCTCTCGTCCAAAAACAGATGAACTTGTCATTTATCTCTGTTTATGGGAGCTTGCTTTGCGCAAATTGGCTGTCGCGTTTGCCTACATAACGTTATTAGTTCCGGGGTCCTCCAACTTCTGTGCTCTCTGCCTGTCTATTCTTTCTTCATATCAAACACCTTCTTTACTCATTACCAAAGCACATTCACTAGTTTGTTAATGATTCCACTTTACACTCGTCAGTTTTTGACTCTGCGCACACTCTCTAGTCATCTTGCAGTGCAGTGGTTGAATCACTACATTTAGATTTCCATTCTCTTTCATAAGTCAGTGAAAACCTTTGTTTCTTTTGATTCTTCAAAGACACAATTTCTTTGTCTCTCACAAATCCAACCAACAGTTGCCACCTCCTACTTTGGTTGCACTCTTAATCATTCGTCGATCGCCATTCTTGGCCTCACAATCTCCCCTGACCTCAAATCGAGCTTTCATCTCTCCATTACTCAAGGTGGCCACCGAGAAGCTGTATTTCCTCTTTTGACTCCCCCGGTACTACTTTTCATCGCAACAACTTTGGGTGTTGTGTGAAGTCCAAACATTTCAAAGATTTGAACACTGCTCCCATATTTGGGACCCCCCTCGCTCTTGACCATTTTTCGCTTTCTTCTTGTAGTTTTCAGGCTTTTAAAACTCCAACTTGCCGTCATCAACTTATGACTTCCAAACACTGTCCTCTGGATGAAAACCCCCCTAAAGTTTCTCTGCTCTCCTGTTTCCACCACCCCCCCATGTTAGTATGTGCATGCAAATTTTATAAGTTTTCTTTTGTATATTTTCACTTGTTTTATTCCCTTTTAGATTCTCATTGTTGCCTCGATGCCTCATACAATCGCCCTTTCTAGGTAAATTAGTCTTTGTGGAGTTCTTGAGTCGACTGTGCCAGGAAGCTAAATGAACACACTGTGAGAAAATCATTGAAACCACCCAGGATAATGACCGTATTGACTAACTTAGTTTTATCAGGCACAAAAGCTTCAAGCCAATTTTCCCCCAGTATTGTCACCGCTTGCTGTTTTCCCTTTATTCCCACCCCCTCCATAAAATTTTCTTCCTAGTCTCTTGAAGATTATGACTGAAGTTGGGTACAGTCCATGGGCATGGGCGGCAGTGACCTCTTCATCTCCGAGTGGCCATTTCTCATGGATGAACTTATCCTGTGTCGGTTGGAAGGCTCCATGACTGTGGAGAGTACCTCCACTGAGCTTGATTCTCTTTTCATTCGGGAGGTCAGTGGATAAAGACCAGGAATGGAACCGAGGCTGATTTCCTTCTCTTTACCTCCCCACCTCCCCTGCCCCAAGGCCAATTGGTTGAGATTAGCTAACTCAGCATGAGAGAGAGAGACCTTCACTGCTGCGCTGTCGGAGGCGCCGTCTTTTGGATGTGATGTTAAACTGAGGCCCTGCCTGCCCCCTCGAGTGGGTGTAAAAGATCCCATGGCACTATTCGAAGAAGAGCAGAGGAGTTCTCCCCGGTGTCCTGGCCAATATTTGCCTCTCAATCAACATAACTAAAACAGATTATCTGGTCATTATCACATTGCTGTTTGTGGGGCCTTGCTGTGTGCAAATTGGCTGCTGCGTTTCCTACATTATAACAGTGACTACACTTCAAAAGTACTTAATTTGCCATAAAGTGCTTTGGCATGTCCTGAGGTCGGGAAAGGCGTAATATAAATGCAAGTCTTTTTTTTCATTTGTCAACTTTCAAAGTCCAGTGCTCTTCTGTCCTTGTGTACAGAGGCACCAGAACAATGATCCTTTGTTCTTTGAAGTTGGATGTTGCAACACACAGCCAAACCCTCCCTTAGATTACATGCTTAAAACAGAAGGAGATTGTGATTTCATCAGCTTTGCCCTGATATTGCTCCCTGTTAATGCCGCTACTGATGCAAACACAATGGAAACAAAACCTGCCAGAAGTATTAAAGTGGGGGTTTGGCTTGGGTCCTGGTGCAGCTTGCACTGGAAATGCAGCTGCAATACTATTGTGTTGGCTCTCAGAATTCACTGTGCAACAGAGTGAAACAGTGTTGGAAATATCTACCTCTCCCCTCTTCCTCGCCCCTTGTCCCTCTCTGCTGTTCCCTCCCCCCCCCCCCCCCCCCCAGAAGATGGTGATACATGTCATGTATGTCATTCTTTGAGTGATGGCAGCCTCTCGTACCTTATGCAAGTGGCTATTTTTCATGTGTAAGTGGAGATAGTGAGTGTGAGCGGGGTGAGGGTATCATAGTTCAGCCCAATCTTGTCTTCAACCAATGTCGAGCTATGCACACTTCACACAACAAGTGCAGCTGGACAGAGAGCCAGAGCCCAGGATCTAGGAACATATGACAGGAGTAGGTCATTCAGCCCCTCGAGCCTGTTCCGCCATTAAATTAGATCATGTCTGATCTGTGTCTTAACTCCATCTACCTGCCTTGGGTCATTTTTTTTTGTCTGTCCCGAGCCAGGGATGCTGAGGCCAATTCTAGTGCTCCCATCACTACCCCAACTAAAATCAGCTAACACAGCACCGATTGGCGATCAAACCTGTGACTTTCTGGTCTGTATGTGTGGCCCAATAGTACAATATGCAGTCCATTTATTCAGTGAGGGTTGGGCTGTGTGATACTCTTTACCACAGTTTCCATTTGCTAAATCAAAATGGTAGTGCTGATGTGGTGACATGTTATGTTTCCAATTTTGTTATTGGTATACAGACAGGATCTCAAGACTTCACTATGGCAACAACATCTCCCTTAACTAAGTTAATGAGATTCTGCAGTTCATTTATTCAGAGGTACAGATAAACTGATTGCAATCTGTGTCTCAGCAGTCAGGATTCAGAACCCAAGAACCACTTTCTGACTGCAAGTTGGACAGCCTGCCTGTCTACACCAATACACTCCACAGAGGCTTAATATAGGACTAAGCAGGCCATTATCTGTAGACTTCACTCATTGTTATCTGTGCATAGCTCCATCTGCTGTCCTAGGAGGAGTGTTTGCTAGTGCTGTTGGGGAGGGTTTAAACTAAAGTGGCAGGGGGTTGGGAACCTGAGCAGGGAGAGAGAGGAAAGCGTAACAGGAAGGGACAGAAGGTATGGAGTAATAGGTAAAGTGTTAAAAAAGGAAAAAGCAGGAACTAAGCGTCACAAAACAGATTTGAAAGTTCTTTATCTGAATGCACGTAGCATTCGTAATAAAATGGACGAGTTAACGGCACAAATAACTACGTATGGGTATGATCTTGTGGCCATTACAGAAACATGGCTGCAGGGTGACAACGACTGGGAATTAAATATGCCAGGGTATTTAACAATCAGGAAGGACAGGCAGGAAGGAAGGGGAGGTGGGGTGGCTATGTTAATAAAGGAAGGAATCACTGTAATACAGAGAAATGATATTGGGACAAAGCATCAAGATAATGAAACAGTTTGGGTGGAGATAAGGAATAATAAGGGAAAAAAAACATTAGTGGGCGTAGTATATAGGCCTCCTAATAGTTGCAACTCTGCTGGAAGAAGTATTAATCAGGAGATAGTCGGGGCATGTAATAAGGGAACAGCCATAATTATGGGGGATTTTAATTATCATATTAACTGGACAAATCAAATTGGGCAGAGCAGCCTTGAGGACGAGTTCATTGAGTGCATCAGGGATGGATTTCTTGAGCAGTATGTAACTGATCCTACAAGGGGGCAGGCAACCTTGGACCTGGTCCTGTGTAATGAGTCAGGATTAATTAATAATGTCCTAGTTAAGGATCCCCTTGGAACGAGCGACCACAACATGGTTGAATTCCATATCCAATTAGAGGGTGAGAAGGTTGATTCTCAAACAAGCGTACTGAGCTTGAATAAAGGAGACTATGATGGTATGAGAGCGGAATTGATTAAAGTGGACTGGGAAAATAGATTAAAGGGTAAGACGGTACATGAGCAGTGGTGTTCATTTAGGGAGTTATTTTACAACTTTCAAAATAAATATATTCCACTGAGGAAAAAAGGGTGTAAAAGAAATGACAGCCATCCGTGGCTAAGTAAAGAAATCAAGGATAGTATCCGACTAAAAACAAGGACATATAAGGTAGCCAAACTTAGTGGGAGGATAGAAGATTGGGAATTCTTCAAAAGACAGCAAAAGGTAACTAAAGGATTGATTAAGAAAGGGAAGTTAGATTATGAAAAGAAATTAGCAAAAAATATAAAAACAGATAGCAAGAGTTTCTATAGTTATATAAAAAGAAAAAGGGTGGCTAAGGCAAACATAGGTCCCTTAGAGGATGAGACCGGGAAATTAATGGTGGGAAACATGGAGATGGCAAAAATGCTGAACAAATATTTTGTTTCAGTCTTTACAGTAGAGGACACTAAGAATATCCCAACACTGGACAAACAGGGGACTCTCGGGGGGGAGGAGCTAAATACGATTAAAATCACTCAGGAGATGGTACTCAGTAAAATAATGGGACTCAAGGCGGATAAATCCCCTGGACCTGATGGCTTCCATCCTAGGGTCTTGAGGGAAGTGGCAGTAGGGATTGTGGATGCTTTGGTGATAGTTTTCCAAAATTCCCTGGACTCAGGAGAGGTCCCGGCAGATTGGAAAACTGCTAATGTAACACCGTTATTTAAAAAGGGTAGTAGGCAGAAGGCTGGAAATTATAGGCCAGTTAGCTTAACATCTGTGGTGGGTAAAATTTTGGAGTCTATTATTAAGGAGACAGTAACGGAACATTTAGATAAGCATAATTTAATAGGACAAAGTCAGCATGGCTTTATGAAGGGGAAGTCATGTCTGACAAATTTGCTTGAGTTCTTCGAGGATATAACGTATAGGGTGGATAAAGGGGAACCAGTGGACATAGTGTATTTGGACTTCCAGAAGGCATTCGACAAGGTGCCACATAAAAGATTATTACTTAAGATAAAAAATCACGGGATTGGGGGTAATATTCTGGCATGGGTGGAGGATTGGTTATCGAACAGGAAGCAGAGAGTTGGGATAAATGGTTCATTTTCGGACTGGCAACCAGTAACCAGTGGTGTTCCACAGGGGTCGGTGCTGGGTCCCCAACTCTTTACAATCTATATTAACGATTTGGAGGAGGGGACCGAGTGCAACATATCAAAATTTGCAGATGATACAAAGATGGGAGGGAAAGTAGAGAGTGAGGAGGACATAAAAAACCTGCAAGGGGATATAGACAGGCTGGGTGAGTGGACGGAGATTTGGCAGATGCAATATAATATTGGAAAATGTGAGGTTATGCACTTTGGCAGGAAAAATCAGAGAGCAAGTTATTTTCTTAATGGCGAGAGACTGGAAAGTACTGCAGTACAAAGGGATCTGGGGGTCCTAGTGCAAGAAAATCAAAAAGTTGGTATGCAGGTGCAGCAGGTGATCAAGAAAGCCAACGGAATGTTGGCTTTTATTGCTAGGGGGATAGAATATAAAAACAAGGAGGTATTGCTGCAGTTATATAAGGTATTGGTGAGACCGCACCTGGAATACTGCATACAGTTTTGGTCTCCATACTTAAGAAAAGACATACTTGCTCTCGAGGCAGTACAAAGAAGGTTCACTCGGTTAATCCCGGGGATGAGGGGGCGGACATATGAGGAGAGGTTGAGTAGATTGGGACTCTACTCATTGGAGTTCAGAAGAATGAGAGGCGATCTTATTGAAACATATAAGATTGTGAAGGGTCTTGATCGGGTGGATGCAGTAAGGATGTTCCCAAAGATGGGTGAAACTAGAACTAGGGGGCATAATCTTAGAATAAGGGGCTGCTCTTTCAAAACTGAGATGAGGAGAAACTTCTTCACTCAGAGGGTGGTAGGTCTGTGGAATTTGCTGCCCCAGGAAGCTGTGGAAGCTACATCATTAGATAAATTTAAAACAGAAATAGACAGTTTCCTAGAAGTAAAGGGAATTAGGGGTTATGGGGAGCGGGCAGGAAATTGGACATGAAGCTGAGTTCGGATCGGTCAATGCCCTGTGGGTGGCGGAGAGGGCCCAGGGGCTATGTGGCCGGGTCCTGCTCCGACTTCTTGTGTTCTTTAGATTTGTGGTTGGGATCAGATCAGCCATGATCTTATTGAATGGCGGAGCAGGCTCGAGGGGCCGATTGGCCTACTCCTGCTCCAATTTCTTATGTTCTTATGTTCTTATGTTCATGCACCAGATAGCAGCTGCCTCTGTTTGTAAAGAGCAATTTCCATGAGGAAGTGAGTTCTTAAGATCTAATCATTCAAAATGTTTGTCTTTCTGAGCATGGGGGTAAGGGTGTCCAGCTTGTGGCCTTGAAGCCCCGGCAGTTTGATTCTCAAAGGTATGACAACTCGGTCCTTTTTGCACATATTTTTATACCATTCATGTTGATCAGAGCAGCCATGAGGTTATTTCCTGTTCCGTCCACTCCTGGTTTGGTTTTTACTTTTAATATGTGGTCATGGATCTGGGTCTGGGCGCCTGTCCCACTCCCCCTCCTCCCCAACATACCTAAACTTGGCCAGTAATTGAACACCTTGCCACTTTTGCCCCATCTCCCATATCGGGGTTCTCTGAGCGTTCTGTCTTTGCAGGTCAGTACGTACATACCAAGGGGCTTCAAGAGCCGCACATAAAGTTTAAATTCCTGTTCCCGTTAATTTACTTGCACGTCAAGTGCTGGAGTTAAGAATTATCCACCAATGCGGCAAATACAGGCCTCTTCAAGCCCTCAGTAAGCATACAGGACAGACTGGCCAATAAAAAATGTGAGCACATATAGGACTGAGTTATCTGGGCTTCGAGGGTGCGATTGTCTGGGCTCGGGCTATATGTGACCCATGGGCCACAATTTGGCCATCCCCGCCATACATTGTGCTGTGGATCAAAAAATGATGCGGCCACATGACCCTGAGCTGCCCTTGCCCCTGTTTTACATGCACCGATCGATTTATTTATATAACTGTGTACATGAGGGAACAAATTCATTTACTTATTTACCTGGAGCGGGTGAAGAAAACATGATTTACCTTCTAGGAATGAATCAATAAACACCTACTTCAAGGTCTCTGATGTGCCTACAGGTGCTTTCGGACTGTCTGGTGCAGCTGTTCTATAATCGATGCCACGGGGAATCCAATTTATGCCCACTCACCAGGCGTTCCCCTGCATTGCTGCCCCTAAGGTCTTTTCCTCACTGCTGCTCTGATGCTACCCTTTGTGCCCACCTGCAGAAGGATTCCAGTTAGTAATAGAGCACTCTGTTACATGTCCAGATCTAGATCTGAAGCTTTGGATCATGGAATCCTTAGTGTGAATTAATAGAAGCTGTGATTAATTGAAGTAGTGAACCCAGAGCTATGGTTTACTGCATGAAATTAAAATGTGTGCCCTTTGAACTGCTTGCCTACCGTGCATTGCATTAGTTTGCTTTTTTATTAACTCTCTTTCCCTCCCGCTATGCGCTGCCCCCCACCACCCCCTGCAGTTTCCTCTGATTACACTTTCAAGAGTGCCTGCAGGTTGCCTACGTGGCTTTCTTCATGTATGAGTCTAGAGGGTGAGTGTCTGCAGGCTGTTTGATTAGGAGCATTGTAATGGAGCCCAATCCTGGTCTCCCCAAGGTCCACTTACTAGCACCAGTCACTGGATAGCAATCCGAACCATGACCCTTGGCTAACTTTATCCCCTCAGTAACCCAGGGGCACTGAGGCTGCATTTTGCACCCTAGCTGCTGTTGTGGCTGGGATTAGATCCCAATCCACACAAGCTGGGTATCGGGCCTAGGTCCAGGCCCTTCCTGCTCTGTATGGCTTAGTGATGCACAAGTGTCACTCTGCACATAGACTCATCTGAACAGCAACTTCCTGGATGCAGTTTAGATGTACCACCTTCTCTTAAATGTAAAACCAAACTGGGATGGGATTCACAAACAAGAAATCACAGCCAATGCTAGTAAATGGCCAGTCTTGTCAATTTAAAAAAAATAATTCTGGTGTTTTAATGGATTCAATTTGTAAACAGTTCAAACTTCATTTTTCACTCCCCAAAATGGGAATGACACAGGCAGAATTTTTTATTTTTACAATTTCCATCAACAAGAGTGCGCTGGGACTTCTTGTTTATAAACTCCACCCCCACCCAGTTTTACACGCGACAGAAGATGCCCAAGGCGTGACCACTAACCTCCGAGCCGTAGTAGGAGTTGCTTTGTGAAAACATGATGCTCTGTAAGTCCAGGCCACGGGTGACCAAGATTGCAGGTTTGGACTCCCATACAAACTATGACGCTTTACAACACGTGAACAATCATAGTATAATTCTCATTTTAAAAAAAAAGATTAAATTATAATCGAAATTTAATGAGCTAGAAATCGTGCAGAGCGGCGTGGCAAGGCTCTCCGCAGCTCCTGCGAACAATAAGAACGAATGTACTTACTACGGGCTCCGCGATGTCCACTTGCTTGATCTTGAAGTTTTGTGAAGTTGTAAGCTGTCAATTCAACGTAAGCTGATTCGCATGGGACTGTCTGTGGGAATGAAAGACATGCCCACAGAATCTTTTAGGAAGAGAAGTCAGGCCCACAAGCAGGCAAGCAGACTTCATTCATTTAAAGTTACTATTTTGTATGTCATTGTAAATAAAAATTTAACATTTTTTAAATAAAAAGCCAAGCAAATAATTGAATTAAGTCAAAGAGTCAGAATTGAAAATTAATTTTTTAAAAACTTTTTAATTTTTAATTTTTTTTTTAATGATCAAAGAATATAACAATAAGGAATAATACAACATTCCACATTTTTAAAATTTTATTTTTAGTTGTTTGGCAGTCATTAAGAGTCATCGCGCTTTTAAAAAGTAGTGTAGACCTGATATTTTTCAGCGTACCTTTTGGTGGCGTAAGTAGTTACGTTCCAGCTGGGCAGATGGACAAGTTTGCGATTTTTCATTGATTTCAATGATTGGAGCGTGCGGTGTCCCTTTAATTCGCAGCTGTCAAATCGCCAGTGAACCAATAGGAGCAAGTTTACGATTTCCGGGTTTTAGTGCGCATGTGCAAATGCGTGAACTTGCTCCTTCGATTCGCCGTTGGAGACGGAGGATGTAATTGAGGAAGGCCGTTGTCAGGTGAGTAATTTCTGCCCCAATGTTCACCTAAATCCATCAAATGCAGCATTTTACAACAGCCAATCCAGTAGTTGCAGTTTATAATTATAATGCAGGTACAGCACAATAAATAATTGTACAAAATAAATGAGTTCACCATACATAATGTATTTCCTCCCACTTCTCCCAGTGCCAGAGTCCTGGATTTCTACTCCCAACCAAGACCCATTGTCGCTCCCACCCACGTGTGTTTCAGCACCCCCCAGATGCACGCACCTCACCAAGGCTCAGCACCCATTTCCAGCCCATCCATTGAGCGTAGTGAGACTCTGCGTGGCGCAGGATTTTTAAAAGTGCACGTAAGGTTCGTTGGACCTCCTGGGAGCTTTTAAAACTTTGGACAGAACGTTATTAATGCCATGAGACAAAAGCGCTCTTGGCTGCACGCTCTTAACTTGCTAAATTAGTGGACCAGAGAGTGCAGCTCTCTGCACGTGTCCAAGCACAGATGTACAGATCTCCTTCTTGGCTGGCCCTCTTTTGGCCTGTGTGGATGTGCAGCTAGCAGTATAACTCCATCCTGTGGGCTGCACATCACCCTGGGAGAAATAGGGAAAACATTGGAATCCGATGTTGGCATTGAATAGTAGGCAGACTTGCAAGAGCCATCAATAACCAAGGGAATTTGCTTCCCCCCAACTAAAGTAATGGTACATTGTAAGCAGAGCTCAGCAGTTGTGTCTTTGGAGAGTTGCTGTGTATATTTGCATTTCGTGCAGAATCTCTGTTGGTGATGATGATTCATTCTCATTTTTTAACTGCAAAACAAATGTAGAAGAGAAAAAACCAAAACCTGCTGTGGTGGAAACGCCTCCAAATTCTTGGTTCCTATGGCGACCACCACCAAAGTTTCGCAAATGCTGTAGCACAGGGAAGATACTGTGAGCAGCATGGACCAAATAATTAGACTAATGCTCTTTGATTGATGACTTTCAGCGCAGATTGAGCAGTAGCTCCAAATGGCCTCTTAACAATGTGGATCGTTTTGAAATGCATTAGCTACCTGGCAAGCTGCTCTCTGAGATACTGCCAGCACTTTCTATAGAAAGCCGATGAAGTAGCAACCCAAATGGGCATTGCTGCAAATCTGGACACTTCTTCATTGTCCAGAGATTATTTATTTCTCGTAAAGGTTTAAAGGATGTTTCCCTTCCCCTCGTTTGTGTGAATCCTATTGAAATATTGTTATGTGGAACTGCAGATGGATTGCTGGTGCCCTAGTAGCTCCAGAGAAAAGAGACTGACATTTACCAAGATGGTCAGGAGAAAAATAAACTGCGGCTGTGGTACTTAGTGTTTGCTCCTTCTTTGTTGCACCTAGTTTGGTGAAGATATGAGAAATGATTTCTACCACTCTGTCCATGGTATTAGGTGGAATGAGTGTTAAATTCTACTCTTACAGCACAGTTCTGCCCATCGTGCCAGTGCCGGCTCTTTGGAAGAGCTGGAGTGTACTGCTTTGGTATGTAAGAAAATATTCATAAAATCATTGTGTTTTGTAAGTTCTGTAACATGGGAGAAGCTGCTCTGTTGGCTTCAAAATTTTGCTTTGGACCAATAAAGAATTGTTCAAACCAGTTGACCCTCCAGCTGGAATTGAGTTCATCCAGCTTAAGGAGCATGTGGAATTGAAGTACAAATGGTTGGTGTTATCCTTGCTCGTGACCGTGCTTTTACCGAGCTAATAAGAATGGGTGATAACTACATCCAGTTTTTGTCTTGCTTAATGTATGCGCACTTTAGGTGAAACGGCTTCACTTGAATTGCTGATTTTTCAACTCTCAACCACTGATTTGATCTGAAAGCATTGTATCAAAGTATCATTGGGTATATTTACCTTTGTACTAACGGGGTTGACCGCAATATGCGTTGCACCTTATACTACACAATCTGCTGTGCTGAGGAGAGATTGAGTAATAAAGAAAGAGAGAAAGCATTTGCATTTATGTAGCGCCTTCCACGGGATGTCCCAAAGCACTTTACAGTCATTTGAAGTACTTTCTGAAGTGTAGTCACTGTTATAATGTAGGAAACTTGGCAGCCAATTTGCACCAGGCTGGCGAAGTTGAAATGAAGGTTGCATGGGAGGACTGAGATCTTCCCTACACCACGTCTTGCATAAGAACATAAGAAATAGGAGCAGGAGTAGGCCACATGGCCCCTCGAGCCTGCTGCGCCATTCAGTAAGATCATGGCTGATCTTCAACCTCAACTCCACTTTCCCACCCGATCCCCATATCCCTTGATTGCTCTAGAGTCCAAAAATCTATCTACCTAAGCCTTGAACATATTCAACGACTCAGCATCCACAGCCCTCTGGGTTGGAGAATTCCAAAGATTTACAACCCTCTGCGTGAAGAAATTCCTCCTCATCTCAATCTTAAACGGCCTTATCCTGAGACTATGCCCCCTACTTCTAGACTCCAGCCAAGGGAAACCACCCCTCAGCATCTACCCTGTCAAGCCCCATCAGAATCTTGTATGTTTCAATGAGATCACCTCTCATTCTTCTAAACTCCAGAGAGTATAGGCCCATTCTACTCAATCTCTCCTCATAGGACAACCCTCTCATCCCAGGAATCAATCTAGTGAAGCTTTGTTGCACCACCTCTAAGGCAAGTATATCCTTCCTTAGATAAGAGACCAAAACTGTACACAGTACTCCAGGTGAGGTCTCACCAAAGCACTGTACAATTGTAATAAGACTTTGTACTCCAACCCCTTTTCATTAAAGTCCAACATGCCAGTTGCCTTCCTAATTGCTTGCTGTACCTGCATGTTAACTTTTTGTGCTTCTTGTACGAGGACACCCAAATCTCTCTGAACACCAACATTTAATAGTTTCTCATCATTTTAAAAAATATTCTGTTTTTCTATTCTTCCTACCAAAATAAATAACTTCACATATTTCCCCACTTTATACTCCATCTGCCACCTTCTTGCCCACTCGCCTAATCTGTCTATATCCCTATATTGCATGTGACTGTATTACAAAATATAAGCGTTGTAAAATGGGGCTCCTGATGACTTGCTGGGTAAATTTACAATGTGGTGGCAACAAACTGTGAAAACCAGAAGGTCTCAGGTTTGATCTCCTGGTTTTGATGTGCCGGCTGATCTCAGCCAAGTGGTGACTATAGTTGACCTGGGTAGTCCTGGTGTAGGGAAATGGAAAAACAGCCAGAGTTCCCGGTATGCTGTTTCACGCTCCAGGTCACTGTTGTTTCAGACAAGTGCATCTCCAAGGAGAAAACCAAAATTAATGTTGTCCTATTTTTTGATGCTGCAGTAATTAATAGTCAAATGTCAGCTTGGCTCAGTTGGTAGTACTCTCTTCTGGTCAGACCTGGTGTCCTTTGGATGAGACATTGGAAGTGTAGTGAACAGTGAGGATAGTGATAGGCTGGTGGCATGGGCAGACACATGGCAGATGAAACTTAACGCAGAAAAATATGAAGTGATACATTTCAGTCGGAAGAACGAGAAGAGGCAATGTTATCTAGAGGGCACAATTCTAAAAGGGGTACAGGAACAGAGAGATCTCGGGGTATATGTGCACAAATCGTTGAAAGTGGCAGGGCAGGTTGAGAAAGTGGTTAAAAAAAGCATACGGGATATTGAGTTTTATAAATAGAGGCATAGAGTACAAAAGCAAGGAAGTCATGATGAACCTTTATAAAACACTGGTTCGATCACAACTGGGGTATTGTGTCCAGTTCTGGGCACCGCACTTTAGGAAAGATGTGAAGGTCTTAGAGAGGGTGCAGAAAAGATTTACTAGAATGATTCCAGGGATAAGGGACTTCAGTTACATGGATAGACTAGAGAAGCTGGGGTTCTTCTCCTTGGGACAGAGAAGTTTGAGAGGAGATTTGGTAGAGGTATTTAAAATCACTAAGTGTCTAGACAGAATAGATAGAGAGAAACTGTTCCCATTGGCAGAATGGTCAAGTACCTGAGGGCATAGATTTAAGGTGATTGGCAAAGAACCAAAGGCAACATGAGGGAAAAACTTTTTTACGCAGCGATTGGTTAGGATCTTGAATGTACTGCCTTGTAGGGGGGTGGAGACAGATTCAGTCATGATTTTAAAAAGGGATCTGGATAATTACTTGAAAGGAAAAAAACTTGCAGGGCTACGGGGATAGGGCGGGGGAGTGGGATTAGCTGGATTGCTCTTGCATAGAGCTGGCGTGGATTCGATGGGCCAAATGGCCTCCTTCCGTGCTGTAACCTTTTTATGATTCTAAGCCCTCGCCTGCCTGTTCAGGTGGATCCAAAAGATTCAGTTGCTTATTTGAAGACGAGCAGGGAGTTCTCCTGGTGTTTTGGTCAGCATTTTTCTCAGCCACCACGACGCAAAACAGGTCATTCATCTCATTTGCTGTTCGTAAGATCTCGCTGTACAGAAATGGCTGCTTCATTTGCTTACATAATAGTCTCCATACTTCAAAAGTTATTCATTAGCTGTGAGGCACTCGCAGACATCCTGAGGATGTGATAAGGCATGATATAATGCAAGTTGCTTCCTTCATTCTTTCTAATAAAATGTAAATTCCAAGGTAGCGAGAAGGGTCAAACTCTTGTGTTTTGGTATAAAACATTTTGTTGAAAGAGAAACGAGGTTTCTTTTCAAAATCTTGTTTCAAAAAAGAAAGCCGTGCATTTATACAGCACCTTATCACACTTCTCTAATGTCTCAAAGCACTTCACGTGTGATGAACTACGTTGAAGTGCAACAGCTGTTATGTAGGCAAAGGCTGCAGGCATTTTGCATGTTTTTTTTTATTCGTTCATGGGTTGTGGGCGTCGCTGGTGAGGCCAGCATTTATTGCCCATCCCTAATTGCCTTTGAGAAGGTGGTGGTGATCCGCCTTCTTGAACCGCTGCAGTCCGTGTGGTGAAGTTTCTCCCACAGTGCTGTTAGGAAGCGAGTTCCAGGATTTTGACCCAGCGACGATGAAGGAACGGCGATATATTTCCAAGTTGGGATGGTGTGTGACTTGGAGGGGAACGTGCATGTGGTGTTGTTCCCATGTGCCTGCTGCTCTTGTCCTTCCAGGTGGTAGAGGTCGCAGGTTTGGGAGGTGCTGTCGAAGAAGCCTTGGCGAGTTGCTGCAGTACATCCTGTGGATGGTACACACTGCAGCCACTGGTGGATGGGGTGCCAATCAAACGGGCTGCTTTGTCTTGGATGGTGTCGAGCTTCTTGCGTTTTGTTGGAGATGCACTCATCCAGGCAAGTGGAGAGTATTCTATCACACTCCTGACTTGTGCCTTGTAGACGGTGGAAAGGCTTTGGGGAGTAAGGAGGTGAGTCACTTGCCGCAGAATACCCAGCCTCTGACCTGCTCTTATAGCCACAGTATTTATGTGGCTGGTCCCGTTAAGTTTCTGGTCAGTGGTGACCCCCAGGATGTTGATGGTGTGGGATTCTGCGATGGTAATGCCGTTGAATATCAAGGGGAGGTGGTTCGACTCTCTCTTGTTGGAGATGGTCATTGCCTGACACTTGTCTGACACTTGTGTAGACATCCATGAAATGGAAGGACCATTTAATCTATTTTTGGTGGTGGTGATTGAGGGAGGAATGCTGGCCAGGACATAGAATCATAGAATATTACAACACAGAACAGGCCATTCAACCCAACGTGCCTGTGCTGGCTCTTTGAAAGAGCTGTCCAATTTCGTCCCACACCCCAGCTTTTTCACCATAACCCTGCAAATTATTCCTCTTCAAATACATGTCCATTTGCCTTTTAAAAGTTCCTGTGGAATTTGCTTCCACCACCCTTTCTGGTAATGTGTTCCCAATCTTAATATATCTCGTGTGAAAAACATTCTCCTCTTTTGCCAATTATTTTAAATCTATGACCTCTGGTTACCGACTCACTTGTCAGAGGAAACAGTTTCTCCCCAGTTGCTCTATCAAAACCGCTCATTATTTTGAATACCTCTATTAGGTCTGCCCTTAATCGCCTCTGCTGTAAGGAGAACAATCCCAGCTTTTCCAGTCTCTCCACATAACTGAAGTCTCTCATCCCTGGTATCATCCTAATAAACCTCCTCTATACCCTCTCCAAGGCCTTGACGTCCTTCCTAAAGTGTGGTGGCCCTGAATTGTACACAGTGCTCCAGCTGAGGCCTAATCAATGATCTGTAAAGGTTTATCATGACTTCCTTTTTTTGTATTCAGTGCCCCTATTTACAAAGCCAAGTATCCCATACGCTTTCTTAACTGCCTTATCAACTTGCCCTGCCACCTTCAAAGATTTGTGAATATGTATCCCCAGGTCCCTCTGCTCTTGCACCCCCCTCAAAATGGGGAGAATTGTCGGTATAATGCCACGAGATCTTTAACATCCACCCGATCAAGCAGATGGGACCTTAGTTAAACATCTCATCCAAAGGATGGCACCTCTGACGGTGCAGCACTACTTCTGTACTGCACTGGAGGGTCGGCTTTAATTATGTGCTCGGGACCTGGAGTAAGGATTGAACCCACAAACCTCTGACTTGGAGGTAAAAGTGCTGCTGACAGTCAAATAAAATAATGTAAAACTGTAATTCCCAGCAAAATGTAGCTGTACTCACCACAAGAAGATCATCATGAATTTACACTGTGTTTTTCTAAATGGAGTTGGCCTTGGAAAATTATCAGAAATCTCTTCTGCACAGTGTTCAATTTCCTAAGTTCGCCCCTCCCTATCTCTGTAACCTCCTCCGGCCCTACAATCTCTGCACTCCTCCAATTCTGGCCTCTTGTGCATCCCTGATTTTCATTGCTTCACAATTGACAGCCGAACCTTCAGCTGCCTAGGCCCTAAGCTCTGGAATTCCTTCCCTAAACTTCTCCGCCTCTCTTCCTCTCTATCCTCCTTTAAGGCTCTCCTTAAAATCTACCTCTTTGACCAAGCTTTTGGTCACCTGTCCTAATATCTCTTTGTGTAGCTCGGTGTCCTATTCTGTATTCATCGCCTGAGAAGCTATGATTTGCACAAATAAATTTTGAATTATTCAATAACTATTTTTTCATATTAATGAAGTTGAAGCTTAATTGCAGTTAGATGGTAGAATCTAGCCAGACCCAGAGGACAATATGACATAAAGTCACTGCTACGGCTCTGCAATCCTCATTGTGTAGAGCATTAAATCTAATCACTGCTGCGCTGTCAGCCCTGGGTCAGTGGGTAGCACTCTTGCCTCTGAGGCAGAAGGTCATGGGTTCAAGTCCCATACCAGAGACTTGAGCACATAATCTAGGCTGACACCTCAGAGCAGTACTGAGGGAGTGCTCCACTGTCAGAGGTGTTGCCTTTCAAATGAGACGTTAAACTGAGGCACCGTCTTCCCTCTCAGGTGGAAGTAAAAGATTCCACAGCATTATTCGAAGAAGAGCGGTGAGTTCTCCCCAGGATCCTGGCCAATATTTATCCCACAACCAACCTCACTAAAAAAAAACCAGATGATCTGGTCGAGTATGTCATTGCTATTTGTGGGCCCTTGCTGTGTGTTTCTTACATCACACAGCTTTGAAAAGGTCAAACGAAGATAGCAAGAGTGGAAGTTTCCGCTGGACTTTAGTTTCAATGGCTCCTTTAATTTTGAGCAAGGCTGCCACAAACCTCTGACTTGGAGGTAAAAGCGCTGCTGACAGCCACACTGTCGGCAGACCGAACTGCATTGTAAATGAGGTCGTGCTGCCGCCTTTGGAGTATGGGAGAACCACCTCGCCGTGTTTCTCCTGGGCTCCTCTGGAGGCTGAAAACGCTGTCACCAGCAGCGACAGTGTCGCCATTTGTGATCTTTAAACAACTGCTGGCATGTGAGACTGTGCATGTCTAGTTGTTTGCCTATTGCTGCAGAATACGCTCTACAATCTGAATGGGAAGGTCGCACAGTTTGTGAGATGCTGCTAATTTTATCTTGAATTGTTGCTACTGCAACAACCACAGTGACAGGTTTGTAACCGCCAGAATCTCGTAGCATATTGGAGCTTAAAATACTCTCTTTGGACATGGCCCACACTTGGAAGCTGAAAAGATGTTTTGTGTTTTTCCATTGTTCAAGTGGACATAGTTGATTAATTTAATCGAGACACCATTGAAATTGGGGATTGTTCATTAATCGGCAGCCCATCCACCAACTTAAATGTCCACTCCCTTCACCACTGGCGTACCGTGGCTGCAGTGTGTACTGTCAACAGGAATACACTGCAGCATCACGCCAAGGCTTCTTCGATAGCAACTCCCAAACCCACGACCTCCACCACCTAGATGGAGAAGATACCGGGTGCATGAGAACACCATCACTTCCGAATCCCCCTCCAAGTCACATACCATCCTGATTTGGAAATATATCGCTGTTCCTTCATTTATCGCTGGGTCAAAATCCTGGAACTCCCTACCTAACAGCACCGTGGGAGAACCTTCACCACACGGACTGCAGCGGTTCAAGAAGGCGGCTCACCACCACCTTCTCAAGGCAACTAGAGATTGATAACAAATGCTGGCCTTGCTAGCAACGCCCATATCACCAGAATGGATTTTTTTAAAAATTGACTGTTTTGTATCACGATTACCCAGCTATGTCTGACAGTCTTAACTGCCGATAGCTTTATAGAACAGTTTTGATGGCCAAGCAGAGCCAATTACATCTACAGATTAAAGATAACTGCACTTTTGTTATTTCTCTCTGTGTTTCACACTGTTCCCTGGACAGGGCTGATCTGTCATTGAGACCTCTGCCACTCTTATCCTCCGTCATTGGCACTTCAGCTGGGAAATGCACGAGAGCGGACTGGGTTGAGTCCTCCAGCTCTTTCCAGCCCCCTCGTCAACCCGACAAAGATGGGAGGTAATTGTACAGAATCATAGGAATCACACAAATATTTGCATTTGAAATGGGTGAACGTAACTTCGTAAGGAATAAAAAAAAAATCCCCAATACTCAATTCATGTAAATTTTCTTGAGCAGTGACACTGTTTTATGTACATTTCGGGGTGATTTTTTTTAACCACCTCGAGACACTCATGTGAAGGGACAAGACTGATAGTGCAGGGCACCTCTAGGTTGAGAAGAATGGCAGAGAAGATGAGACTAATGAAGTTTGGGATGCAAATTTTGGGTTTTAAAATTCTGTACTTTGCAGGAAAAAGGGTTGTCTGAGAGAGGGAAGGAGTCTCTATCAGTCCTTGAAATGGATCAGCACAATGCAGTTGTAGGGTGGAGGAAAGGGTTGTAGCGTGGTTATTTGAAGCTTAGGAGGAACAAAACAGGAAAATTCAGAACAGCGATAATAATAATTAGAGAAAAACATAACCAAGGTAGTGTGTGTGACAGCAGTAAAGGTGACAAACAAGACTTTAGGGCATATGGACAGAGGGATAGAACATAAGTGCGGCCCAGCTGGAGTAGTGTACAATTCTGATCATATTGGAGTGGGGATATCTTGGCTATGAAGAGATTACAGAAGAGGACAACTAAATGGATAGCAAGGGTTAGTTTATCTGCACAACAAGGAAAGACTAAGGAAGCTGGAAATATTTACACTGAAAAGAAGAATGCTTTGAATGGAGGTGTCTAAGATTCTGAGGAGCATGGATAAACTGAACCCTACTGTAATGTTTGATGTAACTGCAAACCCTGTAACCAGATGGCATCGATTTCAGCTTAGAAGAGGGAAGGTGAATCAATAGTTCAGATTTATGTGCTTGACAAGAGGCTGGTGAATATGTGCAACAGATTTCCCAAGGAAATGGTTGTGGTGGAAAGTATTGGCAAATTCAAGAGGGAGCTGTATTTAATTTTTAGCAAAAGAAGTTGTACAGGGATATTAGAGATGGTGTACAGAATATGTTTTGAACTTCGGGACTGACCAGATGAACCACAGTGCTCTTTTCTGGACCTGTACTGAGGCTCCCTCTGCTCTTTCAGGTGAACGTAAAAGATCCCATGACACTATTCAAAGAAGGGCAGGGGAGTTCTCTCCCCGGTCTGTGGCCAATATGTATTCCTTAACCAACACCACTTTTTAAAAAAAAATGGATTAACTGGTCATTTATCTCATTGCTGTTTGTGGGACCTTGCTGTGCGCAAATTGGCTGGCGTGTTTCCTACATCGCAGCAGTGACTACACTTCAGAAGTACTAAATTGGCTGTAAAGCACTTTGCGATGTCCTGAGGTTGTGAAAGGCTATATATAAATGCAAATTCTTCCTTTCTCTTTGCTAGGGTGTGCCTCCAGAGACACCAGTTGTTCTTTGGTGCTTTGCCCAAGGGATCATTCTTCATGAATGGACCTAGATGGTGAGTGTGGGGCCTTGGCCAAGCCTATTCTTGCCCGATAAATGATTGCTTTCCAGCAGGGGCTGCTGGATAGCTGTTGGGAACAGGGAACTCTGGTGATTTTAATACTCCTCCATACATGAGTGATGTGGCTAAATGTGGCATCCCATGAGAGATGAGATTAATCCAGTGAGATTAGGTTACTCGCACAGGTCAGAGATCAATATTGGGAGTTTTGTGGTCTGTATCACTGTGTCAGACTAACCAGCTGAGCTGCCAGGGGAGTGAAACAGAACAAGTATTTTAAATATCAAATCACCGTGCTCCCTGACCAGGTTCCAGTTGATCTTTCTCTTGCTGGTATAGTGCCATGGAGTGGATTTATGTGGGCAGTTTTACACATGATGAGTCATTGATATGAAGTAAGAAGCTCCCCTCATCACTTTCTGATACAGTCTACTGCTGATAATTCAGTTTTTGCACTGGAAAAAGATGTGAATTATGCAGTAATTTGAATTAAGAGGTGCAGACTGTAACTTAAGATAGAGCAGCAAAGATGTTGGAGTGAATTATTTGCCAGTTGTCGGGTGATGATGCTTTGTGGCCTTGGGATAGGAAAGGAAGAGGAGAAAAATATCTGCCCGCCCTTTGTGACAACTTTCCCAAAATGATATGTGAGTGAATATTATATACATAACCCTCGCGACATAAGCAAATCATTTAGTGTTGGCCGTATAATGGTGGAAGGCTACTTCAGTACAGCATGCGCATGCTCATGAAGGCTTTTATTTTTACCATGTCTGTGCAGTGCACCGGTGTGCCATAGGATATAAGTTGCATCCAAGATTCTCTTGGTAGCGAGTTTTTAGTCTGGGCAGTGCCTATTGGGAGCCTCCTGGTGGCTGAGTCAAGATCACTGGGATTGGAGTAAAGTGCACTGCTAAGCGTGTGAAATTTTCACATTGGCCACGCTCACTATTGATGTTATCCTTCGAGATGTAGGTTGTGTCTGGGGAGAACATTTTGTGCTGTGTAACACCGGAGCGAAAGATGGATCTGTTGCTCGTGGTGTTATGGTGGAAGCCATTTGAGGTGAAGAATTTAGAGTTAACACACAAGAAGTGTCTTGGCACAACATTGCAGCATATTGATTTAACTGTAATTTCCATCCCCCCCCACCCCGATTATTAGTGACAATACAGCAGAGCACAGGTGGCAAAGGTTTTAAAGCGACTAGAATGCCTGTTTTCTGAGACAAGTAATTGAAGGGAGAGCAAATGCATTAAAACTTTAAACTGCTGGGGCTGCTTGCATGTATTTGTCAAATTATAATTGAGAATATATATTGTGCCAGAAGGATTATGTGATTGATCTGTCAGAAACTAAAATAAACTCGACTGTGTTAACGCAACACAAAAATGATGGTTTCTGGGTAAAATGTGCTCCGGGGTTGACAAGAACTCATTTGCACCAAATCGTTCTGTCAATAAATGTGTGTTGATGGCCCCGGCTAATAAACAAGGGCTCTTAACATCTGTCTGTTTAACAAAGGGAGCTACTTTTTGAAAAACAGGAGGCTTACACATCTCCTGTAATTTAGGACCTCCTTTGAAGTTGCATTAGTGCTTCAGGAAGATTTTCTGCTGGTCCTATGTCCAACTCCAATGGATAAGATCAATTTGGCTCACACGATGAGGTGGTTAGTTTTACCAGCGGTAGGGTTGGAGAGATGATAATATAACATGGCCGGTGGTGGGGGGTGGGGAGGAGACGAGGGGATGAATTTTGTCTGCTTTTATTTGTACTTGCTTTTATATTCAGTTTTTCTTGAAAAATATTCAAGCTGCTGTACCCTGTACATTTGAACAGTCACAGCCATTATTCCGTTCCTGCGCTCATTTATGGTATCTCGAAATCAAGTACGAGGATGAAATAATGGGCACTGGCCTCTGGGCTCCTCCCCTATAGCACTGGTGTGTACTTGGTACAGCTAAGTGTCTCATGAAGTTAACTGACGCCTTGACTGGTCATTTATGTTTGTGGGACCTTGCTGTGTGCAAATTGGCTGCCATGTTTGCCTACATAACAATACGGACCACACTTCAAAGCAGTTCATTGGCTGTGAAGGTTCTTGGGATGTGAAAGACGCTGTATAAATGCAGTCTTTCTTAAATGCCAATAACAATCTTCCTATATTGTCACCCAAAATAATACAGAATTCTAATTTTTTATTTCCTTAGCTGGGGAATCCTGTATTAAATAGCATTCTGGGGGCAAAAACTGATATAATTATTCTGAAATTGTATCTTTCTCCTGACTTTGAATTCCTTATGTTCACTGCTCCAGAAGTAACAGCAGTGACGTTAACTTTCAGTATGGGGCTGGTGACTGCTCTGATTATTCTTGCACCCAGCGCTTCACAGACCCCAGGCAAAAAGGAGATCATTCATGTGAAATGATTTGAAACTGAGGTAATGCTTTTTGGAGAATCTTCATTTTTCCGAGCTTAACTGAATGGGAGGGGGATGATGTTGTAAGAGACGAGGTAAATTAATATAACTAATTCAGGATTGCCTTTTGATGCGGTAGATTAAAAGGTGAACAGATATTTGAACAGATATAGCAATTGATCAGATATTGGCTGTGAACTAGGTATGATGGAAAGCTCAGAGGTAGGGATTTGTTTCACTGTTGTTGATCATGGCATCACTTGTCATAATACCAAGCCGCTAATAGTAAAGGATTGGTAAAAACAAAGGCTAATGGAGTAAGCTCACCAGATATCCAGAGAGCTGATCTTGAATCTGTGAGGAAATGGCCGGGACAAATCAGGAAGTACATGTGAGAGGAAAAAGTACCGAGCAAAGTGTTTCAACAACTTGCATATATACAATAATATCTGCATACACAACAACATATATACAGTAACTTTAATGTAGCAAAATGCCCCAAGGCACATCACTGTTGGGGCTGAGATCCAAGCAGGAAGAAGAGGGAGGATTAGTGGAATGGCTGAGAGCTCTGACAGAGCTGGTTTTTAAAGAGGCTTTGAAATTGGGGGAAGATGTAGCAAGGTGGAGGAATTTATGGAGGGAGTGTGTGAGCAAAATGGTTAAAGACTCTGCCACTGATGGTAAAGCCAGGATGGGGAGGAAGAATAGTCATCATCCAGCACTGATAGCACAGATGGAGCAGTTTGGAACATAAGGGTGGAGGAGGTTGCAGAGGTGGAGAGGAGCAAGACCATAGAGGGATTTGAAGACGAGGATTTTTAAATCGATGGGTTGAAGGACAGGATGCCAATAAGGTCAACAAGGACAGGGCTGATTGGCGAGGTACATTGTAAGGTATAGGGTGTGGGCGTTGGAGTTCTGGATGAATTGGAATTTAAGTAGCGTGGAAGATAGGAAGCCTACAAGGAAGATGTTGGAAAGGTCAAGTCTGGAATTGACAAAGGCATGGATGGGGATTTGAGCAGGAATGAGGTAGCCACGGGGATCAGCAATATTTTGGGTGAAAGTAGGTTGTCTTAGTGATGGGCTTTAAACCCAAATCTAGCCCAGCTTAAAGTCGAGGCAAGCACGGGCAGGCATACCATTAGTTTGAGCTTGAGCAAGCATCCAAAAAGAGAGATGTGATCGTGCCTGGGGTGCAGAGTTTCTGGCAGGGGCTGAACAGAGTAGCTTTGGTCTTGCCAATGTTGATCGGCTATATTGGAGCGGCAATAAAGTAAATAAATCATCAGCTACAAGTAGGAGGCTGATATCGAAAAAGGATCTAAATTGTTTAATAAGCCATTTTAAAAAAAAATGCATACACGCAGGGCAAATAGAAGAAATGGGAAAGGAAGATTAGAGGTATACAAACTAATAAACCAAAGATAATTTGAACACAGGATATTTTACAACAGGTTAAAGACTTTCCCTAAGTCATCTTTAATTCTTCTGTTGCCAAGACAGATTGTAAGGGAAATGAGTAAAAGGGACATTTTGTTGTATTCATAGTAAAGTATGAAAAAAATAAGTGATGATGAAAGGTGAGGTAGTGAAGGAGGAAAATATGACACAAGTTTTAAATATTTATTTCCCTAGCAGTGTGCACTATGGAAACTGCTTGCTGTGCCCCTTTTTCCCCCAGTATGGAGAGGGGCGGGGAATTAACCAAAACATAAAGAAAATGATGATCCATTTGGGAATTATGAGGAAAATTAGGGTGGAATTGTGGCAGAAGTTTTTTTTTCTTTTTTGAATGTGGAATAAGAACTACATGTTGGAAAATAGCGTGTCCGGTTTTCAAGAACATTCTAGGGATGTTAGTTAGACACAAAGAGCAGAAAAATGATTGGTGTCTGTTGTTATGAAAGGAATTGAAAAACATGTAACGAGAGGAAAGGCAAAATTTCCAAGTCTGCGAAATTTAGGCAGTGCCGAGTACAATTATTGGAATTCTTTGAGGTTGTAGTAAAACTGGTGGATGATGTGATATATCATCACTTTCAGAAGGCATTTGATATCTTCACAAGAGACTTCTGGCAGAAGTAGAAACTGTTAGATTAAAGGAGGAAGTTGTACATTGGATAAAAAAATTGGCTATATAATAGGAAGCCTAGAATTGTCGTCATGGGGATAGTAATTGGTTCACTGTGATCGGCAGAAAACTCCAAGGATTGGTTTCGGGTGCTTTGCTGTTCACAGTATTTACAGCTTACCTTGACGAGGGTATTGAAGTTATTGTGTCTGCTTACACTGGACTTCCTGTGTCCATGGAATGTACAGATTTTAACTAATGTCCTTTCGTTCCATGCGTTTCTTGATCCATACTGAGGATGTGAGGAGGGGAAGAGACCAGTGTATTTGATACTGCTGGAGAAGTGTCCTCTCATTATAAAATGATAACTTCAGGAGTATGTTGTTTTTTGGTTGGGCTACCTGTTATTCAGATCTGTTAATGCATTAAGAATTTTTATAATCAAAGCAAGATTCCAGCATATTGCTGATGAACAGTGTGAAGTCCATATCAGAAACTATATCTGTGTGGATATATCTGTAGCTTCAGTTGGAAATTCTTCAGCTGGGTGATGGGCACCCAACTCACCAAAACTAGCTGTAAGGTTTCTGGTTAGTTTTACTGCGCCGACTCAGAAATGATTGAGCTAGTTAGCTACCGATATTAAAAAAAAACTATCTAAAGTGAAAGCAAAATGTTAAATCCTTTTTTGGGGATAGTTTTCAGTGGCTATGGACCAGCTTCTTTCAGATGCTTAGGGAACAGAGTCTAACCTTGGGGTTACATAGGAACAAAGAAAATAGGAGCCATAGTTATTTACTTGATGTATTTAGTGTAATTTAGTGCTATTAACTTTAAAAAAAATATTAGATTGTCTGCAAATATATTTGCACTGGGAAGTAAATTGCACACTTTTGCTTTTATGACTTTATACTTTCACTTAATGCCCTCATTAGGTTTATATTCCGTCGAGGTTTTAATTTCTGCAGAAGACCTATTAACAAATATCTGCCACGACCAAATTTTAGAGATCAGTCTACAGATCATGGGTAAATTCACTGACCTCGCGGGAGGTGAGCTCACGATAATCAGAGTATTGATGCTGCAGTCCTATCTGTGACGCAGGCTCCCTTCAAGCACTGCTCCCTGGTGGGAGCACAAAATCAGTGAATTTAACCTTATATTTCCTAAAATTTTTTGAGAACACATTGGTGAGGCAGCCAAGTTTTTGGCTGTCTTGGGTGGTCGTCTGCTGTTGTCTCCCAGAAGAAATTTTGTGTCGACTAAATCTAAAATGGAGCTATTGTTCCCTTTTTCTTATTTTGGCAAGTAGATTTTCCATGTAGTTAGGTGTGATAATAAGACCAGAATATATGGTACCATGCCACATTTGTAACTTGAAAAAAGAAATCCGACAGTAAGGAAACGAGAAGGCAATTTGAAAGTAATTTTTTAAAAAAAACAAGTATGATGCTGATTCATTTTGCTGTTGCCCCTTCACTTAGGTACTCCATGGTGAATAAATGGTATCCCACAGTATAGCTCAACAATATGAACTTTGACCTGTACAATCTCCCTTGATGACCTGAGCATGCTTCGCTGAGGGGCGGTGCTGTTGACTGCCCAGCTGAAGAAAGCGGGAGCGGAGCTTATGAAATCATTCATCCAGATTCAATCTGAAACTGATCAGAAAGCTCAGTGACCGTTCAGCTCAAACTCAGCTCGAAATGAGACCCTTTTCGTGGTTGTCTGCCAGAAGAAATTCCCGAATCAGACTGAACCTGCAATGCACCACTTGTCTTTAAACACACCCCGTGAAGTGAGTCCCAATGTCTGTGAAGCTGTCTCATTTGCCTTACCATTCAAAACATAAACGGTGACATTTTTAACATTGGTTTGCAGTTACTATGAATTAACCCAGCTGTGAGCCAGGCACTAGGTTAGTCACGGTGTCAGCCATGGCTCAGTGGGTAGCACTCTTGCCTCTGATGGGTTCAAGCCCCACTCCAGAGACTTGAGCACAAAATCTAGGCTGACACTCCAGTGCAGTACTGAGGGAGTGCTGCACTGTTGGAGGTGCCATCTTTCAGATGAGACAATAAACTGAGGCCTTATCTGCCCTCTTAGGTGGACATAAAAGATCCCATGGCACTATCTCGAAGAAGAGCAGGGGCATTCTTCCTGATGTCCTGGCCAATATTTATCCCTCAACCAACATCACTAAACAGATTATCTGGTCATTATCACATTGATGTTTGTGGGAGCTTCCTGTGTGCAAATTGGCTGCCACGTTTCCTAAATTACAATAGTGACTGCACTTCAGAAGTACTTCATTGGCTGTAAAGTGTCCTGAGGTCGTGAAAAGCGCAATATAAATGCAAGTTATTTCTTTCTTTCTTAATTCCAAACACATGAAATCCAGCCATCCAAAAAAACTGTTGCAGGTACAACAATGTCAAATTCAGCAAAAACATCAAGGATGCTTATGAGCTACATAATACCGCGACGTGCCTATCTTTCGCAATTTTAATTGTTGCTACTAAGAATCCTTGATCAGTTGAATATGTGAGCAGTTGGCAGATCTAATACAATAGCCCATTGTACCAATACCACCGAAACAGATTAACAGGTCATTTATCTTATTTGCTGTTTTTGTGACCTTGCTGTGCATACATTGGTTGTCATGTTTGCCTACATAACAACTTTAGAAGTAATTCGCTGGCTGCAAAGTGATTCGTGATGACCTGAGGATATGAAAAGTGCTGTGTCATTGCAATGTTCTTGAATGTTAACTGGGTCTTATTTGTTCAAATGAGATTTGCAAATGTGCTATTTAACATTGATGGACAGTCTTGTTGGTATTCTCAGGATGAGCTTACTTGCTGTACAGCTACTGGCTATAAGACACTGCACCCCTGCATTTTGGGGCCATAAACCCAAAAGAGTACTTTCTTTCCCTGCAGTCCTATATTTTTACTCAAGTCAGCCTGAAGCCAGTGTCAGCTTTCAGTCCTACCAGCACTCTCCCTTCCCCCTCAACCAAGCAGAACTCACTGGCCTAACTTGGCATTGATCCCTGCTGAGTTTGAATGGAGTTGCCACAGCAGCAATAAGCACTAATGGTCAATAGAATGTTAAACTACCTTTCATTGTCTACAGCACATTGGTTCACAATTGCTGTCCGAATTTTAATATGTATCTCCGAACCATGCTGTACTGTGAACTTATCCCCCTGAAAGCTAAGTTCAGCTCAGTGATAGCATTTTTAACATTTATTTACACCCATGTTGTCCTCCCTCACCCCGCCCCCCTCCGATGCCATTGTCAGAGATCCAGAAAGGTGACAAAAAGACAATTATACAGGAGGAGTGTTCATAGGGCGAACAGGTACTATTTATGTGGCTGCCTGGCCTGATATAATACAAAAATGGTACGAGTGCGACTGTCCCCTGAAATATTGGCTCATCTACTCTGGTGGGTATAGAACTTGCCCATTTCATAGCACCAGTATGGTAGTGGGCAGAGAGTGAGACACGGGAATTAAATGGCTTCTCATGTTCCCTGCAATGCGATTTTTAATGGGCAACTAGTTATGAGTGAAGAGTACAAAAAATTATTTAATTGTTGATCTAACCATTTTTTTTAAACTTGAGAAATCTGGTGAAGGGTTGAGAAGAGTAGGGTGATGATGTGGTCAATCAAGAAATAGGGCGAGCTTGTGTTTATAACCCTGTCGTCGAAGAAGGCAGCCTGTGAGTGATTAAGTCATTGGTGAGCTTTTCGTGACAATCATCGCATGCTCCCTACGTCATAAATGCAGACCTGATAGTGTGTGAGAGAGGTTGAGAGTATGTGTATATGAGATCTGGTTGCACAGGGTATTCACAGGCAAGTACAGCACAGAAGCTGAGCATAATTTGTGAAGGGTTGGGGGATATTAGAGAATTTCGGAAAGGCACTGGCGGAGGATGAGAGTCCATTTGCCCTCCTCTATCTATTTGGGCAGGGCATGGTGCATAGAGAATGGGTGGTGAGTTTTATAAAATGGTAAGTGTCTGTCAAATTCTTGGCCCTAAGAAACCAGAAAGCAATGAAACTCTTGGATTCTTTTAACCCTTTCTGTGGGTTGTGTAGAGGCTGGGCACTGTTTTAGAGACACCAACTTTATCCATTGATGAACCTAGAATCTTCCCTTTGTGATGGTACTTTGCTGGATTAATGTAGCTGCGCACCTCTTCTTCCAGTAGCCCCTCTTACACTGTGACATACATTGTTGTCTCAAGGTTGAGTACGTGGAAGATGGGGAAACTCATTAGCCTCAGTCGTCTAGATACAGTTGTATGTATTGTGAACTTTTTTTTTCATTTTTAATCTAAAAGCAGCGATCACTGAACTGTGAAATTGAATTGGCAGCAGCAGCACTGGTTGACTTCCAGGCACCCAGTCATCATCAGGGTTGCAGTGTTTTCTTTTCCCTTTTAAATTACAATACGTTAGTCTCGCTTGCCAATGTCGCTGTTTTGCATCTTCATTATTCAGTGTGTATGTTCTGCTGTAAGACTTTGACTGTTAACCCATGGAGGGATGCGGCTTTCAAACAGAAAACTCTTCAGAACGTTTGGTGTTGTGGAAGATTTTATTTTATTTTGTGCTCTTGTTTCTCCTCATCGTGCACATGTGTTTTTATATTTTTATATATATATATATATATACATATAAAGTTGAACTAATAATCTGCTGTTGAAATAAAACTCGTTCTACACATTCTGTGATGCCAAAGTACCTTTGTTACCAACCTTCACCCGTGTCAGACTGTCTCCAGCTTACAACAGCTGTGTTAGGGTAGGGAAATGTAAATTAAATTCTGTTCAGTTTGTGTTGCAACTGAAACAAATTTGCATCACTACAAAAGATGTTTGTGTTGTGAAAAGTGGAAGCGCTGTTTAAGCACTTTTGGCTCCATTTGGTCCTTACTTGAACACTAAAAATACTAAGTAATATTCACACAGAAATCCAATCGCTGACGGACAGTTGAACACAGCGCTTCAATCTTGCACGTTCTGCTGGCGTACAGAAATTAGTTTAAGTGTGAAAGTGCCCTGGGGAATTAATGCACTGCCTGAAACACTCGTTGCCTAGACTTGCATTTACCTGAGGAAGGAGGAAGTCTCCGAAAGCTTGTGAATTTAAAATAAAATTGCTGGACTATAACTTGGTGTTGTAAAATTGTTTACAATAGACTTGCAAAGGAAGAGTAGCCAGCTGGGTGTAGGGTTGCCAAGTTCCAGGATTGCCCTGGAGTCTCCAGGAATTAAAGACTAATCTCCAGGACATTGCTGCGAGCAATCCTGGAGAAAAATAATAGGAGCAAAAAAAATTGTGGCTTTTGAAAAATTTTCTTTGAACACTTTTGTTTCCAAGTTCTAAAAACATTGGAGATGGTAAAAAAGGCTGACTGACGGTCAAGAATCATCCAGTTGGGTAATGAAGAGTCTGTTCACTTTCCAATTGGTGTGGGAAGGGGTGCGCCGCAAGTATGGACATGTTGGGCGACCAAAGGCAGGCATGAGCGGGTAGGGTGGTTGGAGCAGGAGGTTGTGTGATGACACCTCCAGGAATATGTCCAACCAGAGTTGGCAACCCGAGCTGGGTGAGATAACAGAGAGCTGCTGGTGCCTCTTGAGCTGTATCCCGATGTGAATTAGGACCTGGAGGGGAGGAGGGGGAGGAACAAGAGGGGGGGGGAAATGGGGAACATGAGCTATCTCAAACTTTGTCTGTCATCAGAACCATTCAGTTGTACCAAAGACTTGCAGTATGCTGCAGTTACTTTCATTAAGGGTTTAGAATTCACATTACAATTTGCAACTGAGGTAATGTTTTTCCAGTGTGTCTGTAACTGGCTGCTGGAAGGTGAATGAAAGTGTCATGGGTTCACTTGTTGTGCAGTTTACTTCCTCCTCCCTTTTACTAAGGAGAAGCAACTTGTCTCCACGGGAAAGCCCTGATGGGGTGGTCGAGGTCAGGAACTCACGAGGGGTAAATTTCCAACTTCCCGCTCCTGCTGGACAGCCATGCCCGCCGGCAGCGCGTATTTGAAATTTTATGCATGTGCTCTTCACTAACCAGTTAAATGAATGGTCAAGAGATCAGAGGCGGTGCGTGCCTGAATTTCTGATGTGTGTTTCTGGTATTTAAGGCTCTCCAATGGAGACACAAAATTGGAATATTACCCTTATCAGGTGAGAAAACATAAGCATGAACCAATAAAGTCTCATTCTATCATGCAGTTCCTTGGTAACCCATCAAGCTGCCGTACTGTCAGTAAAATTGTGGCCACACTGATTGGGTTTGCACTTTGGGTAAATATGGTGTCCAGCGGGTCCCTTGAGGAGTGAGGTTCCAGTACTCTGAAAGTTAATCTGGCATTTTGGAACTTCAGTACATAAACATTTTTCTAACCTACTTCGTGGTTACAAGTCAGCCTTGGTTGGTATCTCTGACATCAAGGCCATCATATAAAAACATAAGAAATCGGAGCAGGAGTAGGCTACACGGGCCCCTCGAGCCTGCTCCTCCATTCAATCAGATCTTGGGTGATCTTCGACCTCAACTCCACTTTCCCGCCCGATCCCCATATCCCTTGATTCCCCTAGAGTCCAAAAATCTACCTAACTCAGCCTTGAATATATCCAAAGACTCAGCGTCCACGGCCCTCTGGGGTAGAGAATTCCAAAGGATTCCAGAGAAATCACCTGTGCTTCCTGTGAAACACTTTTCTATTTCTCATTCTCTGTTTCATTCTTTTAATGTTTTCTCTGGGTTTTTCATGTCCCCAACACTCAGCACTGCAGCATCACAGTCTGGAACAAGGGTAGGGTTGCCAACTCTGGTTGGATGTTTTCCTGAAGGTTTCATCACATGACCTCCCTACCCAGTCAAACAGCCTTTTTTTTTGCCATCTTCAATATTTCTGGAGCTAATAAACAAAAAGGGTTCAAAGAAAATGAAAAAAAAACACTTTTTTTAAATGATTTTCACCGCAGTGTCCAGCAGATTAATTTTTAATTCCTGAAGACTCCAGGATAATCCTGGAGGGTTGGCAACCCTAAACAAGGGAGTGGCTAGCATGCTCATTGTTCAGCTGATGGTTGTAAACTGGTGTTTTGCTTTCATAGGTTTGATGTGATCTGAACTATCTTTAGTTTATTGCCTTATTGCCACATTCAAATATCTGTTTTCATCTACCAGATGGCATTGAGTGCATTCCCCAAATTTTGGTACGTGCTAAAAATACACTCGGTTTTGACAGATCTACAGAAGACAAATTCCATTGGGTTCACCATGCCTGAGCAATTTGGGGATAATGAATTCACATTGCAGGCTTTAGTATGGAGTTGGTGCAGATACTGGTTGCTCTCTCTGGTAGTTCTCTCTGCGCATACCTGCTTCAGTACGCATTGGTGAGCCCTGCTCATTGTCAGCTTGTCTGTGCTGACTTGACTGGAATTAGTGTTAATGTGAAACATCTTTGAATTTCACCTCTTGACTCCAGGCAGTTGGGATGTATATCTGATTGTTGGTTGGAGTAGAGTGCCCCCTGTTGATTAGTAGGCAAATGGATTGTAGGCTTCACTTTCAGGCCTACTTTCATTCGCACATTATTGAACAACCTGTTCATTGCAGCTATAGCAGAAATGGTGATGGACAGATCAAGCCCACTATCATTTTGAACGCTCCTGCATTTGAGGTTCTCAGCATAGAATCATAGAAAAAGGTTACAGCGCGGAAGGAGACCATCCTAAGCATGGCGACGGGTTTTGACATGTCAGACACCCAGTTGACCGAATAAAATATATGCTGCGTTCAGGTGGCGATGGTAAGTTGGCTTTTTTGTGACAACATCAGTTTCTTGAGCTGCCACTAAGATTTCAGGACAGCACAATGGTGGGAATGTGAAGATGTCCACTTGAACTGTGAAAAACATCCAGCAAGATAATTATATTTTTTTTCCTTCAAAACTCAGCTCATGTCTAGAGATACCATTTTTAAGCTGTATAACAGTAGGGCGAAGTACTGGTTACTGGCAATGGGAGCAATTTAAGGTGATGAGTAAAGTGCATCATGCAGCTTAAAAGTTTATTAGTTTATGTGTGATTTTTTTTCAGTAGTGCGCTGGTACTAAATAAACCTGCTCCTACGGCAATAGTATTTATGTGTATCTGTTTTTTCAATTAGACTTGTTTTCTACAGATTATACCTGCAGGGTCCAGGTTTCAGTGGATGCTATAGTTCAGTACTTTCCTGTTAGGTGTGTGAAGAGTTTCCTTGGCAACACAAGAAAAGCGCTGGTTGGACAACTCCAACATCAGAGACTTCAACTACCAGTACAGGACTTGTCTCAGGACAGTCCATCCCTGAGCTAAGCTAATCTCTTGGTGCAAATCGGGGTAGGGGTGTACGACACTGCATTGCAGACGTGAGCAGATTATATTGAAGGTGCAATGCTCCGTAATATTAAAATAGGATTTGAAATTCTCAGACTCCATTAATTGTGTGACAAAAATGTATTATTAATGAGCCTGAATTTCCATTTTTGGTAATGCGTTCTATCCCATAAATAAAAATGCAATTGCAGGGTTATTAATGTGTAAATACAGTATTTATCACAGATGTGAACATGAATATTGAAAGCAAAATGTTGCTATTGGTCCTGTTACTGTATATTGTAATCAGTAAGTTATTTTTCTACTGATGGTTGAATATCATTACTCGGCCCTGCAGTGATTACATAGTCATGCTTCGATAACCTGTTGGCTGAGAACCATCAAAGCAGCAGACGTATTTCCAAAACTGGATCACCCTGTGCCTCACAAAGTACATTACTGGAGTCATTTCAAAACAGCTACCTAATCTCCAGGATCAAATGGCTTTTTAAAAAAAAAAGTCAGTGGACCTTTGCTGTTGCATCTGAGACCTTCGGGTATGTTTAGACTACACTTGCAATGTCTGTGAAACAGTTCTCACTTAACGGTAACTCTGCAGTTATGATTTAAATGCAGCCTGAATTTGCAGTCAGAGCCCAACCTGACATTGGAATGAGACTTCCTGGAAGAGTCGGTTCAGACCTTAACATCTGATTTATACAACACAAATTTAGCATTGGCGCAAAGCTGAAAACTCTTTGCATTGATGCTAAAACTTGAGTGTAAGTGGACCCTTAGATTAAACTGCTATCGTATCATCACCCCTAACTACTCATGAATTCTGAGACACATTAGCTATGGTTCTAAAGTAAACTGCTGTGCATTATCAAAGGTTATTAACTAAGATGGTTATGAAAAATCATAACTTAGCTGCGATGGTCAGGGTAAGGGCCTAGAAGTGGTGGGTTACACCAGCTAATGTTGTTGTCTTCTGAAGGAGTGGCAAGGAAGGTGAAAATATAAGAAGAAAAGTTTGTGTTGCAGATATATTGGCCAAGATATTTACGGGAAGCTGGGAGGGAGAGGGTGAACGCTGTTTCCAGATGGGGGATGTCCAGTAATCCCGGTAACGCGGAGGTCTGGCCAAATTTAACGGCAGGACCTCATTATCATTTTTTAATTCCGTTTCTCGCACGGTGGCCGGCAAGATTGACAGGCTGGCCGGCTGCCAGGTGGGAAAGCCAGCAGAAATCCGCAACCGGGGACCGTTGGGGATAGTCCCCGACAATCGGTAAAGTTCGGGGCATAGTGGGGGAGGTGGGGGTTTGTCGGATTGTCGGAACACAGCAGCGAGGGAGACAAAGATTGGGGTTGGAGAGGGAGTGTCAGAGCCCGGCAGTGAAGAGGGAGGTGCTCCTACAGTGGAAGGGTGGGCACTGACCTGGTCTCGAGCTTATCATTCGTGGCTGTGATTGGGTTGTCAGGATGGCCATGAGAGTAAAGGAGGTTGACTCTGCCTCTCTCCTTCGCTCTCCTCCTCTCCAAGCAAACAATGTGGTAAATATCTTATTTCCACTTGCCATCTTCTCTTCTCAAGCCCTGGTTTAGGCCACAAAACCATATCCTTACTACCGAGGCACAGTTAATTTACCACTTTGCTCAGTATTTGTGGGAACAGCTTATTCAGCTCCCTGTCATAATGTTTACCAGCATGGCCTTCGTAGCCTGTAGTTGTTGAAATGACAGTAACATTTGTGTTATGTAAAAATAGTGTGAATGGCCTGACCCTTATTCAGGATGATGTCAAAATATCGCTGTTTGTGCACCTTCAGGTGGAAAATAGTAACTTGAGATTTTCTGAATTCTTTTTATGTCTTGTGCCATGAGTCAGCTGAGATTTTGATTCATATTCTAGTGGGAGAGTTACGCAAGAAGCACCAAAGACTGTGTCTCCGTTATTTTCAAATACCGCAGTACTTATTGCTGTACTATGCAGGACCTTATATTGAATGTTACTCTTTCTTAAGCCCTGCAACACACTAGCATTACCACAACATCTTGCATTTATATAGCGCCTTTAATGTGGTAAAACGTCCCAAGGCGCTTCACAGGAGCTTTATCAAACAAGATTTGAAGAAGGCATTTGGCATGCTTGGTTTCATTGGTCAGAACATTGAATACAGGAGTTGGGATGTCTTGTTGAAATTGTACAAGACATTAGTAAGGCCACACTTGGAATACTGTGTACAGTTCTGGTCACCCTATTATAGAAAGGATATTATTAAACTAGAAAGAGTGCAGAAAAGATTTACTAGGATGCTACCGGGACTTGATGGTTTGACTTATAGGGAGAGGTTAGATAGACTGGGACTTTTTTCCCTGGAGAGTAGGAGGTTAAGGGGTGATCTTATAGAGGTCTATAAAATAATGAGGGGCATAGATAAGGTCGATAGTCAAAATCTTTTCCCAAAGGTAGGGGAGTCTATAACGAGGGGACATAGATTTAAGGTGAGAGGGGAGAGATACAAAAGGGTCCAGAGGGGCAATTTTTTCACTCAAAGGGTGGTGAGTGTCTGGAACAAGCTGCCAGAGGCAGTAGTAGAGGCGGGTACAATTTTGTCTTTTAAAAAGCATTTGGACAGTTACATGGGTAAGATGGGTATAGAGGGATATAGATGGGTATACCACTAAGCTAGTCCCAAGTGCAGGCAATTGGGACTAGCTTAGTGGTATAAACTGGGCGACATGGACGTGGTGGGCCGAAGGGCCTGTTTCCATGTTGTAACTTCTATGATTCTATGATAAGAGACCCTATTCTTCCTGCGTTTTGAGTCTGCTATTCGGATTTCTGTTAGGTAAGATAAAGTCAGATTTTGGGAAATAGGGGAGACAGAAGAGGTTTGCTTTAGGGAGACCAATTAACCACTACGATTGCATATTTGATGTCCAATGTGAGATTATATTGGAAGGGGAAGAATGCTGCTGTCCAGTGCGAGTCTGTTATTTGATTTATATGTCATTCTGTGGGAGGTGACAAACTCAGGCCCCTAAAACGCACTATTCACCCAAAAAATTAATCCGTTAATACAAGTCTTCAACAACAACTTGCATTTATACCGTGTCTTTAACATACAGCACAGGAAGGTCCCCCCAGCTGTACAGAGTGAGTTGATTTCAGCTGGATCTCAGTTTGGATGCTGCAACTGACCTTAGAATCCCTGAACTTGGGAAGGGAAAAATCGGCCTGTGTTCCCGTTCCTAGTCGTGGTCCAATGTCTCCACGCTGCGAGGCCAGGATTAGGCTTGACTGCGCTCAGCCCTATGGCCGAACGGCCGGCCAGCAATCTCTCTCCAGGATAGTACCTGGAAAGTCACCGTTTGGGTGCAACGATGCATGGCGCGTTACACCAGCGCAACTGCACGCCATCAGGTCACCGTCTTCAGGAGAGGAGGGGGGACAATTGGGGCAAAAAAATGTAATACACATTCTGCAATTGTGTGTGCATCTGTTCACAGCTACACATAAAGGCGCTTGTGTTGTGGTACCAGTATCAGTAAAACACAGCTGCACATCCTCGTATGGTTGCTGAGGTGATCCAAGATGTGTCTCCACACATCCTCTTTCCCTGTGGGCAATTATGTTGTCTTGCATTTTTCAAAATGCATGCACCTTATTTTTCATAAGTCATTAGAAAGCTACGTTTTTCTTCCCTCTATGCTAAATGTTGATGACTACTGTAAATAAAACTGATAAGTCACAAGGGTAGAAAGAAATACAACACAGGTTCAAACAGTGATCAACCCAGTGAATAAAATGTGCTCAGTTTATACCGGCAGTCTGAGTCCAGAGATTGTGTTGCTGCCTTTAATCCACGCTGATAGCATCATGCAGGAGGTCACTGTGACTATTGCTTAGCTAGATTTAATGCTTCTTATCAGTGCTTTCAAAAAAAAATTATGTAACCTTTTCTTTTGGTGAATTTTCTATGCAAAGTGAGCCAAGCTAACGCTGGGGATAGAATGTGTTCCTATTTCAGACATTCAACGCCAGCATCAAGCCCATTTGGTGCCTGTTTGAGAATGGTCTGATCCACTTTGCCACAACACTATTCCTCAGCACGTATATCAGAAGAGCACCTTCTGCTGCACAAGTGTGACATTTTACATTTCTCAAATCAGCCGACCTACAGTCTGTCTGTCCGAGCAAGGTTGCCACTGTGGTGACAAATTAGAGACAGTTTTTTGTGCTCTGTGCGTGAGATTGCCCAAATTCTCTCTCGCAGAATTCTAACACCGAAGGAGAAGTTTTCAACCTGTCAGTCTGGGATGGATTTGAATCTAGTTTCCAGAGGCGAATGGCTAGTATGCTGACGCAGCTGGGGTTGCCAACTCTGGTTGGACGCATTCCTGGAGGTTTCATCATATGACCTCCGACTGCCCCGCCCCAGTGAAACCGCCTTTTCTCCCCCATCTCTGATATTTTAATAACGAAAAGACCAAAATTGTTCAAACATCAATTTTTTGGTCTAATGCCCCTGTGATTTTTCTCCCTGGTTGCTCACAACAGTGTCCAGAGGATTAACCTTCAATTCCTGGAGACTCCAGGACAATCTTGGAGGGTTGGCAACTCTAGACACCGCATCATCCAGTCTCATTACCCACCATATGGTAATTCTCTTACTATAGAAATCATTTGGTCTTGGATTGAACAAGACCAGAACAGATTATAATTGGACTTAAGTATCCAAACGCAGTGCAGTGAAGAGGTGCAAATATACTGAACCTCACTTGGTATTTCAGCCTCTACTGTCCTTATTTAGGTTTTTCAATGTTCAAATGGTATCCATGGGGCTTGGTAAGTATAAACCTTAATCCCACCCACAGATTTTCTTTTGTGTGGGTATCATTCACCCTCTGGTACCTCACTCAAGTGACCGTTCTCTCTGTGTGAGTCCAGGCAGAGAATGTCGTAGGTTACTTGATCTGAAAAGAGGATGTTGTAGCCGAGCCCAACCCTGTCCTCACCCATTGTCTACACCCGGTCTAGCAGGGGGATATGTGAATAACTATTAGTGTGAGCCATGTCTTTAGAGTTTTATTTTTTGCTCGCCCTGTTGCTGAAAGCTGTGTTCAGAACATGAATTGAGCATAACTTCATAGAATATTTGAATCCACGCTGAGTTGTCAGTCAAACACTGCCTTTCAGCGTCTGGATGCAGAGTTCTCAGCAGTGCCAGCCATGGCTCAGTTGGTAGCACTCTCGCCTCTGAGTCAGAAGGTTGTGGGCTCAAATCCCACTCCAGGGATTTGAGCACAAAAATCCAGGCTGACACTTCAGTGCTGCACTGCTGGAAGTGCCGTCTTTTGGATGAGATGTTAAACCGAGGCCTCGTCTGCCCTCTCAGGTGGACTTAAAAATCCCACTATTTCAAAGAAGAGCAGGGGAGTTTTCCCCGGTGTCCTGGCCAATATTTATCCCTCAACCAACATCACTTTAAAAAAACAGATTATCTGGTCATTATCACATTGCTGTTTGTGGGACTTTGCTGTGCGCAGATTGTCCTACATTACAACAGTGACTATGCTTCAAAATTACATCATTGGCTGTAAAGCGCTTTGGGACATCCCGAGGCCATGAAAGACGCTATACAAATGCAAGTTCTTTTTCTTTTGTGAAGGAAAGTAAAAGGCAAAAACAATTATTGGAATATTCTTTTATCAGATTTGTAAATAAGACATGCACAATGTGCTGAGTAAAATGAAGGTGAAATGCACATAATGAGAGTGTACGCTGCTGCGAATATAGCAACTGATACAATGAGAAATTCCCCAACAGAAAATATTGATGTTACAGCCACTGAGACCCTCATTCATTTTGGTTGCATGCTCTTTCTACTTGTGACTCCATCACTTGTGCATGTGAACTGACTTGTAATGTTTGTGTGTATGTTCAACATAAATCATGTTGCCTGGAACAGGGCTGCCTTGACAGTGACACAACAGTTTCTGAATCCACACTGACACACACACACAGCTCGTAGTCTTCGCTCTGGGGTCTAATTGGTGTTCTGTTCACGATTCTGTGCTGTCCAGCATTGTTCATGTTTACCAGCTGTTTATTCTCCCAGCAATTTTAGCCAAATTTATTTTTAGGCACATAATTCGACACCTCTGTCCTCCTGGGGTGTGCTACATTAATACAGCAGTAGAATTACAGGACTTTCAGGAATTGTTGTTGGATAGTGGATTAACGTGTAGATTTTAAAAATATAAATGGAATTAAATTTTCATAAATTGTTTGTTTTAAGGTGTAAGAAGAGTTTCTTTTTCGTGGAGGGAGAGGAGACCTAACTGGCAAGATTTTCCACTCTGTAAAGTGGGAGTTCGGTTCTTGTGAGAGAAATTTCATGTAAATCTAGCTTTAGTCCATAGATGTGCTCCATTACATTTGCTGCAGTTTTGACTGATATTTCTCTGAATCCAGACTACGTGCCAGTTTTCATTTGGACTCAGTTGATGTTTTATTTGGGAAATTTCTAATTTCTACAGACATAGCAACTGGTACAATGTCCACTATTACAACCCAGATTCCACCAGCAACCTCTTACTTTCACTCATCATATTGTGTATCTCTTATTTACAAACTCAATATAAGAATAATCCAGTACTTGTGTTACGACAGTGCCCTTCCACCATCTGAGCTTCATCTCAGCAAACACTGCTCGGTCGGACTATTTCTGGCCAACAGGTTTGATGTGGGAGTGTATTTTGATAGATTTGGCAATCACTTGTTATTTTGGTGACATCTTTTGCATCTGTAGGCCCTGTCCAACCTGATTCTACCCTACCTGTTAGTAATTTTCTTGTAAATGGGCACATCCTGAGGTGATTGGCTTTAACTGCTTATAAGTCCGTGGGTCAGTCCCAGAATCAGGAAAAATCAATAAGAAAAGGCTTCCTTTGTAATACTTTTTAACAAAGTCTGATATTTTGAAGTGTGGAGCCTAGAGCGTGGCACACTCTGTGTATAAGTTGACCTGACTCTTTAAGGCCACAAAGTCTAATTGCTGTAAGTAAGCAGAAGGTTTGAGGTTAGCCTGTTTTTAACTGCTGTTGTTGAAAGAAGTTTACAGGTCACTGGGTAATTGTAAATTTCTAGCTCCAGGTCAGAGTGCAAACCTCATAACCAAAAATTGACCTCAGAATGAAATAATATCATCATGAAATAAGTGGGGTTCCTTCTTTTGTATACTTTTTTAAAAAAAAATTGCTGATTGCTGATTTGTGATTTGTTGGCATTTCATGCAAAGTGTGTTGGGTGCTCTCAGAACAGCTGTTGTATATAATAGCTGATAATTAAGAAACCTCTTCCTCTATAGTCTGCAACCTGTGTACTTCACTTTGTTGAAGGCCTTACTGACTTGGTGGCACTTCACTCATTTCCTCTGTTCTCTCCCGCTCCCCCACTCAACCCCCAGTCATGTACTGAGCTAGGCTGGCTCAGTTTGTTCCTCTCCCCATGTCTGTGTGTGTGTCTGTCTCTCTCTCTGTCTCTCTCTCTCTCTCTGTCTCTTTATTTCTCTTCCCTCTCTTTATTTATCTCTCTTCCCCACCCAGATTTTTATTTTGTCGGATGTTTGCAGAGGCGGTTACTCCAAGTGATAGCTACGTGTACATTGTGGCAGCAAATCTGCCATTTTGATCACTATTAATGCACAATAATGGTGATATTTCTTGGCAGGAAACCATGTCTGATGGTCGTGGCTGAGATCAAGAACTTGCCAAATGGTGAAATGTGGGAATGCACCCGGGTCAGTGTACCAAAACATTACCACAGGTTGACCACCATTTCTACCAAGAAATCTCTCGGATGAGGTTTTCCTCTTCCTCTGCACTCCGTTCAGTGGCAAAACAGAACGAGAATTCTCTGTGTCTGTTACACTTTCCTGGAATAGGAAGCGAGGTGAAATTCCTATGGAATCCACAAACTGAGGAGATAAAACATTTGAATGTACGCACACACAAAGGGCTGTATCTTGGTGTTTTACCCCAAAGACTGGTGTAAAATTAAGTAATCCATAAGCCGAAACTGATTTCCTCGCTGGAGTCATGATCCAATTAACTAATCTCTTAAGACTTGTGGTCATTCTATACAGAGATCTGAGGCAAAAGTAGTCCCAAATATAAGTGTAATATATGAAGTGTATCAAACAATAACGTTTAGAATACTGTTACTGTGCTGTCATTAGGATAGAAGTGTGATGCCATGTGAAATTTCCATTCTGTGTCCACTTAAACTGTAGAAGACAACCAGCAGTACAATTATAGATTTTGCCCGTTAAATTTTTGGTTGTGCATTTTGAACTCTGCAACATCAGCTTTAAGTTACCGATGTTACTGGTAGTTACAGATCTGTTACTAGTGATGAGAACAATTTGATATGACGAGATAAGAGATGATACATTGAATGTTAAAGCTTATTGACTTGTTTGATTTTTGCCATAGTACTGGTACAGATGCGCTAAAGAGCCTGAGTAAGAATATTTGCTGTACAGGATGTGATGTGAATATAGGAACATAGGAATTGTTAGGTGAGAAAAGACCACTGCCCATCTAGTTCGCCTTCTACCATCCTGGTAGTTGCATGATACAACCATAATGGAGTTGTTGATTAATCATAGCAATCAATCTCTCTCAATTAGTCTAGACAGACCCAGACATGAGGCGAGGAAAGCCCCAGTGGTGGAGAGCTTTGGGGACCATAGGCCCAAAGTCGCCTGTTCCTCCCAATCATACTACACTTACCACTTGTCATGTCTCAAATTACTCGTGTACTGTATCCCAAATTGTTACTTTCTGAAAGAAATCTATCTAATTTGAATTTGAATGAATCAATATTAACTGCTTCCACTGTCTCCCTAAGTATCCTGTTCCCTAGATTGACCACTCGCTCACTGAAACTTTGTTTCTGCAGATTACTTTTGAATTTACCCCCTCATCAAGCGCAGACTGCGTCCTCTGGTTCTGTTGCTTTGGACAAGGTGAAATAGCTTGTCATGGTCGACGTAATCTAGTCGCTTTAGAATGTAATGGTGATTGGCTATAATCACTTTCACTTGGCTACTCCCCAGATTGGTGTCTTGCCTGATCGCTACAATATAAAAGAGTGAGGTAAAAAGGGAGGAAATCGGAGACTATCAAATAAAAGAATATAAAAATGGAGCAGCAGTGAGGAGCTGAGGGCAGAGGATTAAACTTTTGATTTTTCTTCAAATAACGCTGCAATATTTTCTGATCAAAAGGGAACACCCATGTCTTTTTAAACGGTGAGCAAATAGCTGAAGATTACAACACATGGAACAAACAAAGCTGCCAAATGTTTCACAAGAATCTGATGAAAGTATAATTGTAGGTGGGATCTGACAATATTCCATGGCACATAAAAGAAATGAAAGACTTGCATTTATGGAGCATTTTTCACGACCTCATGGGGTCCCGACGTGCTTTACAGCAAATTAAGTACTTTTGAAGTGTAGTCACTGTTATAATATAGGAAACGCGGCAGCCAATTTGCACACAGCGAGCTCCTATAAACAGCATTGTGATAATGACAAGATAATCTGTTCTAGTGACGTTGGTTGAGGGATAAATATTGGCCAAGACACCAGGGAGAACGCCCCTGCTTTTCTTCGAAATAGTGCCATGGGATCTTTTACCTCCACCTGAGAGCGCAGATGGAGCCTCAGTTTAACGTCTCATCCGAAACACAGTATCTCTGACGGTGCAGCACTCTCTCAGTACTGCACTGGAGTGTCAGTCTAGATTTCTGTGCTCAAGGGGGTAATTTTAACCCCCAAAAACGGGTGGGCAGTAAAAATAGTTGAGTTTTGGAGCGGGACCGCATCCTGGCTCCAATGTGCCCACTTCCGGATTTAACCCAGACGTTGGGATGCGCGCGTGCAACAGAAACCCGGAAATCCCGTTCCCACTTAAAGCCGGCAGGCCGATAGTTAAAAGGACAATGTAGGTGATTTGAACACTTGAGGTACTTAACTTTTTGTGGATTCTAAAACAGAAACGGATTTAACTTCTCCTGAACGTGGCTTCTGAAACACGCCATGGAAGCGGAGGCAAGTTGCAGCCAAAGCTCATTTGTTCCTTTAAACCAGTGATTGGCACATCTCAATAAAAGGTGAGGTATTGCAGTTGGGCACTCAGTTCTCTCAGACAAATGTGGGAGTTCTATGTATTCAGACTGAGATTTCTTTGTTGAGACTGAGAATTCTTGTGTTTGGACAAATTTACCTATATTTTGGAGCCTTTCAAACTGACAAGATCAGGATGGCAGGCGCAATGGGTGTATTCCGCAGTACATCTGAGGAGGAGGCACATCACCATCTGTGGCAGGCACGCCGTGCAGATCTGGGATCTGCATGTGCACAAGACAGACGTGCGCCACAAGGACCTGGGGAAGAGCAGAGAGGGAACCAACGGAGGGGCCGAGGTCGCAGGAGGCCCTACCCACGCGAGAGGGTATACAGGCAGAGGCTGAGCTTCCTGGACCTCTCTGAGGAGCAGTGCTTTCACAGGCTGAGATTGAGTCGGCAGGTGGTTGCAGACACCTGCAGCCTTCTTGAGGAAGAGCTGCTCCCCACTGGACCTGGCGGCCATTCATTGCCCGTCGCCGTTAAAGTCACCACTGCCCTTAATATCTTTTACTCCGGATCCTCCCAGGGCGCCATCCTTGACATCACCAGGATCTCTCAGTTGTCTGCACATAAATGTACGAGACAGGTGACTGATGGCTTGTTTGCGACTACGTCAACTTCCCCTGTGACGACATCAGCCAGACTGAGAAGGCAGTGGGTTTCAACTTTCTGACTGGTTTCCCACGGGTGCAAGACGCAATTGATTGCACACACGTAGCAATCAGAGGACCTCCACATGAGCCAGGACGGTTCATAAACCGAAAGGGATATGACTCCATTGATGCACAGCTGGTGTGCGATGACCGGAAGGGGTTTCTGCAGGTGTGCGCCAGATTCCCTGGCAGCTGTCAAGATTCATTCATTTTGCTCGAGTTCAACATTCTGGACCTCTTCTACACAGGAGACACCAGTTGTGTCATTGAACAAGCCATGGGCATGTTGAAGATGTGCTCCAGGTGCCTTAATAGATCTGGGAGAGCCCTTCAGTACTTGCCAGCGAGGGTGTCCAGCATAATCGTTGTGTGCTGCATCCTGCACAACATAGCGCAGCAGAGGAGTTACAGGTGGAGGAGGTTGAATGCGCTCATCAAACATTCTCTGCTGGCTCCTAGATTGAAGAAGAGGAGGAGGAGGAGGAGGAAATTGAAGAGAGGGAACCCATTGCCAGTGCAGCCGTGCACATTGTTGCCCGTGATGCCAGGGATGTTCTCATAATGAGATGTGCAATGTGAAGAATTTGACATACTCAGGCCGCCTTGAACAACCACCACCACCACTCCCCACTCTCCCTTTGCACAAAACAGTCCTTCAACCACGTGTACACCCATTGCACACCCGCCCAATGGGTGTCATCATGTCTTGGCTTTCATGATGATGCAAGTGAAAGGGCGACTTCACAGACGGGATGCAATAATGGCCAAGACGTGGTAGTCACAATAATGATTAAATTTAATGTGGCATAACAAAAAAATATATATAAACAAACATCGTGACATTTCGTCAAACCCTCTTGTGCATGCCCGTGGTGAACTACCATTGCTTAACCTTTTGCTTTCTGCTGCTTCTACATGATGCATCCCCTGTGGTTTCAGCAGAGGTATTGGCAGGTTTCTCAGATACCTGCCCTGACTGCTGAGATGCTCTCGACCTACGCCCTCTGGGTTTTGGAGCCCGTGAGGGCCCCGCCAAAAACTGCTCCACCTGCATCTGTGCAGGGGCCAACTCGGCCATTGGGGGAGGCAACGGATGAGACATGGGAGCACTTTGGTGGAGTCCCCACTTCCATGGCCCCATTCGTCGTCATCCCTCTCCCAGTCCAGCGCCACGTCACTCCACCATTCTGCTGGATAGCAGGATGGTGAACAGATGTGCCACATTGTAAGGCCACGAATAAGGTATCTGTCATCCTGATTAAGGCGACAGACATGTTGGCATCCAGAGTCTGCATGCCGTTGTCATGACTGCATAGACTCATTTGAGAGCCATGCTTGAAGCTCAATGGAGGCTGCCACTCTCTCCATTGCAGCCATTCTCGCACTTACCTGTGACAACAATCCACTAGCGATGGAGTTGGACTCCTCCATCCTCTCTGCCATTATGGACAGTGTACGTGGCACATTTTCCAGAACTTCGCAATGGTGCAGCTGTACTTCTGTTCTCCTTCCCAACGATGGCCTACGGGGTTCAGTGCCTGTGTCCAGCTGTGCAGAGCTTAGAGAGGAGTGCTCTGAGGACATCTGAGGAATCAATGTCTTTCATTTCTCCTGATTGTTCTTGAAATCATGAAGGCCATGGAAGACAACAGAAAGCGATATGAATTGTTCAGAGGAAAAGTGCCATTCTTTTCAAGGACCATACAGAGGTCTGGCACAGTTCACTTATTCATTCACAGCTTTCACACACGTGATGAATTGATTTTAAGTTCTGTCACCATTTGCGGGTTCCCAGTCTCTCCATCTGCGATGGATAGGCATGCAACTGTCCCACTTATTTCCATGGCTGACTCCTCCACATCTGTCAGCTTCACTATATGCGTTGGACCACCTCCAGTTCTTGTCCTCTCCCTTGCGTTTTGTGCTCTCTTCTACAAGGGGAGAAAGAACAGATCTGTGAGTGACTGAAGGTGATGTAGTCACCCAATGGATGCATTGCTTTGGGTGAGGCTGACAATGAAACAGACATATCGGAGAGTGACTATCAGACAGATGCATCACGTTGCACCAGGGTTGGGATGAGTGGCAGTGGTGGATGCATAAATGGGGAGTTGAAGTGCATAGAAAGAGAAGGATGGTTGATGCTGAAACTTAAGTGGGTGTGAGGAGTTATGTGATGTAGGCATGTCAACACAGAGTGAGAGGGTGGGGGTTGGGGTGTTGCGCAACACAGGATGTGGGTGAATCAGCACATGTACCCACTTTTCCTGACCTGATTAGGTCATTAAAACGCTTCCTGCACTGCAGCCAAGACCTGGGCACCGTGCTCCTGCTGCTCACCTCTTCTGCCACCTCCAGCCATGCCTTCTTGGTAGCAGAAGCAGGTCTCATCCTCCTATCACCTGGGTATAACACCTCCTTCCTGCTTCTCAGCAGCCAGTAGTATCTCGAGGGAGGTGTTTGAGAACCTGGGTGCTGCCTTTCCTCCACGTTCTTCCATTTTGCTTTTTACTCCTTTCTCCTCCAAAATCCATTTTTGCATTGGCCCTTTAAATAGCAGGCTTTAAATCGCGTCATGCGGGTGCGCAGTACGCCCGCTTGCGCAGCATGGAGAGGCGAAACCCGGAACTAACATTATGTGCCTTCGGAGTTGCGATCGGACAATCCGACACGCTCAATTTACTTCCAGGCTTCCCACGTGATTATTTACCCACCCACTGAGTTCACGCCTCCATGTTAAAATCATATCCCAAGTCTCTGGAGTGGGACTTGAACCCACGACCTTCCGGCTCAGAGGCGAGAGTGCTACTACTGAGCCACGGCTGACGCATATGGTGTCACACATTCACAACCTACTCTGTGTCAGAGAAATCAGTTCATCGATGTAACAATCGATGGGTCGATTCAATGAAGAGAAGGAAATAAAACTCCACTGAGTTGGAGTGAATCCTACCCTTTCAGGCTGATCGTACCAAGGAAAATGTTCAGATGCTTTGTAACTTTTACTCAGTGTTTTCTTTAGGCAACAACAGCTTGCATTTATATAGCAATTATATAGTCATAAGATAACCTTGTTGGGAGATATATCCGTACCTTGTATGAATGGATGCTGCTTTCGAGTTTCTGTTTAATCCCAAATCACTAACGAGCTGTGATTTTTCTAATTTTTAAGGAATATGCTTTTTGCAGAGAGGTCCTTTGTAGAGCTATTGTTAGAGATTTTCATTTGCAAGCCAGAAATTCACGTATGTAAACCAAATGCTGCTCAAGGCTCCGGGGACATGTAAAATCCCAATGACCATATAATTTTCACAATAAGATTATGAACAAATAGGCCTGATCCTGGAGCAGGATCTGTGCCCATTGGAAATGCAGGGGATGGGGTGGGGGAGAACTGAAGTAATGTCGAGATTGTAGGCTTGGGTCCTGTATTGGGAAAAGACTGTGCTTGAAATAATGTATTGATGGCACAGAATGTTACAAAGAGGTAGCAATTCCCATGGAGATCCATTGATCTCCAAGTGACTTATTCTTAATCTTTGCTAGGCTGATGGGGAATGAAGGAAGGAAGAGTGGTGTCCAAGTCAACATGTGGTCCTGTGTTATCGTGCATTCGCATTACATCCCGACTTGGAAATATATCGCCGTTCCTTCATCGCCGCTGGGTCAAAATCCTGGAACTCCCTACCTAACAGCACTGTGGGAGAACCTTCACCACACGGACTGCAGCGATTCAAGAAGGCGGCTCACCACCACCTTCTCAAGGGCAATTAGGGATGGGCAATAAATGCTGGCCTCGCCAGCGACGCCCACATCCCATGAATGAATAATAAAAAAAAGTTTAGCATCAGAGCAAAACTTGCATGTGCAATTCTTCGCAGGATACATATGAGAGAGAGGCATACATACACACATGGGTTTACAGGCTGTTCATCTTCTGGAGTACAAGTTGGGTATCAAAGCCAGAACTGAAGTGGAGTGAGACCATCTTCTTAAGGGAATCTTGCTCCTTCTTACTTCAGTGTCAGGTCAGGTCTTCACTCCCAATTCAGGCTGAATTTAAACTAAAACTGCAGCGTTGGTGTGAAACAAAGCAGCTTGTTGTAGTGTAAATGCACCATTAGATCCCAGCAGACAGGCAGCATTGGCAATGGTCAGCTGGCGATCCTCACCATTTCTGACCACGAGTTGTGTTTGAGGAACAAAAAAGACTTTTTGGGATTAGCAGAGTCTCTCACACTCTCTCTCTCAACGGCAACTTGCGTTTATATAGTTCCTTCAACATAGTAAAACATCCCAAGGCGCTTCACAGGAGCATAATCAGACAAATATTGACCCCGAGCCACACAGAGAGATATTAGGATAGGTAAAAAGAGGTAGGTTTTAAGGAGCATCTTAAAGGAAGAGAGAGAGGTGGAGAGAAAAAGAGGTTTGCGGAGGGAATTCCAGAGCTTAGGGGCTTGACGGCTGAAGGCACGGCCGTCAACGGTAGGGCGAAGGAAATCGGGGTGGGGGGGTGGGGGAGGGATGCGCAAGAGGCCAGAGTTGGAGGAGTGCAGTGATCTAATCCCCTGGATCACTGTAGGCTTGAATTTCCTGTTAGTTCGGTGTAGTGCCTACCTGTTTGATGGATTATTTTAATGGTTTGCTGCCTGGCCAAGTTGGCTGATTTCTTGCCAAATGTTTACCTCAGTCTCTCATTCCTAAAAGCAATTTTTAAAAACTTTGGCATCGCATAAACACTATCTCGTCTATTCCTCTACTCTGTCCAACCTTGGTTGTGACGAGTGCCATGGCCATTCACTTTTTATCTGTTGCGTTGACACCCTGACCCCTGCTCCTTTTGTCCACTGTTTGGTTCATTTATTAAATGGACAACATCCACCCCATAACAATGATCATAGTGCTGATTGAAATTAGGAAATGACGTTGTGGTTTCCTAACTTTCTTGCGCTTCCTCAGGCTTGTGCAAGGAAAGGAGAAAAGTGGATGCCACAAACTCTTAAAATCTTTTGCTGTTCTTCTCGTTTGACAGAAAAAGAATCTGAGGCATTGCAATCTGCCATCCCATGATCCCTAGGGAAACAGTGATGCAGCAAGTGGAAGGAAATGCTGAACTGGAGCCAGAAGCTGGGATGCTGACACCAGCTGCTTCTGTTCTGTTAGTGTCACTGGGGAGATGGGCCCAGCATTTCCATAGTTCCTTTTGCTTTTCATTCTGTTTGGATGATACGGATAGCGCAATGCCACAGCCAAGGCTGGAAGGCAGAGATTGACACTGGTTAGGTCTGGCGCAGTCCTTTAGACGCTTTAGAACTATGTGAATTGGTCAGATCCTACTAACCGTTACTTAATAACCAGAAAATCAGGAATGCCCCCAAATAGGAGGCACTGACCTCAGTGCAAGAATCTCTGATTAGCGTCCTGCAAGGTGAAACTTCTGCCAGAAGAGGGAGCAGGGAAAAAAAATTATATAGCACCTTTCACGACCTCAGGACATTTTTTTTCATTCGTTCATGGGATGTGGGCATCGCTGGCAAGGCCAGCATTTATTGCCCATCCCTAATTGCCCTTGAGAAGATGGTGGTGAGCCGCCGCCTTGAACTGTTGCGGTCTGTGTGGTGAAGGTTCTCCCACAGTGCTGTTAGGAAGGGAGTTCCAGGATTTTGACCCAGCGACGATGGAGGAATGGCGATATATTTCCAAGTCAGGAGGGTGTGTGACTTGGAGGGGCACGTGCAGGTAGTGGTGTTCCCATATGCCTGCTGCCCTTGTCCTTCTAGGTGGTAGAGGTTGCGGGTTTGGGAGGTGCTGTCGAAGAAGCCTTGGCGAGTTGCTGCAGTGCATCCTGTGGATGGTGCACACTGCAGCCACAGTGCGCCGGTGGTGAAGGGAGTGAATATTTCGGGTGGTGGATGGGCTTTACAGTCAATGAAGTACTTTTGGCGTGCAGTCACTATGCAATGTAGGAAACGTGGCAACCAATTTGCGCAGAGCAAGATCCCACAAACATCAAGGTGATAATGACCAGTCCATTTTTTTAGTGAACTCTCTGAACATTTAGCCCAGGGGTGTTTGCATCAATGAAAATGAGGACAAAATATCCTTGATGAAAATGATTGTATTTTCACCAAGAAAGATGAAATTTGGGATCAAATTTCTGACTAAAACAAGACAATTTTGAAATGGAGAGGAATCTTAAAGGGTGATTACACAATCCCAGTGGAGAGCTAACCCATAGGGAGCACGGTCAGGGATAGGGCTACAAAATTGTAGTCCCAGTTCTTCGGCTTGCGCTCCCTGCAAGGGCTGCTCCCCACTGGGAGTACGGAATCACCCCTTAAAACTAAACTTATTTCTAGGGCTAATACACCTATTTGTATTCACAACTTGGTGTTGAAAATGAAGCTGGAAAATAATAAAAGTCTTTGTTGCCCCTCAAGCCCCAGTTTATTGCTTCTCGACATTTCTTGTAGCCTTGCAAGTTGAGAAGTGAAACAAGAATTCATAGAAATACACAGCACGGAAGGAGGCTATTGGCTCATCATGCCCATGCCAGCCCCCTCGAAAGAGCCATCCAATCAGCCCCACTCCCCTGCTACCTCCCCACAGCCCTGCAAATTTCACCCACACCCCCTCAAGTATGCATCCAATTCCCCAACCCCCCCCCCCCCTCCTCTGGCAGTGAATTCTAGATCACAACAATTATTCATGCGAGCTGAATTGCTAATTTTAAATCTGAGATAGAGAGCTTTTTGTCAACCAAACGTATTAAGGGATATGGGCCAAAGGCAGGTATATGGAGTTAGATCACAGATCTGCCATGATCTTATCAAATGGCGGAACGGGCTCGAGGGGCTGAATGTTCCTATAATTCGCAGTGTAAAAAAAAAATCTTTCCTCATCTTCCCTCTGGCTGATCTGCCAACTCTCAAATCTGCGTCCCACTGGTCTCCAACCCTCCCGCTAGCAGAAACAGCCTCTCCCCATCCACTCCATCAAAACCCCTCACTATCTTGAACACCACCACCAAATCTCCCCTCAACCCTCTCCGCTCCATGGTGAACAATCCCAGCCTTTCCATACAACCGAAGCCCCATTTTTTTTTGGAGAAAAAAATTTGAATGAAAATCTGGAAAGCTTAAAAAAGCAAAAGACTTTGCCTAAAAAATTTTTCAGGGCTAAAACTCAAATTATTCCTAGAATTAAAGCACTACCTGTACACAACATATATAGTTTGTCACGTTCATTTTACTCCAGCAAAACAGGTTGCTTGAACCCTAACAGCTTGTGCAGTGCAGCGTATGTTGGCATAATTTTGTCCCCTCCCAACAAGCATTTCCACATGCTGAGTTCAGAGGAACAGCATTGCCAACACTGATGAGTCCTGCTACTCTTTGTATGATTTTATGCTCATGATTTATGCAAGAAATTTTGTTTAAAAAACTTGTGATTTTCAAGGTCCTTATGTTTAAAAAAAAATTTGAATTATTAACATTTTTTTTTTAAAAAGTCTGATTCTCTTAAAATTTGCAAATAAATTGGGACTGTTTTCGATGAAGGAGAGAGGTCGTGTTTGTTACAAATACAGAATTACATAGAATTTAAAGCACAGAAACAGGCCATTGGGCCCAACAGGCCTGTGCTGGTGTTTATGCTCCACACGAGCCTCTTCCCACCCTACTTCATCTAGCCCTATCAGCATATCCTTCTATTCCTTTCGCCCTCATGTGCTTATGTAGCTTCCCCTTAAATTCTAGTCAACTGGAGCTTAAAATGCATTTCAATATTAAAGCAGTGATTGTGATGTTCCTGTATTATGGGGTAGGGAAATTTCCTGTATGCAAATTCAGGAAGACAAATCAGGAAAGCTGGTAATACAGGCAAACTGAGGGGTCAGCCCTGGTGACCCCACATGAGCATGTTCTTTAAAAGGTGTGTGAAACGGAATATGTTTGAACAAAGAGAGTGGATTTTTAATGCATGGAGCCCATTGTGGAGGGGGCATGTGGGTTAATGAAGTCTGTGTGCTGAATCAGCCAGGTGTAATGTCTGCATATCTTTAACGTAGCAACAAAATAATGGGAGTAGAAAATACTGAGAGGAAAAAGCAACATTACAGAGGAAGTAATGGATAACCCAGTGGAAATGTTCAATTGTTACAAGGATAACTGAGCAGGAATGCTGCGAGTCCACCGCCTGACAGGTGCGAGCCCAGCTGGAGTTCACCATCTCTGGGCTGTTGGGGAGCTTGGCCCCCAGTGCGATAGTTAGATCGGCAGCAGGCCGTGCAGTCCTGTGTCTCTCGTCTCCTTCACACATTTTTCTTGGAGTCCTTTGACTCTTGTTGCCTGCAAACTTTAAGCGGCCCAGCGATGAACATTCTTGTTGTGATGCGTCAGTCAGTGCAGGTAAAATGGCCCTATAGGTTATACTGTGTTCAAAGCAATGTTATTAAATGTAGGTAATTACTGGGAACTTGTAAATTACATCAGTGTACGACCAAGAGATGGAGGTCCTACAATATTAAAATGACATGATGCAGATCACAGTGGCTTTTGACATCTAAAAACACAGAACAGCAAACCTATAACATTCTGGATGCCCTAGTTAAGTGAGCAGGAGAAGAAATAAAAGAAAGACAGACTTGCATTTATATAGTGCCTTTCACAACCTCAGGACGTCTCAATGTGCTTTACAGCCAATTAAGTACTTTTGAAGCATAGTCACTGCTGTAATGTAAAAAACGCAGCAGCCAATTTTGCGATGAACAAGATCCCACAAACAGCAATGTGATAATGACCAGATCATCTGTTTTTAGGTTTTGGTTGAGGGATAAATATTGTCCAGGACACCGAGGAGAACTCCCCTGCTCTTCTTTGAAACGGTGCTGTGGGATCTTTTATGTCCACCTGAGAGGGCAGACGGGGCCTTGGTTTAACGACTCATCGGAAAGATGGTACCTCCGACAGTGCAGCATTCCCTCGGTACAACACTGGAGTGTCAGCCTAAATTATGTGCTCAAGTCTCTGGAGTGGGACTTGACCCACGACATTTTGACTTAGGGGCAAGGATGCTACCACTGAGCGACGGCTGACACCATAGCTATAAACAAAAACTTAACAGTGCATGGAACTGCTTAATTGTGGATAACTTTGGGATTAGTTTTAAAAACTACTTTAGCAGTGTAGCTCGAGTCAGTTCCTGAAAGGCCCCTCCACAAAGAGCGCTTACTCTTGATGTTGCAAGAAATCAAACTCCAGTCTGGTATCAATCTGTGTTTGTAAAATGCTCAGAGAATCCACTGGACGACTTGGACATCTTATAAACGCTCCCTCCAGCCCAAACTCTGAAACATGTCAAATTTAATGACAGGAAGTGGAGCAGAGATGCACAGAGATCGTTCCTCGATCTAACTGCCTGATTGAAAGCAGGCGGCAGAAATAATGGACAGCTGGCTGCAAATGAATACTGTAGCTGTGACTGCATCCTAAAATATTTGTAATAAAAACAGTAAATGCTGGAAACACTTGTGTTCCATTCATGTCCCTCAGTGGAATGGATGTCCTGGGCTAACTTCAAGCGTCCCCTTGGAGTGTGTCCATTCCAACACAATGGCGATAGTGAAACTAACCTCTTCAGAGATTGGCTGAGTTTATTTTTTGAGCCTGACAATATATATACTGCAGTTACGTCGTTACTTAGCGTCTACAGCACATTCTGCCTAACTGGCCTATGCTGCCATTTATGCTTCACACGAGCCTCCTCCCACCCCTCTACATCTCGCCTTATCAGCATACCCTTCTATTGCTTTTTCCCTCATGTGCTTATCTAGTTTCCTTTTAAATGCATCCATGCTATTCCCCTCAACTACTCCTTGTGGTAGCGAGTTCCACATTCTTGCCACTCTCTTGAGTAAAGAAATTTATCCTGAATTCCCCATTAGATTTATTAGTGACTGTCTTATATTTATGACCTCTAGTTTTGGACTTCCCCACAAGTGGAAACATTTTCTCTACGTCTACCCTATCAAATCCTTTCATGACCTTAAAGACCTCGATCAGGTCACAGCTCAGCCTTCTCTTTTCTAGAGAAAAGAGTCCCAGACTGTGCAGCCTTTCCTGATAAGTATATCCTCTCAGTTCTGATATCATCTTTGAGAGTCTTTTCTGTACTTTCTCCATTGCCTCTATATCCTATTTATAAAATGGAGACCAGAACTGTGCACAGTAGAGAAAAAAAAGCTCAACGCCAGGCAGGAGAGCAATGATTTCACACTCAGTTCATTCTGAAGGAGAGGGACTGAGGTTACTGTCACACTTTGAGACATTCTCCAAAAAGAACAAGTCCATTAGTTTCTTATTCTTTCAGTCAACCCTGTTGTTTGGGTACTTACCGTACTGTTTCAATTGGGTGCTGCTGACAGTTGTAGCATTTTGTGTATTAGTGTTTTGTTGTAGCTGCTTTCATTTGCTCATATTTGATTTTCTTTCATGTCTTCAGTACTTACCCAGCCCTCTTGAGAGTTGAACTGTCCGGTTGTAACACAGAATGGGAAGCACTTAAACTGTTAACTGATTGAAAGGCCCTTCTAAGCGGCGCGGCAGTACAGACACATATTTATCCTTCTCTGAGGAGCAGGCAATTAGTGAATGTTTCATGCAAGAGATCCACAAGTGTGACCTGAGGAGTTATAAAAACACTGCATCATGAACATAGGAACCGGAGGAGGCCATTTAGCCCCTCGAGCCTGTTCCACCATTCATTGAGATCATGGCTGATCTGTGACTTAACTCCATATACTCACCTTCGCCCCATATCCCTTAGATTTTTGTTAACCAAAGATATTATCAGTCTCAGATTTAACATTAACAATTGAGCTAGCATCAACTGCCATTTGCTGAAGAGAGTTCCAAACTTCTACCACCCTCTGCGAGTAGAAGTGTTTCCTAACTTCACTCCTGAAAGCCCTGGCTCGAATTTTTAGGCTATGTCCCCTAGTCCTAGACTCCCCAACCAGCGGAAATAGTTTCTCTCTATCTCCCCTATCAGTCCCCCTTAATATCTTAAAAACTTCGATCAAATCACCCCGTAATCTTCTAAATTCCAGGGAATACAACCCTAGTTTGGGTAATCTCTCCTCATAATGTATCCCTTGGAGTCAGGTATCATTCTAGTAAATCTATGCTGCGTATTCTCCAAGGCCAATATATCCTTCCTAAGGTGCAGTACTCCAGGTGTGGTCTAACCAGGGCTTTGTATAGCTGTAGCATAACGTCTATCCCCTTGTGTTCTAGTCCTCTAGATATAAAGGCCAGCCTTTTTGATTATCTTCTGTACCTGTCCATGACATTTTAATGATCTATGTACATGGACCCCTAAGTCTCTTTGGACCTCCACTGTTTCAAGCTTTTCGCCATTTAGAAAGTATTCTGATCTATCCTTTTTAGGCCTACATTGAAATCCATTTGCCACAGTTTTGCCCATTTACTTAATCTATTAATATCTCTGTAATTTTATGCTTCTGTCTACACTGCATACAATGCTGCCGATCTTTGTGTCATCGGCAAACTTGGATATGTGGCTCTAAGTGATTAATAAATACGGTGAATAGTTGAGGCCCCATCACAGATCCCTGTGGGACACCACTGGTCACATCCTGCCAATTTGAGCTCCTGCCCATTATCCCGACTCTCTGTCTCCTGCAGCTCAGCCAATTTCCTAACCAGGCCAATAATTTGCCCTCAATTCCATGAGCTTCAACTTTAGCTAACAGTCTCTTAGGACTTTATTGAATGCCTTCTGGAAGTCCATATAAACAACATCCACAGACATTCCTCTGTCCACTTTAGTCACCTCTTCAAAAAATTCAATTAGGTTCATCAGGCATGACCTACCTTTTACAAATCCATGTGGGCTCTCTCTGATCAGCTGAAAATGTTCAAGGTGTTGTTCAGTTGCTCTGTCCTTAAGTATAGACTCTAGTAATTTCCCGATAACAGATGTTAGGCTGATTGGTCTATAATTCCCTGATTTCCCCCCTCACCTTTCTTAAATATTGGAGTGACGTGCAATTTTCCAATCTAAAGGAATGGTTCCTGAATCGGGAGAATTTTTGGAAGATTATAGTTAGGGCATCTGCAATGTTCTCACCTACTTCTGTTAAAATCCCTGGGTTGGAAACCATCTGGTCCTGGGGATTTGTCACTCTTCAGTGCCATTATTTTCTTCGTTACTGTTAATTTATTTGTGTTAATTATGGTGAGTCCCTGTCCCTGATTCAAAATTAGTTTCCCTGGGATGTATGGCATGCTGTCCTCTTCCTCTACTGTAAATACTGATGGAAAGTAATTATTTAACATGTTCGCCATTTCCTTATTTTCATTTACAATATCACCATTATCAGTTTTTAAGGGGTCCACATTACTCTTGACCACCCTCTTTATCCTAATGTAAAAATTTTGTGTTGATTTTGATACCCCTTGCAAGTTTCTTTTCATACTCTCTTTTTTGTAGCTTTTACTTTCTGTTTTGTCACCCTTTGATGTTCTTTGTATCTCTCCCAGCTGCCAGGATCTGTGCTACTTTTTGCATTTTTTTAATGCTTTTTCTTTTAGTTTTATGTTGTCCCTTACCTCTTTTGTCGTCTATTGCTGTCTTCTTTTTGGCAAGTAGAGCTCTTGCCCCTTAGGGGTATAAACTGGTTCCATATCACGTTAAATTCTTTTTGAACACTTCCCACTGATCTTCTGTTGTTTTGCCCATTAACAGATTTGCCCAGTTTACTGTGGACATCCCGTCTCATCTGTGGACATCTGTCTCATCCCGGTGAGGTCGGCCGTACCTAAATTTAGAATCTTAGTAGCTTTCAAACACAACGTTGAACTTGATCATATTATGTTCGCTATTATATAAATGTTCAAGCACCATCACTACCTAAATGTGGCTCATTACTCATTATTAAATCTAATATGGCCTACCCCCTAGTTGGTTCTTCGATATATTGTTGCAGAAAGCTGTCCCAAACAAACTTAAGAAATTCGCTACCTTTCTGACATGAGCTCATCTGCTTATCCCAATCTAAATTAAAGTTAAAATCCCCCAATAAAACCACACTGCCTTTGCTACATGCTTGTCTAATCTCTGCATTTGTACATTCTGCCACTTCACAGATGCAACCAGCGGGCCTATACACAACTCCCACTACAGTCTTAAATCCTTTTCTATTTCTTAATTCTACCCATTAAGTCTCCACTGCCTGCTTATCTCTCATTATATTCTCTCTTATCATTGAAGTAATTTCATCCTTAATCACTAAGACTACTTCTCCCCCTCTACCAGTTTCCCTCTCCTTCCTATAGACCTTATAACCTGGTATATTCAGTTCCCAGTCCTGACCGTCTTGCAGCCATGTCTCAGGAACGACTACCATGTTGTACGCTCTAAGTTGAATTTGTGCCTGCAATTCATTCAATTTGTTCCTTGTACTCCATGTCTTTGTATAAAGAACACTTATTTGGGCCACACACCCTAACCTGTCCTTCTGCTCTAATGTTGTTTTTCTCACAAATTTCTTATTTCTCCCTCCTGATTTTAATTACTTTCCATTTTTTAGTTTTCCCTTTACCTGTAGTGCCTAAAGCATAATTTCTGATTATTTCTCTACTCCCTTTCTTTTTGTTTGTTTTAGAATTATTATTTATACTGCCTTTTCCACCTGAGCCCTCCCCCACCATTTACTAGTTTAAAGTCTCAAAAATGATCTTCAAAACCCATTAAATTTCACCTGTTGAGTTGCATATCTTAAATGAGTCTAAATCCAGCACACTAGCGGGACAACAAAATCACTGAGCATTATAAGGTATGTTTGTGCTGGATACCATTCATATATAGACTCTGAATGTATCTTTTTTCACTCTTTGAGCCTCTGTTGATGTGCTGTTAACGAAGATGGTGATGCTTTGAACCACGGTGTAGATACAGTATGGGGGGGGGGGGGATTTTAACCCCCAAGGAGAGGTGGGAGGAGGGGGTTAAGTTCTTAAAAATATGAAACCTGACCCCAACGTGCTGCGAACGCGCCTACTTCTGGTTTAACCGGGGCGGGTTGAGGTTCAGGTGAGTAACCCGCTCTCGAGGGGCAGGTCAGTAATTTTAATATGTTAATGAGGCTGCGTACCTCAGATTTTGATAGCCATTTGGATTTAACGGCTGCAGGCCGGGTATCCCCGGCCTCAGGAAACCTGGCAGCTAAAGGGAGGCAAGAACTGCCGGATCTAGCAGGTCGGTGCTTTTCCAGCACTGCCGGTGGGCCAGGAGGAGCAGGAGTACTTGCTCCCAACCCTCCAAGCTAACCTGCCGCAATCTCCAGACCCCCTTCCCGCGATGGACCGACCCTCCCGCCCTCCACCCCACCCCCCCCCGCCCCCCCACAGCGATCCGATGCTGACCTCCCGCGATCTCTTTCTTCACCCCCCCCACCCCCTTCCCTCCCTCCCTCCTCTCCGGCCCCTGGCCTGACAGCATTTCAGCCCCTCAATCTGGCCAGCTGCCGGACGTGAAATAGGGCCTCATTTGGGGTGCGGGGGAGATGGAATTTGGACTGAAAAGCATACAGTGAATTCCCAATCTTGCCGTTGCCATTTGGTGGGAGGTAATGTTGGGGGTGGGGGGGTGGTGGTGGCGGGGAGCATATCGCAGAGACAATATGAGGCCAATTGCAGAAGAACATGTAACAAAAAAACGTGAACGTTTGAGGTTGCTGATTGCTGTGTCCATATTTTCCTGTAGTAAATATCTTTCTCTTTTTGTTTGTTCGCAGTGGGTACTGGCGTTTGAGATCTTTATACCACTGGTTCTCTTTTTCATTTTGCTGGGACTGCGTCAGAAGAAACCAACCATTCCTGTCAAAGAAGGTACAGTATTTAGGGCATCTGATAATCTGAACGCTATTGGAATTAGTTGTAGTAAAAATTGCTCCTTGACGGCCAGTGAAGTCCAAAATTACCTGATTTGAAAGGCCTATTTTGGTGGGAAAAGCTCATTGGGGCTTCAGAATTTGATGGACTTGTAGGCGGAGCAGTACACTTCAAGTAGCACAGGAAGTGCAGATGTTCATGGATGGTTAATCTTACTTCCCAAAAATTATGCTTCAAACATTATTTGTCAATAACAAACTACATAGGTGCGTTATTACCCTGGGTGGTGGGACACCTGAGGCAGCTATGTGTCAGTCAATGATAACTGGTAGAGTCAGGAGTTATAGTTTAGATACTTCCTTCACCTTGCTAATTGCTTATTTGTGTGTTCTCAAATGTCTCCCCACTCCCCACCCCCCCAAAAAAAAAATTTCCTCACATTCTCTGCTGAAGGTGGTGCCTCTTGTCAGGTTATGGTTTCATGGGCACATCTGCGACACCTCACCGAAATGGGCATTGTTTCGTGTGCGAACTTGATGGTGAGCATTTTAGTGGCTATTCAACCATGATGAAAGTAGGCAGAGCCTGATGCTGTCCTCATCTGATGTCCAAACATGTTAACTTTTCAGTCAGCTGCTGCCTACCTAAAGGCATTGCCATTTTTCCCATTCCCGGAGTCCACTTTCAGAGCGTGAACTTAAATTTAAGGATTGGTACTCATCTGGTTTGAGGTAGCAGTGTTCCCTTTTCCACTGCTTACTTGCAAGTAAGAAAATTGAGAAACGTAGGGACTGCAGGGCTAGGCCATTCGTGGTCTGTTGTTCCCCAAGCAGTGGTATACATCATTGTTTGGTGAGGTGCTGTATTCTCGAGGCTGGTGTACGATCACGTGAAAATGACGGACAGGAAAAGACAAGCTGGCCCATTAAGCCTGCCCTATACTCATGCCTCGAGCATCATGACTCGACACTTCCTACCCCCCAGAAAACATGTAATCACCTGGAAGAGGCAAAACACCATAAAAACCCCAGGGCCAATAAGTTGGGGGGGAACCTCTGGAAAATTCATCTGATCCCCTCAGGCGATCAAAACCAGTCCAGGATATCACACTGACCTGTACATTAACTGTTAATCCATTTACCTTCTATATGATGCGATCTCTGCCCCGGCCAAGAACCAGTCCAGCTGACTCTTGAAGGCATTATCCAAGTGTTGGTCCATTTTGATATTTGAATGGGATGACCATTTGCCTTTGCTCCCCCTTTGTCTTCTCTTCCTTTCCACCCCAATGCCTAAAACACAGCGATGCAGTAGCAACAGCATTTACGTGACAGAATTGCCTGTTGGATTTTAGACTAGAACTCAAAACTAGCCACTTCAAAAAAAAAACATTGAGTTGACAGATCCAATCAGAAACTATTAATCGGTTCACTGCTTCAGTCAATGATCTGCTCCAGACACTCTTCAAACCTTTGATACTGTAGCAAAATAAAGAGCTAATCAGAGGGAACCAATTAGGGCATTAATTATATGCCCATTAGCACTGAGAAGCGATTTTATTCATGGTATGAGGGTTGTTTTGGGGAGTAGACGGCCGGAACATATGAGGATGACAGTGGGATCAAGTCCTACTTCTGCACAGCTTGAAGAAAGAGATGATTCTCTTCACCTGAAAAAGAGCGCACTCTGTACTCGAAGCAACTAATTAATTTTATGTTAAAGAGACAGGGTTCTTTTAGTGGTATCATTCCAATACACAAACATGTTTGTTATGGTTTTCATCCATCTGCTTTTAGTTTGGGCTCTTTGGAAATTTCTAAAATACAATCTGGATACCAAATGACCGATTTAATTATTCTTCTAAATGAAAGTCCTGTTTATCCACTTACTTCCACGTCATAATATTGAGGCTTTAATTATTTGGGCTATCAAGGATTTTCATGAATTTTTATCATTAGCAAAAGACAAACCTCAGTACTAAGGCCATGATCACACCCTACTGTGTCCTGTACAGTTGGGACTTACCAAAAAACCCCAGTGTGTATAGAATTGTGAACCGGGTGCAGTGGGAATAGAGTGATAATTTGCAACTTAGAGGCCCAAAGGGTGAAAGATTTCCGTGCCTCCAAACATTAGAAGTTCGATCACCAGCCTGTATCTTGCTGCTCCCGAGTCTTCAATTCTGTTAACACACATCAACAAAATGACTGCCAGTAATGCACTGTATCTCAACCAATGTGACTTAAAATCCACTGATGTAAAAACCTTTTATAATCACATCATTGGGCAGGTGATGGGAGCTGAGGAGATGCGAGTAAGGAGATTGTTCAATCCTGCCATCATTTTTATTGTGAGAAATTTAAACCGTTTTAAAGACGCAATCACATCTCTGATGTGAAATACATTTAGCTAGTCCTGGGAAACTGTCCTGAAAGGCCCATTAAATAGCACAAAATTAGCAATCCCTATCAGAGATTGCACCGTGGATGTTGTGGGGAATGGAAAAAAAATCATCCAACGTGCAGTTAGGAGTTGTTCTTCTGAGGTTGGGATGAGGCAGAGTGTTGAGTCAGAGCAGAGGGAGCGTCACTTGCAATAAGCTATACTACGGCTCACCTAGGAGAGCTTGATGTTGATGCAAGGTGCCTAAAATAGAAAATGTTCCACTCCCAACAAAAACTCCCCTCAACTTGATGAATACAAAAGTTCATATGCAAGGACAAAAAAAAGAAATTAATTTTCATCTGCTCTGTTAAATTTTTAAAAGAATTTAGAAGATATAGTTTGCAATGGAAAGTAAAAATCAAATTATAGCAGTCTGCTTATTAAAGGTATCGACCGCTTCTGTTGTTAGTGTGTGGCATTGAGGTGAAGAAAGTCTCAGAACTGATCTCAACTAGGACAGCAGTAAGGGACACTACAAACCTCAGTCCCCTGGGACAGCAGTAAGGGACACTACAAACCTCAGCCCTCTGGGACAGCAGTAAGGGACACTACAAACCTCAGCCCCCTGGGACAGCAGTAAGGGACACTACAAACCTCAGCCCTCTGGGACAGCAGTAAGGGACACTACAAACCTCAGCCCCCTGGGACAGCAGTAAGGGACACTACAAACCTCAGTCCCCTGAGACAGCAGCAAGGGACACTACAAACCCAGTCCCCTGAGACAGCAGTAAGGGACACTACAAACCTCAGCCCCCTGGGACAGCAGTAAGGGACACTACAAACCTCAGTCTCCTGGGACAGCAGTAAGGGACACTACAAACCTCAGTCTCCTGGGACAGCAGTAAGGGACACTACAAACCTCAGCCCCCTGGGACAGCAGTAAGGGACACTACAAACCTCAGTCCCCTGGGACAGCAGTAAGGGACACTACAAACCTCAGTCCCCTGGGACAGCAGTAAGGGACACTACAAACCTCAGCCCCCTGGGACAGCAGTAAGGGACACTACAAACCTCAGTCTCCTGGGACAGCAGTAAGGGATATTACAAACCTCAGTCCTCTAGGACAGCAGTAAGGGACACTACAAACCTCAGCCCCCTGGGACAGCAGTAAGGGACACTACAAACCTCAGTCCCCTGGGACAGCAGTAAGGAACACTACAAACCTCAGCCCCCTGGGACAGCAGTAAGGGACACTACAAACCACAGCCCCCTGGGACAGCAGTAAGGGAAACTACAAACCTCAGTCCCTTGAGACAGCAGTAAGGGACACTACAAACCTCAGTCCCCTGGGACAGCAGTAAGGGACACTACAAACCTCAGTCCCCGGGACAGCAGTAAGGGACACTACAAACCTCAGTCCCCTGGGACAGGTAAGACAAAAATCAGCCAGGATATTCCTCCTGTTCAATGTATGCGCGCGGATATCAGGTGAGGAAGTGACCAGACTCATGTGATGCTTTCCATGGTTGAACAGCATATTGGCACTTGCTATCGAGGCGTGAGCATGAACAGCCACTTGGGAAAGGCAGCAGAGGGTTACTGATGTCTGTGAAACTGATCAAGAGCGTAGGTCAGGTGAGGAGGAGGAAGCAAAATGGAAAATATATTGGAATAGTTGCCCTTTGCCCATCTTGTGACTCACTAGAGCTGAAACCTTGTAATATTCCGAATTGGCTTTATCGTCATGGAAAACTCCATCTCACTTCCTCCTCATCGTTATCTGTGTGCTCTTTATGCAATGATGACCGTACATGGATGATTTTCTTTTGAAGCAATCAGTTCAATCTAATGTACAATCATACCTTGCCAATGAATTAACACATTTTAACCCTTGCAGCTCTAAACCTATGAATAGACATGGATGTAGAGTTAGTTACATAGAATTACATTCGGCCCAACTGGTCTGTGCTAGTATTTGTGCTCCATACAAACCTCCTCCCTCCCTACTTCATTTAACTCTATCAGGGTAACCTTCTATTCCTTTCTCCCTCATGTGTTTGTCTAGCTTCCCCTTAAATGCATCTATGCTATCCGCCTCAACTCCATGTGGTAGTGAGTTCCACATTCTCACCACTCTCTGGGTAAAGAAGTTTCTCCTGAATTCTTAATTGGATTTTTTAGTGACTATTTTATATTTATGACATCCAGTTTTGATCTCCCCCACAAGTGGAAACATCTTCTCCACGTCTACCCTATCAAACCCCTTCATAATTTTAAAGATCTCTATCAGGTCACCCCTTAGCATTCCCTTTTCCAGTGAAAGTGCCCCAGCCTGTTCAGTCTTTTCTGTAATAAAATAAATAAGGATGAGGAAGGCCCTTGGGGCCCATCCAAGCTTGTGCATGTAGAAAACCCCACCGATTCCCATCGCAGCCTTGACTGCCGTATCATTTCCATTTCAAATATTGTGAAGAAAAATCACCATTAAATTTGCCTTTTCCATTCAGAACCTGTGCCCAATGTCCCAGTGGCAACTTCTTTGCAGCCCTTTTGTGGCTGTATCTGGAGTATCGAATTGTGTGCCTGTTGTGTCTCCATAGCATGGTGGAGTATTTGTGGTAATGCCTGCAAGGCAGAATGAACCAGCGTAGGAACTGGGTGGCCTTTTGCTTGTGGGATCTGGATTCAAACCCAGTCCACGCTGATAGGATGAAAGTCCACCCCTTAATGTGTTTGGGTCGTCTCGACCCCATTTGCCCAAAATACAAGAGCTGTCTCTAATTTGACACTGACTGGCACTAAATTGTTAGTATAGTAAACATGAAGTAGGGGTGCTCTCTCTTCTGTGGTTGGCATTGAGTAGAGGGAGCTCTACGCTGTACCTAACTATTGTACACCTAACCTTGGAAGTGCTTCATGCTGACACACAGTGCCCAAAATGGGAAAGTGTTACATTTTCCAGCAGAAACATGCCTCGTTGATGACCACAGTATCCATAGGGGGGGAAAAAAAGTAGCTGTCGTCCTCTGCCTTCCTGCTACCTGACTACATAGTTGTGTCAGTGATTATTGGGACAAGTCTCTGCTGGAGGGCCATTACCGGGAGTAAGTGGACTCGGAACTGGTGGTGGTGAAGGGGGTAAGGACTATTACGAGATGCTTGTAACTAGTTTGTTTTCGTTTACAGCGACTCGCCTGATTTGAGAGTTCAGTAGGAAGGAAATTGGAATGTGCATGATTTTTTAAAACTGATGTTAAAACCAAGACGGGTCGATAGAATTAAGATACAGATCAGCCATGATCTAATTGAATGGCGGAACAGGCTCGAGGGACTGAATGGCCTACTCCTGTTCCTATGATCCTATTCTATGATCCTATCGCAGGTTTATTCTGCTGTGTCTTACCAGTCTCTGACTTTTTCGATGTAAGGTGTAAGTTTGGGACCTATCCTGCTCTACCTCATTTACTGGGGATTACAATGCATAGATTGCAAGGCCCTCAATTGTTCACAATCCCCCCAGTGTTAGTAGAACCGGTCCTGTCTCGGAAAGACTTGTTTTGCTCAGTGCAAGCCACAGAATTGCAGCCCATTAAAGTAAAGAGAAATGAGTGAGGGCCGGAATGATTGAAGTAAGGGATAAGATAAGAGGGTATGTTTACCTGACGTTGTCTGGTGTCCCCAGCAGTGGTGACTTTGACTCTTGTACATTGTTGCTACATTTTCACCAGCAACTTGGAGGCTGATTAGAAACTAAGGGTTGGTTGGGGCTGGATTCAACAATCAATGCAGCGGAATGAAGGATTACAAATGGGCCTGTAGAATTCTCTCAACATGCCCATTTGAATTGTGAAAAGCATCCAGCAGCAAAATTATAGGCTTTGTCTTTCCAAATTTGTGTTGCATCTTGAGCTGTACTAGAGCGGGTGAGTACAGGTCTGTTACTGCTGGTGGCAGAAGCTTCAAGTGATGAACGAAGACCGTCGCTCGAGTTACATAGAATGTACAGTACAGAAACAGGCCATTTGGCCCAACTGGTCCATGCCGATGTTTATGGTCCGCACAAAACTCCTCCCACCCCTCATTCGAGCATATCGGCTTGAATGTGATTTTTAATATTAAAAATAGTGGTACATTAAAATAGTGACAGCATTATCCGAGCAAAATCCTACAGGGGATCAGCAGTTCGTTTCCCAGATTGAATATTGGTTTGGAAAGTTTGACTTTTGAGAATGTGAAGTCCCACTAAGTGCGAACATGATCCCAACAGCTTTTCGGGAAAGAAAGCAGCTCCTTCCACCCAAAAGCAACATCACTGGTTGGCAGCTTAATGAAAAAGCCTGGAGACCACAGCCTGTCATTTTTCTGTGGCAAGTTATGTCCTTCAAAGGGGTCCAGGGCTGAGAAACGATCTTAATTACCGTAAAACTTTTCAGTTTGGGAGCAAGGTTTATTTTTTCACGATTTAACTCACTCCATTTTACCGTTGAATGTCAAATTTAATTACAGCTACCAAATGCTCTAAGATGGGTTGGAAAATGTCCTTTTGGATAAGGAGTTAGTGACTCAGCAAAAATCAGCCAACATTTTGCAATCACTGACTATGTGTGAATATCATAAGATATAATGATGGAATGGCTTTTTATAATTACAGCCTTTGCTCTGAGTGGTTTGTTGACTGATAGTTTGTTACATGTTAGTACTTTCATTTATTTTGCCATTTATGTGTACAGATTGCATGCAATAAATACCAGCGGGTAATTTTGTTTTTGCTCTGGTTTAATTGTCTTCAATACTGTATATTTTCTGTTCAAGTCTCTGTGATTTGTGCTGACCACACATTCCAGGTTCCGTATGCGCAGACTCATATCCCTGTACTGCTTCTGTAAATTTAAAAACCACATTTTTAAAATAAATACACATGTATAATTGCAGCAATATATATAAACCCATGTAATTAAAAAAATATATAGTAACTTTGAGCTGGAGTTAAATAATGCAACACAATGATCCCTGACAACACCACCACAAGTCAGTTAGCACTGAATGTTGCAAAGATAATGGGGTAGAATTTCTGCTTTGGGCGCAATCGTGAAATTGCACCTAAAATGCGCTTGAAATTGCGCTGGTTAGGTTAGGCTTCAAGTTTCCGTTAAATTAATTTGTATAATCACAAACGTAAAATCTTCCATGAACCAGCGCGGTAAGTTGTCAACAAACTCACTTTAAGTGCAGCATTCTCTTGTAAATCCCAGAACTTGCTGAAATTTTTCCTTCCCTCTGCCCACACCCCTAAATTTAAAGCCTACGGCCTGTAGAGCGGAGTCATTCAGAGTACTGATTTAAACCCGCAGTCACTACTGCTGTACGGTCATCCAGCAAAATAACAGGGTGGAGTCGGGCCCGAGTGGAAAGGGCAGAGAGCTCTGCTTCTGCACTCCCTCGGTTGTTATTGTGAGCTGCTCCACCTAGTGGTTTGTCCCAGTAACTCATGAAACTCGTACCATCTGTGGCAAGCAGATTGGGACCGCTTCAGTGTGGACGTACAGCTGGTTAAGGGGATTTGGAACGGTTAGCATTTGGAAGAACAGGCTTATTTTTGTCAAATGCTCCTTGCAAGAGGGACATTTTCTAAGGTGATCAAGGCCATCAGGTTTCTTGCAGTCCAATGTTGGTAATAAAGCCAAGCATTGCAATATGCTGTGGGGTCCTGTGTCCAATAGCTTTTGTCTTTAGTCATTTGACAGTTAATTTTGATCTTCAAATGGAAATGTGGCAGCACTGGCTCGTGATAAGTTTAGTTCCATGGGTGTCTGGTACTCTTGGTACCTTGTCCAAGTGGAACTCTTCACATCTGAGCTTAGATAGCAAGTGTGCTTGACAGCCATTCAACTAGGGTGGGGTGAGGTGGGGGGGGCAGCTGCATAACAGATGAGCCTGATTCTGCCCTCAGTAGGCCCTTTTTTGGATATTTTAAACAAGAATATGGCGATATATTTCATAATTAACACATCGTTTCTCCTTTCTGGTTAGCTTGGTGCATTGATGGCCCTTTGCAACATTCAGCCCAACTGTCAATCAAGTCCTTTTTATGTTATGGGATGGTCCTGCCATTTTCACCATCCTCTGAAGGTGGTTACTGATGAAACTAAAAACATTCCATGCATGTGAAATGTTCCTCATGCCCCTCCCTCCCACCGTAACAATGTATGTAGAATAGAATGGTGATGGAGCACACCAGTTGTTAATTCACTTGTGTCATGGATCGCCATCACTCACACTTGCAAGACTCACAAGTTCTGAGTCTTTTGTAACTTGCGAAGGAATGCTTGGGGCACGTCGTCATCGGCACACTATTCTCATCAGTTCCACGTTGCAAGTGGGCAGCGGAAGGCCTCGCACGGTTTGTGCTTGGCTGATTGAACACACACACACACACACACACACACACACACACACACACACACTCTCGCACTCTCACTCCCACTCACTCACTCCCACTCACTCACTCCCACTCACTCACTCCCACTCACTCACTCTCACTCACTCACTCCCACTCCCTCCCTCACTCACTCACTCACTCACTCACTCCCGCCCGCGCACTCACTTACTCTGTGGTTTGGTATTAAATGTATTGTGATGAATTCTATCAGTTCTGAATTCATTTTAATATTGTTTTTTTTTCTTTTTTCGTTGTGTTTTCTTTCTTCGTAACATTCTTTTCTTTTCACCTGTCCACCTGCTTGACTTGCTGCCATGCTGCATGCTGTCCAGTCTGTAAGTTGCTGGTTTGGGTGTTTTATTTTTAAAACAAAGCATCATGGGAAAGCAGCTCAACTTTCTCCATTGCTTTGGGTTCTGAACAAAACGATAATCTGTCTCTTTTAATCATTAACTTGTTCAGATTAGACTAGACCTGGGGACTGATGAACAGTGTCACATACTCTGCAACACTCTTAACTTCAATTTTATAAGGGCATTGCCCTGGTGGAATTAAACGTGCCATTTACTAGGATTGTAACAGAGATGCTTCTGCCACTAAACGGCTTTCAGTTCATTGCAACTTTGTTTAAAAATTTCAAAAGTTATTGCACGCTGTGGTGCAGCAGGTAAAGTCTATGCTACATCATGGACTCTCCCCAGCAACCAATTTGTTAGTCCTGAAGTGGAGATTTCAGGCCAAGCTGAGCTTGAAGAACCAGGAAAAAAATCCAAAACCACAGTGATACCTCTTGATCTGATACTTCGTAATAGGAAACGCCGTATTACTCCCATGAGAGGATTTGCCGCGAACATTCAGCAAACCACCCTTAGTGCCTCGCAGTTTGATCTGGCTTCTGACCGCATCTCCATCCTCTTATGATGAAAGCAAACTTGCAGCCTGAGACCTGATGGAGAAACATAGCATGGATGGATGCCAACAAGAGGCCAACTGCTCGAGCAATTTTGCAGCGAGTACTTTCCTCTACTCTCAAAATAAACAAAACAATGCTTCAGGCTCTATTTTTGAAGTGAAAGCTAACTGCAGGAACGCTAGTCAAACTAACCGTTAAGAAAAAGAGAACAAACTGGGTCTCAAACCAGCATACCAAGTAACCTCTTGCAGTACTTAACCTGACTTTGATGAGATTGTTGGTGATGATCTATGTGTTGAGCGTGGCTTCTTCAGACTTCACCCTGCAATCTGGAACAGCCCGACCTCCGTCCGAGCAGCCAATATGTTTGTGGGATGGAAAGCCGATGCTGTCAGCAGCGAGCACCTCTATGCTGCATATTTATAAATGGTCATACATTAAAAGAATATTGTGGCAACTTTTAACCGTAACAAGAAGACTTTGGAAATACGGTTCAAGTACAGATCAGCCATGATTTAATTGAATGGTGGAACAGGCTCAAGGGGCTGAATGGCCTGCTCCTGTTCCTATATTCCTTTTAAGCAAAGTTTGAGATCCTTTATTGAGAAGGGATAACGCTCTTAAACTATGATTAAAAACAGAAAATGCTGGAAACATTCAGCATGTCAGGCAGCATCTGTGGAGAGAGAAACCGTTAACTCTGTTTCTCACTCCACGGATGCTGCCTGACCTGCTGAGTGTTTTACAAGCATTTTCTGTTTGCATTTCAGATTTCCAGCATCCGCAGTATTTTGCTTTTGTACTCTTAAACCAAGATTGCTTTCCCAGAGCTCTTCCTTGAGATTCAACCGGAGAAAATAACCCTGAAGAAAAAGAACAGGTAGAGACCCAGCTTCACGGTTACCCTGCAACCTTAGCATCACTAAGGTGGAAACCACTTCACACTGATGCAGAAATTTGCAGTAGGGGTGTACCCTTCACCTCCCGAGGAGTGGATTGAAGTATTAACTTTAATGAGCTCAGTGGGTTTTTTTTGGAAAGGGATTGGGCCAAGTATCCATCAGAACTTTAAAGATTGGACCTGGAGGCCGAGACCTTTGGAATGGCTACAATCCTGAAGAATATATAACAGCGAAATGGTGAAAAGTCATTCAAAACATAATTTCTGTAAAGCAACATGCTTTTTGATGCAGTAAAATGTTCAAATTAATTCAAGAATCAAAATCGAATACACTGTAGGAATCACTAAAATAAATTACAGTCCTGTATATTGCTGTAAAAGCATACGAGTCATTGAAGAACAACGTGATGGCTGTTATTCTGAATGGCCTGCAACTCGGAGGTGTTACGACAACCGCTGACCTTCAAAAATGGCCAAGGTGGAAAACAAACCCAGCTGACATTAGCCAGTTTGCAGCAGCTGTTTTTTGTGATTCCTATTTTGGCCAATAGAGACACCATTGGTGGCCAATTGGCAGTTGTTCACTTATGGGTGATTTCTCCCCATTTTACGAAGATTGCCACTTGCTCATCAAGCCTTGCTCCTATTGGGTTATCCTATGTGGCGGTGAATGTTGCAGATGTGGGATAATTTTCATCAGTCCCCGAGTATCATAACCTTCATAATCTAATATGAAGATTACATTAGTATATTCAGCCATTGGGGATGTACTCCTGAGTGCGAACCTCATTTCAAAAACTGTTGTGTTCTGACCAGAGTGGATAGTTCCTACGGCCATTTACCTTAAAGACAAACTAATGGTACTCACTGTTCAACTTTGGGTCATCTATGGGTTGTTAGTACTGTAGCATGTAGGAGCTCCAATACTGTGCACCGACTAGGTCATGGTTTGTGCCTGTGATTCCTCACAGGGTGAGCTTAGCATCTGAGATTGCAATCCATGGTTCCAAGTTGAAAGGCTTGAATCTAAAATAATTAGTTAGTTCTTTTTTTGGATCCACTGGCTCAGTAGGTTATACTTAAACAAAATAAATAAACATGAGAAAACCAAGGGAAGGGTCAATGGAATGAAAAATTGCTTTATGAAGTTGTAGCTTAATCCAGGCATTTCCTCTGGTTTAATTGTCAGTTCCTGATTGTCAACAGAATCCAGAGACAGAATTCACAACTGCTGCGCTTTCCCTGGTAACAGTAATCTGCAATATGTAAATTGTTTTTGAAACTGATTTCATTACCGACAGCCAATTATAGTCAGGAGGATGTAATTGCCTTCTGTGACATTGTAACTGCTGAGAGGGGACTTCACACTGAAGTAGAATTGCCTTGCATTCTGTCTCAGGCAATCAGTAAAATACATATTTGGTTATTTATTGATGGTGTTATTTTCTGATTGTAAACTATCGATTAGCCTTCCAAACCTGCAGTGAATATATCGCAATCATTCCTTCAGTGTGAATCATGTCCTCACAAAGCCACTAAGAGCAAAAAGTGGTAAAGAAAGAACAGCTAAAACAATCTTAAAATCACCCTATGAAGTTATAGTTTAATGAATAATGTGCCTTCAACTAACCTTAATACTGACATTAGTTCAAGGTACACATATATACAATTAACCATAGAAAGCAGCAATCACACGCAGAGTGATGAAAATGCTGAAAGAAGCAAACACCTTGCATGTTTCTGTGGCACATACAGGAGCTGAAAATTGGGGGTTATGCCCGTCTTTGACCTCCAGCCAGAGCTTGTGGGGTCAGTGGGAGGGCACCTCATTAGCATGGCACAGGTGGGCGCAAACGCCACTTCAGGTGCATCGTCAGTGTCTGCCTGCCCATGGCGGCTGAAAACTCTCATGTCCCCCTCCCCGACAATGGCCTCCTCATGCGTTATGCAGCCGGTCTGCCTTCCTTGACTTGGACTGCATTCGGTGTAGCCTATATCCGCCTATTTGGAGGTCACTGGGTGTATGGGACTCCGCAGATCGGCCGGGACCCAACAGAACCAACGGGATGAGAACTCCCGTTGTAGGGAGAAGCCACTCCTGGCTCCGCCCTCTTACCATCCTTTGCCTCGTGAGGGGCAGAGGGAGGTTCTGCTCCTTACAAGGCAAAGAGGAAACTCTCGGAGACAGCGGAAACTCAGCACAGCCGGGTCTCCGACATTTTCCAGGGGTTTCTGCTAGAGTTATGGTAGGAGACTGGCAGAGTCTCCAAGGAATTTTGGCTCCCTAAGCTTCCCGGCCGAATGAAGCAATTTCTCTTGTTTCAGAGGAACAACGCTGCCAGTTAAATCGAAGAAATAAATAAATAAAACTAATTGGATCTTTTGATGAAAGACACAATCTGATCTCTAGATGAAACAAATGGTTCAAACATTGCTAAAAATGCACTGATAAGAAATCACAGTGGTTTAATAGGCATCTTGAGAAAGTTAACCTGCAATCGACTGTCAGGAGATTTTGGATCCTCTGTATTTTACCTAGACAATTCTACAATCAAAAAGAATCTTATACTATCCCTAATTGATGAAGGGAGGTGAATGTATACGATATAGGCCCCTTCCATTTTCTAATGGTTACTTACTGCTCATTGGTCTGAAAGCCCTGTAATGGCTGAATATACTACAATAATTAGTACTAATGGTAGGACAGCAGTTTTGAATGGCAGAGACATGTGTAAGAATTTCTTACTTCTGCATTTTCTTCTTCTGTTATCAATGTACTTGATTTAAAAAAAAATTTGTTTCACTGAGACAGTGTGTCTCTGTCTGTGTCAAGATGCTGAGGTGTAGTGGGTTTAAGGGATGGAGATAATCTAATGTTTGCAAATGCACTAATATTCAATTGATACCTTTTCCATTTAATTCTCCATTTCCTAAAAAATTGAGAGGTGCACGAAGTACTCCTACTAATGGACTTACGAGAATTTGAAGAGAATTATGGGATATCTATACATGTTTCAAATCCTTCCAGGTATGAGGTCAAAAGCATCATTTGGTGAAATTAATAACTGGACCTGAAAATCAATTGAATAAATTATTTCAAGCACTGGTGATTCCCTGGATCTGAGATCATCCTTCAGGTACTTTCACAAGAAGATATTTGATGTTTAGTTATTTGTCGATATTAATCTCAGCAGGTAATAACTGAAAAGAGCAGACTTCTGTGCTGTATCTTTTCTATGGTTCTAAAACTTCCAAGTAAAGCTTACCGGGAAAATAATTCCATCAGCAATATCATTTTTGGTTTATTACTTCTCTTTTTTTTCCCTCTCCCTCTCAAAATCAAATTTGGAAGTTTTTTTTCTCCATCATCTTCAGGTTTCCCAAGCAGCTGGACTACTGACCTGTTCCCAGGTCTTGGCTTTTGATGCTCCTGGGGTGCATTCACACTCCCAACTGTAGCGTCAGTGTGAAGTGGTTTGTCTTCACATCGATACTGCAGTTATAGTGTAAATCCAGCCTGAATCCAGTATCAGGGCCCAGCTTGACACCAGAAGGAAGCTGAGTGAGACTTTCCAGGAGGAAGGAGTCTCACTTTGCTTCTGAATCAGTTCAGACCATGACACTAAATGCCCAACTACATAGAATTATGGAGAAATTACAACACAGAAACATGTTCGGCCCAACAGGTGTTTATCCTCCACGTGAGCAGTAATCCTTATCCCCCTTTTCTTCAACCACCTATTTAATATTGGCATCGTCTCTGCTTTCATCACTAGCTTTGGTAGTGCTTTCCACAGCCACACAACACCTTTGTGCAAAAAAAGTTTCACCCATTCTTTGTCCAAATCTCTTAGATTTAATCTTATATCTGTGATGCCAATAAATGCTCCGTTTGCTGCTCGTGTACCTTGAAGGGCCAGTTTCTGGCGCTCAGCTCCAGGTGAGCCCATATTCATTTTTGTGGTGCAGTGAGGGTGCATCAGCTTTATGGTCTAGTATATAACCATCGTAAGTGTCCATTACAGGCAGGTGAGATGATTGTATTATGGACCCTGATTCACCATTGAGGATCCAGAGGGATTCGGGTATTAGTCCTGTGTTAATACACCTGGCAAGTGAAACCCATTTATGAAGAATTGGAGAATGGATGCTCGTTTATCCTGACTTAATTGGACAGTGCTCTGTCTTCTTGTGAAAGTTTCCTGATGTCCTTATGTTGGAAAAACTTGTTGACTATTAAATTCCTATTTTTTTTTAAACCAAGGACTGACTCAGCAAGTCCTTGTCCGGTTATGATGAGTAGTATTGGGCAAAACTAATTATCATTTACTGTAGGCGACACTGGGAATTCATGACTTTCTGTTGTGTGATTATCTCAGTTCTTGGGATCTAATGACCTGATTCATAATCCTTTCTTGTTAAAACAAACAAAAATGTAAATACAACACCAACAAACAGTGGCTGATACCGCCATGATCTTTTGACCTTTGACCCCTACTCTTTGGCCTGTAGTGGTTTTTATAATTGCATGAAGGAGATGACCTTACTCTGCTGTCGCTTTAACTGCTCTTTGAACTGTACCCTTCCCCCCCTCCCCTTCCCTTGCTCCCGTCTGTTTTACTGCTGTCTCCCTTCAGCATTCTACACAGCCGCACCGCTGACGTCTGCTGGGATACTCCCTGTGATGCAGTCTCTGTGTCCTGATGGCCAGAGGGATGAATTTGGATTCCTGCAGTATTCCGACTCAACGTAAGTCAAACTGCAATTGTTTCAAGATTCCATTGTAAGATCATCACAGACGTGTTTATACCAACGCCTGAACAAAATTATTTTGCTTGAACAAAGCCAATGGGCCATTTTTTAAGGGACTCATTTCCTCTCCCGTTAAGATTTTCTCTCCTGAGCCAATGTTGATTACAAGAAATATCTTAAGAACAGCCTGCAGTGACTCACCAGACAAAGGTTCCTCTGCTTCCACACACCCCCTCTGTGCAACAGTGCCTGGTCTCTGCTCACAGTATCCCCTTGATTTTTGACCAAATTGGGAACTCCTAGGGAGGGGAAAGGTGGGTACCAGCATTCTGCCACTGTCTGGCGAGGGACAAGCACACTTGTGTTACTACACTTTCAATGGTTCAGATTTAAAATATCCTTCTTCAGCGAAGGAACCCCTGTTCCACCAGGCTAATGTGGGTTTAGGATTGTTTTACTCTGCAATCCTGAAGGGACATGCCCACAAAACAGTGTGGTTGCTTTGTGCTGTAATTGATTTGGGGTTTCCTATTACAGGGACTATTAGGACTATTCATATAATTCATCTAACATTTCTGAATTTTCAAAACTATATTGGCCTCAAATAAAAATGTTAATGTAAAAGATGTTGATTATGCAGGCTGGTTAAGGGACTGAGTAAAAGACCGTACAGGCTGGGAAAGTCCCAAGTTTGAACCCTGGTCTGTGCTGAGACAGCTGAACTCAAGACAGAAAAGCGCAGTTGCTCTACAATTGACCTCAGTACCCCTGGGTTAACGAAGGAGAAATTGGACAGGGTTCTCTCCTGATCGCTATTCAGTGACCAATGCTGGAAGTGTGTGTGTGTGTGTGTGTGTGTGTGTGTGTGTTTGCGTGGCTGTCAGGTGGGACTATGATTGGATTTGATAGAAATGTCTTACACTGTTGAATAGCCTGCCAGCACACATTATCTAGGCTCCCACATGAAGAAGAGTCACTTGAGGGAGATACCAGAGGACTTGGAATCTTATGGTGCTATGGGTTCTGTGAAGTGGGTATAGTTGCATTAACGTTTAATGATTTTTATTTTGGATTGATGATTTCTCTCCACAGGTGTTTCTTGTGCCCATTAAGTGCATGTCCACAGATCCCTGAAGGTAGCAGGACAGGTAGATAAGGTGGTTAAGAAGGCATATGGAATAGTTTCCTTTATTAGCCGAGGCAAAGAATACAAGAGCAGGGAGGTTATGCTGGAACTGTATAAAACACTGGTTAGGCCACAGCTTGAGTACTGTGTACAGTTCTGGTCACCACATTACAGGAAGGATGTAATTGCATTGGAGAGGGTACAGAGGAGATTTACGAGGATGTTGCCAGGACTGGAGAATTTTAGCTATCAGGAAAGATTGGATAGGCTGGGGTTGTTCTCTTTGGAACAGAGGAGACTGAGGGGTGATTTAATTGAGGTGTACAAAATTATGAGGGGCCTGGATAGAGTGGATAGGAAGGACCTGTTTCCCTTAGCAGAGAGGTCAATAACCAGGGGACATAGATTTAAAGTGATTGGTAGAAGGATTAGAGGGGAGCTGAGGAAAAATGTTTTCACCCAGAGGGTGATGGGGGTCTTGAACTCACTACCTGAAAGGGTGGTAGAGGCAGTAACCCTCAACTCATTTAAAAAGTACCTGGATGTGCACCTGATGTGCCGTGACCTACAAGGCTATGGACCAAGTGGGATTAGGCTGGGTAGCTCATTTTTGGCTGGCGCGGACACGATGGACTGAATGGCCTCCTTCTGTGCTGTAAATTTTCTATGATTCTAAGTACAAACCAGTCTTATAGTCTGACATGAGGTGTTGTTCAAGCAGGATATGTCGGGTTAGAATGTTACAGCGCAAAAACGAGCCAATCAAGTCTTCGCCACTTAGTCTAATCCCACTCGCCTGCTCGCTCTGCACAAGCCACTTTATCCTCCTCTATTCATTGCCTAAGAAGGCACCCTCTGCCACCACATTCATCTCGTGTTCCAATGGCACAATGATTTTAGAAGTGACGGGCTGCCCAGGGATGAGAATTAGGGATTGGCAACTGACCTCCTAATTTGCGGAGCTGCCAGGCTACATTTTAATGCATCTGGACTGAACCATAATCGTGACCTCTGAGTCAGTGGTTTAGTGAAAATTAGATTGAGTTAAAACCAGTTTTTAAATCTGGACTCTGCGAGGACGATATTTGTCTTGCTGCCTCGTTTTTTGGAAGGAATGGGGTGATAGTAAGACAAAACTCGCACAGAAGAAACTTCCAGCCGACTTCCCACCATCTTCACACCCATTGCAATTTTAGTGGGGGCCTTGAAGTAGAGTTCCTACCGGAAACAGGCAGGTGCCTCGTTAATATATTAAAATTAGGGTCCTGCTTCGTGCATAGGACCCCGATGCAATTTTAATGTCCGAATGTGCAGTGCCTGCGCCCTATAGCGCTGAAAGGAACGCAGCCAAACCAGTGGTCCCTTAAATGAATCGCTGGAGGCCACTCCACACAAGGCCAAAAATGTTTGTGGTGGATATTTGGGGGCAGGAGGAACATGGATGCTCTTCCTGTGCTTCCACAAAAATCCTATTAGCAGTTGAGTCAACTTTAGCTGCTGCCTCCTAAAAGAAAAGACTTGCATTTATATGGAGCCATTCATGACCTCAAGACATCCCAAAGCACTTTACAGCCAAACACTTAGCTAACACTAGTGCTGCTAAAGGCAGCAATAGTATATTAGGGTGTCGAAATGGACTTGCATTCTATGGATCTAAGTGATAGTGACGCTGTACAAAGCGTTGAAGAGACCACTTGAAGTTTTGATCACAATGTTTATAAAAGGATAGAAGTTGTGGAAAAAGGTTTGGAAAGGTACTATAGAATGGTAATGTGTTTCGAATCAGTGAACTGTGGGTAGCAGGTAAGGATGCTAATTCTGTTCTCTCCCAAAAGAGACAATAAAGGGAGGGCTGGAACATGATCCCAGTAGGTCTTTTCCCATGTAATGAAAGGAATAAGTGAGGTAATATGGAGAAATTATGTGTGTTGAACCAAGAGAAATTAACAAAAGGAAACAACCATAGGCACGGGAGCTCATCTCGCTTAATGAGCAGCCACTTCATGTTTAGGAATGTTGGTCTAGACTTTCCGACCCCCGATCCCCAGTTTTCTGGAGGATAAGGCTGGAAAGGTGCATTTTGTCTCTGTACTTCTCTCACTTTTCCTAGCTATTTTCTTTTACCATTTATAGGAATCCCAATTTTCCCTATTTTTTTTCTCCTTATATCTTGTGAAGTATTTTTGTTTGTTTTTCATGTTCCTTACAAAGCTACTAAGGTGTGGGTTTTGCTAAAAAAAAATTCAAATGTTATATACTTTTTTCCCTCATCCTGTATAAATATGGTAAATAAATTTAATTTTTCTTCTGATTCAATTTTTTAAGTGTGGCTTCCCAATTAATATTTCCTAGAAATCTTTTCATTGCTCCAAAATCTGCTTTTCCAAAACCCTTTATCATCACATTGTTGATTTTAGCCTGAGCTTTGACAGTATGAAATTCAACAATAAAATGATCATTAGATCACAGATCCTCACTAACTAACTATCTCTGCTGGATTATGAAACACCAAGTCCAACACAGCCTCGGCTCTGGTGCTCTGCTTTATCATAGTAGGTACAGCGTAGAAGGAAGCCATTCGGTCCATCGTGTCTGTGGCGGTTCTTTGAACGAGCTATCCAATTCGTCCCATTCCCCTGCTCTTTCCCCATAGCCCTGCTTCCACCACCCTTTCAGGCAGTGCATTCCAGATCATTACAGTTCTATGCGTAAAAAAATATTTCCTCATGTCGCCTTGGGCTCTTTTGCCCATCACCTTAAATCTGTGTCCTCTGGTTATGTTGTGTGAGGGAATCATCCATTAGTGAATTTGTTCGTATTCGCAAACCTCACTTTAGTTGCCCCGATCTGTCCATTCAACCCATGGGATGTTGCAATCCTTGATAATTAATATATGTAATCCTTCCTCTCCGCCTAAACAGCTCCCCGTCTGCGTACTGTCCTGGTGGTCTATAGCAGTTACAACTTGTCACCCTCATAATTACTTAGTACTAGGAATATTGGAACATAGGAACAGGAGTAGGCCATTCAACCCCATGAGCTTGTTCTGCCATTCAATTAAATCATGGCTAATCTGCATCTTAACTTCATCTACCCGCCTTGGATCGGTGTTATATCCATGTTGCTTCAGATGTATCCCCTTCTACTGCTGTATCATTCCCTATCAATAAAGCAACTCCTCCGTCTATCTTTTTAAGTCTATCATCTTCCTTAGCTCCAGCTCTTATCATCCTGCTGCCAGCTGTTTATCCTCAGAGGCAGCTGTGCTGGAGAGGAGTTGAAAATGGTTAAGGCACAAAAATTAAACCCAAGGGTCTTCAATAAGATTGTCATTTCAACTGTGTAAATGTTGATTCAGCTCGCAACACTGGTTTTAATAACACCCATGACACCGTCAGCAGCACTTCATGAAGTATTCAAACTTTGAACAAAGGCATTCAAGCAATCAGTTCAAACGGACAGGAAAAGAAAGTTAAAAGTCATCATCTTTTGCGTTTCTGCCCTTAACCGTTTTCTCAGTTTCAGCATCTCAGTCTATTCCCATAGCTGAGCCCTCACTCCCTAAGACCCAGAGTGTGCCTTTATCTACCCAATATCTAGGTAAGTCCAGGGATGGAACTGAAAACCCCATATCATTTGGCTTACTGCGCTCTCGTCATCGTCCTTGACTTTAGAACACAGTCGAGTAAACTCTTCTTCAGTCCGTGACTTTGGCTATAAACTGTGAAACACATTTATTGAACATTGTAATCATTGCTTCTGTTCACTATTCATAGAATTACATTACATAGAATTTACACCACAGAAACAGGCCATTTGACCCAACGGGTATATGCCAGTGTTTATGCTCCTCACGAGCCTCCTCCCACCCTACTTCTTCTAACCCTATTAGTATATCCTTCTGTTCCTTTCTCCCTCATGTACTTATCTAGTTTCCCCTTAAGTGCATCTATGCTGTTTGCCTCAGCTACTCCAAGTGGTAGCAAGTTCTACATTCTAACCAATCTCTGGATAAAGAAGTTTCTCCTGAATTCCTTATTGGATTTACTAGTGACTATCTCATATTTATGATGTGGAGATGATTTATGATCCCTAGTTTTGGACTCCCCACAAGTGGAAACATCTTCTCTACATCTACCCTATCAAACCCCTTCATAATTTTAAAGACTTCTATTAGGTCAACCCTCAGCCTTCTCTTTTCTAGAGAAAAGAGCCCCAGCCTGTTCAGTCTTTTCTGATAGTTATCATGATACACTATAGGAAGTTACTGGCTTAACCATCCCTCCTCAGATTGGAAGAAAATTAATAAACTGTTGTGTCTGTTGTAATAACCTGCAATGTGAAGTGGACCATACACAAACATTAACCTTCACGTGGCAGTTATTTGCTGACCACTCATGAAGACACTCTGGCCCAAGATACTTCAGACAGGCTACCCAATTTTGACAAGAACGGCTGAGATATACTTTTTAAAAAATGACCAGGACAAACAAAATTTAAACATGTCTCTTAAGCTCAAAAAAAGCTAATGTTTTCATATCTTCACACTCTTCCCTTGGAGAACAGTGTGAAGTAGTGGAAGGATTCGTAGGCTGATTAACAATATTGATAGGCCGTGACGTGAACGCTCCTTCCATGGCTGTAACCATCTTTATAGCAGCCAATCGAGGGATTACTACTACGCGGCAGGAGAGTTGTATGGGCTCCCACAACGCACACAGTGAGCAGGGGACACCCACACCCACTGGACGGGAGTATCCCGTTGGATGTTGACCCAGAACTCAGAGCTGGAGCTCCTGTCTCCACTTGCTGGGATTTGAACGGAGCGGGGTTTGAGCCCTGCACTTTCTGACTCGGAGGCGGGAACGCTACCACTGTCGCTGTGCCTCAGAAAAGGCGCTGTCCCTCAGAAAAAGCTGACAATCAAACATATGTACAAAAAAAACCCTCACAATTTGCATTTATTTGAATTGAATGGCTTGGCTCCTGTCTTAGACATAGTCTTTGACCAGATCTCCATTTTCTGGGGCTATTGTATCAGAACCAGTTGGCTCATTTTCTGTGAGTGAACCTTGTTTACTGTGACAGATACATCATAGGGGTTGAGATGCTTCATTTGTATTATAGGTGTCACCAGCACTTCCAGGGCAAAACAAAGATATTCAAACATTGAAGAAGGACATTTGAGCAGTTAGCACAAATGGACAGAAAGAGAATGTTAAAAGTTGCCATCTTTTAAAACCTCCTGTTAAGTGCGTACCAGTGATAAGACCCGCTCTAAACAAAGCCGTGGCAATTTGTATGTAACAGACAGCAGATGTTTGCTACCAGATGGACTATATTTTAAAATGACCCTCTTTTCTATTAATTTATTTTTAATGTTTCTCACTTCATGCAAATGCCTTTCAATTTCATTGTGCTGCGAGTTGGAGAAGAAGTCATTTGTCACTGGAATCATCAATATATTGAGCCATTACGCTATTGCCTATGAAGTGCACTTTCTTGCTGTACTGCCGCACTATTAAAAGCAGCCTTCGTTTTCTAGGTAGTAGATACTGAATTTAGGGGTTAGTGTTCAAAAATGGCTAAGCTACCAATCAATAGGAATTCAGGAGGTTTAAGCTTGCCAATATCTAGAGTGAGATAGCAGGCAGCTGAGGAGATGAATGGGAATTTACTTTAGAATATTGCTTTCAATCTCACTTTGGGACTGTAGACAGACAGTCTGTAGCTTTTTGTTTTTCTGTGACCTTCACATGGGGGAAAAAAAAGCCATTGAAAGCAACGAATGCCCATTATACCGAGAAGTGTTACTCAAAGTAACACACATCATTTTTCTGTGAAGCCTTCTCTTCCTGGCAACTGGCATTTGTGCATCAAGTCTTAATGTTGTAAAGTTGCAAAACTTTGGACTGTTCCTATCATGCAGTGAGGAAATACACTGAAAATAACTCCAGTTAATATAAAACTGGATAGTTCTGAAAGAAAAAAACTGTGCAACGTGCTTTTTTTTAAATTGAGGATGATTGGACCATGTTTAAGGCTACGAAAATCCAGGCTGACACTCCACTACAGTACCGAGGGAGCACTGCATGGTCAGAGGTGCCGCTTTTTGGATGAGATGTTAAACCGAGGCCCCTTCTGCCCCCTCAGGTAGACGTGAAAGATCCCAAGGCATTATTTGGAAGATGAGCAGAGGAGTTCTCCCGGTTGTCCTGGCCAATATTTAACCCTCAACCAGAACCTAAAATAGATTATCTGGTCATTATCACATTGCTGTTTGTGGGACTTGCTGTGCACAAATTGGTTGCCGCGTTTCCTACATTACAACAGTGACTACGCTTCAAAAGTGCTTCATTGGCTATAAAGCACTTTGGGATGTCCTGATGTTGTGAAACGCGCTGTATAAATGCAAGTTTTCTTTTTTTTTCCAGAGAGGTGCTTCTGCTTAGCACCACCTTCCTATTGGAATTATATAGATCGAGAACTTGCTGTATGGTGTGCGATCCCTTCTTGTCCTCCTTCACCTCCCTGTGGCGTTCGACACATTTGACCACTCCATCCTTCTCCACCATCTCTCCTCTGTGGTTTAGCTCCGTGGCACTACCCTAAAGAAGTTTCACTCCTAAATGTTCCTACACAATCAACACATCTCCTGTATTGCCATGTTCAATTTCTTTCTCATCTATTACGCTTGTCTTCACTGGCTCCCTATTCACCTACATACCAGTTACAAAATCCTTGTCCTCATCCACAAAGCCCTTCAAGGCCTGACCCCTCCCTACCTCTGCAGCCTTATTCAGCCCTATATTCCCGTACACCTCTCTGCTCTTCTGATTCTGGCTTCCTTTATAACCCTCCCTCTCTTTGCTCCAGTTTTGGCTGCAGTCTTCAGCTGGTTTGGTCCCTCGCTCTGGGCCATTTTAACTAGGCCCCTCCCTCATGTCGCCTCTCTTTCCTCTTTCAAAAGCTTCTTCACAACCTAACCCTTCAATCTTGCTTCAGGTCACCACCCCTAAACCCCCCGCCCTTCCTTCCTTTCTTTCAATCTCCCAATATTTCTGCCTTTGTCAAACACTTGGGGACATTTTGTTCCATTAAAGGCCCCATAGTTTGTTTTATGGGAAATCTGTAGGTATGATATCATTGTCGTATAACTGTCTGCCACATTCTGTTAAGGCACCAGTACACTACATCACATTGCAGATAGCAAGCTGAATGCTGATAAGCCACTGGTTAATAAATCTCGGTAAAACTTGGTAATTAATGTTAGAAAACATTACAGTGCTTTGTGAGTTATATTCCCCATCAAGGAAATGGAGCTGAACGTTTATTGGTGGTGAGAAGCCGTTCAAAGATATTATAGAAAATTCAAATTGTTCATGTTGAAAATAAACTCTGGGCAACGAGTGCAAGGCTGCAATCTAATCTCGGGTTTCCGCTAATTGTAAACTGGTCCAGCTTCTCTGTCATGATTTTTGATCTAATTTGAATTCCATTTGAAGAGATTACAGTCTTGTAACTCACCCTGGGGTACCCATTATCTCACTGTCACTTTCACATTTTGTAGGATTAGATTGAGACTGAAAGGCCTATTTGTAAGGCTGCTGGTTACTGTGACTCAATCATTGTACATCGGATTTTAGTGAAAACATCGCATCTCTTCAAAATAAAGCTACAAATTCAGGAATTCCAGATCGTGCAAAGCAATAAAACCCTCCCAAAAAACTACACATTATGGCTTACGTGCACAGAGGCTGGATTTTTTTTGTTGCTGAGGGCACACTGGGATTAAGGTTCCAATGTTTGCTGCTGTTATGCCTCATGCTAAATTTTAAGAAGAAATGCATTAGTAAATGATAAAGATGATGTTATGTCTACAATCCCCTCTAGATTCTAGAACATTGTTTTCCTCCTTCATGGGGTACGGTAGTTTAGTGGTTATGTTACTGGACTAATAATCTGGAGACATGAGTTCAAATCACGCCATAGCAGCTGGGGCATTTAAATTCAGTTAATTAAATAAAATCTGGAATAAAAAGCTAGTATCAGTAATGGTGACCATGAAACCATTAGATTGTCGTAAAAACCCTTCTGGTTCACTAATGTCCTTTAGGGAAGGAAACCATCCTTACATGGCCTAGCTTGTATGAGACTCCAAATTCTTAACTGCTCTCTGAAATGGCCGAGCAAGCCTCTCAGTTGTACAATCCCGCTACAGAAAGCACCACACGGACTGCAGCGGTTTAAGAAGGCGGCAATTAGGGATGGGCAATAAATGCTGTCCTTGCCAGCGATGCCCACATCCCATGAATAAATAAAAAAATGTAATTAAGACAACAGCCACTTAACCAATTTCTTAAATAAGACCTGCAGCTCAAAGGTATCACTGTGATGCTGTAAAGCCAAAAGTTTTGATTGGCTGTTTTAAAGCTATAAAACCTATTGCCCAATTTTGGTTGTCCTTTTTATTCAATTGGTCACTTTTTAATATTTGAATTGTCTTCAAGAGTTCTGATCATCTAAGGAAGTCAGCTTGCACCAATCATGTATTGAAAAATATTGAGATTAGCATCTCCGTTCTTGTTATGTACCAAGGGTTAAATTATGAGGAGAGATTACACAAACTAGGGTTGTATTTTCTGGAATTTAGAAGATCAAGGGGTGATTTGATGGAAGTTTTCAAAATATTGAGGAGGGGATATAGTCTAAACATTAGAGTCAGGACTTTCAGGAGTGAAGTTAGGAAACACTTCTACATGCAAAGGCTGGTAGAAGTTTGGAACTCTCTTCAGCAAACGACAGTTGATTGTTAATTATAAATCTGAGATTAATAGATTTTTGTTAACCAAAGGTGTTAAGGGATATGAGGCTAAGGCGGGCATATGGAGTTAGGTTTCAGATCAGCCAAGATCTCATTGAATGGCGGAACAGGCTCGAGGGGCTAAATGGTCTACTCCTGTTCCTATGTCCCCAAGAACGCAAGTTTGAATAAATTAGAAGAGTCCATTCAGTAATGATTGTAGCCTGTTTTGTAGGATCTGGAATACTGTAGTCCAGTTTAGTAGGATCCATCTCTTGCCCTTAAGCTCCATACCTATGTAAACCACTGGCCTTGGTGAAGGTGGCCTGCTGCTAGCTAGTGTCCACATTCTAGTAACATCAGAGAGATGTGGCCAGACAGACCACCTTGACAAGGTTCTGAGTGACATAGCACTACAAGAGTGACTATTGCCCAAGTTAGGCCTCCACATTTATGCTAGGAACAGCAAAGAAGATCTGAAGAGAACTCAATCCAAAGTGTTCCATCACCTTCTGCCTGTGAGAGAGTGTGTTTGGCTCTCAGTGTAAAGGCAGAATCAACCAACCATCTAGGGTTGCTGGAATATGAGTTAGACCCTGGGAAATTTGTTGACCATTCTTACTTCAGCAGTCACAAGAGTCAATTTGAAAGAAAGAAAGAACTTGCATTTGTATAGCGCCTTACAGCCAATGAAGTACTTTTGAATTGTAGTCACTGTTTTGATGTATGAAACGCAGCTGCCAATTTGCACACAGCAAGGTCCCACAAACAGCAATGTGATAATGACCAGATAATGTGTTTTCTTGATATTGGTTGAGGGATAAATATTGGCCAGGACACCGAAAGAACTCTTCATCGAATAGTGCCATGGGATCGTTTACGTCCACCCGAGAGGGCAGACTGGGCCTCGGTTTAAAGTCTCATCCGAAATATGGCACCTCCAGCTGTACAGCACTCCCTCAATACTGCAGTGAAATGTTAGCCTAGATTTTGTGCTTAAGTTCCTGGACTTGAACCCACAACCTGCTGTCTCAGTGGTGAGAGTGCTACCAATGAGCCATAGCTGACACCTAAATGAGACACATGCCCTTGTTCCAATTGTCTGCAGTAGCATGCAGTTGTGATGCCACCTATGATTTTTTTTTAAATTGTAAATTTTATATATTTAAAATGACACCCTCTTTAATTTTACTTAAGGAGGAATTCCTTGAGCTTGAATTATGTTTAGCTTGTTCGCTTCCTTAGGCGATTATCACGTCCTGATTGTCCTCTCTTGGTTCTACATAAAATATCTCCATTATAAGCCGTATTGATTCCCATTATTTTTTTGGAAACTCCCTCTTTTAACTTTTTTTTGGGAATGACAGTAGGTTTGGCTCCACTTTAGCATGCCTGTAAACTCAGTGATCCAAGGGTTTAAAAGATGATCCATGAAAGATGATTGTGGAATTGAGAATAGGATTGTTGACCTGGAGTACAAATCCCCAGGTTGAGTCATTTAGTCTGTCACTATCTCCTGATACGGGTGCAGCAGAATTTGTTCTTCCCATTCAGTCTCTGCCCCTCCTGCTGTTTAAACCATGCCTTGTTTCTCTGATCCCTTTGCAGGTTTTTAAAATGATTGTAAGCCTGGCTCCAACCGTAGTGGAGAACCTCATTCCTACTGACTGAAAGATACTTGGTTGGCACCCCATCTTTATCTGATTCCATTTCATTGTTTCCTCGGTTAACTATTTTAAGTTTAGTTTGAATGTACAATGCCATCAGGTGCTACATTTTCAAACAATGAGATGGAATTTGTTTTGCTGTGGGTGAAGGAGCAATAGTCGTATAAGGAACTTCTAAGGTACTGCACTTAAAAGCAGTAAAGTTGACGTTACAGTGTTAGGATTACCGCAGTGAGTCAATGCACATTGGAGTTCGTGTCCCGTGTAATGGCTATTAATTTGTGAATTTTCACCTTGACTGCATTGCTGTTTCTTCGAAGGGTCACGCAGCTCCTTGAGCGAATCAATGAGGTTGTGGAAGAGAGCAATCTGTTCGACCCTGATCGGCCAGGCCTCGAAGAAGAGCTGGAATCACTACGGCGTCACTTGGAATCAATGGACAATGATCCAAGCTCAGTGGAGAACCACTTCAATAGCAGTCACGGTAAGGAGCACTTATTTAGGGTCCATCCCTTAGAAGTACAAAGTGAGAATTGTAGCAGGGTGGAGGCTACAAACAAGCAACGGTACATGCTGACCAAAGTCAGAGGTCACAATTAAATTGTGAGGCCACATTGATTTTGGAACCATGGAGGAAAAAATAGAAGAAATTGGTTGGCAAAATATTATGTCACCTGCACTTTAAACAAACTAGCACTGCTTAGATATCTGTAAGTCATCATTTTTAGCCTAAAATCCATGGTGTCACAACTCCTATAACTCTTCCCTTGCACATGTGAATGAGTATGTATTGTTTTGTTGCTTTAAGAATCAAAACGAGTCAACTGAGGGATAAACAAACCTAAACCAAACTCACCAAAGTAGGTCATGCATTGTCAGATCTACAAGATTTCCCTTGGGTTTTTCTAGAAACTGAGGCAGAAGAGCTTTATTATGAAAGCTGATAATGAGCGTAATCTTCGATGTTGGAGTTCATTTTAACAGTACTTGTTGCAGTGTTCGTTTATTTCTATATTTAGATCCCCATTTAGATTAAATTATCTAAAATGCTTGATTTTTAAGACTCTCTTTCTTTTTAAAAAGTTTGATCAGGGATAACAGAGAGTGAAAGTACAAGCAATCTCAAAGATTGTATTAGATTTAGCAGGAAATAATTTTAACCTTACATCTCAGTTGAAAAACAACATTTTTCAAACAACCGCCCCATTTCCAATCTTCCGTTCCTCTCAAGTCCTTGAACATGTTATCGCTTCCCAAGTTCATGTCCATCTTTCCCACAACCCCATGTCTGAATCTTTCCAGTCAGGTTTTGGCCCTGACACACAACTGAAACAACCCTAATCAAAGTCATAAATGGCATTCTTTGTGACTGTGATCATAGTTTTTTTTATTTGTTCATGGGATGTGGGCGGCGCTGGCGAGGCCGGCATTTGTTGCCCATCCCTAATTGCCCTTGAGAAGGTGGTGGTGAGCCGCCTTCTTGAACCACTGCAGTCCGTGTGGGTTATGTTTTCTCATCTTCCTCAACCTCAGTGAATCGTTGACATGGTCGACCACACTATTTTCCCCCAATGCCTCCCTTCCGCTGTCCAGCTTAGTGGGACTGCCCTCGCTTGGTTCCGCTCTTAGCTATCTGATCGTAGCCAGAGCACCTGCAGTAATGGCTTCTTTCCCCATCCTGTACAGTTACCTCCGAAGCCCCCTCCCGGCAAGGTTCTGCCCTTGGCCCCCTCCTCTTGCTCATCAACAAGCTACCTTTTGGCATCATCATCCACAGGCATGGGGCCAAGTTCCACATGTACACTGATGCACCCAGCTCTCCACCACTTCTCTCGATACCTACACTGCCTCTGTGTTGTCAGACTACTTGTCTAACATCCGGTTTAGATGAGCCTCGGTGTCATTTTGACCTTGAACTGCACTTCTGACCCCGTATCCTCTCCATCACAAAGACTGTCTACTTCCACAAACGTGACCCACTGTTGCCCCCCACCTCGGTCCATCTGCTGGCTGAAACCCTCATTGATGCCTTTGCGTTGACTATTCTAATGCTCTCCTGCCCATCCTCCATCTTCCGTAAGCTGCAGCTCCCAAAATTCTGCTGCCCATATCTTATGGCATCATCATCCACAGGCATGGGGCCAAGTTGATGAGCTTGTTGATGAGCAAGAGGAGGGGGCCAAGGGCAGAACCTTGGGTGGGGGGGGGGGCTTCAGAGGTAACTGTACAGGATGGGGAAAGAAGCCATTACTGCAGATGCTCTGGCTACGATCAGTTAGCCAAGATTGAAAATTGGTTCATAGACAGGAAACAGAGAGTAGGAATAAATGGGTCTTTTTCGGGATGGCGGGCGGTAATTAGTGGGGTACCGCAGGGATCAGTGCTTGGGTCCCAGCTATTCACAATATATATCAATGATTTGGATGAGGGATCCAAATGTAATATTTCCAAGTTTGCTGACGACACAAAACTAGGTGGGATTGTGAGTTGTGAGGAGGATGCATAGAGGCTTCAAGGCGATTTAGACAAGTTGAGTGAGTGGGCAAATACATGGCAGATGCAGTATAATGTGGATAAATGTGAAGTTATCCACTTTGGAAGGAAAAACAGAAAGGCAGAGTATTATTTAAATGGTGATAGATTGGGGAATGTTGATCTACAAAGGGACCTGGGTGTTCTTGTACACCAGTCACTGAAAGCAAACATGCAGGTGCAGCAAGCAGTTAGGAAGGCAAATGGTATGTTGGCCTTCATTGCAAGAGGATTTGAGTATAGGAGCAAAGATGTCTTACTGCAGTTATACAGGGCCTTGGTGAGACCACACCTGGAGTATTGTGTGCAGTTTTGGATATACTTGCCATAGAGGGAGTGCAGCGAAGGTTCACCAGACTGAGCCCTGGGATGCAGGACTTTCGTATGAGGAGAGATTGGGTCGACTCGGCCCCTGTATTCACTCGAGTTTAGAAGAATGAGAGTGGATCTCATTGAAACATATAAAATTCTGACAGGTCTAGACAGACTGGATGCAGGGAGGGTATTTCCTCTGGCTTGGAGGAGGGGGTCCAGAACGAGGGGTCACAGTCTCAGGATACGGGGTAGGACATTTGAGATGAGGAGAAATTTCTTCACCCAGAGGGTGGTGAACCTGTGGAATTCTCTACCACAGAAGGCTGTGGAGGCCAAGTCACTGAATATATTTAAGATGGAGCTAGATAGATTTCTAGACACAAAAAGCAACAAGGGGTATGGGGAGAGAACGGGAATATGGTTTTGAGATAGAGGATCAGCCATGATCATATTGAATGGCAGAGCAGGCTCGAAGGGCCGAATGGCCTACTCCTGCTCCTATTTTCTATGTTTCTATCCTGCACCAGGCCCCCTTTTGCTCTTATCACTGTCCTCACTGACCTACATTGGCTCCTGGTATCCGAATGCTTCAAGTTTAAAATTCTTATCTTCATGTTTAAATCTCTTCAAAACCTTGCCCCTTCCTATCTATACTTCTTCCAGCCCTACACTAACGCCTCCTCTGAGCTCTCTGTTCCTCCGACTGTGGCCTCTTGTGCATCTTCCCTCCCTTTGCCCCATCGTTGGAAGCCATGACTTCAATCGCCTTGACCCAATGCTCTAGTATCTCCATCCTAAACCATTTTGTCTCTCCACCTTCCTCTCCTCCTTTAAGGCCATCCTTAAAACCCACCCCTTGGACCTAGTTTTTGGTCACCCCTGCTAATATCTCCTTTAGCTTGGCTTCTAGTTTTCTCATTACACCTCAGTGAAGCACCTTGGGATATTTTTCGACATTCAAAGGTGCTATATAAATGCAATTTGTTATATTGCTATTTTAGGTTACTTCTGTTTATATTTAATGCTTGTAATAAACTGAATTTGTGCTTTTAACCTGAACCATATAATATGAAACCTTCATGTTTTCCACTTAAGGAAGATAGCAGGATTAGATGGGTATTCCTTGCTACTTTCAATGTATAACCCATTGGTACAAAGGTATATTGTTAACCCTAGAGCATTCTATTCCTGTTCATTGAGTGCTGTAAATTGTAAGTTTTGGATCATAGGGAACGGAGTTTACCTATGGAAATTGTAATTTGCAGTGAGCACAGGTAGAGGTCTGGGATTGACCTCAATTGTAACAGTAACTAATTATCCCTGGAATTCCCATTAATGTCGTTGTTGAGAATTTCCATTCCATCACAGAACCTGCTGGAATGTTCTTCATCCCCAGAAGTAGATAGGAGCATTTTCAAATCTGTTTAGAGTGTGAACACTGGAAATCTGACAGATAAACAGAAAATGCTGGAAATACACAGCATCTAAAAACAGAAAAGCTGAATTAACATTTCAAGTGCAAACCCTTAATCAGAACTTGAGCTCATTAAATAGTTGTGCACAGTACTGCATTCGATGCACTTTGTTTAGCTTCTTAACTAGGTATTAGAGGCCACTCTTAACTGGGGGGTTGTTTATATCAATGGTTCATCTACTCGTCCTTTTAATACTGGGATTCCTGTTCCTCTGGGGTACACTAACCCTTCCTGACCACGGAGTGAGTTGGCTGCAGTTTGTGTTTGGATCAATGGCACCTCCTTAGAGTATGGGAAGGTCAGAGAGTATATTATGATATATTTTATGATGCTGAAAAACATAACAAATCAGTCAAAGGATTGGTGACATTGCATAAATGAGGCCAGTGCCCTGTGTCCAATATGATGTAGATGATTGCAGATTCTGTCCTTCAGTTCATGCTGGGAATCACTGATAGCTACCTAGGAACTATGCAAAGGCTACTGTTACTTCACCAAATGATACGCAATAGTTATATTGTGTTTGGGAAGCAAGTATAGTTTTAAAACTAGCTGTGTCCTCTAAGAGCAGTATATTTCAACAGATTTTTCTTGCATGCTGCTTTGGTGCCAGTTTATTGAGACCCACCTGCAGGTTTGGAATTTTTGTCCGTGGTATATTCATGCACATCTAGATGTAGATGAGCAGTAAACTAGTGACTGGGTTTGTCAATGTTCTTTCCATTCCGCTCTCCTCCATCCCCTGCACTGTCTATTTATTATTTGAGAAGGTTAGGTGAAGAACCAAGAACTATTATACAGGCAATACCAAGGTTGAAATGGGTTGGAGAGAAGACGGATGAAATCAAGAAATTGTGGATAGTGTGTTTTAGGACCTCAAGACGTCCCAAAGTGCTTCACAGCCAATTAAGTACTTTGTATAGTGTCGTCACTGTTGTAACGTAGGGAAATGTGGCATCCAATTTGGACACAAACAGCAATGGGATTATAATGACCGGATAATGTATTTTAGTGATGTTGGTTGAGAGATGAATAAAGGGTAGGACATTGTGAGAACTCCCCTGCTCTTCTTCGAAGAGTACCATGGGATCTTTACGTCCACCTGAGAAGGTGGACGGGGTCTTGGTTTAATGTCTCATATGAAATACGGCACCAAACATAGGTTTTAAAAGCTTGCATATTGTAGAAAGAAGGGAAACCCGGTGAAGGCAAGGAGTTTCACGGTTTTGAGGTCCTGGTGTCGAATGGATTATAGTAGGAGATTGTTTAATGAGTTTTGATTTTAACACAGTGAGGATGCAGTTTGCTTAGGAGGACCTATTTAAGTTTAGGAGAGGAAATTTCAGAGGAGCTCTCATCATAGTAGTGGTAATAAAATGGTGAGAGATCAGAAAGATTGCAATGAAGAGAAAGAGTCGTTGAGCCTGGAGGTGGGAGCAGGTGTCTCATTATAAGACAAGTCTTATATAAAAAAAAAGGAAAATCTGGCTATAAATTTGCTGTGATCTCTCTTCTCCCCCCCTCCCCCCCCACCCACTGAAAAGAATTGGCAGTATCACCAAAGGTAGGACATTGCATCTTGGCTTAACCGTGACATTACAAATATTCTTGGAAGGGTGGGGGAGGGAATGAATGAAAGGGTAGGGTTGGACGGGTGGTGGTTCTGGAGTTGAGGTGTGCAGGAGCAGGTAATTTTCTGGGTAAACTGCAGGATCCTTTCCTAGCACTGATTGCAGAATCATTGCAGGGCAGATTCTTTAGGATTAGAGCCTTCAAATTCTGAGGCACCTCATTCTGCCCTCTTCTGGCAGCACTTTAAGGTACTTGAGGTGGGCTGTTGTCTCTGGAGCTGCTGAGACTTACCTAAAGGGGCCAGAAGAATACTGAGCGCTTGAAGCTTGAAATGAAAAAAGCCCCCCCCCTCCACCGGATGACCCAGTGGGTAAAGACACTGCCTGTGGAGCACTGAACCTGACAGACCAGGTTGATCTCAGTTGACGAAACAGTAGGATCGATACAATTGATCTTAGGTCCCACACCCCCGCGCAGGGTTCTAACAGCCAGGGTTCCCGCTCCCGACTGCTTATCAGTGACTCCTGCTGCGAAACTGCCTGTGTGCAGGATGTCGAGTGAGGACAAACGCATGTCAATTCTTAAATCTCCATGCTACCACTTGAATATTCACTTGGATTAGATACTGGAGGGCAGCCAAAGTTTGTGCAACTGTGCCCAAGCATCAACCAGAGCCTTCAGAACTGAAGGGAAGAAAGAGCTTGCGTCAGGACGACACAAAGTGCTTCACAATGCAACACATCTGAAGTGTAGACACTGTTATATAAACAAAAACAACAGAAAATTTGTACCTAGTAAAGTCCCACATAAGATGAATCACCAGTTTATGCATTTTGGTGGTGTTGGTTAAGGGATGAATGTTGGCCAGGACACCTGCTCTCCTTTGGAAAAGTGCCATGGGATTTTTTACATCTACTTGAACAGGTGGACGGGGCCTTGATTTAACGTCATCCGAAAGTCGGCATCTCCGACAATGCAGCACTCCCTCAGTAGGACTATGAAGCAGCTTAGGTTACATGCTGAAGTCCTGGAATGGGGCTTGAACCCATAATCTTATGACTGAGGTTGAGAGCACCAGCACTGAGCCAAATTGACACAAGTTGGGCAAGAGAAAGGATTCTTCTGGCCGCTCCTGGAGATATCAGTGGCACGCAAGGTCATGTATGGGGACACTTTTGGAGCCAGGAAGAGGAATTCCGGAGCCCTAAAGGCAGCTATAACATTAAAAGTGGAAGCCCCATGACTTTGAGTTTTACAGGTATTGGGACCAGGAATTTTATTCTGACAGTTTCTAATGACTAGAGGTAAAGTTTCAAATCCGTTTCTATTTGCTAGAGGCTGTGATTTGCATGTTGGAGAGGTCTTCATATTTATTTAAAGCTGCCAATTCATGTGGATGAGTTTTTTTTTTGCTGCTGTGTCATGTCTGGAATGGCAACAGCACCTTGAGCAGTTGTGGTGCGCCTACAGTCCCTTAGAGGGAGTTGGTAAAACGGCAACACCTTGGTGCCAAGCAGTAGGTCGGGAAACTGGGAAAGCAAGTGTGAGTAGGAAGAATGGTGGTGCGGGAATAGGAGGAAAGGGGCAGGTTTGACTGTAGCATTTCTCTTTTTATTTCAGGTGGGATGGAGCAGTTGTACGGTTAGGGAAAGTGGGGAGGGGGTGGTATTTTGGTCTGTGGTGGGTAAACAGTTATTAGTGGCTCAGGTGAGGACCAAATGAATTAATTCAGCAGGTATCAAGGTTGGCTGTTTCCCCATGTCTGCCTCTAAATAAGCCATGTCGTTAAAGGAGGATGGCACAGTACTAAATATCACCTCCATCATTAAATGTAAAAAGACTAACCACATTCTGCAACAAGGACTGAAGCAGCAAAAGCATTTTTTTTTAAATTCAAAAAGCCAAAAAAGAAAGACCTTTCTTGGCGAGGCCAGTCTGTTCCTTTATGATAGACATCACTTAACTGGCAGCTTTGGAAGCAGTTGTGCCAGGTCTTTAATGGGGGCAGTCTGCCCCTGATCTGCACCCAGTGTTTATTACAGGAAATCTGTGTGCAAAGCCGTCTGATATTCATCTGCATGTAATTTCAGTTACTGCATCCGTTTCAAGTGCAGCCACCAGGAGAGCCAGACAGGATATTCAAAGGTAGTACTGTTTGGGCACAGGCAACGGGGAAAAAACATCTGCGCCTGTTTTTCCTGTGCATAGCACCCACTGTGCATAGCCCAGGAAAATCTATCCAGTGTTTCCATTGTGGAACTGAGCATCTTATTTCGTTTGAGAAAATGGTAGGTAAGTTCGATGTTAGATGGTTGTAAACATAGGAATAGGAGTAGGCCATTCAGCCCCTCGTGCCTGCTCCGCCATTTGATAAGATCATGGCTGATCTGTGATCTAACTCCATATACCCGCCTTTGGTCCATATCCCTTAATACCTTTGTCAAAAAGCTATCTATCTCAGATTTAAATTTAGCAATTGAGCTAGTATCAATTGCCGTTTGCGGAAGAGAGTTCCAAACTTCTACAACCCTTTGTGTGTAGAAATGTTTTCTAATCTCACTCCTGAAAGGTCTGGCTCTAATTTTTAGACTCTGTTCCCTACTCCTAAAATCCCCAACCAGCGGAAATAGTTTCTCTCTAGCCACCCTATCTGTTCCCCTTAATATCTTATAAACTTCAATCAGATCACCCCTTAACCTTCTAAACTCTAGAGAATGCAACCCCAATTCATGTAATCTCTCCTTGTAACTTAACCCTTGAAGTCCGGGTATCATTCTAGTAAACCTACGCTGCACTCCCTCCAAAGCCAATATGTCCTTCCGAAGGTGCGGTGCCCAGAACTGCTCACAGTACTCCAGGTGCGGTCTAACCAGGGTTTTGTATAGCTGCAGCATAACTTTTGCCCCCTTGTACTCTAGTCCTCTAGATATAAAGGCCAACATTCCTTCGCCTTCTTGATTATTTTCTGCACCTGTTCATGACACTTCAATAATCTATGTACCTGAACCCCTAAGTCCCTTTGGACATCCACTGTTTTTAACTTTTTACCATTTAGAAAGTAAATGTGGCGAGTTTATGGGCATTAGTTTACACACTGAGCCTTGCCAACATTTAATTTTGCCTCCTTGCTCTCCGGTGTGTCTGTTGGCCGTTTAGTTTTCCGATTTATGCCCACTTGTGGTAATACCAATGTCTGGAAGAGACTGCTGTAGAAGGAGAACCTTTAGAACTGTTTGGATGACTCTCTGCTTCACTGCAGTATAAAAAGGCTGTCATTATACACTGCTTTTTAATAATGGTTTAATAAGTAATTCCTTTCCCTCAAAGGGATTCTTAGTGCAGTGAATAATCATTGCAGGTTTAATATGTAAAGACATTAACTGACCTTGCGCAATCCCACTGAGTTATGACGTGTGAGGTTTATTGATAGAACGTGTTCACAGAGCTTCAGACCAGCTGAGATATGCTGTTAACTACTGTCTGCAGTGTTTGTGTCGGCATGAGTCTTTCACAAACAACCTGAACTGACAACTGTGTTTTGCTTTACATAGAATTACATAGAATTTACAGCAGAAACGCCATTCAGCCCAATTGGCCTGTGCTGGTGTTTATGCTCCACACGAGTCTCCTCCCACCCTACTTCGTCTATCCCGATCAGCATATGCTTCTATTCCTTTCTCCCCCGCATGTTTATCGAGCTTCCCCTTAAATGCATCTATGATAGTAGTCTCAACTACTCCATGTGGTAGCGAGTTCCACATTCTAACCGCTCTCAGGGTAAAGAAGCTTTGATCTATCTTTGCTTTGTACTGCTGATAGGAAATTTGCTCGGGTATGGTTCTACTGGTGTCTAATGCCCTCCAGCAACTTACTAAGTGGCCCTCATTCACGTGGTAATCTAGACAGTGAGTACTTAACTGGTGGGCATCTCTGCGCAGCTCAATACTGCCGTCATCCGACATCCACATGCTCGCAAGGGTCGCTGGACAGCAATCGAGCTGGAACCCAGGCTGATTTTTTTTTTAGCCTCCTCCCTAGCCTAGATATACTGAGGCCGATATCGGGGTAGTATTTCAACTGCTGCCCCAGCTGAGGTTGGTTAAGTCATCACAGAGCGGGGACTGCACCTGGCACCTCTTGGTTTGTAGGGCTCCTCCTACATCTGATGGTGTCATTAGGCCTCGGTTGAAGCTAGCCCTATCCTTTTTAAGAAATAATAATAATGGAATATAAATTGCAGTGATTTCGGTGACAGGATAACACGTGTACTGTACTTAGTTTTCTGAAGACTAATAACTCACTAAAAAGGGCTGCATTTTCTTGAAAATTACAGCTGAAATGTGACATGGTGCCATATGTGGATTGACACCCCCCGCATTGTGTGTTCTTGATCTTGAATAGCTGCTTGGGAGGAGCATGGACCAGCTGGTTGCTTAAAGAGGGAGAGGGGGTCATCTTGAGATGCTTCTGTGTCCTTTCTAGTGAAGGCTAGGGAGCAAGTTATCTTTCTACGCTCAGTGTGAGAATGATACGTGGCATGGGGAGACACACTGAAATGAGGGGGGGTGTGTGTATGTTATCTAAACCTGAGAACTATATTACTGTTTCTTAATAGGCCCCCCCAAAACTGTTGATATTACAGCACTCTTTATCACTGACGCAAGGGATAATAACATGAGATTTTCTCAGAACAAGAAAAGACAATTAAGCTATCCAAGCCTACCCATTTTTTTGGATATTGATCAACTCCAGCGAACTTGCCTTCTCTCTCCTCTGCAAAAACATATCTTGAACCCATTTATAGTATCTGCTTCAAAGGCTTTCACTATAACTTATTCCACTGGAACATGCCATCACAGTAGTGTTAAATCTGCTCTGTACTCTAGCAACGGGAAATTACCCTCTTTGTAATATTGAGTAAACCTGGGTGAAACTGAGATTAACATAGTTTTCATCGGGGCTTCAGTGCTTTCTGGAGTTAAGTAGAGTTGTTGATGTAACTCACTGCCCTGTTTCCTGAATTTGTTGTTTCTGGGAGTACTGGAAACTCGTTGAACGATTACACTACAAAGGAGTGATTGTTAAGTGGCCAGGTATGTTCTTCCTGCATCCTGTTGCTGTACCGATTAAAGAGAAAGATGACTAGGTAGGGGAATTGAGTGTTTATTATCCTAACAGTGCAGCTTTGATTATTCGGTGTAACAGGGTGATGAAGAAAGGAAGGACATAATTAAGGTCAAGAAATTGAATGTGCAGCTTCAAGATTTTCTTTTTAGTTATTGGTTGAAATGAATCTGTGAGCATTGTAGAAATGTAAACATAATGTTGCATATTCTACTAACAGTGGTTGTCCAACATGTAGCCTTTTTAGCATTCACCTGGACTCGAGCTCATGCAATAATACAAGCCATGTATTGCGTTATAGAGTAGTGTTTGACGAGTGTACTTGTAATACAGAGCCAGCTTGGCTGAGTGGTAGCCCTCTTGTCTCTGAGTCAGGAGGTTGTGGGTTCAAGCCCTACTCCAGAACTTGAGTATTTAATCTAAGCTGACATTTCAGGGCAGTAGTGAGGGAGTGCTGCACTGTTGGAGGTGCTGGTTTTCAGATGAGACGTTAAACCGAGGTCCCGTCTACCTGTTCGGATGGACACAAAAGATCCTATGGTACCGTTCGAAGAAGAGCAGGGGAGGTTTCCCAGTTTTGTTACTATCATTGATCCTTCAACCAATGCCACGAAAACAGATTATCTGGTCGTTTATCTCACTGCTGTTTGTGGGATGTCGCTGTGCACAAATTGGCTGCTGTGTTTGCATAGATAATAACAGAAATTACAATTCAAAAAGTAATTCATTACCTCTGAAGTGCTGTGGGACATTTGGAGGATGTAAAAGGTGCTATGTAAATGCAATTCTTTCTTCTCTTTCATTACTAATGGGCATAAAATACTACAGCATGTATCCAGGGCACCAATAGCTTCTTTAATCTAGTATTAGCATTTCAGTAAAAGCCTCTAATTCATATTAATGCAGCTTGATCTCATGTGATTAGAAGACACATAGATGTCAATAACACCGCATTTTACAGCAATAGCCATCAAACATAATTGATGTTTCAGAATATTTATTCAGCAAAGCTATTGAAGTAAGATTAAGAGCATCAGGGCTTTTAAAGAAGCTGATTCTCTCGAGTATAGATGAGTTTCAGTCACTGTTCCCTTGTAAAAGACCCATAGTGTTCTCTGAATAAGATTATCGATTGTAACTTTTATTTTGGATTTGATAGAACTTTCAGAGTTTAAAGCTTTGGCTTTAATTATTTTTGCCTTCGCTCCTGTATCTTTTGTTAGGGTTCACTCTTGGATCAGTTGTAAAGGACCGGGCTGAACTGCAACACTTCTTGACACACAACTTGTCCATGTCCAATGAAACAGCCGGACTCTTACTGGGATCAAGCGTCAATTTGAAGGAGGTAAGGGAAACCAGAATGAAATGTGTGGTTGACCAGATAAATTTCAACACCAGTACTTGTTTGGTACCAATGGGAAGAGGCAGGTGTATGGACAAGCATGCATCATGTACACTGTCGCGTAGTATATTCATCTGTAGAAGACAACAGCAGGAGCGTCCAATCCTGAATCACGTTATTTCTCTCCTGATCTTCCTGTTGTGGTTGATCTGGCCCATTTTACCAATACGCATGAACACGTATTTACTATTGAGACAAGAACTTATAAATTGTTATGCAGGTATTTTTGCTTCTAGGGATTGTTTAAGGTAACGCACTGAATCTCAAGCAATACTATTGTAAATAAGATTTTACTTTGCTTGATTTATGGTATCTCTTGGTGAAGTTATTCATTCAATGAGTGAGAGGATCTACAATCGGAGAATCAGGAGATTGATTTAAACCCTGTTAATTAATGGTGCCAAACCTGCTGCTGATCGTAATCGGGAAAGAAAATGTAATTTAAACAAAATGTCAGAACGGCTGTGTTTTGCCATCTGCTCTGCAGGCTGCAATCCAATTATCTATTTGCAGCCAGAGGATGGAAGCAGGGGCAACTTTTGCACAATATTTATTTTTTTAGCTGCTCCTAGGCAGAGGTGTTGTGCTTAAACTTCAAGTGCAGCCGTATGAATGAAAAAAAAATATGCTGAACCTCATTTATAATATAGATTTTTTTTCATAGAAGGCTCTGCTCATTTTCAGTTTTGCACTCCCTCCTCCTGCAGGCGGCCAAAATAAACCTGTCAACTGTCCACCCAAGTACTTCCTGCCCCTGTTTCAGTGTATACCATGATTGTGGTAGTTTTTGGAGTACTAATTGATAGCAATTTAAACTGGTAGCGGTAGATGTTGACTTTGTGCGATAGTGTAAAATGGGTGATAGCGAGTTGGCAGCCCCTTTGAAGTCAATGGAAATAAAAATGGGGAGAGATGTAAAATGGGTTGCCGACTCGCTATTGCCCATTTTACACTATCGCACAAAGTTAAGATCTACTCTGTGGAGTTTATCCCAGCACTCCATGTGCAATGGTGGTTGCACAATTTTTTGGAACTTTTTTTTTGGTGTACATATGGCTAGATTTATATTACTGGCCAGACAGGAGACAACTGTGCTGGCAGTGGCCATGTTTTTTAGTCACATTTTGACTGAACTCACTGGCAGGAAAAGCCATTTCTATGGCTGCTACCATAGAGATAGGTTTAATTTAAGTTGGTTTACTTGATGTTGGCATCTCCGATGTCATTTTTTTGATTCTCTGTGCAGTCCTGAACACAGCGCTGCCTGTTCTGTACATGCAAGTGTGCAATGTGAGATCTGGGATTAATTACAGATCAGAATGAGCCTCTTGTAGGTTTTGTCACTCGCACATCTGTGGGCCTAAAACCAGTTGTGGCCTGCACAAATGTTTTTGACTTATTCAGCTGTTCATTAGCTTACATTTATATTAAAAATCTTCTTTAGTGCCCCTATTTCCTGTTGTCAGGACTTTGTCACTTCTTTCTCTCATTATTCCCCATTCAATTTTGTTTTCAACTGCCACTGTGTAATTGTAAGCTCAGGCCACTGGGCTTTATGAAGCTAGTTTCTGAATCTCTCTCTCAGCTCTTTCAGCATCTTGTATCTATTATGCATTAAAAATGGTGATTGGTTGCAAAATTTTAATGGTATTGCGTCTGTGAGCATAATGTTTTGCCACCTAATGTTATGTGACCACCAGTCAAGCCCTGTATGTTAGTTCTAACTGTAGTACTTAACATTCACCACAATGCATTTCCCAGAGAAGCGGACACCTTGGTAAAGGTAAGTAAAGGTGAGTCCATTATACTCACATTAGGACCCACAGATAGCCATGTGCTCACACTCCCTTTCGCTCCTGTTCTTGCTAAGTAGCGTGGGTGCTATTCCTGGGGCTTACTGCACTCACCAGTCCCTTCTGCTTAACAGATGCTGCTGCTGTGCCTCTCTTCTCTCAGCGTTTTGTTAAATGGCTAGCCTGACCATTCTGTCTGCCCTTACTTGATTACTCGCCGGCCTGCCCACACACCTCTTTGGTCTTGCAGTACTGCTGCCTTGACACTCAATGCCACCTCCCCCAATAGCTCCGTGGTAACCAGAGGGAAAAGCTGGTTGTCAGTGTTGTTTCTCCCCATCGCTGCCGACAGCCTTGTATTTAATTAATTTTTCCCAGAGAAGCCATAATATTTACTAAATTAATATTCCCAGTATATAACAAAAATCTTAAATTCATCAATTAACTGTGAGTAACGCCACGGCAGTTCACCAGTGGATCATAAAAAGAGCACTGACAAGTTATGCTGCTATAATTCAAAGTAATAAAAGAAAGAAACACAGTTCGATAAGTTGTATTAGAAATGGTAAAGACACGAGAAGTAGTTGGCAGAATGTATGTGTGTGTGAAAAAAGAAAGACTTGCATTTATATAGCACCATTCATGACCTCAGGATGTCCCAAAATGCTTTGCAATGAAATACAGTACTTTTGAAGTGTAGTCACTGTTGCAATTTAGGAAATGCGGCAGCCAATTTGCCCACAGCAAGCTCCAACAAACAGCAGCGAGATAATGACAAGATTATCTATTTTAGTGATGTTGGTTGAGGGATAAATATTGGCCAGGATGTTGGGGAGAACTTCCCTGTTCTTCTTCAAAATGGTGCCATGGGATCTTTTATGTCCACCTGAGAGGGCAGATCAGTGTCTCAGGCAGTTTAACGTCTCATCCGATAGACGACACCTCTGACAGTGTAGGGTGTGGGACAGAAGATCTAGAATTGTACACACCCATCCCAAAGAAATACCTACCGTGAGAATTTGGGGGCTGTTTTTTTATTTTTTTCGTTAAAAATGGTGAATTCTGGTCAAGTTTAAATGCCTTTTTTTAAACTTCACAATGGTTAAATTTTTAACCTGAGAAATGATTGAAAAAATTAGGCACATCGTTTTGAGTAAACCAATCATTTCCCCAAAAGCCATCTTGAGCCCCTATTCACCGAGCACTCCCCTCCTCCCCCATTCTTGCAGATCACATGCGCGCGCCCCCCCCGCCCAATTCCCTGAACACCCAGCTATGACACAAATCTGTTGCTACATAGGGTGGAACTGCGCAGATCTTGCAAAAGTATCAAGAGATTGAAGCCCAGAGCAGAATTCCATCCTCCGGAAGAGCAGCACAATTAAGTCAGAGCCAGAAGCAGGGTTATCTTTTTGCAAAGTGTAGGCCTGACTATACTTATGGGGAAGAGAAGTTATGCAGCTTTGTCGTGTTTGTGTTTGGGGGTAAAATTCTGCTTTGTAGTGGTCCATCCAGTGAATATCACAAACTTTGGGGAGGAGGTGGGAGGGGTGCGGGTGAATGAGAGTTAAATTTACCATTGTCAAGATCATGGCCCTGGGTGATCATAGATCATGTGACCCTTACAGAAAATTTGTTGGTGCCAAATTTTGTGGTGGTTTAGATGGGATATTTGGTTATGATCCTCCCACTGTCCTGCCACATTGGAGTAAGCACCTCAGATGGATCAGCAGATCATTCACAGTCGGTTGGTGAACAGTTGTCGAGCTGCAGTAGAATGATAGGGGAGATCATGAAAAAACCATCACTATTCTGATAGTTCCTATGATTATGAACCATGATCAGGTGTGATGGACCACGGTTAAATCCTCACTTAAATGCCAATTAGGGGGCTTTCATCCAAGGAACTGATTTTTTTTTTTCTCTTTCTGTGCTTATTGTTGCCATTTGTATCATGGATAAATGTAGTCATGTGGTCTGGGGCTTGCTGTGTATGATTTCCAGTTTGCAAGCCAAAAATACCTAATTTGTTCCACATATATGATGATGCTAGAATGCGAGCCCACAGCGTTTAATTATATTAACTTCAGTGGATGATGTTAAAGGTTGGCACAATAGGATTGACAAAAAGCATCACATGAAAAGACTGCAGGTCTCAAAATATTGGTACACCCCTTATCAGGTCAGTTTCCTATTCCTGTTAATGATGATTAAGATTTTCTAACAGCCAAGGCAAGGTTTCCCATACTGGTGCGAAGTCCATGTCAACAGAAATAGAGTGCAGTCTGTCCATTCCAACATAAATAACAATTCTTTGCTCTTAACTTTAAGTAGGGCTGGGGAAAGTTACAAAGATTGGGCTAGTTCATGGAGGGATTTAACACAAGAATGAGAATTTTAAATTTGAGGCATTGGGGGACTAAGATGTTGGTCAGCGGGGAAAGGAGTGATGACTTCACATGGGATAGGATTTGGGCAGCTGAGGTTTCGATGAGCTGAACATTACAGAGGGTGGAGGATGGGGTGGTGGGGGGTGGTGATGGGGCAGTGGAAGGAAGAGAAAGGAGAGTTTCATCAAGGACCACCACCACTGGTGTTTGGAGATGACCATGGGTTGGACTGCCTTGCCAAACTGGCCGAGCAAGTTGGCACGGATTCACAGGCCGACTTGGCAGTGGGGTGAGAACAAAAATGGGGAGGGAAGGAAAGATTACAGGCAAAATGAATGTTAATGAATGAAGTCAGGTGAAACTGATTTTAAAAATGCGTATTTCACAGTTTAACTGTGAAGTAATTACTTCATAATAACGAATGTTCAATCTATTATATTCTGATGGAAAGCAGCTCTGTTATTTAACGAGTGCCATTTAGGCTATATTGTAGTCTTGACGCATACCCTCAGCGCACGTTTAAACTGGGATATTTCTATTTTTCTACCCACTTTTCTAATCATTTAATATCATGAAATACTTAATGTCACAACACTGAATAGTTGCACTGTGCCAGATGTTGTTGCTTGTTATGGATAGCTATTCTCAGAGTTGAGGTGCTGGGTAGGTAATCTGAAGAAGTAATGCAGCAGAAATTTGTTTTCAAGGATGACCTTTGAGTTTATGGAATATGGGATCACTTGAAATTTTTGGACAGTAGTTATTTTTGTTACTTTTCCTTGGAGGTGTCCATGTCAAAGTGAACATTTTCATCAGTACAGTGTCACCCTAACCTGGTGCTCTGTTCGTCTTGCTGTGAACAGTTCAGACCTGTTGGCTGATGAATACTCCCTGACGATGGTCATACACAGATTCTGTGGGAACGCAGGGGATGTTCAACAGAAGTATGTCCATGAGCTGCTGCTGAACACGCCAGAGGTCAGAGACAAATGAATATCCATCCCCAACACAGATTGTCCTAGCCTCAAATATCAATTCCAATTCTGGCCTCTTGTGCATCCTCGATTTTCATCACTCCACCATTGGCAGCCATGCCTTCAGCTGCCTAGGCTCTTAGCTCTGGAATTCCCTTCCTAAATCTCTCTGCCTCTCTACCTCTCTTTCCTCCTTTAAGATATTCCTTAAAATCTACCTCTTTGACCAAGCTTTTAGTTAACTGTCCTAATATCTCTTTATGTGGCTTGGTGTCAAATTTTGTCTGATAATGCTCCTATGAAGTGCCTTGTGACATTTTGCTATGTTAAAGACTCTATATAAATACAAGTTGTTGTTGTATGTTCTGTTAGACATACTTTACAGTAGTATTGAAGTACAAATGTATTGAAATATTAGATAAATAATATGGAATGTAATATTATGTTTTACCTAATGTGTGTAGTATTGATGTGTTGTCTTCCTCCTGGAACCTTTTTTGTAATGCAAGGCATAAGGAACAGTACTATTCTTCAGTGGAGGAAGGCATATGAGATTGTACCATTGTTGAGCTGATCAGAAGCCTCAACAGGAAGGGAGAAATCCATTAGCAGATGGTCTGTTAGTGTAATGCTGACAGAAGTAAGATGTCCTTAAAACCATCCTACTCTCTAGAACAAATTTTTGTCAGAGATGGCCCTACACATCAGAACTTTGCACTGTGTTAAAGCTTCAATCGTCAGTAGATTAAAAATTGTCTGGGAAACCACATCTTGAGCTATCACTTTTCAGATGAAATCAAAAGAGATGTAAGAGTCATAGTAGCCTCAATGCCCAATGTGTACAACCAATGCAGAGCCACAATCAACAGAGCCAGTAGGATGTTACATAGCCAAAACACTAGATTACAAGTCAGAAGAAGTCATGATCAAACTCTTTTGTGTCCTCACAGTAGAAGACACAAAAAAAATACCAGAAATAGTGGGGAACCAACGGTCTAATGAAAGTGAGGAACTTAACTTAATTAATATCAGTAGAGAAAAAGCATTAGAGAAACTAATCGGACTAAAACTGATAAATCCCCTGGACCTGATTGCCTACATCCAAGGGTTCTAAAAGAGGTGGCTGCATAGATAGTGAATGCATAGGTTATGATCTTTGAAAATTCCCTAGATTCTAGAACAGTTCCAGAGGATTGGAAGGTAGCAAATATGACCCCACTATTCAAGACAGGAGAGAGAGAGAAAACAGGGAGCTACAGACCAGTTGGCCTGACATCAGTCCTCGGGAAAATGCTGGAATCCATTATTAAGGAAGTGGTAACAGGGCACTTAGAAAATCATAATATGATTAGGCAGAGTCAGCATGGTTTTATGAAAGGGAAATTGTGTTTGACAAACCTATTAGAGTTTTTTGAGGATGTAACTAGCAGGGTAGATAAAGGCGAACCAGTGGATGTAGTATATTTGGGTTTTCAAAAGGCATTCGATAAGGTGCCACATAAAAGGTTGTTTGTTACCTTTTAGCATGGATAGAGGATTGGTGAATGGACAGAAAACAGAGAGTAGGGATAAATGGGTCATTTTCAGGTTGGCAGGCTGTAACTAGTGGGGTGCCGCAAGGATCAGTGCTTGGGCCTCAGCTATTTAAAATTTATATTAATGACTTAGATGAAGAGACCAAGTGTAATGTATCCAAGTTTGCTGACGTTACAAAGCTAGGTGGGAAAGTAAGCTGTGAAGCGGACACAAAAAGTCTGCAAAGGGATATGAACAGGTTAAGTGAGTGGGCAAGAAGCTGGTAGATGGAGTATAACGTGGGGAAATGTGAGTTTATTCACTTCGGTAGGAAGAATAGAAAAACAGAATTTTTAAAAATGTTGTTGTTCAGAGAGACTTGGGTGTCATTGTACAAGAAACACATAAAGTTAGCATGCAGGTACAGCAGGCAATTAGGAAGGCAAATGGAATGTTGGCCTTTATTGAAAGGGGTTGGAGTACAAGAGTAAGGAAGTCTTACTGCAATTGTACAGGCTTTGGTGAGACCTCACCTGGAGTACTGTGTACAGTTTTGGTCTCCTTATCTAAGGAGGGATATACTTGCCTTAGAGGTGGTGCAGTGAAGGTTTACTAGATTAATTCCTGGGATGAGGGGGTTGTCCTGTGAGGTGAAGTTGAGTAGAATGGGCCTATACTCTCTGGAGTTTAGAAGAATGAGAGGTGATCTCATTGAAACGTAAAAGATTATGAGGGGACTTGACAGGGTAGATTGTTTCCCTTGGCTGGAGAGTCTAGAACTAGGGGGCATAGTCACAGGATAAGGGTTCAGCCATTTAAGACTGAGATGAGGAGGAATTTCTTCACTCAGAGGGATGTGAATTTTTTGGAATTCTCTACCCCAGAGGGCTGTCGATACTGAGTCTTTGAGTATATTCAAAGCTGAGATAGATAACTTTTTGGACTCTAGGGGAATCACGGGATATGGGGATCGGGCAGGAAAGTGGAGTTGAGGTCGAAGATCAGCCATGATCTGATTAAATGGCGAAGCAGGCTCGAGGGGCCATGTGGCCTACTCCTGCTCCTGCTCCTATTTCTTATGTTCTTATGTTCTTAACTGTACAACTGGTCAGTTTGCACCTTGAGTAATGTGTCTGGTTCTGGACGTTGAGAAACAAGGGAGATGTTCAAGTGCTGGAGGCAGTGCAGAAAAGAGCCATGTGGCTGGATCACTAGTGTCAGGTCTGAACTTCCAGGAAAGTCTGGAAAGGCTTCAGCTTTTCAGCCTGGAAAGGGGGCAGCTGAGCTTTGATCTTGCAGTGGTATATAAAACAGTAAATGGTATAGAAAAATTAAATATGTAATATTACTGTAAACTAAATTGTGGGACTAGGACAAGTGGGAATGGATTCAAACCAGTAAAAGGTAACTTTATGAACAAAAGGCCAAATACTGCAGGTACTGGAATCCTGAAACGAAAACAAAATTGCTTGAGGCACACACCGGGTCAGGCAGCATCAATCGAGAAATCAAAGTCAATTGACATTTCAGGTGTAAACCCTTCCCCAGAACTGAAAGGGAACTTTACGACGAACAGCAGGAAGTTGTTCACACAGAGAGTGTTCAACACTTGGAATGGATTTCCAGGCAGAGTGGTGGAGGTGAAAACCCTGGAAACATAGAATTATAGAATGGTTACAGCACAGAAGGAGGCCATTCGGCCCGCTGAGCCCCTGCCGGCTCTGTTCAAGAGCAATCCAGCTAGTCCCACTCTCGCGCCCTTTCACCGTAGCACTGCAAATTTTTTCCCTTTTGAAAGCCACGATTGAATCTCCCTCTACTAACGCCCCCCCTCCCCCCGGCAATGCATTCCAGATCATAACCACTCGCTGCGTAAAAAGTTTTTCCTCATGTCGCTATTGGTTCTTTTGTCAATCACCTTAAAGGGTGAAATTGGTGAATCATATAAGAAACAATTAGGTGCAGCCATGGGCGTTGGGTTATTGTGGATGGAAGAATTAAATTGGACTGAATGGTTTCCCTCATTCTTCAGGATGTTGTGATCTCCCTGTCGTTCTCTTTCCTTCCTCGCAAGTAAAATGAGCATTGACAATACAAATAATACTTATCTAAGCTAATGTTAAGATTTTAGCCCTGTTATTGACTCTAGTCACTGAATGGCCACTAAATGCTGTTCTTATGTTGTTGCTTAGGTCTCTGGGAGCGTAGTGCCCAAGAGAAGACAATAGCTATAAATGCCACTCTCCCCATTCTTGCTTATGTCACAAGACCATATTGGGTCAATTGGAGGCCTTTGTGCTGCTTCTATGGGCAACTGCCAGGATCCACAAACATTTGGGACCTGGATGCCATCAAATTGGACGGTCTGCATCTGAGCAAGACTGGAACCAATGTCCTAGGGGGAGTGTTTGCTAGTGCTGTTGGGGAGGGTTTAAACTAAGGTGGCAGGGGGGTGGGAACTGATGCAGGAAGTCAGTGGGAAGTAAAGTGGTGACAGAAACAAAAGGCAGTAAGGGAGAGTGTACAAAACATGACCGGACAGATGGTCTGAGAAAGCAGGGCAAAGACCAAGGGAAGTCTAGATTAAACTGCATTTATTTCAGTGCAAGAAGTCTGATGGGAAAGGCAGATGAACTCAGGGCATGGATGGGTACATGGGACTGGGATGTTATAGCTATTACTGAAACATGGCTAAGGGAGGGGCAGGACTGGCAGCTCAATGTTCCAGGGTACAGATGCTATAGGAAAGATAGAGCAGGAGGTAAGAGAGGAGGGGGAGTTGTGTTCTTGATTAGGGAGAACATCACGTCAGTAGTGAGAGGGGATATATCCGAGGGTTCGCCCACTGAGTCTATATGGGTAGAACTGAAAAATAAGAAGGGAGAGATCACTTTGATAGGATTGTACTACAGACCTCCAAATAGTCAACGGGAAATTGAGGAGCAAATATGTAAGGAGATTACAGACCGCTGCAAGAAAAATAGGGTGGTAATAGTAGGGGACTTTAACTTTCCCAACATTGACTGGGACAGCCATAGCATTAGGGGCTTGGATGGAGAGAAATTTGTTGAGTATATTCAGGAGGAATTTCTCATTCAGTATGTGGATGGCCCGACTAAAGAGGGGGCAAAACTTGACCTCCTCTTGGGAAATAAGGAAGGGCAGGTGACAGAAGTGTTAGTGAGGGATCACTTTGGGACCAGTGATCATAATTCCATTAGTTTTAAGATAGCTATGGAGAATGATAGGTCTGGCCCAAAAGTTAAAATTCTAAATTGGGGAAAGGCCAATTTTGATGGTATTAGACAGGAACTTTCAGAAGTTGATTGGGAGAGTCTGTTGGCAGGCAAAGGGACGTCTGGTAAGTGGGAGGCTTTCAAAAGTGTGTTAACCAGGGTTCAGGGTAAGCACATTCCTTATAAAGTGAAGGGCAAGGCTGGTAGAAGTAGGGAACCTTGGATGACTCGGGAGATTGAGGCCCTAGACAGCTGGGATCAAGTGGATCCCTTGAAGAGTATAGAGATTGCCGGAGTAGAGTTAAGAGAGAAATCAGGAGGGCAAAAAGGGGACATGAGATTGCTTTGGCAGATAAGGCAAAGGAGAATCCAAAGAGCTTCTACAAATACATAAAGGGCAAAAGAGTAACTAGGGAGAGAGTAGGGCCTCTTAAGGATCAACAAGGTCATCTATGTGTGGAACCATAAGAGATGGGTGAGATCCTAAATGAATATTTCACATCGGTATTTACGGTTGAGAAAGGCATGGATGTTAGGGAACTTGGGGAAATAAATAGTGATTTCTTGAGGAGTGTACATATTACAGAGAGGGAGGTGCTGGAAGTCTTAACGCGCACCAAGGTAGATAAATCTCCGGGACCTGATGAAATGTATCCCAGGACGTTATGGGAGGTTAGGGAGGAAATTGCGGGTCCCCTAGCAGAGATATTTGAATCATCGACAGCTACAGGTGAGGTGCCTGAAGATTGGAGGGTAGCAAATGTTGTGCCTTTGTTTAAGAAGGGCGGCAGGGAAAAGCCTGGGAACTACAGACCGGTGAGCCTGACATCTGTACTGGGTAAGTTGTTAGAGGGTATTCTGAGAGACAGGATCTACAGGCATTTGGAGAGGCAGGGACTGATTAGGAACAGTCAGCATGGTTTTGTGAGAGGAAAATCATGTCTCACGAATTTGATTGAGTCTTTTGAAGGGGTAACCAAGAAGATAGATGAGGGCTGTGCAGTCGTCGTGGTCTACATGGACTTCAGCAAAGCCTTTGACAAGGTACCGCATGGTAGGTTGTTACATAATGTTAAATCTCACGGGATCCAAGGTGAGGTAGCCAATTGGATACAAAATTGGCTTGATGACAGAAGACAGAGGGTGGTTGTAGAGGGTTGTTTTTCAAACTGGAGGCCTGTGACCAGCGGTGTGCCTCAGGGATCGGTGCTGGGTCCGCTGTTATTTGTAATTTATATTAATGATTTGGATGAGAATTTAGGAGGCATGGTTAGTAAGTTTGCAGATGACACCAAGATTGGTGGCATTGTGGACAGTGAAGAAGGTTATCTAGGATTGCAACGGGATCTTGATAAATTGGGCCAGTGGGCCGATGAATGGCAGATGGAGTTTAATTTAGATAAATGTGAGGTGATGCATTTTGGTAGATCGAATCAGGCCAGGACCTACTCCGTTAATGGTAGGGCGTTGGGGAGAGTTATAGAACAAAGAGATCTCGGAGTACAGGTTCATAGCTCCTTGAAAGTGGTGTCACAGGTGGATAGGGTGGTGAAGAAGGCATTCAGCATGCTTGGTTTCATTGGTCAGAACATTGAATACAGGAGTTGGGATGTCTTGTTGAAGTTGTACAAGACATTAGTAAGGCCACACTTGGAATACTGTGTACAGTTCTGGTCACCCTATTATAGAAAGGATATTATTAAACTAGAAAGAGTGCAGAAAAGATTTACTAGGATGCTACCGGGACTTGATGGTTTGACTTATAGGGAGAGGTTGGATAGACTGAGACTTTTTTCCCTGGAGAGTAGGAGGTTTCGGGGTGATCTTATAGAAGTCTATAAAATAATGAGGGGCATAGATAAGGTAGGTAGTCAAAATCTTTTCCCAAAGGTAGGGGAGTCTATAACGAGGGGGCATAGATTTAAGGTGAGAGGGGAGAGATACAAAAGGGTCCAGAGGGGCAATTTTTTCACTCAAAGGGTGGTGAGTGTCTGGAACGAGCTGCCAGAGGCAGTAGTAGAGGCAGGTACAATTTTGTCTTTTAAAAAGCATTTGGACAGTTACATGGGTAAGATGGGTATAGAGGGATATGGGCCAAGTGCAGGCAATTGGGACTAGCTTAGTGGTATAAACTGGGCGATATGGACATGTTGGGCCGAAGGGCCTGTTTCCATGTTGTAAACTTCTATGATTCTATGATTCTAATGGTGCAGAGTATTCCTCTCTCTCACGTGTTGGGTTCCTTCGATTGAAAATTATCTAGGTAGAATGGCTGCAACGCTCAATTCCAGAGCAGGCTGGTGCAGCATGTTAGAGGGTCCAATGAGTTAGACTCCCAGATGGTTTAGAGGGTGAATGGTCTTCTTTTCACAGCTTGCATTATAGAAAACACTGCAACTGTGCCACACTACACATGACCCAGGATAATGTGGCTTGATGCTGTACCTGAGTCTACTGTAAAACACAACTAACATCCCAGGATAGTTACCCATGGGCAAATAGACACTGAAATACGGCGTAGTTAAACAAACGAAAACCAGATGGTGCCTCTTTAAAAGCTGCTGATAACTATCAAAGTGAGCTTGGAGCACAATGTGGATTGCAGTATTCTGGGGCTGGCAGATGAAACAAAGTGTGACCTTGTTTACAGAGGGAATGTAATCACTTTTCTGCCTGCTAAGTTATGCTAATAAAAGTAAGTTGACACCATCATCCTTCAGATAATGGCCAATTGCTTGTCATGACTTACAAGAGCCATTGCAATCAATATTTGTTTCAGTCAAATAGCTGAGGCCATTTGTTTTATTGACAATGCGCAGTAGATTGTTCAGAGATGTAACCAGCTGACTCCTGAGCGTACATGCAGAAGAAAATTGTTAAAGCATACAGTCTAAAACTGAGATTGATGGACTTTTGTTTGGTAAGAGTATTAAGGGTTACGTAACCAAGGCGGGTAGATGAAGTTAAGTTGCAGATCAGCCACGATCTAATTGAATGACGGAACACGCGCGATGGGCTGAATGGCCTATTCCTGTTCCTTTGTTTGTTCATTTGTTCCTAATAAGCACATTGGCGCATTTAAAAGGTAAAAGCCCATATTCAATAGAAATGACACAAGAACTGAGTAAAACTTAACCAACGAAGGATGCAAACAGGTTTGATACATGTTTTTAATCGTTAAGGGCAAGACTCCCTGTTTGTATTTACTTATTTCAAGAATGAGAGGTTATAGTTATGAAGAAAGTCTTGAAAAATTCGGGCTTTTTTCAGTGAAACAGAGGGGTTGTAATGAAGTTTACAAAATTATGAGAAGTTTTGAGAGTGTAAATAGTGAAAGATTGTTTTGTTTCCACTACTTGATAAAAAGGGGACATATTCAGGATTATTGCCAGAAGAACATATAGGCAAATTAGAAGATTTTGTTTTCACATTGAGGGTTATTAGAAGATAGAATGCTTTATAAGTAGCCATTGTGGTGGAGACTATAACATCATTTAAGAGGGAATTTGATAGGTGTAGGGAAAAGGAAGAATATAAAAGTATGCAGGAAAGGGGCATTAAATGGAATTGGACCATTGTGCCAAATGGTCTCCTTCTCTGCTGTAATTTCAATTATTCTTTGCTTCCTTTTGTGCCATGCTTGCCAGATGGATGGTCTACATTATATTCAATCATTTAGAGCAACAGTGATATCTGTAACTAGGATACATTGTGCCGAAGTTGACCCTGGTAGTTGCTGGGAGCACAGTAAGACTTGACAAATTGTAGCAATTGGCAACAGAATACCAACAGCAGCTCTGATCCAAGTGATGGTTGACTCTTGTGCATACATGGGAACATGTTCTAAGTAATGATGCTGTCTGAAAGGAGAGTTCCTCAGGTTGGAGACACTTTACTGCTGGCATTCTGTGCAGACTTTCTGGATTGATAATGAATGTAGAAGGAGCTCTTCTGCTCCTATGGGGCCTGCATTAAACATTGGGAACTCTTCTGTGCCTGCTTCAGTCATAACCTCGTAGAAGGCTGACAGCTAGGCTGATGTTAGAGCAGGCTGCCCTCATCCAACATGTTGGTCCGTTTGGCTTTGCACCGTGCTGAATCTAGGTGGAAAAGCGCGAGATGGCAGTGCACTCCTGCAATCTGGACCCAGATGTTCAAGTGAGATCATCAGTCAGGCATGGGATACGAGCACAAGTGGGCTTTAGCAGCGGAATAGCCCACTCGAAATAGTGGGACACAGAAAGCAGCAAGTTAGGGAGTGCAACAGATTGGATTGGCCTTGGAAGGGAGAGATGCAGCAGTGGAAGGTCTGGGACAGCAGATCCAAGATCTAGTGAGTGAGCAATTTGTGCAGTCAAGTGTATTCAGTCTGTTGGTAATTGCTATGGTACCATGTGCAGTTGTGATTTCATTAGAGGAGGTTTTAATCAAAGTCTAATATTTCCTTAATTCATTTAGGAAGTACCCTGTCAACAATTAACTGTATCATGAAGTCTGATTAAATTACTTAATTTAAGTCAACAATTTATTTGTATACATATCACAGTAATTAAGTTTAGGACTCCTTTACTATCGTAGTGCTGTTCATTGGTACATCAGATTCCAGTCACCAAGGGTTAGCAGAGTAATTTAATACTAACTCATTGTCTGCCCAGAGTCAGTTGTTATTGATGTATATTTCTTTCACTAAAAAATATTTTATAAAAATCAAAGGAAGATAGAACAAGAGAACCCTATTTAATAGGTTTCTCTGCCATTTAGATATAATAGAGTTTCAAAGGGGTTAACAACAGTCCAGTTATGAATGCACAGCCCTGTAACAATTTGAAAGGTTGGGTGTCTTGCTGCTGATGCAAAATGTCTGCTTTTTCCTATGGACATGTCATCTCTATAACATTCTTCCCCCTCCCCATGCTGTGTGCCAGTTTAGACTGCAAAAGGGTGAGGTGTTCCAGAGGCTAGACCAGTGACCAGGTATCTGTAGGTGAATCACAGTTCCTGTCAACTAATTCTGAATTGTGATTGTCGTGTGACGGTAAAAATGAGAAAACCGATTGTGTTCAACACTTTTCAACAATTCCCATTAATACGTGTTAGGAATAATAATCCTTCGGAAAACAAGACACAAGTCTGTAAGGCTTCCATGTCAAATGAGTTTAGGTAGTTGCATTCCTGTACTTACCAGTTTACAGCAAAAAGTTAGCCATAATTCAACACTAAATTCTTTGTCATTTTCTCTGCATTCTTTGCTCTGACCACATTTCTCCACTATATCCCATATTGATGGGGAGCAACTACAAGGTGCTAATGAGTGACAGCTGAAAAGGATGATAACATTTCCTGATGAGTTTCTGTTAAGAGATATAATTAGTATTCTGTGAAAAGACACATTTTCCATGAAGAAAGTTATAAAAATAAACAAGATGCTGACAGTTAAGCAAGAAACTGCATATGTTCTGAATGATGTGCTCAGAAAGTTAGCACTGAGCCAATCTTCAGTCTCTAGCTTTATTCTTTCTCCCCCTCACCCCCATCCCACCACAGAAACCATTGTCTATTCCTCGCCTCAAAGCTTGATTTCTCTTAATGCTTTCCTAGTTGGCCTCACTGCCCCAACCCTCCACAAGCTTCAACTCATCCAAAATACTGCAGCCAGCATCGTCACTCACACCCTCATCACCTTTATACTCTCCACGCATCCTGTGGCCCAGAGAGTTGACTTCAAAATTCTTCTTACTTTCAGATCCTTTCATTGCCTCGCTCCACACTGTCTTAGTGAATTGTTCTTATCTTGCATCCCTGATGCACTGTCTGCTCTTCTAACACTTGGTTTCTCCTTGTCCCTTGCTCTCTCCACTCCATCATCAGTGGTCTTGAATTTTCTCTGCATTCCCCACCTCGCCAGCTCCCTCCACACCTTCAACAACCCCCTCAAAACCTTGCTGTGCAACTATGCTTCTGGTCCCACCGTCCTAATGTTCTCCATTTGTTCCTTTTGGACACCTGCTGGCTGTCCACTGTTTTGACCTCCTCAATGTGAAGGACATTGAGACATCTCCCTGCACGTGAAGAGTGCGTGCAAATTGTTTCTTGTATTGGAGGTGTATCATGGTTCCTATCGCTGGCAGGCTTCCTTCATTCTCTGTTCAGTTTACGATATTCAGTGTGACAGTGCATTCTTAAAGAGGAAACCTAGCTACTTCTATTAATATAAATTATGGTACCAATTCAAGAGCTGTAAATTTCCAAAACTGGTTTAGGCTTAGAGTTGTTTTGCATTATGCTTTCACAGCATTTACAGGGGTGTGAATTGATAGTGAATCTGGTGGTGTAGTTACATACCCGTTAGCAGTAACACCCGTTAGCAGTAACACCCGTTAGCAGTAACACCCGTTAGCAGTAACACACATTTGAGGATGACATTGTTTTGTTGCAGTGTCTGGGTGGGGGGATGTTTGGGGTCTATCTTAGCTTGTCTGGAGATGTTGCTGTGTTGGGTCACAATTCATTTGATGCAAGGAGTGGGAAATGCTGCTTATACACAAAACTACTTTGGGATTTAAAAATCGAGCTGGTAGTTTGGGATTTACTTCAAAAATGTGTATACTCGAGACACTATTGGGCCATCTAAATTTTCAAGACCTATCTGGTCAGTATTTGTGTTGTGCAAGAGCAATTTCTAAAATTTACTGCAGTATGTTCACATAAAAGAGATATCTCTTCTTTTGTTTTTGATCTCCCAGTTTTAAAATGTGATCACGTTTTTCAATTCACTGATGGTATTAATGGAGTAAATGGGGGGCACTGGCCGCTATCTGACCAGTTGAGGAAATGCCAGTTCATTTGTTTTTTGCAGCACTTATAGTTCTGGCACACCAGCTGCCACTCAGCAAGAGAGGGCGTTGATGAGATCACAGTTTTCATCAAATTGACAGGCAAGAATCTGGTGCTGTTTCATCCAAAACAGCAGGAATTATTACTGTGCATCTAATGGACAAGGTCATCGACACAGTTTAATGATGGAGCTTCGATGTTTACCAAACATACGACATCGAGTGAAGCTACTGCTGGTTCTTATCTTCTTTGCGCTTGTCTGCAAATCTGACTTCGGCAGCAGAGCTGGTTTAACTCTGAGGCGGGTGGTGGAAAATGCTGCGGGAGCCAACCTGCCAGCTCCCGCCCAAAAAAACTTATAATAAATCGCAAAGCACTCAATAAGCTTAGGTGCCACAATTTGGAAAAAAAAAATCATTTTTCCCCCTAAATTAAACGGGTTGCACAGAGGACACCAGCTATGCTGCTCTGCAGCAGGCCTCGGAGCCCTGCCCCTGAACTTCCCTGACCAGGCACACTGCCTGTTGGAGGCTGGGGAGCCTACCAAGATTATATGGTGCCAGCCTTGGCTCAGTGGTAGCACTCTCGTCCCTGAGTCAGAAAGTTGTGGGTTCAAGTCCCACTACAGAGACTTGAGCAAGTGATCCAGGCTCACACTCCCTGTGTGGTACTGAGGGAGTGCTGCACTGTCAGAGGTCCCATTTTTCGAATGAGACGTTAAACCGAGGCCCCATCAGCCCTTTCAGGTGGACGTAAAAGAACCCATAGCACTATTTGAAGACAAGTAGGGGAGTTCTCATGTCCTGGCAAAGTATTTATCCCTCAACCAACATCACATTTACGAGGATGTTGCCAGGACTGGAGAATTTTAGCTATGAGGAAAGGTTGGATAGCCTGAGGTTGTTTTCATTCGAACAGAAGAGGCTGAGGGGTGATTTAATTGAGGTGTATAAAATTATGGGCCTAGATAGAGTGGATAGGGAGGACCTATTTCCCTTAGCAGAGGGGTCAGTGACCAGGGGGCATAGATTTAAAGTAATTGGTAGAAAGATTAAAGGGGAGCTGAGGAGAACTTTTTTCACCCAGAGGGTGGTGGGGGTCTGGAACTCACTGCCTGAAAGGGTGGTCGAGGCAGAAACCCTCAACTCATCTAAAAAGTACTTGCATTTATATAGCACTTGAAGTGCTGTAACCTACAGGGCTTTGGACCAAGTGCTGGAAATTGGGATTAAGATGGATAGCTCTTTTTGTGCCGTAACCTTTTATGATTCTATGACTAAAACAAATTATCTCATCGTTATCACGTTGCTGTTTGTGGGACCTTGCTGTGCGTAAATTGGCTGCTGCGCTTCCTGCATTACAACAGTGACTATGCTTCAAATGTACGTCATTGGCTGTAAAGTGCTTTGGGAAGCCCTGAGGTCGTGAAATGTCCTATATAAATGCAAGTTCTTTCTTTTTATAAATGACCCTCGGGCAGGAATAGCTGCTGGGGTCAGGTGCATTTTGTGACGGGAACAACTCTCGCCATGCTGCACTTCTGCTAGCATAACGGCTGAGCGGATAATCCAGGCTCAACTCTTCAAAATTCCCTGACCTCAAGGACTGGAAAACACTGCTGCTTGATCAGTCAAAAACCACCAAGCAGCCTTTTCCAGTCCTGCAGCCCCAGGAACTTCACATAGAAAAAGCTTCCAGTCTTTCAGGCTTTGGAGGAGGGGCATACATAATGAGGTGGGGGGAGGGGGGGAAGAAAAATGGGGACCATTTTCCATGTGTTGGGGGCTTGTCGCTTTGCATTCATGGGGGCCTTTTTTTTGTGTGCACGCATTCTGGGGACTCAGTTTTTTTTGTGTGGGCAACGTGTTTTCCGTATGAGGTTCTTGCTTTTTAATGTATCTAGCGATCTCCATTTTTTATATGAGGGTCTTGTTTTTCTGTGTGGGAGCTGGCATTATTGCATAATTATAGGCGGCCCACTCACTGGTTTTGACCTCCAGCTTCAAAAGGTTGTCGATCTTTACTGTAGAGTACCCATACTTAACAGGCCCAGTGGTGACCTGTTTCAGAGGACAACAACACTCAACATTTTGCTTTCAACCTGACTCTGGTTAAATATTTTACAAGTATTTGTGCCTTCCAGTCTTACTATCATTATCCATTTCAAATATCCTATCCAAATCTGCAACACCCAATCAAAATCTACTACAGCCAATTCTTTCTTAATTTTAAACAAACCTCACTTGTATTCCCCTGAGCCCGCACCTCTCCAAAGTGACTAGCCCTAACTTTCTAAGTCTATCCTAGTAGCTAGAAGATTTAGGTATCGATAACCTCTCTGTTGAACTTCTCTTCACCTGCAAATATCCATCACCAAATGCGAGGTCCAAAACTGGACACAACACTCCAAATGTGAATGAACCAAAGCCGGATATAACTCTTAATTTGCGCTCTTAGTTTTGTATTTCACTGACCAAACAATGCTTTCATGTTCTATTTACTTTCACTATAGCGACCTCATGTTGCTTTTGAACCTTCAGTGACTGGTCAGTGACTATCCCTTGAGTCCCTTTCTTGCTTTGTAGTTACCATAATCAAGTAGTTATTTATTTAGCAAGTACAGAATGACACGTGTAACAAATCAACCATTGCAGTTTAAAATTGTATAATATATTCTAAATTGTTACAATAGCTGCATTTTGTTTGTTTTTGGGCTGTTAGATGAACATAAATAAGAAGCAAAAAACTCCTTAATATTAACAGCCTATATTCTGTACCATTATTCGAGTTTGGAGGGAGGTTCTGAATAACAATCATGAACGTATATGTTTACTTAAGCAGAATCTGTAAGTAATGCAAAGTACTGTTACAGCCAAATGTGGCCAAGAAGGAAAGGCGGAAACTAGTTTAATCTTATGAATTATTTTTGTCAGGCCTTGTTATCCCAAACCCACACTCTAAATCAGTGCAGAGTAAAGGTAAAGAGCTTCTCTCCCATGTTACATGCGGAGATTGATTTATTTATGTGAAGGGTGCAAACATATTTAATTATTATTATCTATCTAGAGGTGGCTAATAAATCCAATAGGAAATTCAGGAGAAACTTCTTTACCCAAAGAGTGGTAAGAATGTGGAACGTGCTACCACAAGGAGTAGTTGAGGCAAATAGCATTGATGCATTTAAAGGGAAGCTAGATAAGCACATGAGGGAGAAAGGAATAAAAGGGTATCCTGACAGGGTTAGATGAAGTAGGGTAGGAAGAGGCTCATGTGGAGCATAAATGCCGGCGTAGACCAGTTGAGCAGAATGGCCTGTTTCTGTGCTGTAGTTTCGATGTAACTTGATGTATCTGCAGTGAGTAAGGAAAATTTTGATCTCTGTAGCAAAAATAAAAAAGCATTTTATTAAGCCTGAGGAGATCCCTTATAAACGTCTTTCCAATTCTTTTCAGTGGAGATACGAATCCCTCTCCCAATTCTGCACCTCCCACTCTTCACAACAGCATAATTTCTGAATCAGTGTGGGCTATGCCACTGGACATCTGCTAGTAATTAAACTTGCCTTATTATTATTCTTACACTTACTGTTTTTCATTATCCAGTTTTCCCGTGACACCTGCGCCTTTCTCGTTTTTGGTTATTTTAATTGCTTTTTTATGATTCTCTTTTTTCTTGACAATTTCACCTGAACAATGCAAGGTGCTTTTTTTTTAAAAGCTTATTTCTCCAAGGACTTCCTTATCCAACCAGTGGAAGTATAGCCCTATTACCTGTCATCAGGTTCAGGCCACCTATTCCTGTAAAGTAAGCTGCTCCCCCCAAGATTGCACTCAATTCAGTCTCCATACAGCAGAGCCCTGCAATAATACAGAGATCAGGACCAAACCTGAAGTGGGGAGAGGGCAGTGGCATGCAAAGGTTATCTCTACTGCTTGACATCTTACTAAATGCATTTCAACATTACTATTTTGAGTGTGTGATTCAGAAGGGAGTAATGTGGAACTCTGTGTTTGATTACTGAAGTACAATGAAACTGAGTACTGAGGTCATTTATTTATTTGAAAGTAGTGATGTGATTTTGCCTCAACTGTAACCTCCTAAGTAAATGGAGAGTATTGTTTAGTTACTGGGCTTCTGCATGCAGTCAGAGAATAACTTGATTGTACACAGAATTGAATGTTACCTCCGCCGCATCCCGAGACTTGAGAATTGACTTCCTGGGGCGTTAACATGGTTTTTCATCTATTTAATTAAAGCGTAATTGCAATTGTTCTTACAAAAATCTTGCTACTGTAAACTTTCCCCTTGGTCCTGGTTGAAACCGCAGAGAAGCTCAAGCCAATATAAAATTAACCCCCTACTCTGCCCCCGATTATCATTCATTATGAATTGTCAATTTTACTGCCTTTCAGGGCTCCAGTATTCTGGTCAGTTTGAAACTAAGGTATTCCTATGTGATCTTTTAAGCATCTTCCTGTGTTTGGTGAAAGGCTACGCACAGCCGTATGAAGGAGAAAGATGTTTCAATTGTGCTTCATAAGCACAATTACTGAATAACAAAGTGCCATCTGGTTCCAGTAGGGTGTGTGTGATTGGTTGACTATTATATTTGCCCTCCCTCTGATCAAGGAGGGAGGCAGAAGCAAGTGAGATTAGAGATGTGCAAAAGCAGTTATCATAGACCAAAAAAAGTTTGTGTGGGGGGGGTGGAGGGGCTTAATCCAGCCTAGACTAATGGGTAAAAGCTATTTGTCGAGTGTCAGAGCTCTCCGTCAAATAGATTTAGGACAATCTCAAACAAACTCCTTGTGACCCCTGATCAGCCTGCACACAACTTGGCAATCAATTAATGGCACATATTGAAGTGTTTAAAGTTAAACAGCAGGAGATGTACAAGATAACAAGAAAAATGAAAACCACGTTTTTTTTTCATTTTGATCTGCTTATTTCTTGGCTTGTGTTTCTAACCCCACCTCCTGTCGTACTCGTGTTTATTTTTATAGTGAGCTGGTTAGAGTCCGTCACTATCTCCAGTCACCTCCTCTAAACAATGCGCCTACTTCTGGGTATAGGATGTTAGGATGCGCGCGCACAACAGAATCCCGGGAGTCCCGTCCCCATTTAAAGGGCCAATTCAGGCAGTTGAAACACTTTAGGTACTTAACTTCTTGTGGATTCTGCAACAGAAACGGATTTAACTACTCCTGAACGTGTCTCCCGTGGCTTCTGAAACACTCCATTGAAACGGAGGTGCGTTGCAGCCGAAGCTCATTCGGCCCTTTAAACCAGCGATTGACCCATTTCACTAAAAGGTGAAGTGTTGCAGCAGGGCACTCAGTTCTCTCAGACAAATGTTTGGCTGGTTGTTCACAGTGTTCAGACTGAGATTTCTGTGTTGAAACTGAGAATTCTTGTGTTCAGACAAATTTACCTATGTTTTGGAGCCTCTCAAACTGACGAGATCAGGATTGGGGAGTGGGCAGTGGATGTATTCCACAGTACATCTGAGGAGGAGGCACATCACCATCCGTGGCTGGCATGCCGTGCAGTTCTGGGATCTGCAGTTGCAAGGACCTGGGGAAGAGCAGAGAGGGGACAAATGGAGGGGCCGAGGTCATAGGAGGCACTACCCACGTGAGAGGGTATACAAGCAGAGGCTGAGCTTCTTGGACCTCTTTGAGGAACAGTGCCAGTGCAGGCTGAGATTTAGTCGGCAGGTGGTCACAGACATCTGCAGCCTCCTTGTGCAAGAGCTGCTCCCAACTGGACCTGGTGGCCACGCATTGCACGTCGCTGTTAAAGTCACCACTGCCCTCAATTTCTTTGCCTCTGGATCCTCCGAGGGTGCCACCGGTGACATCTCCAGGGTGTCTCAGTCGTCTGTACATGAGTATATAAGACAGGTGATGGATGGCTTGTTTGCCAGGGCCTCCGACTACGTCAACTTCCCCTGCAACAACATCAGCCAGACTGAGAGGGCAGTGGGTCTCAACTCTCTGGCTGGCTTCCCAGGTGCAGGGAGCAATTGATTGCACACACATAGCAATTGAGGACCTCCACATGAGCCAGGACTGTTCATAAACCGAAAGGGATATCATTCCATTGATACACAGCTGGTGTGCGACCACCGGAAGAGGTTTCTGCAGGTGTGCGCCAGATTCCCTGGCAGCTGTCAAGATTCATTCTTTTTTCACGAGTCCAACTTTCCTGACCTCTTACACACACAAGACAGACTTAAGAGCTGGCTCCTTGGAGACAAGGGATACTCCCTGCAGACGTGGCTTATGACACCTGTGAGAAACCCCACCAATGAGGCACAGCAGTGGTACAACCAGAGCCACTTCAACTCCAGGTCTGTCATTGAGTAAGCCATAGGAATGTTGAAGATGCCTGGATAGATCTAGGGGAGCCCTTCAATACTCGCCAGCGAGAGTGTGCAGAATAATCGTTCGTGTGCTGCGTCCTGCACAACATAGCTCAGCAGAGAGGGTTACAGGTGGAGGAGGCTGAATGCGCTCATCAAGCATCCTCATCTGGCGGCAACATTGAAGGAGAGGGAGGAGGAGGAAAATGAAGATGGGGAACCCCTCGGCAGAGCAGTGGTGCACATTGCTGCCCGTGATGCCAGGGATTTCCTCATCTCTAACAGCTTCTCATAATGAGATGTGCAAATTGAAGACTTTAAGCTACTCAGGCCGCCTGGAACAACCACCACCACCAACGCCCCCCCCAGCAACTCCCCTCCCCCCAACCTTTGCAGAAATCAGTCCTTCAACCACGCATGCACCCATTGCAAACCTGCCCAATGGGTGTCGTCATGTCTTGGCATTCCTGATCAAGCAAATGAAATGACGATTTCACACATGCGACGCAATAATGGCCAAGACATGGCAGTGGTGATAATGATTAAATTTAATGTCCCATAACAAATATAATATATAAATGAACAACATGACATCTCATCACACACCCTTGTGCATGCCCTTGGTGTACTACAATTGCTTAGCCTTTCCCTTTCAAGTGCTTCTACGTGCTGCATCCCCTGTGGCTTCAGCAGAGGTTGAGACAGGCTGCTCAGATACCTGCCCTGACTGCTGAGATGCTCTTGGCCTACGACCTGTGGGTTTTGAAGCCCGTGAGGGCCCTGCCAAAGACTGCTCCACCTGCACCTGTGCAGGGGCAGACCTGGTCATTGGGAGAGGATGCAGCATTGTGGGTACTGGTTCAGGGGGTGGCAACGGGTGAGACGTGGGAGCGCTTTGACTGGAGTCCCCATTTGCATGTCCCCTTACGCCATCATCCCTCTCCCGGGCCAGCGCAACATCACTCTGCTGGACGGCAGATTGGTGAGCAGGTGAGCTGCGTTCTAAGGCCGCGGCTAAAGTATCTGTCTGCCTGTTTAAAATGGCAGAAATGTTGGCATCCAAAGTCTGCATGGCTGTTGTCATGGCCTGCATGGACTCATTTGTGAGCCGTGCTTGAAGCTCAGTGGAGACTGCCATTCTCTCCATCGCAGACATTCTCTCACTTACCTGCACCAACAATCCATTAGCGATGAAGTTGCGCTCCTCCATCCTCTCCACTATTATGGAGAGTTTTCCAGTGCCTCGCAAAGTTGCAGCTGTACCTCAATCATTCTCCTTCTCAATGATGGCCCTCGGGGTTCAGAATCTGTGTTCCAGCAGAGCAGAGCTTGGAGAGGAGTGTGCCCCCAACACGGACTCTCCACAGCTGCCCCTGCCACCAGTATCTGCTTGTGCACACTTGTGAGCGGTGAATCACCAGGTGACAACCTAACTAACTGTCCAAAAGGACCCACTGAAGTGTAAGTGTCTGTGCTGATGCATGGCTGTATGTCGTGTGACAGTGCACCCTCAGAAGGAATGAGATCCTCTGACGAATCACTTTCTACCATTTCGGCTCCTTCCTCTTGAAGGCGTGAAGGCCCTGGAAGACAACAGAAGCCGATATTAATTATTCATCGAAAAAGTGACAATCTTTCCAATGACCATGCTGAGGTTTGGAACAGTTCACTCATTCATAAAATCAATTCATCATGTGCGTGAAGGATGTTTAAGTTCTGTCACCAGCCATCTGCGGGTTGCTAGTGTCTCCATCTCCGACAGATAGGCATGCAACGGTCCGATTTATCTCCAAGGCCCCCCCCTCCACACCTGCGAGCTGGACCATTTGTGGCGATGCACCTCCAGTTCTCATCCTTTCCCTCGCATTTTGTGCTCTCTTCTCCTACAAGGAGAGAAAGAACAGACCTGTGAATGACTGAAGGTGATGTATTCACCCAATGGATGCATTGCTTTGGGTGAGGCTGACAATGAAACAGATGTATCAGAGGCTGACTATCAGACAGATGCATCATGTTGCACCAGGATTGGGATGAATGGCAATGGTGGATGCATAAATGGGGAGGTGAGGAAGTACATAGAAAGAGAATGATGGTTGATGCTGAAACTTAAGTGGGTGTAAGGAGTTATGTGATGGAGTAGACGTGCCAACACAGAGTGAGAGGTGGGGGTGTTGCACAACACAGGATGTGGGTGAATCAGCAAATGTACTCACTTTTCCTGACCTGGTTAGGTCATTAAAACGCTTCCTGCACTGCAGCCAAGACCTGGACTCCTGCTACTGACCTCTTCTGCAACCTCCAGCCATACCTTCTTGGTGGCAGAACCAGATTTCTTCGTCCGATCACCTGGATGGACGACCTCCCTCCTGCACCCAGCAGTATTTCAAGTGAAGCATCCGTGAACCTGGGTGCTGTCTTTGCTCTCTTTGAATCCATAGCTTCACTTCCTCTTTTCTCCTCCAAAATCCATTTTTGCATTGACCCTTTAAATAGTGGACTTCAGATCGCGTCTTGCAGGTGCGCAGTACGCCCGCTGCGCAGTTTGGAGACGCGAAACCCGGAAGTAAAATTGAGTGCTTTCAATTTAGTTGCGATCGCAGATTCCAACGCGCTCACTTTACTTCTGGGTTTCCCACGCGCATATCTACCTACCCGCTGAGTCCCTGGCTCCAGGTAAAAAAATCATTCCATTGATCTCATATCAAGTGTAAAAGGTTTGCTGCACTAGAAAAACCATCTCCACAGTGTCCACTTGACATTTCAGGAGACATGATTTTTTTTGGGTGGGTGGGTGGGTGGGTGCAGGGAACCTTTTGTGTCACTGTGTGTATCTTGCTTGTAAGCAGAGTGTTGCTGAATGTAGGGTAGCTTTGGATGTATTTTAGGTGAAATGGTGCGGATTCCTGTATAACTGAATACCACTATGAATCTGGCAGAACTCTAAATTTTTATCCGTTTTATCCCTTTTTCTTTCCTCTTCTCTTGAAGTTGCCGGATACTACGTGCGGTGGTACGTGCATTGGCAACCTGTCGCAGTTACTCATCTTGTTCCTCATATTAGAGCCGAGACAGTGAGGGTCAGCAAACTATTTGATTCTATGGGGCTTCACAGCGAGCCTGATCCTGCCCTCACTCGCCATCTACTCTTCTAACCGGGGTCACTGAATAATCGCACAGAGGGTAGTAGAAATCTGGAACACTCTCCCCCTGAAATTCACAGATTTTTGTTAGGTAAGGGTGTCAAAGGATATGGAGCAAAGGCGAGTAAACGGAGTTGAGGTGCAAATCAGCCATGATCTAATTCCAGGCTCGAGGGGCTGAATGGCCTACTCCTGATCCTATGTTCCTACCATCAGAAACAGGAGCACCCCAAGCATTATTTCTGACTTGTCTGACATGAAACCGGAGACCTTCCTAGTCAGTATACATTGATTCCATAGTCAGCACTGGCCTTACTGAGCCACTGGGGGAAGTTAATATTTCCTGCGATATTTGTAAGTTACCCAGTTTGCCTTAATTGACGTATTTGTCAGATCACATTGCGGAACGTGATATGCCCTCTAATTAATAGTTGCGACACCTGTTCCTAAAGTTGTAGCATCTCACGGTTGCCAAATCAATAATTCTCACCCCTCGCCCACTATAGTGACAGCTGAAGACGCTAATCTGATTTACTCAAATATAGTTCTTTGAAACTCATGTGTTGAAGTTTTGATGGCAGGGGTTGATTCTGATCATTTTTGTGCTCCAGCTGGTGCCTGCTTCCCACTCTCAATTTAGCAGGGTTTGCGGGGTAGGAAGGGGAGGGTCAGTGGTGTGAGCGCGTAAACTGCACATTTCTAACATTGGTCTTGGGTGCACAACCTTGAACCCTTAGCCATGCCTTTCTTACCTCCAGGCTCGACTATTCCAAACTTGAGTTCATCCAAAGCTCTGCTGCCCACATCCTATCTCACACCAAGATTGGCTGCTGCTTCCCCCAATGCCCCCCATTCTCATCCTAGCGTTTAAATCCCCTCATGGTCTCATCACTCCCTATGTCTAACCTTCTCCAGCCCTACAATCCCTCCCCCGATGTTCCTCTGACTATGGCCTCTGGTGCATCACCCCTCCGTTCAGGCCCACATTGACGACCGCGCCTCACCCATCTAGATCTCATGCTTTGAAATTCCCTCCCTATACACTAATGGCTCTCCACCTCCCTGATCTCCCTTAAGATCCTCCTTAAAACTCACACTTTGATCAAGCTTTTGGTCACGCCTCCTAATATTTCCTTCTTTGGCTTGGTGTTAATTTTTTTGATTATGTCTCCGTGAAACGCCTTTGGACTATATAAATGCAAGTTATTGTTCAATATATTTATAAATAATAGGGTGTTAAAAGCATATTCAGCGCAGGGTGTACAGGGATGGGTATATAGTGAAAGTTGCTTTTGCGAATAAACAATTTGTGGTTTTCGTGAAGAATAATTTATAAATGCACATGAGTACAAACAACAATCTAACTGAAGGGTTCAGATGACTTATTCATTGAGTAATAGATTAGTGGGAGTAATTGCAAAGCAATAATCAGTGAATGATCTCAGATCAAGAACCAAGCTTGTATAGTTTCGCCTTGTCCTCCCAATGTAGAGATGAGATCACTGATTTGTAATCACTTTACTACTGTTGTTTCTCTTATATACTGTAAATATTATGGGGTGTGCGCTCAGACTCAGACTTAGATCAATGCTGACAGCCAGCGTGCTTCATTTCACTCATGATGATGATCGCACTGAAGGATTAGTGATTTTAATGTCATTACTACAAGTGTATTCAACAACAATTTGCAGTTGATTTGCAGAAAGTTCAAAACTCATTAGATAATATATAAATGAATTGTTTCACATGAGTGCACTTGTCTGGCGGAGGGCAGCAAGACTCCAGTTATTAATAATATTTTGATCTGTTTCATGCATTGCACCAACTGGTTTAGGTCCAATTTTGTTAGATCCAGCTGCACAAACTTCGATTTATGTTTTTAAAAAACAATGTAAGCAAAACTCCAGTACATTGTGCTGGCACTAGCAATTAGCACTGTATTAAAGACTCTTTACAGCTTAAAATACTAAGGCTGAAACTTTTTTTAATCCCCATGTCCACTTATTTTCTTCCCATCTTCTCTCCCAAAACCGCGGACCACTCTAGTGTGAGAAAACAGGAAGGAGACCAGCACTAGGCCTCTCAATGCTCCTTTGTGATCAAGTACTTCAATACATAAGACTGGCTTGGAGTAACTTGCCCATTGTCTGGCTGACTGGGCAAAGGAAGGGAAAGAAAGGAAGAACCAATGTGTGGAAGGGCCTTGCTTCTATTCAGTGCCTTTCCCAAGTGACTCAACCAAGATTGGGAGCTATGTCAGGAATCACAAATGGAAATCCACTTTCTCCCATCCCTATAGAAGGGGTTGTTCGCAGATGTCATTTACACTGGAAATCAGGTGGCACAGGAGAGCTGCTAAGATACAAGTAAATCTTGATCAAAATTAATTTAATATTAAATTTAACCTGTAGAGGTATATGTTTAAATATTTGATGTAGCTCATAGTAGACATTGCTCCTAAACCACTCTATAAAATGGTGAATGAGGCAGAACAGCGTAAGCTCCCATAATATATATTGTGAATCCTCTGGACAAGTGCATTAAATCACAAGAGCTCAGGGCACAGGATGGTTGCATTGTACTCGACGTGTATCTGACTTCATTAATTATTCGTAGAACCGAGGACATAATGGATTAGCAGTGTGAAAACCTATTAAGGTTGCCTGCGCCTGTATTTGTTCACGGTAATTAATATTGTCAAACCACTAGTTAATTCTATTGCCCTCAACTGTTTTTCAGGTGTTCCGCCTTTGCTTTGGATCATATCCTTCTGCTGTGGACAGCGGATTGGACAGTGATAGTTGGGACGCATTCAGCGCTGGAGAGAAACTTTTACAGTTAGAGGTAAGGGGGCCTTCAATTGTTCAACTACTCTTAGTATCTGTTCCATTGTAGGGGCACAACTGTGGGAGCAAAAAAGAATTTCCTTCCCCATTTGAAGTCCCAGATATCAAATATGTTAGAGGATATTAGAAAGTAATCTTTGGAGCCAAGTCCCCCTGCTTCCTTCGGAATTGCACACTGCTCAGTGTGATTGTTCCAATTTCCCTCATATTTCCATGCCATTGTGTGGGAAACAATCGGTGACAGGACAGTCACGAATGATGCTGGGAATAACAAGTTGTACCTAGCATCGAGACATTTGGTATGATCAGTTAATGTGGGTGGGGATAGTGGAGGGGAGGTTGGAGGAATGTGCCACTCATAGGAAGACCAAACCAGTGCCTACGTAGTTAATGGCTAGGATGCTGCCCATTGTTTGGTATTATTAGCTTGCAATCCTAAAGATACTGTGATGTAAACAAAGTACCCACTTGGTTTAGTTGAGTCGTGTAATGTGGCAGGAAGCTCTCTTCTCCATTGTTGTCAACTCTTCTTCTGAAATCAACGCACCACCCAGTTACTTTCACATCTTTCATTTACATTCTCCTTGGTGTGCGATAATCGAGTGACAATGACAGCAAGTCTGTATTTGTTAGAACAGAGGAGAATTACAGGGTGATTTGATAGAGGTGTTTAAAATTATGAAGGGTTAAAACACAGTTGATAGAAACAGATCTTTTCCAATGAATGAGGAATCTAGAATGATGGGTCACAGACATTAGATTAAATGCAAGAGATTTAGGACAGAGAACAGGAGAAAATGTTTCACACAGTATTGTGTGGCTGTGGAATGCACTCCGGGAGTTGGTGATTGAAACAGAGACCATGTCAACATTTACAAATAGGTTAGTTAGGTGGTTGAAGGAATGAGGTGAGATGGACTATGGGAACAAGGTGGGTGCATGGGATTAGAACTATTGCTCTTGTAGAGAATAAACACCAATACTGGTTGGCTTGAATGGCCTGTTTCCTTGAAGTAAAGCATCTTGGGATGCTGTTCTATGTTAAAGTTGCTATATAAATGCAAGTTGCTGTTGTAATTCTGTGAAGACTCCAGATTGGATGCTGAAAATGGAGCTCCCCTGATTCCTCAGTGGGTAAATTCAGATGTAGTGTGGTACTGAGCCATACAGACCAGGAAGCTCTCCGGGTCAATCCCCAATCTGTGTTAAGTTAGCCAATCTTGGGGTACTACAGTTGGCTTTAGTGCTTCAGGAGGAAGATGGGGAAACATCAACAAAGGTTCTGGTTCCTAACTGCTATTCAATAACTCCTGGTGGGAATTACGTGTGTGAAAAGGAGGAGATGACAGGATCAGACTCGGCTGTGATGCCTTTCACAATTGAAAAGCACCGAGTAGGCTCACAAATGAGATGCCTCAAGGTGACTGGCACCAGTGGAACTGCATCAGGCCACGAGTATGTGCGCTCAGAACACAAAGAAAGAACTTGCATTTATATAGCACCTTTCACAACCTCAGGATGTCCCAAAGCACTTTACAGCCAATGAAGTACTTTTGAAGTTGTAATATAGGGATCTCTCCCTACCCCATATTACAGTGATCAAATCAAATGTCTTGATGCTAGGTGCAACCTGTTATTCACAGCATCATTCTTTCTGGAAGGAGAGATGAAGGGGGGAAATCTGTGTGTTGGGGGGGGAGGGGTTTGGAGAAAGTCTGTCAATTTTGGTGCTCAGTCTCTGGTACTTACAATAAGCATCAGCCTCTTGCTATATGATGTGATTTATGCTAGGAGGAACCACCCAGTTGTATCAAGATGTACAATGGTAGAAGATTAGTGAATTATATTCTGACAGTTGTATGATTGAGGACTATTTCTGCCTGCTGTTAGTTCGCTGACTACAAATTGACATTGCTAATAAAGTACGATGCACGTTTCTACAGATGGCATTGAATTATTCACAGTTTTGAAGAAAGGTCTTTTGTCTTCTCCAGAAGGAAGACATGCACACAATTAATGACAACTTGGAGTTTTTCTTCGCTTTTATTTAATGGAATTCACTGTGATCTTTGAAGATGAGGCTTGAAACTCCTTGTAAATAAAACATTTCTATGTTCCCTGCTGCTTAGTAATTCAGTAGCAATTCGTAATAATTTGAGCCTTGCTGCAGGTGTTTGATTTTCTATTAATATATTTGAATAAAAGTCATGCAATACAAGACTACAGATGAATTTAACTTTCTGAACATACTTGTTCAGAGGCAGTGCTGTAAGGTGAAGGAATTGTCGCGACTGCCTCCAGAGGTACCGAGACCCAACCTGATGAAATGGCCTTTTCTGGTCCCTGCAACAACAACAACAACTTGCATTTATATAGCACCTTTAACGTAGTAAAATGTCCCAAGATGGTTCACAGGAGCATTATCAAACAAAAATTGACACCAAGCCAGGTAAGGAGATATTAGGGCAGGTGACCAAAAGCTTGGTCAAAGATGTAGGTATTAAGGAGAGTCTTAAAGGAGGAGAGAGAGGCGGAGAGGTTTAGGGAGGGAATTCCAGAGCTTGGGGCCTAGACGGCTGAAAGCACGCCCGCCAATGATGGGGTGAAGGAAGTTGGGGATGCACAAGAGGCCAGAGTTGAAGGAACGCAGAGTTCTCGGAGAATTGTAGGGATAGGGAGAAGCAAGGCCATGGAGGCATTGGTGGACTGGGCGCCAATGTAGGTCAGCGAGCACAGGGTTGATGGATGAACAGGACTTGATGAGGGTTAGGATACGGACAGCAGAGGTTTGGATGAGAGCCAGGAGTACAAGGGCAGCAATGTAAGAATTGCCTTCAGTGGCACTATCCGCCATTTTTTTTCTGTCTGCAGGCAGGGCTGAGGGCTCAGCCAGTCTGCGCAGTCCAAGAATGCGTGTTCCTTGGCCCGTATAGATCTTCCCCAGCAACTACAAACCGAGATGATTTTTAGACAACTGTACATGTAGTGGTTTAGAAACATAGGAACAAAGAAACTGGAGTAGACCTTTCAGTCCCTCGAGTCTATTCCGCCATTCAATTAGATCATGGCTGATCTATATGATAACTTCATATACCTGCCTTGGTTCCAAAACCCTTAATATCCTCGCCCAACAAAATTCTATCTATCTCAGTTTTGAAATTTTCAATTGTCGCCCAGCCCCAACAGCTTTTTGTGGGAGAGAGCTCCAGAATTCCACTACCCTGTTTGTTCCTTCCCGCGTTGCGGAATCGTTCCTGCAATATAAATGAGGGCAGATTTCACACTGGCACTGTTACCGGTGTATTGTCGGGTGACACAATTGTACAGTAATGAGCATCACCATAAGAAGCAGCTGAATTACAGCCATAATGATATAATCACTCCAAATCCTTTGGCTGGTGAATGTACTTCCTCATCTTAATTTGGCTCCTTCACACCGTCAAACTCTAACTAGACAAGACAATTCTCCTGTGGTAAACGGAATAGTCAAAAATGAAACTTTTTTGATATATAATTTTTTTAAAATCAATGGAAAAAAATGTAATAAAAAAAGGAAGTTCGTAATTATTTTGAACACTTTTGATTTTGTAAGCAATTTGGACAGTTGGGACATCTTCCTGCTGTCAGCTGTGACTGAACAGGTTGTAGCTTTTCTGCAGCTTTTACAGTACACAGATGGTCAATCGTTACCCTGGAAACTGCAGGCTAGAATGAACCTGATTTCATTCTAATTGCCACCTCTGGCAGTTTCACTAGAAGAAGGGTGTGTATTTGTTGCAGTGGTGGCTGTGATTCTTGGCCCTGTGGCATCTATATCTTACCATCGTCAAGAAGAAATTACTTCATTGAGCTGTCTTTGGAGTCTCAAGTGCTGCGGCTTGAAGCTGTGGGCTTTCTTGTTTTTTTTTCACGAGCTGTGTATGAATCTGATCGAACGATAGTGGGTAAATGAACCACCCAGTGTGGCAGTGAGCCATACAGAATAGGAGGTTTGATCCTTGATCTGTGCTGAGTTAACTGACCTCTGCTGAGGTGGCTGTTGGAATGCGACTACACCTTAGTGCCCCCAGCGTTCTTGCTCCTGATCGCTATCCGGTGAAACCATGGTGGAAAGTGCTTGCGGATGACAGGCCCAGGCTCGCTGTGACGTTCCCCCTCCACGCTTGGTGAAATAACCTTTTAGCAAACTAGGCAGGGCACCCATGGGTTGCCAGCATCCATGAACCCAAATCCCAGCATGAGTCGGCAGCGGTTTTTGTTACCGCACAACGGAAATAATTTTCCACTATTTACCCTCTCAGCCCTTCCGTAATGTTAAAAGTTCTGTTTTGGTTCCTTCTCCACACCAAACATTGATACAAAAACTCACTTATGTCAAACTGGTTGAGACCCTGTGTAATTCTGTTTGTCAATTCATCTGTTCCACGCCTCATGTAGAATTGGTTCGTGTGTATCCTGTTGGAATGAACAAATTAAATGCTAGACAAATAATGGTATTCTTTCATATGCCTTCTACCTGCAATTATTTGTAAATACAGCTTCATATTATAATTAATGGTGGCCAGTGTTTGTATGGTAAAATGAAGCAGGGCATTGCCAAATGAACATTTTCATCTGGCAGGCATTGAGCCATGGACAGTGTATTTCCAGAATGGAGCCGCCTGAATGCGACCTGGTCCAAACATTGCAGGATGTGATTTTTCCAAAGAAAATAAAGGCCAGGTTGGTTTTTGCACATGGGTTAGATATCCAGAGTACGGGTGACATGCTTTTTATCCTTTTGGTTAGTTTTTGTACTTGTACTCTGTCCTTGTAATCCTGGCTCTCATCCACAAGGTGATAGATGCCACTGCTGGGGAATGGATGATGTTTCCATCGGAACTATGCTAGGCAAAAAAAAGACCAAGTCCATCTAGTTCGCGTTCTACCATCCTGGTAATCACATGATACAATGATAATGGAGTTGTTGACTAATCATGGCAATCAATCTCTATCAATTGTTGTACAACAGACCCAGACAGGAGGTGAGGAAAACCCCCAGTGCTGGAAACCTTCGGGAATCATAGGCCCAAAATCATCTGTTTTGCCCAAGCATGCTACACTCACCACATGTCCTGTCTCAAATTACTCATACACTGTATCCCCAAATCTTGTTTTTTCAAAGAAATCTAATTTGCATTTGAATGCTTCCAACTTCTTCCTAGGCAGCCTATTCCATAGATTTACCACTCATTCACTGAAATAATGGCCCCGATATTTACGGGGAGATGGGGAAAGAGGCCGAAAAAGGCCGAAGATCCCGGCAAGGCCGGGGAAGGGGAGCTCCTGCCGAACTTAACTGTAGGTCCTCATTAACAATTTTTTGCTCCATTTCTCACCTGGCAGCTGGCCAAAATGGACAGCCTGGCTGGTGAGCAGGAGGGAACACCAGCAGCAGGAGGCCGCAGCCGAGGACCCTTGGGGGCAGTCCCCGGCAATTGGGAGGTCAGAGAGGCCCGGGGTCGGGGCTGGGGGGAGGGAGGCCCACGGTCGTGGCTGGGGGGAGGGAGGCCCGTGGTCGTGGCTGGGGTGGGGGGAGGGGCTCGCGGTCGGGGCCGGTGGGGGGGGGGGGAGGCCCGCGGTCGGGGCCGGTGGTGGGGGGAGGCCCGCGGTCGGGGCCGGTGGTGGGGGGAGGCCCGCGGTCGAGGCTGGTTAGGGGGGGGGGGGAGTCCCGCGATCGGGGCCGGTGGTGGGGGGAGGCCCTCGATCGGGGCTGGTTGGGGGGGGGGGGGGGGAGGCCCGCGATCGGGGCTGGTTGGGGGGGGGGAGGACCGCGGTCGGGGCTGGGTCGGGGGGGGGGAGGCCCGCGGTCGGGGCTGGGTGGGGGGGGGGAGGCCCGCGGTCGGGGCTGGGTGGGGGGGGGGGGGAGGCCCGCGGTCGGGGCTGGGTGGGGGGAGGCCCATGGTCGGGGCTTAGGGAGGGGTTGGAGGGGAGGAGAGGCCCGCAGTCAGGGCTGGTGGAGTGGAGGGGAGAAAGAGGCCCACGATCAGGACTGGGGGAGGTTGGAGGGGGAAGAGGCCCGCCATCGGGGCTGGTGGGGTGGAGGGGGGAAGAGACCCGCGATCGAGACTGCGGGAGGAGGGTGGATGGGCTGAAGGCTTCCATGAGGTGCCAGGGGGGAGCCCTCCTGATCCACGAGACACTTACCGTGTGGAGCCAGCAGCTCCCACTTTCCCAACCACTGGGAAACCGGTGTAGCAGCAGTAAAATTTAAACCGGGCTCCCAATACACTGTGGGAACCCGATTTAAATATGTTAATTAAGTGTCCCGTCTCCCCACGGCAGGAAATTCTGATGCCCAGATATCCGCCGCTGTAAAAAGGGCAGTGGGGGTGTGTTAGGGTTCCGTTCCCCGTATTTAATTCTAACCCCACCCCTGACCCTTTCTCACCCATCGTGGGGAGAGGGTTAATATTGAGGCCAATGTTTCTGCAGATTAGTTTTGAATTTACCCCCCATCAAGTGCAGGCTGTGTCCTCTGGATTTACTGTTCTGGGCAAGGTGAAACAGCTTGTCATGGTCTACATTATCTAGTCCCATTAGAATCCTAAAAACAGTTATCATATCACTTCTCAACCATATTTTCTCCAAGGGAACATGCCCAATTTACGTAATCACCTGCCATAATCCAATCCCTCCATCCCCTCAAAAATTCTAGTTGCTCTCTTCTGTATCCTTTCAATAGCTGCAGTATCCTTTCTGTAATAAGGCAGCAAGAACTGTTCACAGTATTCTACATGCAGTTGCACCAATGATTCATAAATTGGCAAGATTACCTCACGATTTCGACCGTTTGATATATCCCAACATCTGATTTGCTTTACTCACTGCCACCAAACATTGTTGCAAATGCTTCAATTTGTTGAAATTCAGGACCCCCAGATCTCTCTCATTTTCAATGCACATTATTTTCTTTCCATGTAAGTAAGAGTCTTTTCCTGGATTCTTTGTCCCCATGTGAAGGCACTTTGCATTTTCTACACTGAATTTCATCTGCCACCTGTCAGTCCAATTCCCAAGTATATTCAAATATCCCTGTAGTTTTTCCTGTTCAGCCTTGTAGTCTACCACCTTCATCAGCTTTGTGTCATCTCCAAATTTAACTACTGTGCTTGTGACTCCACCTCCAGATAATTTATGAAGATATCAAACAAAAGAGGTCCCAAAACAGACCCCCGTGTGACCCCTACTGGTAACATTTTCCCAGACTGAAGACAATCCCTGTACCACCACCCTCTGGGTTCCATTGGTCAACCAATTACTCATCCATTTAAAAATATTTCCATTAATTCCCGCTGTTCTTTATTTTCAGTACTAGCCTTTCCAGAGGAACTGTATGAAAGGCTTTACTGAAATCCAAGTACACCACGTCCACTGCTTTACCCATATCCAGCTCCTTTATCACACCCTCAAAGAAAACCGGGAAGTTAGATTGGCAGGACCTCCCCTTCATGAACCCATATTGGCCATCTTTGGCCACCAATTATCACCATTGAGCACTTCAAGGTGAGGTTTAGGATGGCTTAGATCAGGCTCAATGTTAATCTGAAAAGGAGTAGAGTGTGATGGCTGCATTTAGCTGCTTGGCTTGTCCACACTGAAAATGGTGGCACAAGTATGGCAGCAGCAGTTAATGCTCTACTTCAAGTTCATCATTAATTTACATTTGAAGTGGCAAGGCAGGCCTATGTGTGGCTGTTAAGGGTTTTGACACCCAAGCACTTAAGTGTAATATGTCACTGCTCATGTCTAATTTACAGCCAGTGGTAAGGTAATATAACATTTCGGGTAATCATGAAAATAAATCAGCTGAACAAGAAATGATCCACTTGACCTTCAGCAGGTCATAATTTATTTTTGCTGAGATCAGAGGGAAAATTGCAGGAATTATTTTAAGGAGCCTGAGTTTGATACTGAAATAAGAAGAGCTATCATTTGGAAGAGGCAGTTAACGGGGATCCAGATCCCATTGTGCCAAAAATAGTTAGTGTCAAGATGTCCTCCCCATGGTTTTTAATTGGCATATTGAATCTGGTAGAATGGGAGTATTGCCAGTTCTTCTAATAATGATATGAAATAATGAATATTCCTTTTAAAAAAAAAATAAGAGGGAGAGGAGCACTGAGTGGTGCTGTAGATTCGTCAATGTCCTTTCACCTCTAGGGCCTGGATTTGAGTCCAGACTGATGGGGAAAGTCTCCTGTTGCCTTCTGCTTGTGAGGATCCCACATGAAATGAGTTTGGACAGCCTTGGTCCATTTCTGAGTGGTTACAGCAAAAAAATCTCCTAGTTTGGCATTAAATGACCAATCTAAATTTGCTATACCTACGCTGGAAAGTGCTTGAAGGGTTAGCGTAAAGTAGGGTTGTCAACTGTGGTTGGACGTGTCCCTGGAGGTTTCATCACATTGGTCCTCTGCCTCCAACTACCTCACCCGGTCAAACAGCCTAGTTATAATTAATAAACAAAAGTGTTCAAAGAAAATGAAAATAGAAACACAATTGTTTTTAATGGCCCTTTAATTTTTCTCCTGGGTTGCCCGCAGAGGTATCCTGGAGATTAATCTTTAAGTTGCTGCATTTGCGCATTGATTGCCCATTAAACTTGCCACAAAAAGTTAGGGTTGGTTCTTAACAGCGTAAGTACCTTTTTAATGAGGTGATTTATGTTCCTGCAATGCCACTCAACCTCTCCGGCCCAGAAAGGGAACAATTGAAACTGTGGAGTCTCATTCCTACAGATAGTAAATTATTGTTAGAGATTTTCAAAATTTAAAATTTGAAATTTTTTTTGTTACTTTGCCTTTCTGTCTTTTTTTCTCTCTCTTAATCTAATCTTTCTTTCCCTCCCTTTATTTCTGTTTCTGAACCTGATTTGGCTCTAATTCACCCTCTTTCTCTGTCGTTCCTCTGGCTTTTATTGCTAGGGGGATAGAATATAAAAACAAGGAGGTATTGCTGCAGTTATATAAGGTATTGGTGAGACCGCACCTGGAATACTGCATACAGTTTTGGTCTCCATACTTAAGAAAAGACATACTTGCTCTCGAGGCAGTACAAAGAAGGTTCACTCGGTTAATCCCGGGGATGAGGGGGCGGACATATGAGGAGAGGTTGAGTAGATTGGGACTCTACTCATTGGAGTTCAGAAGAATGAGAGGCGATCTTATTGAAACATATAAGATTGTGAAGGGTCTTGATCGGGTGGATGCAGTAAGGATGTTCCCAAAGATGGGTGAAACTAGAACTAGGGGGCATAATCTTAGAATAAGGGGCTGCTCTTTCAAAACTGAGATGAGGAGAAACGTCTTCACTCAGAGGGTGGTAGGTCTGTGGAATTTGCTGCCCCAGGAAGCTGTGGAAGCTACATCATTAGATAAATTTAAAACAGAAATAGACAGTTTCCTAGAAGTAAAGGGAATTAGAGGTTATGGGGAGCGGGCAGGAAATTGGACATGAAGCTGAGTTCGGATCGGTCAATGCCCTGTGGGTGGCGGAGAGGGCCCAGGGGCTGTGTGGCCGGGTCCTGCTCCGACTTCTTGTGTTCTTTAGATTTGTGGTTGGGATCAGATCAGCCATGATCTTATTGAATGGCGGAGCAGGCTCGAGGGGCCGATTGGCCTACTCCTGCTCCAATTTCTTATGTTCTTATGTTCTTATGTTCTTCTCAATCTTTAAATCTCATTGGTTAAGGAGATAGGCTGTTGGTCCTGTCATTCATCAAGGCCCCAGATGCCCTGTTGCCCTCGCCATGCCGTTATCAGCTTGCACTTACCAAGTAAAACATTTTTGAGCTGAAGGGTGAGGGAAAAAGTCTAACTAACGGGGCACACCGTGAGATGCCCCGCTCCAGCAAATTCTGGGCCAATATATCTGGATGTCCATGATGGTATAACTGCTGCCTTTCTTCCTCACTTCATCGTTCTGTCTGGTCTTTCTTGCTCATACTCTATAAATTCCTTTGGCGAAATCCAACATTGCTGCCAGTGTTTTACCCAAGACTATGCTGATCTTAACCTGCACAACAGGACCGTGTGGAATGTAATTCCTAACGACGCTTTCTTTCTGCCTCAGTTTTTAAATCTCTGTTCTGTTGACTAGATTCAAACCGGTCACCAAGAAACCAGCGTTTATTGATTTTGTGTAATTATGGTCACTGTTGCAGATGAAGCTTGACTGACAAATGAGGAATCAATGTTACAACATGGCAGGCAAACAACAGACCAACAACTTATATATTAATGATTTCCTGAGGAATTTTTCTGTCATTACAATGCACTGGTTTTATTCACAATACCATTGCCTCTTGTTGGCATTCTGAAGTATGTTGTAGTAACAGCGTAGTCAGTTTTCAGAACTGAATTGCACTTGAATAATAGAGCAGGGTGGAAACCTTATCCAAAGTCTTTCCCTTTCTGCTTTTCTCCCATATGATTAGACATACTGAGAGATATGAACAGATATTTGCATGCTTTATTTTGGAGAGGGCATTGAAATGACCTCTTGAGGCGGCCTCCGGGAAAGCTCATGTCTTTGTAGAATGTTTCATATCAGAACTATGTTCATAGTAATTCAGCATAAATGAATACTAAATGACGATCTTGCTCAGAGGGGACGCAGGAGTGGTCGGTGTGGGAAATAAAAAAAAATTGACGCAAAATGGCAGGGATTAAACATCTAAGGTGGGGGTGAAGACTCGCCGTTGGGGTAGAGTGTAGCCTTGTATTTAACCTGCCCTGAGCTCAGGAGTATTTGATGCTGGCACTGGGCAGCAAAGAAGGTGACCACTTGTCCCATCATGTTTGTACTGGTGTAGCTCTTCATGTTGAGCTATCTACTCCAATCCCCCAATAACGTACCTTCCACAGTGTACAAACCTTATCTCCTTTCCAAAGGGTATATATGTTCAATATCTGTCACTATCATTATCTGTGTCACTATCATTATCATTATCCAGGAAATAGAATAATGAAGAACTTTCAATTTCCTATAGCGCATGTCAAGTTTATTTTTATCCTATTTTCCAAATGTTGGTAATATGTAGATGGGGAACAGGGACTCTGAGATTTATGATCAATCTATTGAGACAAAGATTTGTGTTTCAGGAACATCTTCTGGGAGGCTGGAGGAAGCTAGAAGGAGGACTGATTCATAAGGCACTGAGTGACCCAGAAAAAGTGACGCACAGGCAGACACTTGTCCAACTGTTGGCCCAGGCTCTTGGCCTAGCAGGATCCAGTAATTCCACAGATGGCTATGACCCAGTGGCACTTGCTGGAGAGATGGAGGTAAAGTAATGGAAGGACAATTCAATGGTCAGACTTGCATGTGTTAAAACCAACATTCGATTTCTAGAATTTAAAGTTACAAATTGAATACTGCAGCAGATTCTATCTGTGGCTATCTTTGGGAGTTGTATAGAAGGCATGATGGATTATGTTACTTCTCTGCAAAAGAGAAAGCTATGACAACCTATAATAATTCCACGATTATGTGGATCAGAGTATATTGAAGGACTAATATACATTGGTTATAGATAGGGCAAGTGACTTGACATGTCACGACTTCTGTGAAATTCCACACTTACCCCTGCACAGAGCAGTTTGCTGCCTCACTGCTGCAATTTGCCTAAAATGTCTTGGGAGGCAGTAATAATGCTGGGATCTGAGCAATAACAAATCATTTAATGCAACAAATCACTTGCCCTAGTTACAGAGCCATATATCAACCAATATCTGTAAGTCAAGTAGTTTCCTGATGACTGGAGGCTTAACCCTGCGGATAAATTGTACTGAGGGTTTGTTGAGGTTTATTTACCTGTCACAGCACCAGATTTTTAATTCATCACAAATCTGTAACCTTAAATGATCCTCTTCCCCTCCATTACTTCAGAATACAAAATGTGAGTTTGCTGTTCTTTTGGTAACTTCTTCCTCCAAACCTAATCACTTGTTTTTGTATAACATGAAGAGAATATCTCAGAACACTTGATGGGGGGAAAGTGCATGATGAGCGGGGAGAGACTGAATGCATGGTTGAAAAGATGGGCTTCTAGAAGTCTTTTGAAAGCAGGAATAAATGAAATGTGGTTCAACGATCGGCCTCAAATGTTTGATTGGAGAGTTGGGGGAGAGGAGTAATCTGGAGCGAGGGGAACGGAGAGTGTAACTGGTCTGAATGGCTAGAGAATTCCCAGATGGGGAGGGGTGAGCCTGTGAAGCAATTTGAAAAGAGAGCAAGGATCTTGGTTGATTTTCTGAGCCACAGGGAGCCGATGGAGTTGGGCATGGACGGGAGTGTGAGGTGCGCAGGACTTTGTGTAGTATGGGTTTGTGGGACTCTGTGTAGGAGGGAGTGATGGGTGTGTGGGATTCTGTGTAGGAAAGGGTGATGGGTGTGTGGGATTCTGTGTAGGAAAGGGTGATGGATGTGTGGGATTCTGTGTAGGAAAGGGTGATGGATGTGTGGGATTCTGTGTAGGAGAGGGTGATGGGTGTGTGGGATTCTGTGTAGGAAAGGGTGATGGATGTGTGGGATTCTGTGTAGGAGAGGGTGATGGGTGTGTGGGATTCTGTGTAGGAGAGGGTGATGGGTGTGTGGGATTCTGTAGGAGGGAGTGATGGGTGTGTGGGATTCTGTGTAGGAGAGGGTGATGGGTGTGTGGGATTCTGTGTAGGAGAGGGTGATGGGTGTGTGGGATTCTGTGTTGGAGAGGGTGATGGGTGTGTGGGATTCTGTGTAGGAGAGGGTGATGGGTGTGTGGGATTCTGTGTTGGAGAGGGTGATGGGTGTATGGGATTCTGTGTTGGAGAGGGTGATGGGTGTGTGGGATTCTGTGTTGGAGAGGGTGATGGGTGTGTGGGATTCTGTGTAGGAGAGGGTGATGGGTGTGTGGGATTCTGTGTAGGAGAGGGTGATGGATGTGTGGGATTCTGTGTAGGAGAGGGTGATGGATGTGTGGGATTCTGTGTAGGAGAGGGTGATGGGTGTGTGGGATTCTGTGTAGGAGAGGGTGATGGATGTGTGGGATTCTGTGTAGGAGAGGGTGATGGATGTGTGGGATTCTGTAGGAGGGAGTGATGGGTGTGTGGGATTCTGTGTTGGAGAGGATGATGGGTGTGTGGGATTCTGTGTAGGAGAGGGTGATGGATGTGTGGGATTCTGTAGGAGAGGGTGATGGGTGTGTGGGATTCTGTGTTGGAGAGGATGATGGGTGTGTGGGATTCTGTGTAGGAGAGGGTGATGGGTGTGTGGGATTCTGTGTAGGAATGGGTGATGGGGGCGTGGGATTCTGTAGGAGGGAGTGATGGGTGTGTGGGATTCTGTGTAGGAGAGGGTGATGGGTGTGTGGGATTCTGTGTTGGAGAGGGTGATGGGTGTGTGGGATTCTGTGTAGGAAAGGGTGATGGGGGCGTGGGATTCTGTAGGAGGGAGTGATGGATGTGTGGGATTCTGTGTAGGAATGGGTGATGGGGGCGTGGGATTCTGTAGGAGAGGGTGATGGGTGTGTGGGATTCTGTAGGAGAGGGTGATGGATGTGTGGGATTCTGTGTAGGAGAGGGTGATGGATGTGTGGGATTCTGTAGGAGAGGGTGATGGGTGTGTGGGATTCTGTGTTGGAGAGGATGATGGGTGTGTGGGATTCTGTGTAGGAGAGGGTGATGGGTGTGTGGGATTCTGTGTAGGAATGGGTGATGGGGGCGTGGGATTCTGTAGGAGGGAGTGATGGGTGTGTGGGATTCTGTGTAGGAGAGGGTGATGGGTGTGTGGGATTCTGTGTTGGAGAGGGTGATGGGTGTGTGGGATTCTGTGTAGGAAAGGGTGATGGGGGCGTGGGATTCTGTAGGAGGGAGTGATGGATGTGTGGGATTCTGTGTAGGAATGGGTGATGGGGGCGTGGGATTCTGTAGGAGAGGGTGATGGGTGTGTGGGATTCTGTGTAGGAGAGGGTGATGGGTGTGTGGGATTCTGTGTTGGAGAGGATGATGGGTGTGTGGGATTCTGTGTAGGAGAGGGTGATGGGTGTGTGGGATTCTGTGTTGGAGAGGATGATGGGTGTGCGGGATTCTGTGTAGGAGAGGGTGATGGGTGTGCAGAACTCTGTAGGAGTAGGTGATGGGTGTGTGGGACTCTGTAGGGATGGGTGTGTGGGATTCTGTGTAGGAAAGGGTGATGGGTGTGTGGGATTCTGTGTAGGAGAGGGTGATAGGTGTGTGGGATTCTGTGTAGGAGAGGGTGATGGGTGTGCAGAACTCTGTAGGAGTAGGTGATGGGTGTGTGGGACTCTGTAGGAATGGGTGATGGGTGTGTGGGATTCTGTGTAGGAGGGAGTGATGGGTGTGTGGGATTCTGTGTAGGAGGGAGTGATGGGTGTGTGGGATTCTGTGTAGGAGAGGGTGATGGGTATGTGGGATTCTGTAGGAGAGGGTGATGGGTGTGTGGGATTCTGTAGGAATGGGTGATGGGGGCGTGGGATTCTGTAGGAGGGAGTGATGGGTGTGTGGGATTCTGTGTAGGAGGGAGTGATGGGTGTGTGGGATTCTGTGTCGGAGGAAGTGATGGGTGTGTGGGATTCTGTAGGAGAGGGTGATGGGTGTGTGGGATTCTGTAGGAGAGGGTGATGGGTGTGTGGGATTCTGTAGGAGAGGGTGATGGGTGTGTGGGATTCTGTAGGAATGGGTGATGGGGGCGTGGGATTCTGTAGGAGGGGGTGATGGGTGTGGGGGACTCTGTGTAGGAGAGGGTGATGGGTGTGTGGGATTCTGTAGGAATGGGTGGTGGGTGCGTGGGATTCTGTAGGAGGGGGTGATGGGTGTGTGGCATTCTGTGTAGGAGAGGATAATGGGTGTGTGGGACTCTGCAGCAGTGGGGTGACTGGTGTGTGAGACTCTATGCAGGAGGAGACTGAGACCAGAAGGGTTTCGGATAAGCTGTAGTTTATGGAAGGCGGAGGCAGGGAGATTGGGTGGGAAAACATTTCCCTACATTATAACAGTGACTGCACTTCAAAAGTACTTCATTGGCTGTGACGCGCTTTGGGACGTCGAAAGGTCGAGGAAGGCAGTTAGTTGTACATCATCAGAATCCTCTACTCTGAAAGCAATTGCATCTCCATCTGATGTGGTTTGAGGAGTTGTTGGTTTCTGTTGGACATAGTATGTTTTATGGGCAAAATATTGACTGCCTCTCTTGTTTTGCGCCAGATGTAGGACACCCTTCCACTACAGTCGCGAGTTTACTTTATTCAAAAATTGAAGTCTTCCAATGAGGCCATGGATATTGTTTTCTCTCCTAAGTTCTAATTTATGATTAGTGTGCCATCTTGGACAGATAGTTACTATCTGCTTCCACATGGCCATGTTCTTCATTTCTTATCATCAGTATACTCCAGCTAGTCAATTTTCAGCACGCACAGGAAGATTGATGTACGGTTGTCTTTGTTTCGCACCCATGATTAGATAGGCCCGTTCATTCAGTCACAGCCTGGTGCTTCCTAACTTTCTGTAGTTCATGTGGAAGAGATTTTCAATGTGATACTGCCTGCTCATCTGTTCAATTAACACTGGCAGCAAGACCATGCTTGGGGTTTGTGAGTGTGCAGTTCCTCCAAAGTCATCTTTGTGACTTCAACTATCCTGATTGTGGACCTACCCCCAGTGTTCTCAGAATGGAGAGGTTGTCCAGCCCAGCAATGGGCTGGACAACCTGTGCACTGATGGGCTGAGAGGACCAGCATCTGTATTCTAATACATTGTAAGTTGCAGTTAATTTGGCCTTTTAGAACAGTTGGTCCAGTAAATTTGCTAACCACAAGTGAGAGCACTGAGAAAGTTTTTGAAACAATCACTTTTGGAAGGATGAGTGACTGGGTGGTTATCAGTCAGTCATTTAACTTCTGGGGCCTGGATTTAAATTCAACCCAGACTGATTGAAGTAGAGTGAGTTTGGACTGCCCTAGGCCTTTATGTCTACACTAAAGGGCTTAGTGCCACTGGTCACTCCCTAGGATCAGGCTTATACCTTATCTGCCCGCTATCTAGTTATACAGTAGTGTGACTTGGAAACCATAACAGTAAAACTCTTCTTTGCACGTCCTGGATACTGTAATCTTGCACATGTCCCATGCGCCTTTCTCCTATTTTGCGGATAAGCACTCTGGTGTAACGAGGCCAATTGTAAACCACCACATTGGTTTATAATACATGAATGAGCAGAATACTGTTTTCACAGTGAGTTTTACCGATTTCCTATCACTCCTTGTAATACCAAAAATAATAAACTTTACAAACTTTGCCCTTGAGTGGCACTAACTTTGAAAGTGAGTCCACTCTGTTTCTCTCTTGAGCTGTTCCAGACACAAACCCCTTGCAGATTATCTTTTTTTTCCACAGAAGGAGCGGAAGCCAAAAGGTTAACCTCTGCTCCTTCGCCGGCTTTCTGTGTTGACAGATAGGCTCACCAAGCTGCCAATCAAAACTAACACCTCAAATGAGGAACTCCTCCCGCCCCCTTGGTCATGGCAACAACATTTTCTGGCCAGCTAAGCCCTTGGTGTGCTCAATTAATGAGAGTCAGTCTAACATTACATGTATGAATAACTTGAGGAGTTGCTGGTGGAGAATCATTGTTATCTCAAACTTATCTGGTATGCGAGAAACACAAATCCTGTTAACCGCTTGTCTGGTATCCCCAGCTGATGGACGTAGTGGATTCCTGGGATTTAACCTCTTGTGATCCAAATTTAACTTCATAGTAACATTGTAATGTAACAATAGGTTAAAAATAAATCTCTAAATATAACAGCCTGATCAGCAAGAGTTCTTGGGTAATAGACTTCCCAAAAAGTGAAGAAAAAGGAAGGGATGCATAAATATTACGGAGAGTCAGAATCGGAGTGGGGAGAGAGTGAGAAACAGAAGTGAAGGAGTACAGCAAAGAAAAACAAAAGTAAAGAACGACGAGAGAGATGCAGAAGTGGGCCTCGGTTTAATGTCTCATCCAAAAGACGGCACCTCCAACCGTGCAGCACTTCCTTAGTACTGCACTGGAGTGTCAGCTTGGGTTACGTGCTCAAGTCTCTGGAATGGGGCTTGAACCAACAGCCTTCTGACTCAGAGGCGAGGGTGCTACCAACGAGCCGTGACTGACACGTGTGATAGAAGTGTCTGTGCTAATGATTTATTGCTTTTGCTTTCGTGACCATTGTTGCAAGAGGAAACGATGGCAAGTCCTACAGCCCCAAAAAGGGAAAGAAAGAGAAATACAGACGAGGGAGAATAAGAAAGAGGAAAGCAGGACCATACATTAATGCCACCTGGTCGTCCCTTACAACCCATGTAACAGATGCACCTTGCTGCTTTACACCCTGTTTGGTTTTGCTCGGAGGCAACGGATCAGGTGTATGGCTTTTGACCGAAAAGTCTTCCATGAACAGCTCTGATTCACCCACTGCGTCGAAGAGTGTCAGCAGGCAGGTCCATGCTTGCAAATTCTTCAATCATCTCAGACCTCACGCCATTGAGGGTAAGACGAGGGAAACTCAGAGGATTTGTCAACAGATACCATTGTTTCAGGATGTGGCCTCGTCCATGTTGGAAGAGATAGGGGAAACTTGGACCTCCTGCCAACCCTTTCTGGGGATGCTAAGAGCATCAGCAGCACTTGTGATTTTGCGAACAATTTATTGACTTTGCGTTGTACTGTAGGTGATTCACTGGGGATAGAAAAAGAAGATTTGCATTTCCATAGCGCCTTTCTCGACCTAAGGACGTCCCAAAGAGCTTTACAGCCAATTACATACTTTTTAAAGTATAGTCACTGTTGTAATGTAGGAAACATGGCAGCCAATTTGCACACAGCAAGATCCCACAAACAGCAATGTGATAATTACCAGATAATCGTTTTTGTAATGTTGGTTGAGGGATTAATATTGGCCAGGACATCGGGGACTGAGCCACAGCTAACTCCTAGGGAGAGGGAGAGAAGAATTGTCTTCTATCCTTGTGAATGACATGCATTAAAACAATCATGCAAAATCAATAAGTCATCAGCGAAGTCATGAATGTTGGTAACAGTGCGCTGATCGAGATCAGGGGCCAAGGAAGAGGGGTGGATATTGGGGTTACAGTACGATTCTGCAGTTCAGTTTCTTAAATGTGGTGAATTTCTCTTGGTGCCTGAATTGTGGCTATAGCTTCTCCAAGATTATCCATGATATTTATTTATTATTTCCCTGGACTGAGCTGTGTGAATCCTAAGCGTTTGTGACATTGCTGCAGCCGCCATCTCACTTTCTCCGGGCACTATTCACTGACGAATATGTTTGGAAGAGAAAATGCTGACGTTATTTCGCAGAGCTGATTTAGTTGACCATGGTACAACGCTGCAGTGCAGTCTCTTCCCCAATGCATTAACTTGATTGCTGGCTCAGTGAATCTAGCATCAGCACCGTTACTGCTCTTGCTTGGGACGGCAGGCCAGTTGCTACAAAGATAGAAGTGATGAGTAATTCTGACATCCTATTTCCAACTTCCTTGCCACCTGGAAACTTTTGGCCAGCTTCCAGGCCAAGTTTCCTTACCCCAGCCCTTTAAAAGCTGACTACATGAAAACAAGTAGTTACTTGGACTTTTGTAACATAAGCTGCAGGTTTATTGGCGGAAAAAAGAAACAAGTATCATAGGGTCATAGAGTTATACAGCACGGATAGAGGCCCTTCGGCCCATCGTGTCCGCGCCGGCCATCAGCCCTGTCTACTCTAATCCCATATTCCAGCATTTGGTCCGTAGCCTTGTATGCTTTTGCATTTCAAGTGCTCATCCAAATGCTTCTTGAATGTTGTGAGGGTTCCTGCCTCCACAACCCTTTCAGACAGTGAGTTCCAGACTCCAACCACCCTCTGGGTGAAAAAGTTCTTTCTCAAATCCCCTCTAAACCTCCCGCCTTTTACCTTGAATCTATGTCCCCTTGTTATCGAACCCTCAACGAAGGGAAAAAGCTCCTTAGTATCCATCCTATTTGTGCCCCTCATAATTTTGTACACCTCAATCATGTCCCCCCTCAGCCTCCTCTGCTCCAAGGAAAACAAACCCAATCTTCCCAGTCTCTCTTCATAGCTGAAGCGCTCCAGCCCTGGTAACATCCTGGTGAACCTCCTCTGCACCCTCTCCAAAGCGATCACATCCTTCCTGTAGTGTGGCGACCAGAACTGCACACAGTACTCCAGCTGTGGCCTAACCAGTGTTTTATACTACATGGTACATGGAAGCTTGAATGTTGAAGGAACGGAATTTCGCTGAGGGAGTTTGGGGGCATGTGCTTCAGAAAGTTTTGAATTTTTACATTGAAATGATCAGTTCTGCAGCTCTTATCCTAACTCGCACCAACTCCTGTTCAGCCATCTTCCCTGTGCTCGCTGACCTACATTGGCTTCCGGGCTGGCAATGACTTGAATTTAAAATTCTCACCCTTGTTTTCAAATCCCTCCATGGCCTCACCCCTCCCTATCTCTGTAACCTCCTCCAGTGCTACAAAGATCTGAGATCTTTTGCAATCATTCAATTCTGGCCTCTTGCGCATCCCCGATTTTCATCGCCCCACCATTGGCAGCTGTGCCTTAAGCTGCCTAGGCCCTAAGCTCTGGAATTCCATCCCTAAGCCTCTCTGCCTCTCTACCTTTCTCTCCTCCTTTAAGACGCTCCTTAAAACTTACCTCTTTGACCACCTGTCCAAATATCTCCTTTTTTTTAGTTTAAAAAGAAGAAAAACTAGATTGACAATTGGATTTTCAGTTGACTAACCAAACCATCAGTTGCCACAAAGTTACCTCAACAGTGACTCTCCCACAACCAACCCCAGTTCACAGAGACACTGGCTCAATTTTAGCCCCCAAAATTGGGTGGATTGGAGGGGACGGGTGGCAGACAAAATTGATGTTTTTGGGAGCGGGCAGACATCCTGGCTAGAACCCGCCCATTTTTGTATTGGACTCAGGCAAATCTGTGTGCGTGCGCACAGCAGTCACCAGGAAGTCCCGCCCCCCCTTAAACCCGGTGGGCGGATACTTAAAGGGGCAATGTACCTAATTGAGGTACTTAAGGTACTTTATATTTTGTGTATTGGACACTTAAAATGATTTTAACCTTACCTGGGCGGCTTTCCCATCGTTTCCGATTCACGCCTGGTGAAAGCAGGTGGGAAGGGCCGGATCAATAAAAAAAATACACCAAATAAATTAAATTAAAACGGCATTTTCCATTGTCAAAAAGTTAACAAACATACCTTAAAACTAATGCTGCCTGGAACCCCCCACGATCTCCGATGTCGCCTGAACCCCCCCACCCCGATCTCCGATGTGTCTCCCCTCCCCTCCCCCGATCTCTCTCACTAAAGCCAATGATGTGTCTCTCTCTCTCTCTCTCTCTCTCTTCCCCACAGTTTCCAGTGACAGAAGGGTGGATCACCAGAGGGGAGAGATTTGTGATAATTGGCAAAAGAACCAGATGCGACATGAGGAGAAATTTTATTACACAGCGAGTTGTTATGGTCTGGAATGCACTGCCTGAAAGGGTGGAGGAAGCAGATTCAATAATAACTTTCAAGAGGGAATTTGATAAATATTTGAAGGGGAAAGGGCAGGAGAGTCGGACTAATTTATAGCTCTTTCAAAGAGCTGGCGCAGGCAAGATGGGCCGAGTAGCTTCCTTCTGTGCTGTATCATTCTATGATTTATTTTCTCTGCTGACGGGCAGGCTGGCTGCCGGGTGTGAAACCCGGAAGAGGCATTGATTGACCTCATTAAGGTCGCGATCTGTCCCGCCTACTTCCCTTCCGGGTTTTGCACCTGAAAATTCCCCACGCCGGCATGATAAATGCCCACTGTATCCCATTCAAAATGGGTGGGAGAGGGTCATTGGGGTTAAAAATTAGGCAGAGTCAACATGGTATTATGAAAGGGAAATCGTGTTTGACAAGTTTATTCGAGTTTTTTGAGGATGTAACTAGCAGGAAAGATAAAGGGGAATCAGTGGATGTGGTATATTTGGATTTTCAAAAAGCATTCGATGAGGTGCCACTTAAAAGGTTGTTACACAAGGTAAGGGCTCATGGGGTTGGGGGTAAACATATTAGCATGGATAGAGGATTGGTTAAAGGACAGAAAACAGAGAGTAGAGATAAATGGGTCATTTTCAGATTGGCAGGCTGTAACTGGTGGGGTGCAGCAGGGATCGGTGCTTGGGCCTCAGCTATTTACAATCTATATTAATGACTTAGATGAAGGGACTGAGTGTAATGTATCCAAGTTTGTTGACAATACAAAGCTAGGTGGGAAAGTAAACTGTGAGGAGGACACAAAGTCTGCAAAGGTGTATAGACAGATTAAGTGAGTGGGCAAGAATGTGGCAGAAGGAGTATAATGTGGGGAAAGGTGAGGTTATTCACTTTGGTATGAAGACTAGAAAAACAGAATATTTTTTAATTGGTGAGAAACTATTAAATGTTGTTGTTCAGAGAGACTTGGGTGTGCTCGCACAAGAAATACAAAAAGTTAGTATGCAGGTACAGCGGGCAGTTAGGAAAGCAAATAGTATGTTGGCCTTTATTGCAAGGGGGTTGGAGTAAGGAGGTCTTAATACAGTTGTACAGGGCTTTGGTGAGGCCTCACCTGGAGTACTGTGTATAGTTTTGGTCTCCTTATCTAAGGAAAGATATACTTGCCTTAGAGGCGGTTCACTAGATTAATTCCTGGAATGAGAGGGTTGTCCTATGAAGAGAGATTGAGTAGAATGGGCCTATGCTCTCTGGAGTTTAGAAGAATGAGAGGTGATCTCATTGAAATATAAGATTCTGAGGGGGCTTGACAGGGTAGATGCTGAGAGGTTGTTTCCGCTGGCTAGAGAGTCAAGAACTAGGGACCATAGTCACAGGATAAGGAGTCGGCCATTCAAGACTGAGATGTGGAGGAATTTCTTCACGCAGTGGGTTGTGAATCTTTGGAATTCTCTACCCCAGAGGGCTGTGGATGCTGAGTCAATGAATATATTCAAGGCTGAGATGGATAGATTTTTGGACTCCAGGGGAATCAAGGGAAATGGACATTGGGTGAGAAAGTGGAGTTGAGGTCAAAGATCAGCCATGATTTGATTGAATGGCGGAGCAGGCTCGAAGGGGCCGTATGGACTACTCCTGCTCTTATGTTCTTATGTTATTAAAAATGAAAAAACCCCAACTGGCGCACTTCTTCCACCCTCCGTTCAAGCTGACACTCTTATATCCCTTTTCCCCCTCAATTGAACCTCGCACCGATCTCCCCCTCCATCCCTGTTCAAGCTTGTACTCTTCATGTATCCCCCCATTCAAGTTGGCATTCTCCTTTCCCTTCCCCCTCAGTTCAAGCCGGCACTTTTCTTTCCCTCCCCTCCTCCCACTGCACACTCGCACGCTTTCCTCCGTTCCTCTCTTCATGCTGGCACTCTTCCCTTTAGTTAGTGCTGGAATTCTCCTTCCTCCCCATTCCAAAGCACTACTCCCAGATCCTGCTTCCTTTCTTCTTCCCTTAATTTTTCCTTTGCCTCCTGCCTTCGTCGGCATTCATTTCCCACTTTTCCTTTCCCTTTTATTGCCATTCACATCCTTGCTCTCCTTCCCTATCCCCTTCGTTTCCGCCTTCCCTTTGTCTCGTTGCCATCATTTTCCCTTTCTGTCGCTTTCCCTGTTCCCTTCAATCCCATCAACATTTCTCCCTTTCCCTATCCCCTCAGCATCACTCTTACTTGATTCTGGCCCCTGTACATTGAAGATGGAGATGTGTGTTCTTGTGAAAATTGCCTCTTGCAGTACTCAGCACCTGGAATCACTTCCATTAGCAGCAGGACTCACTTAGGAATGGCCCCGAGGGGACAGGGAGCTGAAACCAATGATCTGGTCATATAACGACAATATTCTGGTCTGATTGACAAGAAGGATTATCTCCCTGATATCTGCTTATTGGCACTGGTCTTGCAGTTGGTGCCACAAAATGAAGCCCCCTTAGGGCATACCTGAAGCAGTTGCTTCTGTTAAGTTTTTCCTTGTACAATGGCAAGGAGACATGAAGCGCATTTATATTTGTGCATAACTTCATCTAATTTCAGGAGACGCAATCACAGATATGCTGGGCACTGCTTTTATATACAGCCCCACAGATAGAGTAGCCAACTCTTTGGAGGGTTGGAATCCCTACCCACAGAGAGCAAATCTGCGGAGCTGGCTCCCCTGTTTACAGAAATGAAACCGACTCCCTACAGCAGGTTCACAGAACCAGCTTCCTGGGTCTACAGTGCCATCAGGCTTGTTTAGACTGTGGTGTGGAGCGAACAGAGGGAGACTGGATCTGTTGATCATTTTACAAGATTATTTGATGTTAGACAAGGGTTATAATAATGTCAACTGACAAAGAATAGTTTGGATGGAAATTGCATTCTTGTGTGCGCTTTTAAAAAAAAATTGTTTTGCAATGTTCACAGTTTGTCTACTGCTGTTGAGCAAATATTAATAGATGTTCTGGTAAGAATTGCTGTAGCTAGTTTCTTCACGTTTGCAGAATGTTCAGTTCATTGTGGACCCGAGTTCTGATAAAGTTAAACAATTGAAGGTTTTCCACAGTGTAACTTTTTGATACTCTTATTTGTACTTGACTGCACAGCGGAAAATCCCTGCCTGAGAATTCATTGGCTGCAATTCTCCCGACCTGTTCAGTCAACTATGGGGCGGTGTGGGGGGTGGTGTGGTGTGGGGTGGTGCGGGATGGGTGGAGGGGGGATGAAAATTCTGGCAAGTACATCCAGTGTAACTAACCTACATTGTGCTGGCTCCTCATGTTTACATAGTCACAGCCGGCTCACGTATCCCATTTAATGAGTCCACGATACCGTCACAATAAGGAAGCCTAAGGGAGGCTTTGTTACCCTAAGCAGTGCAGTCAACCGGTCTCCCTCCATTAACTGCTCAGAAATATTGTGAAAGTGCCTTGAAAGAACAGTGGGGAAAGTTGGTGGAGACCTTGAGGCTGAAAGGACATAGTGGATCTGTAGTGGTCATGATACAAAAAAATCACTCTGTTTTTCAAGCAGTTTTGCACAGAATTGGCTCGTCTTTTGTCACAAGATGTGTGTGGTTATGGGATTCTAAAATATCTATGTGGGCACTTGGTGGTGATCCATTCACCAGAGATTCTGGGGGTAATTTTAATATAACTCACCTGGCGGGAAACCCACGGGATCGGGTGGAACGCTGGTTTTACACGCCGCCCAATATTACTCTCTTCACTGACTTCAATGGAGAGCAAAATCGGGCGGGGTGTAAAACCAGCATTGCACCCGATCCTGTCAGTGTCCCAACTGGCGAGTTAGGTTAAAATTGCGCCTCCCCCCCCACTATGTCGGTGGTGTTAGAGTATTGCAGAAATTGTCCCTCAGTCCAATTATGAATCAAGTGTTCTCTTTATACCAGAAGTATGGCATAAAGTATACTATGTGTAATTTTATTCCTTTCACTCTCTTAGTTATATTTTCATCTGGACCGTTCTTAAAAACTTCGCGTTTCCAACTTGCTGACCCGGGCGTAAAGCCGGCTTTGCGGATCGGCTGCCTGTTTGTAGAAGCAGCACGGTTTTCATTTCCGTTGGCTTGTCATGGTGACAAGTTGAAAAACTACTCCCAAAGACTTTTTTTTTTGGTCAGCCTGGTATCTGACAAATGCAGAAATGCTTCAACTTGTCTAGGAGCCTCCAAACTAAACTACTCAGAAATCCACATAAGTAGAGTTTCTGTTTGGTTGCTCGTGAGTGCGTGCACTTTCCACAGAGGAACATGCCCCACTTACTTGAGCACAGACAACTTAAGTGCAGTTGGGCCAGAGTGTAGCCCACAGAGGTACTGTTGGAGTTTAATCAGCTCAGACTACGCAGCTTAATAGTATAGAGCATCCCACAGTTGCCTAGTCAACTCAACTGTACCAACAGGGCATGTTTGTAAGAAAGAAAGATTGACTTGCATTTATATAGTGCCTTTCACGTGCTCTGGACATCCCAAAGTGCTTTACAGACAATGAAATACTTTTGACGTGTAGTCACTGTTGTAATGTAGGAAACATGCCAGCCAATTTGTGCACAGCAAGGTCCCAGAAACAGCAATGTGATAATGATCAGATAATCTGTTTTAGTGTTGTTGGTTGAGGGATAAATATTGGCCAGGGCACCGGGGAGAACTCCCCTGCTCTTATTCGGATTAGTGCCATGGGATCTTTTACATTCACTTGAGAGGGCAGACAGGGCCTCGGTTAATGTCTCATCTCAAAGACAGCACCTCTGACAGTGCAGCACTCGCTCAGTACTGCACTGGAGTGTCAGCTTTGATTTTGTGCTCAAGTCTCTGGAGTGGGACTTGAACTCACAACCTTCTGAGTCAGAGGCAGGAGGATTATCTTATGCCGAGTGTGAAGAATCCCAACCTCCAGGTCCCCTTTATGTACCTGACTGGCTGGTCAGTTGTCAACTGTGCTCTGCAGTACAGCCATCTCGCCTGCCTCAGTTTCCTGATTGCCAAGTCTGCCGCAGAAGGTCCAAATCTCCGTCACCAGGCATACCATCTTGAAGCCAGCCCAATGCCCAAAGAGATCCCGCTTGCCTCTGTCACAAACAGGTTGGTGAATGCCCCTCTCTAACTCCCTAACTCTTAGTTCACGAAAGATGTCCAGAGGGGATACGTGAAGATTGTCCAAGTTTCAACCTGAATTTGCATTTATATAGCGCCTTTAGTAGTAAAACGTCCCAAGCTGCTTCACAGGAGTGTTATGAAACAAAATTTGACACCGAGCCACATAAGGAGATATTAGGCCAGGTGACCAAAATCTTGGTCAAATAGTTAGGTTTCAAGGAGCGCCTTAAAGGAGAAGAGAGATGTAGAGAGGCGGAGAGGTTTAGGGAGGGAATTCCAGAGCTCAGGGCCTAGGCAGCTGAAGGCACGGTTGTCAGTGGTGAAGCAATTAAAATCGGGGATACGCAAGAGGCCAGAATTGGAGGAGAGCAGTGATCACGGAGGGTTGTAGGGCTGGAGGAGGTTACAGAGATAGGGAGGGGCGAGGCCATTGAGGAATTTGAAAACATGCTTCTCCCAACCTTCATTAAATCATTAGATCATTGAATAATTCAGTTACTAAATTCAAAGCGTGTTCAGAGCACCAACAGCAACAATCTTGTGTGTAGATGTTCAAAGTCCACGCTCGTGGACTGTTATGTTCTGGGATTTTTGATCATTTCACCGTAGAAAGGATCATGGTGTGATTTGTATTGAAATGTAATCATTTAGTTGAATGCAGCTTTTAAGGGGTTAAATTCATAGAACAACAGAGCTGGGAAATGTGGATTAGGGCTCCCCAGCCGCTACCGTCAGTTTACCGCCCTCACTGAAAGTGAAAATTACCCCCTCACAGTGTTGAGGTTTACACTTGAAAAATGGTCATTTGCAAGATGTATCATAAGAACATAAGAAATAGAAGCAGGAGTAGGCCATCTGGCCTCCCGAGCCCCAATCATGGCTGATCTTCTTCCTCAACGCCATTTTCCTGCACCATCCCCATATCCCTTGATGCCTTTAATATCCAGAAATTTATCGATCTCTGTTTTGAATGTACTCAATGACTGAGCATCCACAGCCCTCTGGGGTAGAGAATTCCAAAGATATTCACCACCCTCTGGGTGAAGAAATTTCTCCTCATCTCAATATTGGATCAAAACCTCCTTGCTGCCAAACTGAGGTGACTCATCTGAACGAAGGAAAAGACCGAGAAAGACATTTAGTGAGACATTGTTGATACACATTGGGGCAAAACATTTGCACTGAACTATTCAAAATTTGACTCTTAAAGCGTAACACTGCCTCCTGGTGACAAAAAAATAGTACTACCTGATCAACTATTCCTGATTTTATGCCTCAGAAATAAAAAGTGATCTTGGTTCCACATTGTACTCTTGAGGGAGAGTGAAAATGCTTTTGCATTTCCTCCTGATCAGGCAGATTTAAGTGGCCAGCAGCCCTGGAATTTGAGATCTTCTAATCAGAATACAAACCTGTTTCCACTTTCAGCCGCCTCTCTGAAATTCTCCCTCTAAACTCTGTCACCTTGCAATTTCTCCTCACCTTCTTTAAAGTCTCTTTCAAAGCCTACATTTGCGACTGAGCTTTCAGTCATCCCTCTCCTACAACCTCTTTTACGACTTGGTGTCTTTCTTCTGCAGTGTGAAGGCCTTAAAAGGCACTACAAAAACCACAAATTCTTGTCATTTGAGACTGCTTTTTGTTTATAATGAGAAGAATGAAGACCCAAAAGCCATGGTGCAAGATGGACAGGAGTCAAAGAGAAAACAGTCAATTTATAAGTAGAGCTTAGGTGGTCCCAAGCTTGGGCTTTGAAAGCTTTTAATTTGGAGCAGGAAAGAAAGACTAAGGGAGGTAAGGAGTTCCATGGTTGTGAGGTCCTGGGAAAGATTCTGATCACTTTTATTTACTTTAGAAAACATTTTAATTAGGTAGATTCCAATTTTTGAAAAATTTTGTTCTTGGGCAGTGGGTGAGACTGGCAAAACCACATTTGTTGCCCATCCCTAGCTGTCCTGAGAAAGTGAACCACTGCAGGCCTTGTAGTGATGGAGTTCCCACAATTGTGTTCGGTAGGGAATTGCAGGATACTGACCCAGTGAAGATGGAGGAATGGCGATATTTGTCCAAGTCAAGGTGGTGTGTGTTATTTGGGAGGGAATTGGAAGTGATGGTGTTCCCATGAGCTCGTCTCGGCAGTAGAGGTCGCAAGGGAGGGAGGTGCCATGAAAGTAACCGCGGCGAGCTGCTTTTTAAAAAATATTAATTCTCGGAATACGGGTATCGCTGGCAAAGCTGGCATTTATTGCCCATCCCTAGTTGTTCTTGAGAAGATGATGGTGGGCTGCCTCCTTGAACCACTGCAGTCCTTGTGGCGAAGGTACTCCTACAGTGCTGTTAGGTAGGGAGTTCCAGGATTTTGACCCAGCGATGATGAGGAACGGCGATATATGTCTAAGTCGGGATGGTGTGTGACTTGGAGGTGATGGTGCTCTTAGACCTGCTGCCCTTATGCTTCTAGGTGGTGGAGGTTGCAGGTTTGGGAGGCTCTGCAGTGTACCCTGTAGATCAACTCTAAAATGTTGATGATATATATGAACTAACTTATATTTCGCCTATGAAGCTCATATTTCAGGGTTTGAAACTGTGCGCAAATGAATTGTGATAAGTTAGAATCACCATTATTTTATTACATTTTACTTCTGAAAGTGACGATGGTTGGAATCAATCCAGCCAGTCCGCAGCTAATTAAAATGCACAAAATGTCACCACTAACAGAATAAAAACCTGTCATAAAAAAATTCAATTAAAAAGTCTGAGAGGAGCAGGGCAAAAATGTCCTTTGCTGTACCTTTTGTGATCGATATTGTACAGCTGATTTTTTTTTTCCTTCTTAGTTTTACCTGCCTGTCCATCATTGTCAACTGTCTGTATGAGATAGGGGAGACAATTGCCTGGTGATGGATTCCTGGGGAGTGGTTGTGTCCTTTATTTTTGTTGAAATGTTTGTCAAGGACATCTGAAGTTATGAAACTCCACCCTGCTCGTCTCTGCGGGATGGTCAAGTGGGGCGTATTTTGCTGTGAAGATAATGACTAGGCTAACAGGGCTCGCTGTTATTTCTGTGCATATGGTGCAGCAACTTCCGGCGGCCGCACGTGCGCAGTCAAAAGCGGAAATCCGGCAGTTGCTCTATCAGATGCCCTGCTCCTCTGTAAGCTTTGCGAGAACAACACCTCGCCGGCAGACTCACCGTTCAAGTGAATGAAACGGCGTGAAGCTCCTGCACTGACCTGATGGACACAAACTAATCTCACCAAGAAAATGTACGTCAAGTCATTTAAGTCTAAGCACCCTTTTAACGGCGTGGTGAGTTTTAATGATTGTCAAACAACCTCTCTGGCTCTGAAAATTAACTTTTACAAGTGTGGCGTCTCATTCCTTCAGATTTTAATTGTTGTTGGACATTTTAAAAAAAATTGTAAAATTTCTATTTTTTTTTACTTTTTCTTTCTGTCTCTTAATTCAATATTTTATGGGCAACGAGCAGCGGGCGCTGTTCGTTTGCTGCTGAAAGGAAAATCCGGGCCAATAGCTATTCATATATAATCTGAAGCCCAGAGACAATGAAAGAAAATGGGTATGTCACAAAAAAAAGGTTCTGTCAAAATTTCAGTCCCTTATGAAGCCGAGATACTGTGTTTTGCGTAATATGTCCAGAGTATTTATCTTGGTTGCCCGATAAAGATTGGGTTAACAATGATTGAAAACAGCATAATGTAATCAGTGAGTCTTTTCACATCCGTTAGTATTAATTTTTTTTTGAGTTCACCTATTTTAATGTTTGAACTGAATGCCTCCCAGCCAGTATTAACCTATATAAATCTTTTCTCTTGCATAATATTTCTGAGCTCCCTTTATCTTACAACAGCTGTTACACAGCATCCAGCAGGTTCTGTGATTAGAAAGTGGGGACAGAGAGCTGATTAGCGAGAGCAGAAGACCCTAATCTACTTCCATCTATCCCACTTGCTGTTGGAAGACTATTGGGGATTACAGGATAGCCAACGGTATTGTCTCTGGTCCCCCTTTCAAGCAGCTTTCTCAGACCCTATCGGCGACTACTTCCTGTTGGCCATTCAGTTAGAGTACATAAAATGTATAATTGATTTACTCGTGTCTAAAGGGGTTGTGATGGTATTGTATTAGTCTCGAAAGACTTTGAAAGAAAGAATTTGCATTTATATAGTGCCTTTCATGAAATCAGGACGTCCCAAAGCATTTTATATCCAATGAAGTACTTTTTGAAGTGCAGACACTGTTGTAATGTAGGAAACGCGGCAGCTAATTTGCCCACAGACAGCAATGTGATAATGACCAGATAATCTGATTTTAGTTGTTGGTTGAGGGATAAATATTTGATTGAGGGATAAAAATTGGCCAGGACACCAGGGCGAACTCCCCTACTTTTCTTTGAAATAGTGCCATGGGATCTTTTACATCCACCTGAGAGAGCAGACGGGGCCTTGATTTAACTCCTCATCTGAAAGACGGCTCCTCCGATGGTATATCACTCCCTCAGTACTGCACTGGAGTGTCAGCCTAGATTTTGTGCTCAACTCTGAAGTGGGGCTTGAACCCACAACCTTCTGACTTGGAGGCTACCACTGAGCTGTAATAATATTGCAGAATCACTTGAAGAAGAGGAGATTCTGTAACATCCATGGCTCTTGGTGCTTGCAGTCCATCCGCTTTGCTATTGTAGTCAAAATTTCACAGTACTGAAGCAACAGAAGCAACAACTGTTGATGTGCAATTGGGAAGTTGTTATTCACAACTTAAATTTCTGCCCGTTGGTTTTTCCCTGAAGGCTTGGAAAGACCCATCAAATTCAGCCATTGGGAAGTGTGCATCATGGGGCTCAGTGCTCCGCTCACTGGTCAATAGAAGAAAGTGACCAGTTTTACATATGCTGCTGCTATGCAGTTAGAATGCTGCAAAGCAGAGAACTCAAACTCTACAAGTGTTAAATTGAGGCATTATCTAAAGTCCCTTGACACCCCTTTGATTTGTAGTACCATGTTACACCCTTAGAACTTTGCCAAGTATGGAGAGGGTGCAGAGGAGATTTACCAGAATTATACTAGGGATGAAAGACTTCAGTTATGTGGAGAGACCAGAGAAGCTGGGATAATTCTCAGAGCAGAGAAGGTTAAGGGGAGATTTAACAGAAGTATTCAAAATTATGAAGGTCAAGTGAAACCTCCAGTGGTGTCAAAGGAAGCAGTCTCGCCCTCAGGGACCCTTTTAGAAATTAACAAGAATTCGGAACTGCATACTTCATTTCAGCCCATTTCTAGCAGTTTTTTAATTAACATTTTTACATTAGTGGCAGAACCAGGCTGAAGAAGTTGCTGAGGCTGATGATGAGGGAACTATTATTATTCGTAAGGTTACAGTCCTAACCGCATGTTAGATTTTTGCTGTGGAACTGCTTCAACTGGAAGGGATTCTGCTATGTGCACCCATCACCCCTGTGCTTGCTAACCTACGTTGGCTCCCAGTCCGTCCTGATTTAAAAAATTCTCATCCTTGTTTTCAAATCCCTCCATGGCCTCGCCCTCCCTATCTCTGTAACCTCCTCCAGTTGTACAACCCTCCGAGATCTCTGCGCTCCTCCAATTCTTGCCTCTTGCACATCCACGATTTTCATCACTCCACCATTGGCGACTGTGCCTTCAGCTGCCTAAGCCCTAAGCTCTGGAATCCCCTCCCTAAACCTCTCCACCTCATTCTGCTCCTTTAAGACACTCCTTAAAACCTACCTCTTTGGCTATGGTTTTGGTCACATGTCCTGATATCTCCTTATGTGTCTCGGTGTCATATCTTGTTTGATGATCGCTCCTGTGAAGTGCATTGGGACATTTTACTACGTTAAAGGCGCTATATAAATACAAGTTGTTGTTGATTCCTATGATTAATCAACAACTCCATTAGGACTACCAGGATGGTAGAAGGTGAACTAGATGGACCTTGGTCTCTTTTCGTCTAGCAATTCCTATGTTTCTAATGCTCCTGGGGGTTTTACTATGTTAAAGGTGCTATATAGATGCAATTTGTTGTTGTTGTGGCGAATGCCATGGGTGCTCTGAATTTACCCCACTCACGGTGTAGGGCCAGGCTCAAGCTCTGGAGGCAGCCCATAAGCTCGCCTCTGGTGTCAGCATTGTAATGTAAGTACAGAATCAGTGGTAATGCAGTATATTTTTAATGACTGGGTTGGATAATTCTGATGAAAAATGATTGCAGATGACTTTTGGAGTGTTGTTGCGGTGCATGAATCCCAGCTTATAAGATTTAGTCTATCAACTGGCTTGGAGGATGGAAATGAAATACTTTTTGCCTGTCCCAGCCCATGTCTCGAGTCCGCAACACAATTGGTATTACAAAAATCAATGGAAACCACTCTTCTATACAGAGAATCTTATAGCATGGGGTACCTTCAATTCTGGCATTGTTACAGAAAATGTTTTCAGGGATGGAGTCTTTATTCTGGACTGCTTCTCGCAGTAGTTCGTTTCAACACACACGCACATCCTCTCACTTAGACCCTCACTTACATGCTGTTTCCATTGGTGGAGATTGTAGGCTGCTCCAATATGTAGCTATCTCTTTGAAGGTTGATCCCTGGACCACCAGCACTTGGTAGTATGCTTAAGGAAATGCAGGAAGGGCCCGGTAACCCTGAGGGAAGCCTGAGTGTGACCGGTAGCATTGACCAGGCTGCAGGCTTGTGTCTCCGAGTTGAGTGCAATTGCAAGGCCAACCCTTGTGAAAGATTGAATCACACTTTTCCAGCCATCGATCAAAGTACTGTTGTTGACATTAAGAGAAGATGCATTTTCAAGAACTTCCACAACTTGATAAATCAATGTATTGTGACTTGGCTTGCTCCTCACCTCGTGTAACGTGCATTATTTCTGTTTTTCTCCACAACTGATGGAACATTTTGTTCCGGTTTCTAGAATATTCTGTTCATGCCCAACGTATTGGAATACCTGACATGTAACGATGAGGAGGACGATCTCCAGAAGATTCTAATGATCCCTGCGTCTCAGAAGACGAGGCTATACAGTTACCGGGCAGTAGTTTGTAACACCACCTCCAAGATGCGGAAGGAACATTTTCGGGAACTCGCCAATGAACTTAAAAACCAAATGAATATCCAGAAAGTTGTGGACAAGGTAAGTTGCATTAAGATCTGATTTTGAAAAAAGAAATATTCAACTTTTGCTTTTTTCTTTGTTGGGGACCCCCTTCCTGCTTATTCTACTATCACTTGATTCCCTAATGTGGGAGAGCTGGGGCATCTTAACACCTGCCTTTTCCCATCACCATTCCATGTTGGTTGCTCTTATCCTACATAAGAACATAAGAAATAGGAGCAGGACTAGGCCGTAGGGTCCCTCAAGCCTGCTCTGCCATTCCATAAGATCATGGCTGACCTTTGGCCTCAACTCTACCTTCCCGCCCAATTCCCAAATCCCTTGATTCCCCTAGAGTCCAAAAATCAATCTATCTCAGCCTTGAATATATTCAATGACTCAGCATCCACAGCCCTCTGGGGTAGAGAATTCCAAAGATTCACAACCCTCTGAGTGAAGAAATTCCTCCTCAACTCAGTCTTAAATGGCCAACCCCTTATCCTGAGTCTATGACCCCTAGTTCTAGACTCGCATGCCAGGGGAAACAACCTCTACCCCGACAAGCCCCCTAAGAATCTTATATGTTTCAATGAGATCACCTCTCATTCTTCTTGAGGCCCATTCTACTTAAGATGAGTCCCTCTTTGTGTAGTGTCCCAACCAGTGAAAATTGCACAACTGCGGAAGATGCATTTGCTTGTCAATCAAGACGTTTTGCTCCAACATGAGACCTCAGGAAGCTCGGATTAATTGAGATATATTTATAATGAATTTATTTAGAGTGATGTGGAATAACTTCAGTGTCCTCGGTTCACTTACTACATGACTGAACGAAGGGTGGCACCATGGAGGGTAATTTTCCTAGTTTGCACTGCAAGTGGGGAGACTCGCCCGACAGCTGTGCATGTTGGGAAATACACGGTGCCATAAATCACTGGTTAGGTCTCAACTAGAGTAACATGTTCGATTCTAGGCACCACACTTCAGGAAGGATGTCAAGATCTTAGAGAGGGTGCAGAGGAGATTTATTAGGGATGAGGGACTTCAGTTATGCGGAGAGACTGCAGAAGTTCGGATCATTCTCCTTGGAGCAGAGAAGGTTAAGGGGAGATTTAGTAGAGGTGTTCAAAATTATATGGGGTTTTGATAGAGTAAATAAAGGGAAATTGTTTCCACTGGCAGGAGGGTCGGTAACCAGGGGACACAGATTTAAGGTAATTGGCAAAAGAACCAGAGGGGAGATGAGATTTTTTTACACATCGAATTGTTATGATCTGGAATGCACTGCCTGAAAGGGTGGGGGAAGCAGATTCAACAGTAACTTTGAAAAGACAATTGGATGTATACTTAAAGGGGAAAAAAATTGCAGGGCTATGGGGAAAGAGCAGGGGAGTAGGACTAATTGGATAGCTCTTTCAAAGAGCTGGCACAGGCATGATTGGCTGAATGGCCTTCTTCTGTACTCTATGATTCTATGATAGAGACATAAGAGAGGTCCCAGAGCCACGATTCCCCAGACTTGGCAAGTAAAGGATGTTGCTCGAGCCACAGTTGGACGATGCTGAACAGAGAGAGGCCTGTCCTCCGAGTGACAGAAGAAAATTGATGTGGAAAATCTCAGCAGGATGCTTTCCTACACCTGCTAATAGCCTGCTGCCACGGAGCAGCATTGGCAGGGTTAGTAAAGTCCATCAGCATACCCTTTTATTTCGAAAAAAGCCTCCTGTTGAATTATTTAATAAAATTGCCTGACGTTTACAAAGACAGGACGTGGTTTGATGGAATAAATGGGTGATATGGTGCCAAACAATTGAAGAATGCCATGTTGATGAGAACATTTAACTGAAGGGGACATGGCACAGATTCAATTCTTTGTATGTTCACACTGTGGGTTTATAGGCAGCGAATGGCCCTTTTTTATATAACAGTGGCAGACCCGAGTGTCTAAAACAGATCAAGTATTTGAGTGATCAGTTCCAAGTAGCTCAGTGGGGCACTGGGAAGAGGACTTCAGTCCTTGGGCTTTAAAGGGTCAAATTGGTTTCATCGCATTAGCGTTTTATGTGGACTCCTTAAAGGACTGATGTGCTTCATTTTATTTTTCTCTCCAATTTCTTTGCCTCTCCTGGGTCGATTAGTGCTGGGTTGTATGTCGATGGGTGCTGGTGCCCTCAGTCAAGTGACCAATGTTCACAGGTCAATCTAGGCATTGGGCCAAATCTGGCTGGAGTGGGGCATCTCGCCCCCTACGCCATTAGTTAGACTTTTTCCTGCACCCTTCAGCTCAAATATTTTGCGCCACAACTTGCTGAAGGTGCTAGCTGGTAATGGGGGCAGAGAGGGCGAGAGCAACAGGGCATCTAGGACCTTAGTGAACAGCGGAACCAACGTTGTATCTCCTTAACCAATGAGATTTAAGGATTGAGAAAGAAACAGAGGAACGACAGAGAAGAAAATACGGTGAATTAGAGTCATATCAGGTACAGAAAGAGAAATAAAGAGAGGGAAAGAAAGATTGGATTAAGAGAGAGAGAAAAAAGAGACAGAAGGGAAAAGTAATGAAAAAAATTTAAATTTGACATTTTTAAAATCCCTCAACAACAATTGACTACCTGCGGGAATGAGATCCCTTTCTGGGCCAGAGAGGTTAATTGACATTGTATTAACAATTATCATGTCGTTAAAGGGGTACTTACACTCTTAACCACTTACTTTCTGCGGCGAGTTTAATGGGCAATCGATGTGCAAATTCAGCAAGTTCTTAAAAATAGCAGTGAGGCTAAGAGCGAGATGCCGTTTAAGTGAAGCAAACGGTGGAGCGGCGTAAACTGACCAGAAAGTTCTGCAAATTCGCAACTGATGGTGTATCTCTTAATCCCCTGAAGTTGCTGGCCGATTTGTGCATTAATAACGGTGTGCATGTTAACACACCATTATTATTCCAGCAAGATTCAGCCCATTATATGTCAAAAGATTTTCCTCTTTCTTATTTCCCTTCCCAATCTGTTTCATTCTGGCCCCTACCAGTGTGTTTCAATGTTGCTTCCTTTCCCTCCCAATGTGACTCCCTCTGGAATTCCATGATACTTGCTTCTACCAATTTATCCCTGCTTCCCTTTCCATTATCTCTCCCAATCTGGATTCCCTGCCATTTCTCCTCTCAATCTATTTTCTTCAGGTGTCAGCCTTGGCTCAGTGGCGGCACTTTTGTCCCTGAGTCAGAAGGTCTTGGGTTCAAGCCCCGCTCCAGAGATTGACACTTTAGTGCTGTACTGAGGGAGTGCTGCACTGTCGGAGGTACTGTCTTTTGGGTGAGACATAAAGCCGAGGCCCCGTCTGCCCCTCAGGTGGATGTAAAAGATCCCATGGCACTTTTTGAAGAAGAGCAGGAGAGTTCTCCCGGTGTTCTGGCCAACATTTATCCCTCAACCAACAGATTATCTGGATATTTATCTTATTTCTGTTTTTGGGACAATGCTGTGCGCAATTGGCTGTCACATTTCCCTCATTACAACAGTGACTACACTTCATCCAAGCAATTGGTTGTGAAATGCTTTAGGACATCCTGGGGTCATTGAAGGCACTATCTAAATGCAAGTTCTTTTCTTTCTTTCCTTCATCCCTTCAAAAAGAACTTTATGAAGATTGCTAATTCTAAGTTAGCGACTAAAGTGATTCTGCTGCCATTGATGGAATGCTACTCCTTTAATGGGGTGAATAAATTAAGTGAATGACATGCTTGCTAGAGAGATGTTGCCAAAAAGACGTCTCTGCCATATATTGTGGAGGAATATGTTACACGAGAATTCCAACCTACCCTCAGCTCTCCATTTGTTCCCTCCTGAAACATTTTAGTGCCTATTTGTTCCTTGCCCATTGGCATAACTTTCCTCCCAAAGGATAAATGCCTTACCAAGCAGATAAAGCATGCAATAAGATTGATTGTTTTAAAATAAGTGAAAGGCAGTCATTTATTTTTAACTATTTAGTCAGTGCATCAAGAGACTAGTGACAGTGTGCTCACACATTTTATGGTGAGTAGTGCTGTTCACCATGCAGCTTGTGCAGTGGTCCTGGTACCTCCTGTCCATACGTGTCAGCGGTGGCTCAGTTAATAGCACTCCCGTCTCTTGAGTTAGAAGGTTATGGGTTCAAGTTCCACTCCAGAGACTTGAGCAGACAATCTAGGCTGACATTCCAGTGCAGTACTGAGGGAGTGCTACATTGTCGGAGGTGCCATCTTTCGGATGAGACGTTAAACCGAGGCCCTGCCTGCCCCCTCAGGTGGATGTAAAAGATCCCTTGGTACTATTTCGAAGAAGAGCAGGGGAGTTCTTCTGGTGTCCTGGCCAATATCTATCCCTAAACCAACATCACTAAAACAGATTATCTGGTCATTAGCTCATTGCTGTTTGTGGGACCTTGCTGTACACAAATTGGCTGCCACGTTTCGTACATTACAACAGTAACTACACTTCAAAAGTACTTCATTGGCTGTAAAGTGCTTTGGGATGTCCTGAGGTTGTGAAAGGCGCTATATAAATGCAAGTTCTTTCTTCTTTCACCTGGCGATGGTTCAAACTTGCACCTGTCAGTTATCCAGCAACCAACTAGTTAATATCTTCCTGGGTGGGGAGGAATGTAATCTGGTTCTTATGGGGTTATAGTGACACACCTGGTATTGGAAGTTTGGAACCAAGTCAACCCTCTGTAGCAGATTCGGTAATCTGAAATTTGAACCAGGAAGGATCGCAGCACTCGAGGGTACTGTTAATGATTGACCAGCTAGCATGGTTCGCTAACAGAACCTGGAAGGGGGTAGACCTGTTACAGAGAAGCTGAGTTTCTTCCCACTCAGCTCCAGATTATCTGGCAAGCCAATATCCTAATTGATTAGGGTAGTCCAAGATGGACAAGCAGTAGGGAGCTTAGCAGTGTGTTGCTTGCTTTTAGTGGCTTAAACTCCAGCAGTAGCACAATGCAGTTAGTCCTAAACCTAGGATCTGCCAGGCAATGCCGAGATTATCTGGGCTTGGGCAAGTGGGATGTGCACTCCGTATTGGGAAAACGGAAACGCTATCTGTGGATCTCTCAGTAGTTCGATTTGGAGACTCATCATGTTGATGGGCAGTTCCACTTGTGCCACTCTCCCAACCGTTCGAAAGAAAAACTGAGTGTAATGGGTCCTGGGCTGCAGAGAGGAAGAGAATATTGAAGCAAGGGGACCTACCTGCTCCATTACACCAATCGAATCAGGAGAAAGATTGGTGTTGCTCACAGAGGTGAATGAGAGGTAGATTCCCATCTGACAGATCAAACTAGAGCAACTCAACGTCCTGTGTACCTCACACATGCATTACCTTATATTCATAAAATTTAAGAAATTATTTTATTAGTGCTGGGCTATAGAATATTGTCCCTTCTTTTCTAACCCATTGTCAACATTAGGAACACATAGTTCAGGCATTGCATGGCTGAAGACAACATAAATTTACTTGTACGCTCCGTCAATAACAAGCCTCAGTTCCAAACCTCAGGAAATCACACCTGGCACCCTTGTGACCTCTCTGAAAGCGATTGCCTATGTATTACCAAAGACTATTGAATTATTAGCAGTTTACAGCTGTGAACACTTTGTGACCTGGATTGAGACTGTTCCAGACTCATTTCATCAAGTGCTCTTCCAGTGACAGAGAGGGGCCTTTAAACCCATCAGTCTGTTCTGGGCTCGGCTGAAATACAGGTCCCAGTGCAAATCAACAGCCCAACAGGCTTTTCCATTTTAAAAAAAAAAGACTTTTGGAGTTATTTTGACCTTGGGCGAGGTGTAAAATGTGCAATATTGGCTCTGCCGCCTGTTAAACACCTCTCCCGACTTTCATTTCTGTTGAAGTCAATGGAAACAAAATTCAGGAGAGGTTTTTAATGGGTGGCTGAGCTGATATCGCAGGTTTTACACCTCGTCCAAAGTCAAAATTACCCCTTTCATGTGAGTAAATCTCTAGAACAATGCAAACTAGGCCCAACTTCAAAATCTCAGTGCTGTAGCACATTGATAGACTGCTTCGTTAATACTAATCAAAAAGTTTCAAACCAGTAAGTTTAACACCTCATAAAACTGTACTAACAGCACAAAATAGAATGCAATTGAGTGGAAAAAGTCAAAAGGAATAGCTGGAAGCATCGTAACTAACCAGCTTGGCTGGATGATGGATTCATTTTTATTGAGGGTGAGACTTCCTCTTTGAGGTATTCTTCTCCTCTTCCCCTTTCCGAGATCTTGCAGGACACGCACTCTCTGGAGCTGAGAAGGGTCGGTGATGTACTTCCGAACCCTGCAACATTACCGCTCTGAAAAGAGCTGCAGAGATATGCTTGCAGGCATGGCAGGTGACTCTCCCACCGGTTCTTCCAAAACTTCACCTTGCCCCTCCGCACATTGGCACAGCTGAGATTGAGAACTCTGCATGTGGGACCTCACTAGCGCAAACCATGTCCCACCACCTCTTTGAGGAAGCATACAAAATTGACGGGCAGGAAAAGAAACCAGCTGGTCCAGCAAGTCTGCCCACACCATGATGGCCGGAGCATCACGACTAAACATTCCTTCCCTTTCCCACTTGGCTTCAATAAGCAGGTGATAAAGTGGAATGGTACCAGTTTGTGTTTTATCACTCAGTTTCCCCACAGAGAGATTTCTCCCCACCACATCACATCACTTCCTCGCTGGCATACTTTGATTTTCCTGAGCTTTGCATTGGTGCTGAATGTTGTGGAGAGGCCTGTAAGTAGGCTTCACACAGAACATGGCAAAAGTCTTTGAATGGGGGACTGGGTGAAGAGGGAAAATTGCATAGCTAAATAAAAAGCTGAATTGAGTCGTGGATTAGACACTATATTAGATGTTTATTGTGCTTATATTAACTCTTGTCCGATTTTAAATGCAAACATGGGATTAAATTACGCACGTACTTATTCTGTTGAAGGACACAAGTTGGAGAGATTTAGATGTATAGTAATTCTGTAAGCTGGAGTGGATCTTTTTCATATAATTAGACATTGATGAATAGTTTGACGGAAAGGAGATGTTGATTGGATTTGCAAGATTTTGATTTTGGTTGGTATATACTGCAGGTGCAGGTTTATTCAGGTGAACAATAGATTGCTCATCATTCAGCAGAGTTTGCTAGCGCCAAGTCCTAAATGGTGACCAATCTTGTGGCATTTTAGTAAACACCTGACAATGGGAAGTTTGAAAAATATATAGAAATGTAAGAGAATGGCCAATCAACTTGAAATATCAAATGAGGTTTACATTGACACTTAGCGGCAGATCTTTGTGTTATTTAGTGCAAGGTGAATAGCTGTACCATGCTAATTGTAACCGACTGGTGCCGTTGTGTAATTCTGCCCTTTTCCCACCCTGCAGCTCAAGTTGAATGAGGTGAACAGCACAGCCGTTCAGCATCACCTTAGGGCCTTACTTGAAGACCTCATTGAGGTGGAAAAAATTCTGAAAGATGTGGATGCCTTATCAGGACTTGCCAGACTGCTCCCAAAGGGGGCCTGTGCTGGCAAAAGCCCACCGACTGTTGCCAATAGTACCAGCTGGAACGGCAACTTCACTGCCGCCAATGCCACCTCAGAGGAGGAAGAGGAGCCCGAGAAGGAGAACCCTCACACCCAGTTTTCAGCCTTTGTCCAGCTGTGGGCTGGTCTTCAGCCAATCCTCTGTGGGAATAACAGGTAAAACTTCAAGCCTTACGTGATCCTGGTATTGTGTTGAGTCATTGATATAAGAAAGACCTTCATAACCAATTTTTGACTTGATCACTCACTAGTTCATTCATGGGCCAAATTGCATACCCCATTGTTCCTCACTCAGTATCCATCTCTTCAGAGTTGGCTTCAATTAATCTTATCACAGAGATATAGTTGATTAATTTGCAGGTCAGCACTGGCCTTAAGCACCACCTCCTCCCATTTCATTTTGTACAATCATTACTACTGACACTTTCGATCCTGTGTTCTGACATGAGATAAAATCCATTATTTCCATTATTATATTTTGTAAACCAATTGTTTTTCTAAGAAAATATCAGCCCATAATATAGAAAAAGCATGGTTTTTTTTAGCTTTCAGTCAGGGGAGGGTGGAAATTCACGTTCCTGTTTCTTTAGTTCTCTCCTAACTCATTTGGACTCTTGTGGCATGAACCTATTCTAGGCGAGAGGACAGGCTGGAGGCCTTCTCTCTGGAATAGACTGCTGGGAGGCACATGAAATCAGCTCATGATGACCCTCCTTCCCTGTGCAGAAATACTTGGCCTCTGCTTGCCATCTCCCCAGTGCAGTTTTAGTCAGATCAGCAAACTCATCGCATGAAAAGTTAGTGAAGTAAACTCACTTCCTCCCACTTGGTGTTCATTCTGTTGGGGTCCTAGCTCACTATGCCACACCCAAGTTCTTCACCTTTGAAAAGATATGCCAGGAAAGCATGCCCCCTTCTTCCTCTCCACCCCTTTCCAGTGAGGATGCTTTTTTTTATTTTTACAGAACATATGTTTTCAAGTATGCTGCAATATGCTGTAGTTGCTTCCTCGGCCCTTTCAGTCACCAGGCGCATTGCTTGTCAGTCAATCTTGTCATAGCAACCTAAAAAATGAAACTTCGCCTGTGCGAGTGTAAGTTCTCTTGTACCTCGAAAAGATAGAATGACGTGGTCTTGGCTAATATTTTCTATGTCCCAGTTAATGTTCCAGATGCATTTTACTTGCATGCAATTTATCTCCGCCCCTGCCTCAGCTCATCTGCTGCTGAAAAACTCACCCATGCCTTTTTTACCTCTAGATTCTACTATTCCAATGCTCTCCTGGCCGGCCTTCCACCTTGCACCCTCTGTAAACTTGAGCTCATCCAAAACTCTGCTGCCCGTATCCTAACTTGCACCAATTCCCATTCACCCATCACCCCTGTGCTCGCTGACCTACATTGTCCCCTGGTCCAGCAACGCCTCTATTTTAAAATTCTCGTCCTTATTTTCAAATCCCTCTATGGCCTCGCCCCTCCCTATCTCTGAAACCTTCTCCAGCCCCACGACCCTCCGAGATCGCTGCACTCCTCCAATTCTGGCCTCTTGCGCATCCCTGATTTTAATCGCCCCACTATTGGTGGCTGTGCCTTCAGCTGCCTAGGCCCTAAGCTCTGGAATTCACTCTGTAAACCTCTCCGCCTCTCTACCGCTCTCTCCTCTAAGATGCTACTTAAAACCTACCTCTTTGACTAAGCTTTTGGTCACCTGTCCTAATGGGCACGATTTGAATAAGTCGGTGGGTTGGCAGCGGCGGAGGGGGTGGTCAATGGACGCCCAGCAAACGCGAATAATCAAATATTACCGTTCTCCACGCGATCGCGTCTTAATTGGTGGCCATTAACCTTGTTTCTGGGTTTGCTGTCCGAAAGCTGCACAGCGGGCGGACTGCGCACCTACATGACCTGCTGTCAGCTGGAGCGTCTGGATTTAAAGGGCCATTGCACCAATGGCTTTTGCTGAAGCAAGGATCAAGGAGACAGAATGGAGCCGCAGAGGGGCAAGGCAGCTCCAAGATTCAGCGACACCTCACTTGAGGTGCTGCTGATTGGGGAGAGGAGGAGGAGGGAACAATTTTACCCGGCCGACAGGAGGAAGCGCCCTACCTCTGCCCAAGAAGGCCTGGCTCGAGGTGGCACGGGAGGTCACCAGCAGGAGCAACATATCCCGCACTTGGGTCCAGTGCAGGAAGCGTTTCAATGACCTAACTAGGTCAGCAAAAGTGAGTACACTTACTGATTCTCCTGCAACCTGTGTTGCACATCACCTACACCCCCTCCCCACATCATTCTGCACTGCCAAGACTACTCCATCACATCACTCCTCAGACCCACTTAAGGCTCATCCTCAACTTACCTTCACTTCCTGAGCACTTCCTCACCTCCCCATTTGTGAACCCACCACTACCACTCACCCCAATCCTGATGCAATGTGATGTCTGTCTGATACTCACCCTCTGATGCATCTCTTTCATTGTTAGCCTCACCCAAAGCGATGCATTCATCGGCTGACCACTTCACCATGATTCACTCACATGGAAGAGAGTGCAAAATGCACGCGAGAGGGCGAAGACCGGAGTGGGGGGGGGGCCACAACAAATAGTGGTCCTCACAGACGTGGAGGAGGAGGCCCTGGAGATCAGCAGCACCCTCGAGTGCCTGTCCGTCGGGGACGGCGAGACTGGCACCCCACAAATGTCTGGTGACATAACTTTAACATTCATCACACACAACATGAATTGATGTTAAGAATGATTGGCATGTTGAACATCTCAGTATGCTCATCGCAACATGACACATTCTGTGATGATGCTTAATATTGCCTTCTGTTCCCTTCCAGGCCCTTCAACGACCGCAATGACGGGAGGGAGCGATTCCTTAGAGGAGCTCCCGGCCTCTGAGGGCGCACTGTCACATCTTAACGAGCCATCCACCAGCGCAGATACTCACACCTCATTGGGTCCTATTATTCAGTTAGTTGGGTTGGCACCTGGTGAGTCACTACGCACAAGTGAGCACGACTAAACACTGGTAGCAGGGGCAGCTGTGGAGAGTTCGCGTCGGTGGGCGCACTCCTCTCCAGGCTCTGCTCAGCTGGACGCGGATGCTGAACCCCTGGGTGCCATCCTTTAAAAGGAGAATGATCGAGGGGCAGCAGCACATTTGCGAGGTACTGGAACAGGTGCCACACACAATCTCCACAATAGCGCACAGGATAGAGGAGTCCAACTCCTGCATGAGTGGAACGGTGGCACAGGTAAGTGTGGGAATGTCTGCGATGGAGAGAAGGCTAGTCTCCATTGAGCTTCAAGCACGATTTACAAATTAGTCCATTCAGGCCCTGGCAACGGCCGTTTGTACTCGGTGAACAACATTCTGCTGCCTTAAACAGGCGGTTAGAATCTTTACAAGGCTTCCAAGGCATCATACATGTCCTCCAAACTGTTGTCCAGCAGGGTGGTAGGAGTGATGTGGTCCTGGTCCAGGGGAGGGATGTAAAAACAGAAAGACAGATTATTATCTGAATGGTGATAGATTGGGAAAATGGGAGGTGCAACGAGACCTGGGTGTCCTTGTACACCAGTCGCTGAAAGCGAGCATTCAGGTGCAGCAAGCAGTTAGGAAGGCGAATGGTATGTTGGCGTTCATTGCAAGAGGATTTGAGTACTGGAACAGGGATGTCTTACTGCAGTTGTACAGGGCCTTGGTGAGACTACATCTGGAGTATTGTGTGCAGTTTTGGTCTCCTTATCTGAGGAAGGAAGTTCTTGCCATGGAGGGAGTGCAACAAAGGTTTACCAGACTGATTCCTGGGATGGCAGGACTGAAGTATGAGGAGAGATTGGGTCGACTAGGCCTATATTCACTAGAGTTTAGAAGAATGAGAGGTGATCTCATCGAAACATATAAAGTTCTAACAGGACTAGACAGACTAGATGCAGAGAGGATGTTCCCGATGGCTGGGGAGTCCATAACCAGGGGTCACAGTCTCAGGATACGGGGTATGCCATTTAGAACCGAGATGAGGAGAATTTTCTTCACTCAGAGGGTGGTGAACCTGTGGAATTCTCGACCACAGAAGGCAGTGGAGGCCAAGTCATTAAATATATTCAAGAAAGAGATAGATATATTTCTTAATGCTAAAGGGATCAAGGGATATGGGGAAAAAGTGGGAACGGGGTACTGAGTTAGACGATCAGCCATGATCATTTTGAATGGCGGAGCAGGCCCGAAGGGCCTACTCTTGCTCCTATTTTCTATGATGGCGAAAGGGGACATGGAAATGAGGACGCCACTCAAAGCACTCCCACATCTCACCCATTGCCCCCCTCTCAACCAGTACCCGTAATGCTGCCTCCTCTCCAGGTGGCCGAGTTTGACCCTGCACAGGTGCAGCTGGAGCAGTCCTTGGTGGGGCCCTCACGGGTTCCAAAACCCAGAGGGGGTAGGCCAAAAGCATCTAACCAGTCAGGCCATCAACATGAACCTGCCACTACCTCTGCTCTTAGCCACAGGGGATGCATCACGTAGAAGTAGTAGTAAGAGAAAGGCTAAGGGATTGTGATCACGATGGGTATGCAGACTGTCATGATTTTCCTTTATATTTGTTTTTTGTTACATTCACATGAAATGTTATCATTCTCACCACGACTGCCACGTCTTGCCCATTCTTGACTGCCTTTTGTGATAGCGCCCTTTCATGTGCTTCATCATGAATGGCGAGACTTGTGCCACCCAGTGGGTGCGTTCACAGTGGGTGTATGTGTAGTTGTAGTAGTGTTTTGTGCAGGGTGGGGGGCTGGTGTTGGCGCTGCTCTTTCCAGATGGTCTGAGGACTGGACTATCCTCACTTTGCATATGTCCTTATGAGAATCGTTCAAATATTAGGGACTCCCTGGCCTCACGAGCAGCCAGGTGAGCCGCTGCTCTGCCGATGGGTTCCTCCCCCTCCTCGTCCTCCACATCTTCCTCATCCTCCTCCTCAATGTTGATGGCAGACGTGGATGCTGGATGAGGGCATGGGGCTTATCAACCGGTAACCCTCTCTGTTGCGCCATGCTGTGCAGGACACAACAGATGACTATATTTCATCCCACTCTCGCTGGTGTGTATTGAAGCGATCCCCCAGACCGGTCCAGGCACCGAAGTCGCATCTTCAGAGTCCAACGAATGTTCAGTTACAGACCTGGTGGCGATATGATTGTCACTGTATTGACGCTGTTCCTTGCTGATGGGGTTCCTCAGAGGTATCATGAACCACATGGGCAGGGGGGGTAACCCTTGTCTCCGAGGAGCCAGCCCTTAAGGCTGCTTGGTGCGTGGAAGAGGGGCAGATGTTGGATTCCCTCAGCATGAATGAATCATGGCAGCACTCGGAATCTTGTTCACACGTGAAGAAATCTTTTCCTGTGGTTGCTAACGAGCTGCGCATTGATGGAGTGATATCCCTTTCTGTTGACGAACAGTCCTGGCTTGTGTGGAGGTGCTCAGATTGCTATGTGCATGCAATCGATTGCACCCTGTACCCGTGGGAAGCCAGCCACAGAGTGGAAACCCACTGCCCTCTCCGTCTGGCTGAGGTCGTCCATGGGGAAGTTGACGTATTGGTACACCCTGCGAAACAAGCCGTCGGTGACCTGCCTAATGCACTTGTGGGCAGAGGACTGAGAGACCCTGGCGATGTCCCCGGTGGCACCCTGGAATGATCCAGAGGCAAAGAAGCCTGAGGGCGGTGGTCATTTGAACTGCGACTGGCAATGCGATGCCACGAGGCCCTGCCGGGAGCTGCTCGGCATGAAGGAGGCTGCAGATGTCTGCGACCACCTGGCGACTCGCTCTCAGCCTCCGTAAGCACTGCTCCTCAGAGAGGTCCAGGAAGCTCAGCCTCGGCCTGTAGACCCTCTCACGAGCGTAGTGCCTCCTGCGACGTCCCTCTGTTGTTGCCCTCTCTGCTCTTGTGCAGGTAGCTGTTGTGTGCCTCTGTGTGGCGGAACTGCACGCTGTGCCTGGCGAGGATGGTGATGTGTCTCCTCCTCGGATGTACTGGTGAATGCAGCCATTGCGCCCCCCCCCCCCCCCCCCCCATCCCTGATGTAGTCAGTTTGAGAGGATCCAAAAAGTAGGTAAATATGTGTAAACAGAACAATTCTGAATGTAAAACAAGAATTTTCTGTCTGAACACGAAGATCTCCCAGCCAAAAGTTTGTCTGAGAGAACCGAGTGCCCTGCTGCAATAACTCACCTTTTATCCCCATCTGTCAAACAGGGATTTAAATGTCCAAATGGCTGCCGGCTGCAACTCGCCGAGTTTCCCATGACGTGTTTCACACAGCACGGGAAACAGTTGAGGCAGCATTGAAATTGCTTGCCATCATTGTTAATTAAATTTATGCACATTTCAAGTACTTTAAGTACTTGAATTGCTGGTTTAAATATCGTCCCACTGCTCTAATTGCCCCAACCCACCCGGTCTTCAAAGTTAAAATCGTGCCCAATACCTCCTTATGTGGCACGGTATCAAATTTTGTTTGAAAGCGCTCCTGTGAAGCACCTTAGGAGGTTTCACTACGTTAAAGGTGCTCCCGGCTGGCCCGAGCACCATCTTCTTACCTGTCGCTGTCAAAGTCACCACTACCCTCAACAACTTCTCCTCCGCATCCTTCCAGGGTGCCACCGGGGACATCGCCAATGTCTCTCAGTCGTCTGCACAAAAGAGCCCTGCAAATACACCTACAACCACTCTGCAGTGACACAATGGATGGCATCAGTTGTGGGTCTTCATAGTGATCCTCAGGAAAGGGCATTATTGCACAAACCAGACAAGATTCGCAAAGACATGGCAGTAGTGGTGCCAATATAATATGTAATGTGAGTTGATCAGAAATTAAATATAAGTAAAAACCATGACAAATCCTCAAACACCCTTGTGCATCCCCTTCGTGCTCACGACACGTTTGCCTTATGCTTCCTACTGCACATATGTGATGCATGCCCTGTGGCTGCAGCACAGGTAGTGGCAGGTTGAGTGAGGCTGACCGTGAAAGAGATATATGAGATAGAGCCATGAGATTGTATGAGGATTGGGTTGAGTGGTAGTAGCGGGATGAGTACTGGCGAGGTGAGTAAGTGCAGGTAAGATGAGGATGAGGTTTGAGGAGTGATGTGACAGAGTAGTGTTGGCAGTGCAGAAGGAGATGTGGGGTGGGGGTGGTGATGTGGCAGACGGAGTGTAGGGGAATGAGTAAGTGTACTCTCTTTGGCTGACCTACTTAGGTCGTTGGAGCGCCTCCTGCACTGTATGCAGGTGGGCGATATGTTGGTGGTGCAGGTGACCTCCTCTGCCACCTTGAGCCAGGCCTTCTTGGTGGCAGAGGCAGGCCGCTTCCTCCCGCCCACCGGGGGGGAAGATCTCTGTCCTCCCCCTCCTCCTCACCCCATCCAATAAGAGCTGGAGTGAGGCATCATTAAACCTGGGAGCAGCCTTCCCCCTGGGCTGCTCCATGCTGTATTTTTCCTATTCCTTGCAGCATCAGTCAGTGGAGGACTGCCCCTTTAAATAGGGCTCCTCCAGCTGACAGACCTTACTGCGCATGCGCAGTCCGCCCGCCGCGCAGCTTAGCAGCGGGGAACCCGGAAGAACAGGTAAATGGATCCAATCAGCCTGCGATTGCGGGCGGGGCAGACTGATTTCACCGGGCGCGTTACCCATGCGCCCAGTCTATCCCCCGCCGCCATGGTAATATCGGGCCCATGGTGTCAGTTGCTCCCTTAAGCAACTTGGGTGCAAGTTCACTCCCACTGCCCTATATCTACTTGTGCGGTAACGGGACCCAGGAGTGTAACAATGAAACTCCCCTGCGATCTGGGCCGGATCTCTGTGTCTTGCTCACGCGTACGCCTTCAAGTCCTCCTAAGGCTGACTTAGTCAACACGAGGTGAGGCAAAGTTTGGTTCGCATTGTAAGCCGATTTATACTACAATAGGTAAAATATACAGATTGAGTTTGATGATTAACAAGCAATACAAAAATAAAGAACACGCAAGCACTTAGTCCACTTCAGTAGGTTGTCTTGCTCAGTTTAGGAGAGCTATCTCTCTACGTCCTGGCTAACTGCCCAGGACAGAAGGCCTCTCCCTGCGCAGTTTGCTGCTGCTTGATTGATATTTGGTGTCTGTGTTCTCATTTTTGAAAGCCTTTCTCACAGATCAATAGATATCAAAAGGATTCGTCAACACCAATGTGTGAAGTGTCTTTCTGAATAACCAGACATTGCTAACGAATTGCCTATTGATTGGTCTGTAAGCAAAATATCTTTCCATCTTGCATATTAAATACAATTTGTCTGCCGATTGATTCACATCCATTGTGAGGCTGTCTTGAGAAATTAGCCCCTTTTAGGCAAGGTTTTCCTCAAAACACACTTTGGCATAGTTCATATCCAAGTCCTTTCCATGGAGAAAAAGGCCGAAGAATCCCAAACTCTTGACACACCTGTAACTTTCTGATCAATGGAAAAAGATTACACTGGTAATTAGGGAAAATGTACTTGTTGTAACCCGCTGACAAAATATGTTGTCGCCTCTGTTATCCTTTGTGAAGTTTATATCCATGGAGTTTGGCCTGCAAAGATATGATCTACGGAACTTGCTCATTCTAGGGCCCAGCTGCATATCCATTTGTTCTCTATTGAACATCTGTTGTCGTGAAGTTGTTTTCAATGATCAGAAAACTCAAAACAACACATATTTTAACTGGTGGCTTTAAAATAAATCTGAATTCTGTCAGAATTTTTGCCAGAGCTCACTATTGGAGTAAGTCCTCCAGAAATAAATGTTACTATTGTTATCGTGTTGCTTCTTTCCTCCTGTGGCAGTTGTACATCATCTCACTTATTTTTCTCTCCATTTGGTCCAGAACGATAGAACCTGAGGCTCTGAAGCAGGGAAACATGAGCTCGCTGGGCTTCACCAGCAAGGAGCAACGCAACCTGGGTCTACTGGTGCACCTCATGACCACTAATCCCAAAATCCTTTATTCACCGGTCGGCACAGAGGTGGACAAAGTCATAGAAAAGGTGAGAGCCCAGTGAAGCTACCAATTACAACTTCATGAAACCAAACCGCCATGTCTTGTGTCTAGCCTAAGTTCTAGTTGGCAGAGAGAATGGTTCAGACTGTGTACCTGGCCATAACTGGTGTTCCAGGAATGCTGGTATCTGCTTACTTATATTTTGAAACACCATATCATCGACTGTTACAGAAGGAGGCTATTTGGCCCATCATGTCTCTGCTGGCACTTTTGAAAGAGCTATCCAATTAGTCCTACTCCCTTGCTCTTTCCCCATGGCCTGCAAATTTTTCCTTTTCAAGTGTATATCCAATTCCCTTTTGAAAGTTACTGTTGTATCTGCTTCCACCATCCTTTCAGGCAGTGCATTCCAAATCATAACAACTCGCTGCGTTAAAAATATTTCTGCTCATCTCCCTCCTGGTCCTTTTGCCAATTATCTTAAATCTTTGTCCTTTGGCTATTGACCCTCCTGCCAGTGGAAACAGTTTCTCCCTATCTGCTCGATCAAAGCCCCTCATAATTTTCAACAACTCCATTAAATCTCTCCTTTACCTTCTCTGCTCCAAGCAGGACAATCACGGCTTCTCTAGTCTCTCCACATAAATGAAGTATTTACAGATTTTTTTTTTTGGGTGGTAGTGCTTGGGGCTGGCAGATAGATGGGAGCTGTTAAAGTTCCAGGAGACTAGACGGGGAATGGCATGCACAAAATTTCAATCCTTTTTTTGTTCAACGTGTAGCATGTTTCTAATGAAAATTATATTTGCCCCGAGATAACTGCAGCATTTTGAGTTTTGTATTGGTCCTTTTGTGAAGCTCTCTCACTGGTGCTGATCTGGTTGCCTGCGGACACCTACTAGTAAAACCTAGTGGCAGATGTGCAACCCAAATCTGGGACTTCTACCGGTGAGTTGGCTATTTAAGCACCACTAGATCGTTGAGCAGAGCACCCGCCTAATGCTGACTGCTAAATCACCAAAATTAATAGATGGAAATCATTAATCTGCAGTGAACACAAGATAAACAGGATCAATAGTTTTTGGAGGACCGCTCCTTACCAGCAGCAGACCGCCACTTCGCATTGATAATGATTGTGATGATCACAGTATTGCTTTGTGTGTGCCGAGGAAGGAAAGATGGGGGATGTGCATGCTATACGTATGGTGCTGAAATAGCAACTAATGAATTTAAAAGAGACCCAGGAGACTTAATAGATTCACCGCTCAACATGTCCAGTATTAGAGGCAAACATCCTGGAATAATTTAAGAAATAATTGGATCCCACAACAGGGTTTTAGAATCTTTCTGGATGAATGAACCAAGATTCATGTGGGTTCAAGTCCCACTCCAGAGACTTGAGCACATAATCCAGACTGACACACCAGTGCAGAACTGAGGGAGCACTCCGCTGTCGGAGATGCCTTCTTTCGGATGATGGTAAACCACTCAGGTGGAAGTAAAAGATCTCATGGCACTATTTTGAAGAAGAGTTCTGCCGGTATCCCGGCCAATATTTATCCCTCAAGCAACATAACAAAAAACAGATTATCTGGTCATTTGTCTCATTGCTGTTTGAGGGACCTTGCTGCGCGCAAAATGGCTGCCACTTTTCCTACATTACAACAGTGACTGCACTCCAAAAGTATTTAATTGGCTATAAAGCACAGTGGGATGTCCTGAGGTATTGAAAGGCGCTACATAAATGCAAGTCTGTCTTTCTTTGAGATGGACCAAATGGACTTCCTCATCCTTAAGTGACATATAAGCGCAATACTCTGCTATTTGCCGAATTTAGATGCGCAGCTGAATTTAACTGAATCTGATAGCAGTCTGCCCAAACTGGATCACTTAAGATTCCTTTAGGTTTAGTGCTTGACTCTGCTCCCCGAGAGAGGGGAGGAGGTTCCTGTTGGACTGAGGTGGGGGACCGAACGACATGCATTGCTAAACAGATTATACTGGCAAATGTGAAGCATCAGTGGCACCCTAGGGGTAGGAGGAGGAGGGAAACGAATGCAAAGCTTTATTTAGGCAGTAGTTTTTAAAAAAAAATTGGGGGTAAAAATATTCTCCATAAATTTAGCAAAGACAGCTGAGTATAAGATGCTAATTATAGACGGTGACAGCTGTGATATTGATTTAAGCTTTGTGAGTGTGAAAGACTAACTTGCACTGCAGGCAAAATGAGTTATATAGGCCATTGTCGCATAAAATAAAAATCAGTGTCACACAGGGCACCATTTGTTCTGTTCATTTTGTAATTATTGAAGAGTAATAAACACACTCAATGGCCCAGAAATTGCTCCAAGCAGCGAACAAACAGTGCTCGCCACGCCATAGATTTCGACTAACCCACTAACTTACCACGGTCTTTACTGTGGGCACTTCCTGTAATAGGAAGCGGAGAAGAGCCCAGCGTTAACTCCAGGGAAGCTAGGATCCAGGGAAGAAACGAGACGATCGATCTCTCCTCTTGACCAATCAGATTGCAGCATCCCTGAAAAGCCACAAAGAGTACAAGCTGCAACATAAAAACCAGGAAGTGAAAGCTACAATAATAAAATTATTTGCAAAAATACTTATATATCAGCGAAAAGAGAGGGTAAGAAAAAATCAAATTAAATAAGTCAGAAGGGAAAATTTTTTTTAAATGTTTTAATTTTTAAAACTTTTTTAATGACCAAAAGCTATTAAAATAAGGAGCAATGAGATGCCACATTTTTAAAAGTTAATTTTTAGTTGTTTGGTAGTCATTAGAAGAGCAAGTTGGCGCTGGTCCATTGATTCTGTTGATTGCAGCCGGCGATATCCCTTTTAAGGCGAAGCTGCCAGATCACCGGCGAACCAAGAAGAACAAGTTCCGGATTTCCGCGTTTGTTTGCGCATGTGCGAACACTGGAACTTGCTCTTTCATTTGGCTACTAACAACGGTGAGCGCTGTTGAGCTCACCCTTCTCCTTAAAGCAATTTCTGGCCCACTATTCATCTTGTTTGTACTGTGGACGCATTACGTTATACTTGAGAAACACTGAGTAAGATTTAAATTTATATTTTTCAAAAATAACCTGCAAGTACAGAAGAACATGAATTGGATTTAATTTTTGAATTAAAAAAAAACTTACTTAGAGAGACCTGTGTTAAAGTGAGTCAGAGCACTATTATTTCACTTCTAAGACCTTTGATCGAATTTAGTCCTAACTCTATAATGGGATGAAAGTCTTCTTCCTGCCCGTTGACTATAATTGTCCCTGGTGAAATGATTCTGCGACTGTCTCAACCCAATTCCCTTGGCCATTAGTCTGCAGAAGAAAACTACAATCAGTGTTGAATTGAGGGAATGTGAGCCAGGCACTAGGGAGGGAGGGCGATTGTGTGTGCCTCCCACCCAACAACCACACAATCTTCTGGAAGAGGACAAGAAAAAAGAAAAAAAACCTTAGGCCAATTTAGGAAAAAGTGTGCGAAACTCCTCACCACGCCTCAGAGACTAGCAAACAAGTTCCAGGAGATCGCAATGACTGGGCAACACGTTCCCCAGCAAACACCAACTGTTTATATGCAGTTATGTTGACTACGCTCAATGAGTTGACTGACCTTTTCTTGTTCCTGCTTTTCTTGTATTCCTAGTTATGTGTTTTTTTCCCCCAGTGCTGAACTTTTGTTTTGTCTAATTGTCTGTCCTTCTGAAGATATAATTCTTTGCTTACATAGAAACATAGAAAATAGGAGCAAGAGTAGGCCATTCGGCCCTTCGGGCCTGCTCCGCCATTCAAAATGATCATGGCTGATCGTCTAACTCAGTACCCTGTTCCCGCTTTTTCCCCATATCCCTTGATCCCTTCAGCATTAAGAAATATATCTATCTCCTTCTTGAATACATCTAATGACTTGTCCTCCACTGCCTTCTGTGGTAGCGAATTCCACAGGTTCACCACCCTCTGAGTGAAGAAATTTCTCCTCGTCTCGGTTCTAAATGGCATACCCCGTATCCTGAGACTGTGACCCCTGGTTGTGGACTCCCCAGCCATCGGGAACATTCTCCCAGTCTGTCTAGTCCTGTTAGAATTTTATATGTTTCGATGAGATCACCTCTCATTCTTCTAAACTCTAGTGAGTATGGGCCTAGTCGACCGAATCTCTCCTCATATGTCAGTCCTGTCATCCCAGGATTCAGTCTGGTCTGCTTGAGTACAATTGTCCTCCAGTTTCTGTGCCAAGTGGCCATTATTTGTTTATGACCTTGACAGTGAGTTTCGGTCGGCTATTCAACTGAAAGAAGATTCACAGCTGAGCCCACTCTTGCCCACACAGGTGTCCACACAGATGCATTTCCAGCTGGGGTCACTGGATAGTGATCGGGAATGAAAACCCTGGCCAATTTTCCTTCCCCCAACCAAGAGGCACTGAGGCCAATTATAGCTCACCCTTATTTCTGCCCCAACTGAGGTCACCTAAATCAGCATAGATTTGGGATCAAACCTGGCCCTTCCTGGCCTGCGTGACTCAGCTGTTTACTGGATAAACTCACTGAACCATCAAGGGAGCTGCTGAATTATTCTGGAGCAGAAGTTTATTAATTGCTGCATAATGTTTTGTTCAGTGTATTTCTTGTACCCACTGGAATTTTATCCTGTGTTTTATTTTTCAGTTAATTTCTCACACTTGAACCTTTTTCAATTGTCAATGATATAATTAACACTAATATCAAAAAGGAGACCTCAAATGGGGCAATAATCGGGGCCTCAGTGATGGGGGACAGATTGGAAAGAAAGAAAGATTTGCATTTATGTAGCACCTTTCACTACGTCAGGACGATCCAAAGCACTTCACAGCCAATGAAATATTTTTGACGTGTAGTCATTGTTATAATGTAAGGAAACATGGCAATCCCGCGCACAGCAAGCTCCCACAAACAGCAATGAGATAAATGTCTGTCTGATTTGTTTTGGTGATGTTGGATGTTGACGAGGATAAATCCCCTGCTCATCTTCAAATAGTGCCATCAGATCTTCTACGTCCAACTGAGAGGGCAGACAGGGCCTTGTTTTATCATCGCTTCTGAAAAACAGCACCTCTGACAGTGTAGCACTCCCTCAGTATTTGCACTGGAGTGTCAGCTTGGATTATGTGCTCAAGTCTTTGTATTGGGGCTTGAACCCACAACTTTCTGACTTAGAGGCGAGACTGTGACCACTGAACCAAGACTGCACTACTTAGATTCCTTTAATCTGTCCTGGCTTGTGTCTCTCCACCTCAGTTGCCTTCTCCGGTTTGCTGCAATGTTGTCACAAAATGTGTTTCTGTTGTGTTTTTTCCTCGTATATAAGCAGGTGGCCAATTTAATAATTATTTGAAGGGGGAGGAAGAGGAAGACATTGTTCATGTCTTCATGTGTGGAGTTCCTGATTATAACCAGGCAGTCAGTGAGATGCCAAGTAGAGACCAGGGGGTAAATTTTAACCCCACGAACAGGTGGGAGGGTAAAAATTGTAAAAAAAACCTAAAACCCGCCTCCAACCTGCCCACTTCCGGTTTTAACGGAGGGGAGGGTGACCAATCCGTTCTCAGGAGGCGGGTCGGTCAGTGAAAGCTTTTAAGGAGGCTGCGGGCCTCTATTTTGACAGCTTTTTTATTTTTAACTCCTGGGGGCCGGGATTCCCAGGTTTTCTGCTTCACGCCATGTGAGGGGAGGCGAGAATGCCCAGATCAGCAGATAAGTGCCTTTATTGCACTGTTTGTGGGCCAGGAGGAGCAGGAGTACTTCCCACAGTCCCAACAAGCCTACCTGCCACGATCCTACACACACAATCGACCGCTCCCCCCCCCCTCCTCCACGGTCTCCGACCCCCTCCCCACTATCTTCGCCCCTGCATCTCTGAGACCCCCCACCGATGACCGACCCCCCGATGACCGAATCCCCAATGACCGACCCCCCCCCAAACCCGAACCTCCCCCTCCCCTAACCCCATCTAAGACTTACCTACTGGCTTCCGCTACCTGGCTCTTCTCCTATCCGACTGACGGCAGCCTGTCAATCTGGCTGGCCAGTGAGGCGGGAAACCCACAAAAAAAATTAAAAGGTGTCCTGACGTCAAATTCGTAAGAACATCCAGGAACCCATACTTCCGGGTTTCCCATCAGGAATTCCCCCGCCCTCTTCCCGGCTCCCGGTTAAAAGTTACCCCCAGGTGTTCCCTGGAGAGAGGAAGAGACAATCCAATGTGAATCACGATGCAGTACTGCAACACAGCTTCCAGCAGCCAGTTTAGGAGCAGAACGTGGAATTAGGTCACCCTGGCACCATCTTGGGAATTTTTCTTCAGACTTTCTTTGCCAACTCACATTGCCGAAGTTGATAGTCTGTGTCCCCCCAACAGCCATGCTGTAGTAGAGGATTCAAAATATACATTGCTGCACAAATATACGTAGATAACACTCAACTTCTCCACCCCCTCCCCATCCGAAGGCAAACAGTCATTGGGGGAGTGGGACGGGGGAGAGGCGGAGCGGTAACATTCAGTGGGTGCTGTCTGCCATTTGGATCCTCTCCCAAGAAACCAGTTTCCATGTGCAAGTCGTGACAGTAAGGATTGGCAGACTATTTTCCATGAATGACGTCGCAGCTGAGTCAAATCCTAGCATAAGAAAGTCCAAAGCAACAAAGGGCCATTCAAGCCGGCTCCATCTAGAGTCCGTGTATGATTATTATTTCATGGACTTTCCTCCTACAGCACTAACTCCCTTCCCATCCCTCTTCTTGGTGGGGGGGAGGAAGAAATCAAACAATGTTGTCTATAATTCTCATACGAACATATGAATTAAGAGCAGGAGTAGGTCATTCGGCCCCTCGAGCCTGCTCTGCCATTTGATAAGATCATGGCTTTCCCATCTACCCATTATAACCTTTGACTCCCTTGTTATTCTGGAATCTATCTAACTCAGCCTTAAAAATATTCAATGGCCCTGCCTCCACCGCTCTCTGGGGAAGGGAGTTCCACAGACTCGTGACCCTCTGAGAGAAAAAAATTCTCCCCATCTCCATCTTAAACTATGGCCCCTAGTTCTAGTCACTCCCACAAGGGGAAACATCCTCTCAGCATCCCTACCCCCTCAAGTCCCCTCAGGATCTTATATGTTTCAATAAGATCACCTCTCATTCTTCTAAACTCCAGTGTAGACAGGCCCAACTTGTCCAACCTTTCCTCATAAGATAACCCCCTTATCCCAGGAATCAGTCGAGTGAACCTTCTCTGAACCGCCTCGAAAGCAATTATGTCCTTTCTTAAATAAGGAGACCAAAATTGCACACAGTATTCTAGATGTGGTCTCACCAATGCCCAGTACAACTGTAGCAAAACATCTCTACTTTTATATTCCATTCCCCTTGCAATAAATGACAACATTCCATTTGCCTTCCTAATCAATTGCTGCACCTGCATACTAACTTTTTGTGATTCATGTACTAGGACACCCAGATCCTTCTGTATCTCAGAGTTTTGCAATCTCTCTCCATTTAAATAATATACTGCTTCCCTATTCCTCCTGCCAAAGTGGACAAGTTCACATTTTCCCACATTACACTCCATCCACCAAATTTTTGCCTACTCACTTAACCTATTTATATCCCTTTGCAGACTCTTTATGTCCTCTTCACAACTTAGTTTCCTACCTACCTATGTGTCATCAGCAAATTTAGCAACCATATATTCGGTCCCTTCATCCAAGTCATTGATACAGATTGTAAATAGTTGAGGCCCAAGCAATGATCCCTGTGGCACTCCACTCTTTACATCTTGCCAACCTGAAAATGACCCATTTATGCCTACTATCTGTTTCCTGTCAGCTAACCAATCCTTTATCCATGCTAATATGTTACCCCCTACACCATGAGCTCTTATTTTGTGTAGTAGCCTTTGATGTGGTACCTTGTCAAAAGCCTTCTGGAAATCCAAGTACACCACATCCACAGGATCCCCTTTATCCACGTTGCTTGTTATTTCCTCAAAGAACTCTAATAAATTAGTCAACACGATTTCCCTTTCACAAAGCCGTGTTGACTCTGCCTGATTGCATGGAGATTTTCTAAGTGCCCTGCAATAACCTCCTTAATAATAGATTCTAGCATTTTCCCGATGACAGATGTTAAGCTAACTGGCCTGTGGTTTCCTGCTTTCTGTCTCCCTCCTTTCTTGAATAGAGAAGTTACATTTGCTATTTTCCAATCTGATGGGACCCTTCCAGGATCTAGGGAATTTTGGAAAATTAATACCAATGCATCTAATATCTCTGCAGCCACTTCTTTTAAGGCCCTAGGATGAAGTCCGTCAGGACCTGGGGACTTGTCAGCTTTTAGTTCTAATATTTTTTTCAGAACCCTTTCCCTGGTGATAGTAAATGTTTTAAGTTCCTCCCTCCGTTTCACCTCTGGATTCACAATTATTTCTGGCATGTTATTTGTATCCTCTACAGTGAAGACGGATGCAAAATATCTGTTCAATTTATCCGCCATTTCCTTAGTCTCCATTATTAATTCCCCAGACTCACCCTCTAGAGGACCAACGCTCACTTTACTTACTCTTTTCCTTTTTAAATACCTGTAGAAACTCTTACTATCTGTTTTTATATTTCTAGCTAGCTTTCTCTTGTACTCTAATTTCTCCCTCCTTATTATTCTTTTAGTCATTCTTTGCTGTTTTTTATATTCTGTCCAATCTTCTGACCTGCCACTAATCTTCATGGAATTGTATGCTTTTTCTTTCAAATTAATATTATCTTTAACTTCCTTCGTTAGCCACAGATGGTACGTCCTTCCCCTTGAGTCTTTCTCATTGGAATGTATCTTTGCTGAGTGTTAAGAATTATCTCATTAAATGTCTACCGCTGCATCTCTACTGACATACCCCTTAACCTAATTTCCCAGTTCACTTTAGCCAGCTCTGTCTTCATGCCCTCATAATTGCCCTTATTTAAGTTTAAAACACTAGTCTTAGACTTACTCTTCTCTCCCTCAAACTGAATGTGAAATTCAATCATATTGTGATCACTGCTACCTAGAGGCTCCTTTACAATGAGGTCATTAATTAATCCTGTCTCATTACAATTACCAGATCTAGAATAGCCTGCTCTCTGGTTAGCTCCAGAACATGCTGCTCTAAGGAACTGTCCCGAAAGCACTCTATGAACTCATCTTCCAGGCTACCTTTGCCAATCAGATTCTTCCAATCTATATGTAGATTAAAATCACCCATGATTATCGCTGTTCCTTTCTCACAAGCCCTCATTATTTCTTCCTGTATACCCTGTCCTTCACTGTGGTTACTGTTAGGGGGCCTGTAAACTACTTCCACAAGTGATTTCTTGCCTTTACTATTTCTTATCTCTACCTAAACTGATTCTACATCTTGGTCTTTAGAACTAAGGTCATTTCTCTCTATTATACTCATGTCATCCTTAATTAATAGAGCTACCCCTCCACCTTTTCCTAGCTTCCTGTCCTTCTGAAATGTCAAGTACCCTTGAATATTCAGGTTCCAGCCTTTGTCACCTTGCAGCCATGTCTCTGTAATGGCTATCAGATCGTACATATTTATTTCTATTTGAGCTGTCAATTCATCCATTTTGTTACGAATGCTACGCGCTTTCAGATACAAAGCTTTTAGTGCTGTCTTTTAACTATCTTTGCAAACTCTAGCCTTATCTGCTGGCGCACTCGTAAGTTTGCATGTTCTGTCCCTTCCTGCCACTCTGATTATCATTTCCCTTATTGCTACCTTGCTCTCTTGCCTTGTCTTCTTTCTTTAATTTATCATGTCTTCCCTTACTTGATCCCTCACCCCCACTATTTAGTTTAAAGCCCTCTCTACCACCTTAGTTGTACGATTTGCCAGAACACTGGCCCCAGCACGGTTCAGATGAAGGCCGTCCCAATGGTACAGCTCCCACTTTCCCCAGCACTGGTGCCAGTGCCCCATGAATTAAAACCCATTTCTCCCACACCAATCTTTGAGCCATGAATTTAACTCTCTAATCTTATTTAACCTATGCCAATTTGCTCGTGGCTCAGGTAATAATCCAGAGATTATTACCTTTGAGGTTCTGCTTTTTAATTTAGCCCCTAGCTGCTCAGACTCTCGAAGCAGAACCTCTTCCCTCGTCCTACCTATGTCATTAGTACCTACGTGGATCACAACAACTGGATCCTCCCCCTCCCACTGCAAGTTCCTCTCCAGCCCAGAGCAGATGTCCCGAACCCGGGCACCGGGCAGGCAACACAGCCTTCTGGACTCTCGTTCTCGGCTGCAGAGAACTGTGTCTATCCCCCTGACTATACTGTCCCCTACTATCGCTACATTCCTGCTACCCCCCCCTGCTTGAATGGCTTCATGTAAATGGTGCCACTGTCAGTTTGTTCATCCACCCTGCAGCCCCCGCTTTCGTCCATACAGGCTGCAAGCTCCTCACACCTGTTGGACAATTGCAAAGGCTGAGGCTCCTCCCCTTTTACCTTTTCGATCCCCTTACCTGCCTCGCTCGCAGTCACACCATCCTGTCCCTGACCACTGACCAATTCAGACGACCCTATCCTAAGGGGTGTGACCGCCTCCTGGAACTGAATGTCCAGGTATTTTTTCCCCCTCCATGATGTGTCGCAGTGTCTGCAGCTCGACCTCCAGTTCAACGACTCTGAGCCGAAGCTGCTCAAGCCGCAGACACTTAATGTGGGAGCTCCTGGATCACACTGGCGTCCAGGAGCTCCCACATTCTGTAGTCGCTGCACATCACCTGCCCTGCCATCTTTATTATATGTTAATTAATTTATTATTATTCTTAATTAAATTTATAATTTATAAATCCTACTATTCCAATAAGCTTTACAACTGCTAGTAAACCTTCTACTACTACTTACAATTACCAAGTTATACTTGTTTTGGAAGTTAAACGAGTCAATTACTCACCAACCCATCACTTACTTGTTTCTCTGTGACGTCACACTTGGGATTTTCTCAGAACATGGTCATAGAGTTATACAGCACGGATAGAGGCCCTTCGGCCCATCGTGTCCGCGCCGGCCATCAGCCCTGTCTACTCTAATCCCATATTCCAGCATTTGGTCCGTAGCCTTGTATGCTATGGCATTTCAAGTGCTCATCCAAATGCTTCTTGAATGTTGTGAGGGTTCCTGCCTCCACAACCCTTTCAGGCAGTGAGTTCCAGACTCCAACCACCCTCTGGGTGAAAAAGTTCTTTCTCAAATCCCCTCTAAACCTCCCGCCTTTTACCTTGAATCTATGTCCCCTTGTTATAGAACCCTCAACTAAGGGAAAAAGCTCCTTAGTATCCATCCTATCTGTGCCCCTCATAATTTTGTACACCTCAATCATGTCCCCCCTCAGCCTCCTCTGCTCCAAGGAAAACAAACCCAATCTTCCCAGTCTCTCTTCATAGCTGAAGCGCTCCAGCCCTGGTAACATCCTGGTGAATCTCCTCTGCACCCTCTCCAAAGCGATCACGTCCTTCCTGTAGTGTGGCGACCAGAACTGCACACAGTACTCCAGCTGTGGCCTAACCAGTGTTTTATACAGCTCCATCATAACCTCCTTGCTCTTATATTCTATGCCTCGGCTAATAAAGGTAAGTATCCCATATGCCTTCTTTACCACCTTATCTACCTGTTCCGCCGCCTTCAGGGATCTGTGAACTTGCACACCAAGATCCCTCTGACCCTCTGTCTTGCCTAGGGTCCTCCCATTCATTGTGTATTCCCTTGCCTTGTTAGTCCCTCCAAAGTGCATCACCTCGCACTTTTCCGGGTTAAATTCCATTTGCCACTGTTCCGCCCATCTGACCAACCCATCAATATCGTCCTGCAGACTGAGGCTATCCTCCTCGCTATTTACCACCCTACCAATTTTTGTATCATCAGCGAACTTACTGATCATACCTTTTACATTCATATCCAAGTCATTAATGTAGACCACAAACAGCAAGGGACCCAGCACCGATCCCTGTGGTACCCCACTGGCCACAGGCTTCCAGTCACAAAAACAACCTTCGACCATCACCCTCTGCCTTCTGCCACTAAGCCAGTTTTGTATCCAAAGTGCCAAGGCACCCTGGATTCCATGGGCTCGTACCTTCTTGACCAGTCTCCTGTGGTGGGTGGGTTCAGACCGGCAGAGACTGAACTCCTGCTTTCTCCCCACTGTTTATATCCCCGCTGTGGTCTCACTCTTTCCCCCACTCACCGAATGAACTCTCCCTTTCTCCCCACTGTTTATATCCCTGCTCTGGTCTCGCTCTTTCCCTCCGCTCGCCAAGTGAACTCTCCCTTTCCCCCCACTGTTTATATCCCCGCTGTGGTCTCACTCTTTCCCACCACTCACCGAGTGAACTCTCCCTTTCTCTCAATCTTGGTTCTCAACAGATACTGATCCAGCTCCTTTTTAAAGATGCCATTTTACAAAGATCCTTTTTCGGCATTTGTTGCCATGTGCGTGTGTATGCACATGTTAGTTAGATGTACCATGCACACTTCCAAACTCTTTCCAGTGAGGCACTGAATAGCAGTCATGAATAGAATCCCTGAATGAATTTTCTCCTTTTTATGCGCTGGGCTGCTAAGGCCAATTGCAGTGCCCCAACTGGTGCCCTGTCTCGGATAAGTTAATGCAGCACAGACTGAGGCCCTTGTGGTCTGCGTTACACTTCATAGCCTGCATGTATCCTAAAGGAAAACTAACTTAACTTCTGAAACCAGAACTAAGTGTCTCTACATAATTTCTATCAATATTGGAGTTAAGAAAAAGAAAGGACTTGTATTGATACAACACCTTTCAAGACCTCAGGATATCCCAAAATACTTTACAGTCAATGAAGTACTTTCGAAGCATAGTCACTGTTGTAATGTAGAGATGCCAGATTTGTTGAGGTAATCTGGATTTGGCCAGAAGAATACATAGAACGTCATTAGAGGCTGGAACTACCAACAACACAGCTCATCAATTTGAATCCAGGTAACACACCAAAGTTCCCAATTTGTATAACTTTCTTTTCGAATTACACTCATACCATCCAACAAAGGGAACTTCAACTTTACAGGCTACCCCCTAAATTTCGATTCTATTTGCTGGTTACCAAGGTTACTTTATGAAATAGAATGTGGCAAACGCCATTTGAACTGGTATCCCGAGGGACCGGTTTTAATGATGCAAATAACAAAATAAAACCTTTCATGTTATGCACTTGCCAATGGCTTTGATTGGCAGAAGAGGGAGAGAAGAAGCTGCTCTTTACCTCTGAGTAGTGTAGGATTGAGTCAGTTCATGTGCACAGAGAAGAGTGGAGTAAATAATTACATTTAGCCTTTCAGGGGCTGAGAGTACTTGAATCACCAACTGTGAGCTGTAAAAAAAACAGCTAATGGGAAGAACACACTTGCACTGAGTACTGGAAGCAAAAAAAGCTCTTAGCTCTTTTTTCCCCTTCAGTGTATCAGTGTAAGCGGATGCACTTGACATTAGTGAAGTGTTTAAAATTCAGAACATGTTGGAAGTTAAGTGGGTGAAATTAGGGGAAAGGCAAACCAGGTGTTTCTGCAAACGTTGATGCTTGCTCCATTAAAATTCCATAAAAGGATACATGTTGGGATGTTTGAATTACTTAAAAATAAATTGCAGAATGGCACAGCAATGCTTAACTCATTGTTGGAGCAAGACCTGATAGCGTCAGCCATGTCACAAGTGGGTTAATTTACTGCAGTCCATCCTCTTCTCCTATGTCTGTTTCTGTATGTATGTGTCTCTCTCTTTATGTTTCTCTTTCTGTATGTTTCTCTCTCTCTATCACTTTCTCTCTATCTCCCTCTCCCCTTCTCCCTCCCTCTCCCCATCTCTCCCTCTCCCCTGGCCTCTTCCTCTCCCCGTCTCTCTTTCTTCCCTCAGAATCCTGTACTTCTGCCTAGACTTGCTTTCTTGACCATTATGAACTTTTTGACTATGGGATGCATTTAACAATCATGTGACAAACTAATGAAACATTACTTCTGAGTATTACATTCTGCCATGTGAGAAAGCCATTCACACTGCATATTCATGTAGTTTCACAAACTTAATAGATATTCAAGCTTGCAAAGCTTTTCCATAACATGTTTCTCCCTCAGCATGACTGATAGACAGCAACACATTCAGTACAGGAGCAGAGTAGATGAAACACATCGTGGGGTTCCTTAAAGAGTGGATGGCTCAAGTCATTTTAAATGATTTTCACAACAGCTTTTAAATGTAGAAATATTGATAGCTTAGCCTTTATAATAATTAGAGGTGTTGAGATCACAGATCAGTCGTGAAATGGTCATTGTCTTTATAAAGTGTTGGCAAACCTTATCGACCAAAGAGCTGTTTGTCATTTTCAACAAGTTTCACAATGTTTTATGTCACCAAGTTGAGTGTTCAGCAAACCTTCATTTCATTAGTTTGCAAAGAATTTTCATGAATACAAGCCCCTTTTAAAAAGGCTAGAGACTAGTTATTTGAATATTCACAAGGCATTAGGGTGAGATGGAATATGTCCAATTCATCATTTATAGCTGAGCTCTGGAGCTGTAATCGAAGCTCCGCCTTGGTGTTCGGTGCCTACTAGTTCATAGAAGCAAAGTAGGAGTCACCAAGAACTACATTGCTCCTGCTTCAGCTGCTCCCACCATCCGGTCACTGAAGTTCTCCTCCACCCAATGGTGTTCTGACCATCTACCGACTATATTCCCCTTTGGTATGGACTGGCTAGCTAAAAGCAAAAGGAAAATGAAGCACAATTTTATGTGCCTTTGGGTTGCTTATACTTGCCCTGAGGGCGAACCAATAACTTATGGACAGGAGCACTCGGCATTTCAGCAGAGGTTTTCCTCATTAGTTCACACTATTGGCACGCTGTAGCCAAGGGAAGCAGCTCAAGATAAGGCTAGCCTCTGAGGTAGTTCTTGTTGACTGATGTGTTAGTTTTGGACATGCACAACTGTGTCAGTTTACAGTACAAAACAGTTGTAGATTTCTGGGTCTTTCCAGATTATTATCCCTACTCTAAATGAATCATTAAGTTTATTTAGGGAAGTGTGGCTAAAACAAGGGAATCCATGGCAGAATTTTTTGTAGCTTGTCAGATGCCAGGATGCCACCAAAAGATTAACAAATACTTCCTAATTATTCCATGCAAAAATAAAAGCGTTCGAAGCAAGTGTGACAAAAACGAAGCATTTATTCTCTAAGATGTGTTCTGTTGTTGGCTCCTTTCTTTCCCAAAACCTCTTCGCTTTTCTACCTCCCTCTCCTCCTTTAAGACACTCCTTAAAACCTACCTCTTTGACCAAGCTTTTGGCCACCTATCCGAATATCTTCTTATGTGGCTCGGTGTCAAATTCTGTCTGTTAACACTCCTGTGAAGCGTCTTAGGACACTTTGCAACGTTAAAGGCGCTATATAAATGCAAGTAGTTATTGCTATTGTTACAGTACATGCAGGATTGGTACCTCAGGTTCAGTGTCGGGAATTGGCCCATCCTGGCTGATATACACAACAGGACAGAGATGTAGTGCAGTTGAGGGCGGCCTTGATGTGTGAGTCTTGATCGCTGCAACTGTTCTAGGATGAGGAAATACCTCACAGTGTGTCTGATGTGATTTTGGAACAGAATCTGTCCCCAGGAAGGGGGTACAGCCATTAAATTCAAATACACGGATTTTTATAAAATACATGTTTGGCAACTGTACTTGAGTTTGAGAGACATGTTTTTAATTTCCCTTGTTCCAATCTGTCTTCAAAGGACTCTGAAAATATTACTCTGGCTCCAAGTTGGCAGTTATTCAGAAGCTAATGGACATGGGGGCAGGCCATAGATTCTATACTAGGTCAGTAGCGAACTGCCATGTCAGATTAATTCCAGGCCTTGATTTAGATCTAGTTTTTCATTGAGTATTAGCCTGGGAGGAGTAACTTTGTTAGTTTCCCTATCCTGAGGAGCAGTTGTTAAGTATATAATTACTGTAAGTTTATTTTTGTTCTCACTACCATTCATTTATTTTTTTCTGTTCAATAAATTTGTCCAGTAATGTATAACCTAAGCCACGGTCAGATTGTATGTTTATTCTTCTGCCTTCCGAAGTCAAAGAAATAATATGGTAGCATGTTCTATATCGAATAAGTTGAAAAGGTTTTTTTTGTTTGATGCCAAGCTCTCTACAGTTACCTAGATGTTTTGCAGGTAACGGCACACTCTAGTTCATAGGGATCGCAGGCTCACCTTTGGGAGTGGTTTGTAACGCTGAACCTGAGGAAAATATCTAGTGAAAAACCTAATAGAAAGAAAGAACTTGTTTATATAATGCTTTTCACAACGTCAGAATGTCCCAAAGTGCTTTACAGCCAATGAAGTATTTTTGAAGTGTATTCACTGTTATGATGTAGGAAATGTGCACAGCAAGCTCCCACAAACAGCAATGTGATAATGACCAGATAATCTTGTTTTTAGTGATGTTGGTTGAGGGATAAATATTGGCCCAGAGACCTCCCCTGCTCATCTTTGAAATAGTGCCATGGGATCTTTTACATCCACCTGATAGGACAGATGGACCCTCGATTTAACGTCCCATCCGAAAGACAGTGCAGCACTCCCTCAGCACTGCACTGAATTGTCAGCCTAGATTTTGTGCTCAAGTGTCCGGTGCGGGACTAGAACCCACAATATTCTGACTTAGAGGCGAGAGTGCTACCGACTCAGCCACAGCTGATCACTGACGGCAAGATCCTGAGCATTACAGCTCTAATACCTTGCCAAGTATTTTGCGAGAAATAAATCCTTTACAGACAGAGCAATTCAAGCTTGCAAAGCAGAGTGAAAGCATTTCCGAGACACTGTTGGTTTATGGGAAACTGGTCACATTTGGGAAATGTGTGTAAGTTGTTTGAGGATGAAACAAAACTGGTAGATAAACCTGCATTGGATGTCATACATATTGACTTGCTGGAAGCATTAGTAATGTGCCCCACGATAGACTAATTCTGATATTGCAAGTAAGTTCTGCAGTTAATAGGGAATAAAAGGTTGCATCAACGACGGTAATGTTAATTGGATAGATGTGATCAGCAACGTATGATTGGATCTGTCCTGCACAGAATCTTTCCAAATGATCTAGACAAGGGTATTGAAATGTCTTGTTAGTGGAAGTCACATTTTGTGGGAATGCAGGATGTTAAGAGGAGAGGAAAGAAATTTGCAGATGGGCTTTAATATTGAAAGATATAAGGTAACATACAATGGCGCTAAAAAAGCACACGATTATAAAATGAAGATAAGTGTTGTGAAATATGATGTGAAAAATCTGGGTGTAATAGTTGGCTAAGCATAGAGGGGCATGTAGAGTGCAGAGGTTCAGGGAAAGGCAACTAGGGTGGCTCTCGATTTATTTGATCCATCTAGAGATGGTCAAGTAGATACATTTCATTGGGGCAAAACAGATTTTTATTGGACGAGGGATGCCTCAAGATTTTGAAACAAAGAAGCAACTTGTGCAGGTTGTACCCCGGAACGCAGACATAATTCGGTCACCATTTTAAAATCATACATTCTGCCCTTATGTTTTGATAATATACTTGGATTTTATATCATTACCTATAGTTAAATAGCAAAACGTACGTCAATTGGGAAGCAGAGAAAGAGAGTTGCTTAGACCATAGACATCTCTCTGCCGTACAGGCTGAGGAGCTAGGAAATACAAAACTGAGGCACTATAGTGCTACCCTTGGTGGGTGTGTGTGATCATAGTGTGACAAGTTTACATAGGCAGCTTCCATCATAAATGTGGGCATAAGAATTTATAATGGAAAAAGTGTGTGCAGATGCAAGATTTTTTAAAAGTTATTATAGATAGATATCTGCTCTTTACAGGCAGTGACAGTCATAGGAATATCACCTCTAGCAGGGAGCACATGTAGTTATCAGTGTTTTTAGACTCTTTATGGGAGAGTGCTTTTCCCTTTTTCTCACCCAGTGTTGAGATGCTTGTTTAAGGAGTAGTGCCTTAATACTGAAGAATTAATGGAGATTAAATTTGACATGAAAATGGCAGGCAGGAAGCACGCACCCTTCCGACCGCAAGTGTGCTGCCCACTATATTGGGTAAGGACAAACAAGAGGCGTCCTTTACCCGGGCCTGAAGCAGGCGTTAGCCCTTTACACATGAAAATAAGGGGCCTAACGCCTGCTTTAGGTCCCCACTGCAGCCTTGATTTATCCGTGCTGGCTGCACTCGAGAAAATCAACCCTAAACATCGCCTACTTTTTAAAAAAAAGGTAAATCACCTAACACAATCATAGCCGATCCACGACCTCTGACCTCTGGGCCCTGGCCCCAACCTCCAGGCCCCCCCCAATCTCCCTCCCCCGACCACCGATATCCCTCCCCCGGCCACCGATCTCTTACCTGCGGGCTAGTGTGCCGTTAGCAGTGGCCCGAACATGCAGCACTTACCTACGTGGTCACCTGCAGTGCCGTCTTCAGTCTAGTGAGATCAGAGGCCCAATATCCTGGGCTCCTCGGACCTCACTATTTGTGCTCAGGATAATTACCGTGGTGGGAGGCGGGGGTCGCCCGAAATTGGGCACTCCCGAATTTCTCTCCAAATATATTCAAGTGAGTACTGACCTGTATGTTAAATGCTAACTCAATTGAAGTATTGAAAAGGGAACCGGACAGGTTTCTGATCTGTCACAGACTGGATGGGACAAGAGATGAGATAAAATTGGGTCCTGAAAGAGGACCTTGATGATGGGTAATATTGAATAGCCTTTCCTACTTTTATTTAGCCCCAGCTTCTAGCACTTACTTCCGATGTGTTTCTGTGATCTTAGGTACTGTGAACAAGTCAATAACTAATTATGCTGTTCCAATTTCTGTATCCATATACAGTTTCTCAAAGTGCACCAGTTAAGTTGAATAGCTGTTACATAATTCAGCAGCAACAGTATAGATGGCATGTAAGTTGACAGTGGTGCCTGTATCTCACAGTTGTGTGGGAATTCTATTGTCAGTTGTCCAGTGGTTATGCACTGATTGATATCGCTGCATTAAATGAATGCTGGCTGCTTTGTTACCACTATGGTTTAACCCACCTTCAAATGTTTGCTTCTTTGCTATAATGGGTGCTCAGCTTTGTCAGTTTCACAGCACACAATGCATACGATACCAGATGGAAATGCATCATTAGCCTTTACCCAGTCTATTCATGATGTGGAGATGCCGGTGATGGACTCCGGTGTACAAATGTAAGGAATCTTACAACACCAGGTTATAGTCCAACAGTTTTATTTGAAAATCACAAGCTTTCGGAGGCTTTCTCCTCACGCTCACCTGACGAAGGAGAAAGCCTCCAAAAGCTTGTGATTTTCAAATAAAACTGTTGGACTATAACCTGGTGTTGTAAGATTCCTTACAGTCTATTCATTACAGCAGTGACTATACTTCAATAATACCTCATTTACTGTGACTTTGAGATGTCCTGAGGATGTGAATGGCACTATATAAATGCAAATTAGTTCTTTCTTTCTTTCTCTGATTTCTTTCTCTCCTCTCTTTTTCTTTCCATCCTTCTCTCCTTCCCTCCCTTTCTATCCCTCCCTCCCTACTCCACTTCCATCCCTCCCTCCCTACTCCACTTCCATCCCTCCCTCCCTTCCCATCGCCGTCCATCTCTTTCCATCCATCCTTCATTTTCTTCTTTCCTGTGCCTTCTCTTGGCTTGTTTTTTTTTATTCGTTCATGGGATGTGGGCATCGCTGGCGAGGCCGGCATTTATTGCCCATCCCTAATTGCCTTTGAGAAGGTGGTGGTGAGCCGCCTTCTTGAACCGATGCAGTCCATGTGGTGAAGGTTCTCCCACAGTGCTGTTAGGAAGGGAGTTCCAGGATTTTGACCCAGCGACAATGAAGGAACGGCGATATATTTCCAAGTCGGGATGGTGTGTGACTTGGAGGGGAATGTGCAGGTGGTGGTGTTCCCATGTGCCTGCTGCCCTTGTCCTTCTAAGTGGTAGAGGTTGCGGGTTTGGGAGGTGCTGTCGAAGAAGCCTTGGCGAGTTGCTGCAGTGCATCCTGTGGATGGTACACACTGCAGCGACAGTGCGCCGGTGGTGAAGGGAGTGAAAGTTTAGGGTGGTGGATGGGGTGCCAATCAAGCAGGCTGCTTTGTCCTGGATGGTGTCGAGCTTCTTGAGTGTTGTTGGAGCTGCACTCATCCAAGCAAGTGGAGAGTATTCCACCACACTCCTGACTTGTGCCTTGTAGATGGTGGAAAGGCTTTGGGGAATCAGGAGGTGAGTCACTCGCCGCAGAATACCCAGCCTCTGACCTGCTCTTGTAGCCACAGTATTTATATGGCTGGTCCAGTTAAGTTTCTGGTCAATGGTGACCCCCAGGATGTTGATGGTGGGGGATTCGGCGATAGTAATGCCATTGAATGTCAAGGGGAGGTGGTTAGACCCTCTCTTGTTGGAGATGGTCATTGCCTGGCACTTATCTGGCACGAATGTTACTTGCCACTTATGAGCCCAAGCCTGGATGTTGTCCAGGTCTTGCTGCATGCGGGCTCGGACTGCTTCATTATTTGAGGGGTTGCGAATGGAACTGAACACTCCGCAATCATCAGCGAACATCCCCATTTCTGACCTTATGATGGAGGGAAGGTCATTGATGAAGCAGCTGAAGATGGTTGGGCCTAGGACACTGCCTTGAGGAACTCCTGCAGCAATGTCCTGGGGCTGAGATGATTGGCCTCCAACAACCACTACCATCTTCCTTTGTGCTAGGTGTGACTCCAGCCACTGGAGAGTTTTCCCCCTGATTCCCATTGACTTCAATTTTGCTAGGGCTCCTTGGTGCCACACTCAGTCAAATGCTGCCTTGATGTTAAGGGCAGTCACTCTCACCTCACCTCTGGAATTCAGCTCTTTTGTCCATGTTTGGACCAAGGCTGTAATGAGGTCTGGAGCCGAGTGGTCCTGGTGGAACCCAAACTGAGCATCGGTGAGCAGGTTGTTGGTGAGTTAGTGCCGCTTGATAGCACTGTCGATGACACCTTCCATCACTTTGCTGATGATTGAGAGTAGACTGATGGGGCGGTAATTGGCCTGCTTTTTGTCGACAGGACATACCTGGGCAATTTTCCACATTGTCGGGTAGATGCCAGTGTTGTAGCTGTACTGGAACAGCTTGGCTAGAGGCGCGTCTAGTTCTGGTGCACAAGTCTTCAGCACTACAGCCGGGATGTTGTCGGGGCCCATAGCCTTTGTTGTATCCAGTGCACTCAGCTGTTTCTTGATATCACGTGGAGTGAATCGAATTGTACTGGTATTCAGTGTTCAATCAAGCTTGCATCTTTAGCTGTCCAACCGTGTTGACATTACAATTAGACATGGTGGAACGGAATTTATATTGTCTGAAGGTGATAATCTGTTAATGTCACAACTGCAACCATTTGTGCCACAGAAGGTACTCTGTCATTAGATGCCCCCAGCACAGTTGGACTGGATCCTGAAAGAGGACCTTGAGGGGTATCACTGTTATCACATTTTATCCACTTGATTCATTGAATCCAGGATTGGACTCTCATACAGGAGTATGAATGGCTCCAAATTTCATAACTTAAAACTTTTGATGAAAATAAATGCTTTTGAAGGAAAGTTGAGTCTTAATATGAGATGTACAAATCCCTGTGCCATCAGTACCTTTTTGTTATGGAAATACTTCTAAATCCTGTCAAAATTGTAAAACTATAGTAATTTTGACCTTCGTATCGGCAGTCTCCTATCACTAAATGCCCTTCCACATCAGATGGAAGGCCCTCTTGTGAGGGGCATTTGTGGACAGGTGTTTAAGCCTTGCAGGCCCTTGTTGCTAATAGGTTCATTAGTCAAAAGCTGGTAGTTACAATTAATTTGAACAAACTTCATTTTTCTTCTCATCCCTTCTTCTCCTGAAGGCATGACTCCTTACCATGGTACGCTTCTTTGGGAACAAGTTATCTCCAGGACTTTTGCCCAAGAGTTTTGACAGAGACAGTCGGCAGGGTATTTGCACGTGAGGTGGTCGGAGGTAGAGCATCACAGTTGAACCCGATCGCGTCCTTACCCAAAATCCCCAATGTGCACATCCATTGGCATCATCGAATAGCAATCTGGAGCAGGAGCCCTTGTCAGGATTCCCACTGCTGATTTCTTTCCTGGGGCAAAGAGGCCATTTGTAGACTGCCTCTGCCCCCTGTCCCCTGCCCCAGCAGAGATCAGCTAACACTAATATTACAGAGAATTATATAGAATGTACAGCACAGAAACAGGCCATTCGGTCCAACTGGCCTATGCCGTGTTTATGCTCCAAATGAGCCTCCTCCCACCCTTCTTCATTTAACCACATCAACATATCCTTCTATTCCTTTCTCCCTTATGTGTTTATCTAGCTTCCCCTTAAATGCATCTATCCTAGTCGCCCCAACTACACCTTGTGGTAGCCACTCTAACCACCTTCTAACCACTCTCTGGGTAAAGAAGTTTCTCCTGAATTCCCCATTGCATTTATTAGTGACTATTTAATATTTATGGCCCCTAGTCTGGTCTCCCCTGCAATTGGAAACATTGTCTCCTAGAGAAAAGAGCCCCAGCCTGTTCAATCTTTCCTGATAGGTATAACCTCTCAGTTCTGGTATCATCCTAGTAAATCTTTTTTTACTTTCTCCTATGCCTGTATATCCTTTTTATAATATGGAGACCAGAACTGTGCACAGTACTCCACATGTGGCCTAACCAAGGTTCTACACAAGTTTAACATAACATCCCCGCTTTTCAATTCAGTCCCTCTAGAAATGAACCCCAATGCCTGGTTTGCTTTTTTATGGCCTTATTAACCTTCATCATGATTTGTGTATCTGTACCCCCATATCCCTCTGCTCCTCTTGCCCATTTGGACTCTTATTTTGCAAGGAATGTGTGGCCTCCTTTTTCTCTATCATAATATAACATCTCACACTTGTCTATATTGAAATGAATTTGCCGATTACCTATTCAGCAAGTTTATTGATGTCTTCCTGTATTTTGTCACAGTCCTCCTCAGTATTAATTATATCCCCCAATTTGGTGTCGTCCGAAATTCTATTTCCGATTCCCGAGCCCAAATCGTTTATGTAAATGGTGAACAACAGTGGTCCCAGCACTAATCCTTGTGGAACACCACTTCCCATCTTTTGCCAGTCTGAGTAACTGCCTTTAACCCCTACTCTCTGTTTTCTGTTGGATCGGTGATCCAACCTACGTCCTTCCTGATCTGTGCTCAGCTACACATTGCCTTAACCATCGGGGTTAACCTCCATTTTTAATGCACTAAATTATAGAATCTTCACAGCACATTTAGATGAAGATATTTTTTTCTATTCAATCTTTCCAAAGCTGTAGGCCATATTCTGATATTTTGCATGTGTCTGTGTTGGTTTGAACCATCTGTGCTTTGGGACATTGTCACTCTTCGCTGTTGCATAGATGTATTAAAAGTAATTATCTAATCTTTATTGGCTTCAGGGGGTTTAATTTCCTCTGTGTTATGTTTAGTGCCCTTATTAAATTCCTATTTGCACAATTTTAATTAACTGATTTATTTTAAATAAGAAGAATAAGGAGGCCACATACTGCTTGGAAAATAAGAATCTAAGTGGGATAGAGGAGCAAAGGGATCTAGGGGTACAGATACACAAATCACTAAAAGTAACAATGCAGGTTAATAAGACCATAAAAAGGCAAATCAAGCACCGGGGTTCAATTCTAGAGGGATAAAATTGAAAAGCAAAGAAGTCATATCAAACATGTTTAGAACCTTGGTTAGACCACACTTGGAGTATTGTGCACAGTTCTGGTCTCCATATTATAAAAAGAATATAGAGGCATTGGAGAAGGTGCAAAACAGATTCACAAGGATGATACCAGAACTGAGAGGATATCCTTATCAGGAAAAGCTGAACAGGCTGGGGTTCTTTTCTCTAGAAAAGATAAGGCTGCAGGGTGACCTGATGGAGGTCTTTAAGATAATGATAGGGTTTGATAAGATAGGCATAAAGAAAATGTTTCCACTTGTGGGGGAGTCCAAATCTAGAGGTCATAAATGTAAAATAGTCACTAATAAATCCAATAGGGAATTCAGGAGAAACCTCTTTACTCAGAGAGTGGTAAGAATGTGGAACTCACTACCACAAGGAGTAGTTGAGGCGAATAGCATAGATGCATTTAAGGGGAAGCTAGATAAACACATGAGGGAGAAAGGAATAGAAGGGTACCCTGATAGGGTTAGATGAAATAGGGATGGAGGAGGCTCATGTGGAGCATAGACGCCGGCATAGATCAGTTGGGCAGAATGGCCTGTTTCTGTGCTATAGTTTCGATGTAATTTGATGTAAATGAATCAATGGTTGCGACTAAATAACAGGAATTTAACGTGAGTGCATTAACCAGTCTGATAAAGGAGGTTAAACTCACGTCACTGAGGAGGATTTCCAACAACATGACCTTGAGTGATAAAGCACAGATCCTATACCCATTTTGTCTGAAGGATAAGAAATTTATTCTTGAATTGTAATAAAGAAACAAAATGCCTCAACAACGGCCCTGTTTTAGCATTTTAACTTTACTAGTTGGTCTTCCGTAGCCTTGTACATGGGCAGTCGAGATCAAGTCTAGTCTTCAGGTGAAGCGGGTTCGAGATTGGGGGATAATCGGAGCAGGGCGCGCAGATGTAGCTCAGTCCCCATTTTAAAGTCGTACCTTCTGTCCTTAGTTTTATACTTTCATTATAAATTCTTATGTCCACATTTATATTGGGAACTACCTATGTAAACTTGTCACACTGTAAATGTGTTAGCTGTGGCTCAGTGGTAGCAGTCTCACCTCTGAGTCAGAATGTCTAGGCTGACACTCCGGTGCAATACTGAGGGAGTGCTGCACTGTCAGAGGTGCCATCTTTAGGATGAGACATTTACCTGCTCAGGTGGAAGTAAAAGATCCCATGGCACTATTTTGAAGAAGAGCAGGGGAGTTCTCCCTGGTGCCTTGGCCAATATTTCTCCCTCAACTAACATCTCAAAACAGATTATCTCGTCATTATGTTATTGTTTGTGGGACCTTGCTGGGCGCAAATTGGCTGCCGCGTTTCCTACATTACAACGCTTCAAAAAGTACTTCATTGACTGTAAAGCGATTTGGGGCATCCTGTGGTTGTGAAAGGTGCTACATTTATGCAAGTCATTCTTTTTTTAAATAGACCCCTCTCCATTCTTGGACGCCATCTAGCAGTTAGCTCAAGACCTGGGAGCAGTGGGTCAGCTACCAGTGTCTTGGGTAGGCAACAATGTGTAACTTGGGGAGGTAGAAATCGAAGTGCAAATGAAATATATGTGAACCTCCAAATATAAAAAAAATCAGACAACACTTCTAGACAGAACATGAGGGGCAAATTTTTCAATCAGTAAGTTATTGTAAATGGGTCAACGCCTGCCTAAGATTAGAGCAGAGGAATATAGTAAGAACATATTAAGCATTCTTTTGTGAGCTCCACCAACTAGAAAATATACTTTTGGATTCAAGGAAATTTGTTCTGTTTTTTTTTTAAAAAGTGAATTCATCATCCTTAGTCTCGCTCTTGGGTTGCAAACAGAATCCAAAACCCCCTCCTCCCCCAGTCTTGCCTAGTCTTGCTAGAAAGAGATTATTTGTACTGGTTGGAATGCAGAGAGTAGAGAGCCAAGAGCTTATTAACATAAGTAGAGGTATATCGAGAGGCATTCTGTAGGAGCTCGTTAAAACTTAATATCAGCAGATAGAGTGCCTGGTCTTGCAATCTTGCAGCACCAGCTGTAAGGAACTTAATAAAATATTTAATTCAGCTACTGACAGAATGCAAATGCTTTAATACTTCAAATGATGAGAACAGAGGAAGAAACATCCAACCTAGCTCTGAAATAAAGGGCAGATTCAATTTATTTGCAAGTTCTCTTTCCCCCGTTTCTTTGAATTTACACAATGCCATGTGTTTTGAGGAGGATTTTCTTTACTTTCTAAATGTTACAGGGTAATGGAAAGAAGACTCTTCCCACCACATCAGATTCTTAAAGGGAAAACTGAGAGTGGGCAATAGCTTCCAATACCCTATTCCCAATTCACATAATGCATTTACCAGGTAGGAATCAATTACTGCTTCTGTGAGCATCCATTGAACAATGGAGATGAAAGCTAAGTAATAATTAGAACTCAGATGTTGTCCGTCAATTCAGCTTCCTTGTATTGGATCTCAATAGCACCTTGCAACCAGTTCCCCTTGTGTCACAGCACGCTATTTTTAAACAAAAATGTATCATATAGAGAATTTTGGGGCAAGTGATTGAGCATGGTAGAAGTTGCCAAACATTGCAGAATGGTGGCCGGGGGAAATTATACCGATGACGGGCAGTGATAGCGGATACTTGGAGGTGTGGACTAGTCCCAGGCAGTTTTCCCTCACTGGCACTTCAACCTTAATTAAGGATTAGTCAAAATCCTGCGGTGATGCGCAGGAGGAGTCGAGACCAAGTTAGTCTTCAGGGGAAGTGGTTTCGAGGGTAGGAGATAAATTGGATCAAGGCATGCCAATAGTTTCATAGTGTGATACGGCACAGACGGAGGCCATTCAGCCCATCGTGCCTGTTCCGGACCTAAGAAGGAGCTATCCAGTTTGTCCCACATCCCTGCTCTTTCCCCGTAGCTCTGTTTTTTTTCCCTTCAAGTATTTATCCAATTCCCTTTTGAAAGTTATTATTAAATCTGCTTCCACCACCCTTTCAGGAAGTGCATTCCAGATCATAGCAACTTGCTTCGTAAAAAAAATGTTTCCTCATATCACCTCTGGTTCTTTTGTCGATCACCTTAAATCCGTGTCCTCTGCCACTGGAAACAGTTTCTCCTTATTTACTCTATCAAAACCGTTCATGATTTTGAACACCTCTATCAAATCTCTAAGGAGAACAGGGAAATGGTATCAATATAGCTCGGTCTCCATTTTGAAGTCTGTTCTAAATTTGTATAATAGTTCAATTTAATGATATTTATCGCTAACTAGAAAAAACAGACAATTTGGAAGCAGAGAAGTACAGTTGATTTGAACATAGGAATTTTTGTGCAGTATATGCTGAGGAGTTGGGTGCCACCTCTGGTGGGAGGATGTAGTTACAGCATGACCTGTTTATAAAGGCTATTTACATTACAAATATGACCATAGGAACTTATAATGAGAAAAGTTGACAACAGAAAGTAAGGTTTAAAGTCAGGAAATGCAGACAGACATAAGATTTTTAATATATTATAGATGTGTTTTAAGGTACCAGTGATCTGCTTCTCTCTGCCAGCCTAATGGTGAAGAACATTTCCAGCTTGTACAATAAAAGCTAGCCTTGCAGTCAGCATGCACTCACTTTTGCTTTGCTTGACAGCATTTCAATTCAGACTCCAATTCCAAACAGTAGAGTGTGTGGTGACTAAAAGGCCAACTAGTTACTGTGTCACTGTTAGGCAGTCAGAGACATGTAGAACACCTGCACTTGAAAGCACGCTCTCGATGGTGAATAGCGAAACTGGCAGGGGAAGCTGTGCTGCCTGGTGGAGATTGTTCCATCTGCCATGGGATGTCACAGTGCAACAAATCTCTTGCCTTAATTATGGTGAGACAAGTGACTTGTTTTTGACCGCACCCGTTTTGCATTTCTTGCTTGCTCTGTTAAGTGGACGGATTTGTTGTATGTAACCGGATACTCAATAGTGTATCAGAGAGCCCCAGTGTGATTTCTGTTCTGTCTTTTCTTCTCTCCGCTGAGGGATTCTCCAGGACTTGAATATTAATCTCCTGGACATTGCTGCAAGCAACCCAGGAGAAAGAAAGATCTTGCATTTATATAGTGCCTTTCACATCCTGAGGATGCCCCAAAGCGTTTTACAAATGAAGTACATTTGAAGGGTAGTCACTGCTGTAATGTAGAGACCATAGGGGCGTTAAAAAAAAGTGTTCTTTTTCATTTTCTTTGAATACTTCGTTTATTAGTTATAAAAATATCGGAGACGAGGAAAGTAGGCTGATTGACTGGGCGATTGGAAGGGAGAGGCCATGTGATGAAACCTCCTGGAATATGTCCAACCAGAGTTGGCAACCTCACCTTCACTAAGTGCCTGTCTGCAGCAGCATAGCTGACATTGCAATGTTGTCTTTTTTGGGGGGACCTCGAGCACAAATGTCACCAAAACTCCTTTGATGTCAACAATTTGGAACCATGCATACGAATTCCCATCATTCTTGGAAATGTTAGTTAATGAGTTTGCTTGTGTCTGACTTTTTTTTTCTCCCAGGCCAATGAAACATTTGCCTTCGTTGGGAATGTTACACACTACGCCACAGTCTGGCTGAACATTTCCTCAGAAATCCGCACGTTCTTGGAAGAAGGCAAGCTACAGAATCGCATCAGTTGGCTGCAGCAGGTACGTGCAATCATAGACCTTATCTATTTGTAACCTAGCAGGGTATATTAAACCGGAATGGCAGACAACATCCAATGTCCTTTCCCCAGATTCCTGTCACACGGTGACTGAAGAGCTGCACAGTCCTTTCAGTGAGCAAAATGACTTGTGGTTGATATCAATTTATACACTGACTTGAAAGACATTTATATAACATGTCAGCACAAATCCCCTGCCCCACTGACAGCGCTAACAGGAACTCATCAGGCTGTCATCGGGGAATGAATGAACCCTTTCACCAACACAGACCTATTCAGAAGGAATGGAGTCCTGTTACCCGTTTGAGGTTAGCATGACCAAACGCGATGCATACTACAGATTTGATTATCTTTTTAAAAAAAAATTGGGATGTGGAAAACAGTTGCAAACAAGTTTTGCATCAATGCAAGTGCATATTTATAAGTACATTGGACTTCACTGTGTTTAACCAGAGTACTTTAGGTTGAAGTGCTTCAAGAAGCAGTGTTCTGAGAGGGTTTTGTTTTGAAGACACTAAGGATGTTATCTGCTACTTAAGATAAGTGCTGTGGGTTCCTAAATTTTAGAGAGATCCTTTTTTTCTGCCATGTTTTCTCCATTTGTTTCTCCCCTTCACTCCCAACAGTGGTGACTGCTTGGTGTAGGGTATGCTTCGAAGGTGAGCCTTGATGATGAGTGTGGGGGATAATGCAACCGAGCCTAATTGTGTCCTGTCTTCATTTGTTGTGATGTGCCCTCATCCGTTTTGCATATTGCCACATTTGTGGGCACCCACTGCAAATATTGCCACCCTACAGAGGAACCCTTGCTAGTATTGTCACACTCCCTGGGACCCGCTGCCAATGTAAATACACTCACAGGGAGCCCTGTTGTAACTTCCAAAAAACAATCTCAGCTACCCAAAGGTAAGCAGGACAATCATTGCAGAAGTCAAGGAGCTCAGTTTTTGGGTGAAGTAGCGGGTGCATTGGGGGCAGGGGGGCTCCGAAAATCGCGGAAATCCTGAGCCGGTTCGGAGCCCAGCTCGAACCCGCAGACTTCCGGGTTTCCCATTGACGCGTCTGGGTGCATGCGCGCCTCCTGAATGCAGAAGTCCCACCGGCAATTAAAGTTGGCGCAATGATACTTTGCTTAGTTGTTCAGCTAGTTGAAGTACTTAATTGTCTCGACATTTTGGCAGGGGTGCAATTTTGAAGAATCCTCAGCGTGTTTCCTGTGCTGTGGGAAGCACTCCCTGTTGCAACAGATGTGTTTCAGCTAGCAGCCAGTGGGAGATGCAAATGCTTATTTGACAGATGGGGAGAAAATGTCATTTATTGCAGCAGGGCACTCTTGTCACTTCAGACAAAGTTTTGGTTGCAAGATCTTTGCATTTTCACTCAAAATTCTTACTTTCCATCCAAAACTCTGCTCTTCAAACATATTTAACTAACTACTTTGTGGACCCTCTCAAACTCACACCGTCAGGATGGGGGGGGGGGGGGAGGGGGGTGCGCCATGGCTGCATTCACCACTACATCCGAGGACGAGCAACATCACCAGCCTCGTCAGGCACAGCGTCCACCTCTGCCATGTGGAGCTCCACAACACAGTGCTGCGCCACAGGCGCGGAGGGCAACAGCAGAGAGAGCGACGTCGCAGGAGGCACAACCCTCGCCACAGGGTCTACAGACCGAGGCTCAGCTTCCTGGACCTCCCAGAGGAGCAGTGCATACGGAGGCTCAGAGTCAGTCGCCAGGTCGTCACAGACATCCGCAGCCTCCTTCATGCCGACCTGCTCCCGGATGGGTCGAGGAGCATCCGCTTACCTGTCGCTGTCAAAGTCACCACTGCGCTCAACTTTTTCGCCTCCGGATCATTCCAGGGTGCCACCGGGGACATCGCCGGGGTCTCTCAGTCGTCTGCAAACAAGTGCAGACGACTGAGGCTACGGACCAAATGCTGGAATATGGGATTAGAGTAGACAGGGCTGATGGCCGGCGCGGACACGATGGGCCGAAGGGCCTCTATCCGTGCTGTATAACTCTATGACTCTATGACTGAGTGCATAAGGCAGGTCTCCAATGGCTTGTTTCGCAGGGCCTTGCACTGCATCAACTTCCCCATGGACAACCTCAGCCAGACGGAGAGGGCAATGAGATTCCACTCTGTGGCTGGCTTCCCATGGGTGCAGGGTGTAATCGATTGTACCCATAGCAATACGAGCACCTCCACACGAGTCAGGACTGTTCATCAACAGGAAGGGGTATCACTCCATCAACACTCAGCTCGTTTATGACCACCGCAAGAGATTCCTTCACGTATGCGCCAAATTCCCTGGTAGCTGCCACGATTCCTTCATCCTCCATGAATCCAACATCCCGCTCCTCTTCCACGCACCCAACACCCGTAAGGGCTGGCTCCTCGGAGACAAGGGATACCCCCTGCACACGTGGCTCATGACGCCTCTGAGGAACCCCATCACTGAGCAATAGTATCGATATAATGACAGCCACATCGCCACCAGGTCTACAATTGAGTATGTTATAGGGCTGCTCGAGATACACTTCAGGTGCCTTGATCGTTCTGGGGGAGCGCTTCAATACGCACCTGACAGAGTCGGAGGCATTATAGTCATATGTTGTGCCCTGCACAACATGGCTCAACAGAGAGAGGTGCCACTTGAAGAGGGCCCATCCACATCTGCCACCCACATTGAGCAGGAGGAGGAGAAGGAACAACCCATGGGTAGAGCAGCGGCTCACCTGGCTGGTCGTGAGGCCAGGGTGTCACTGATATGTAAACGGTTCTCCTAACATCAGACAGTGTGAAGTGGCCAGTCCTCACACCACCTGGATAGAGCAGCACCCACACCAGCACCCCGCCCCCGCACAAAACAGTCCTGCAACTACACTACACCCACTGTAGAGTGACCCAATGGGTGGCATCAAGTGTCAGCGTCCATGGTGAACCTCATGAAAGGGCCTTATTACAGAAGCCAATCAAGAATGGCCAAGATGTGGCAGTGGTGGTGACAATAATAATATTTAATGTGAGTTTAACAAAAAGCAAATATAAATAAAAAACATGACCAACCATCAAACACTCTTGTGCATCCCCTTTGTGCTTACAAAACCTTCGCCTTTCGCTTCTGACTACTTCTACGTGGTGCATCCCCAGAGATAGAGGCAGGTTGCTCTTGTTCATACCCTGACCGATTGGATGCTTTGGGCCTATGCCCACTGGGTTTTGGTGCACGTGAGGCCCCTCCAAAGACTGCTCCACCTGCACCTGTGCAGAGGCAGATTCGGCCACCTGGAGAGGAGGCAGCATTGCGGGTACTGGTTGAGAGGGGGGCAACGGGTGAGACGTGGGAGCGCTTTGAGTGGTGTCCCCACTTCCATGTCCCCTTTCGCCATCATCTCTCCCTGGGCCAGGCCCACACCACTCCTACCACCCTGCTGGACGACAGTTTGGAGGACATGTGTGAAGCCTGCTAAGGCCAGTGCTTGTGTATCTGCCTGCCTGTTTAAGGCAGCAGAATGTTGTTCACTGTGAGTCCGAACGGCCATTGTCATGGACTCATTTGTGAGCCATGCTTGATGCTCAACGGAGGCTAACCTTCCCTCCATCGCAGACATTCCCGCACTTACCAGCAACAGTATCTCAGAGATGCCCTCACGCCCTGTGACAGTATCTCAGGGAGTTGTTCACGTCCCTGCGACACTATCTCAGAGGTTCCCTCCCGCACCTGTGCCACCGTTCCACCCATGCAGGAGCTGGACTCCTCCATCATCTGCGCTATAGTGGAGAGTGCGCATCGCACCTGTTCCAGCACCTCGCAAATTTGTTGCTGCCCATCGATCATTCTCCTTTTAAAGGATGGCCCCCGGGGTTCAGTATCTGTGTCCAGCTGAGCAGAGCAGGGAGAGGAGTGCTCCCACCAACGAGGAGTCTCTATAGCTGCCCCTGCCACCAGTGTCTGCTCGTGTTTGTATGTGTGGTAACTCACCATGTGCGAACCCAACTAACTGAGGACGGGGACCCACCGAGGTTTGTATATCTGCGCTGGTGGTTGGCTCGCTCAGATGTGACGGTGCACCCTCAGAGGCCGGCAGGTCCTCTGAAGAATTGCCCTCTGCCACAGCGGTCACTGAAGGCCCTGTAAGGGAACAGAAGGCAATATTAAGCACAATCACAGATGTGTCAAGTTGGGATGAGCATACTGAGGTGCTGAAGATGGCAAGGCATGTTAACATCAATTCATATTGTGTGTGCTGAATGTTAAAGTTGTGTCACCACACGTTTGTCGGGTGCCAGTCTCAGCGTCCCCGACGGACAGGCACTCGAGGGTTCGGCTGAGCTCCAGCGCCTCCTGCTCGGCGTCTGTGAGGACGACGATTTGTTGCAGCCCCCCTCCGGTCTTCGCCCTCTCCCGTGCATTCTGGGCTCTCTTCTCGGACGGCAAACCCGGAAGCCACATTAAATGGCTCCAATTGACACACGATCGCGTGCGAAACTGACATTTTTTATTGGGCGGGTTACCCACACCGTACTGAGGGAGTACTGTACTGAGAGAGGTGCTGTGTTTGGATGAGACGTTGAACTGAGGCCCTGTCTACCCTCTCAGGTGGACATATAAGATCCCATGCCACTTTTCAAAGAAGAGCAGGGGATTTCATCTGGTTTCCTGGCCAACATTTATCTCTCAACAAACATCACTAAAAAAAAACATTTAATTAGATATTTAACTCTGGCTGCCGCATTTCCCTACATTACAGGGAAAGCACTTCATTGACTGTGAAGTGCCTTGGAACATCCTGAGGTAGTGAGGCTCTATATAAATAAGAACATAAGAAATAGGAGCAGGAGTAGGCCAATCGGCCCCTCGAGCCTGCTCCGCCATTCAATAAGATCATGGCTGATCTGATCCTAACCTCAAATCTAAAGAACACAAGAAGTAGGAGCAGGACCCGGCCACTCAGCCCCTGGGCCCGCTCCGCCACCCACAGGGCCTTGACCGATCCGAACTCAGCTTCATGTCCAATTTCCTGCCCGCTCCCCGTAACCCCTAATTCCCTTTACTTCTAGGAAACTGTCTATTTCTGTTTTAAATTTATTTAATGATGTAGCTAATGCAAGCCCTTCCTTCCTTTTTCATGTTTCTGAGGCTTTGTGTGCCCTGTACAAGACCACGCCCAGGCTCTGCAGTTTGCCATTTTAAAGCTAGCTCATTTGCGTTGCTGCATTGACTTCAGAGCAATACCAAGTGTGTCGCATCATTGGTCTGTAAATGTGTTGTGCTGAAAAACAAAACTGAAGACAGGTTGTTTTTATTCAAACATTGTCCAATTCAACACACTGTTCAGTTCTCAGAGCCTGATTCGGACCAGACAGATGGAACTTCTAGTAAATTAATTCAACTATTCAAAATTGTATATATTTTGTTAATGTTCACTGGCTGTTTCCTCCTGGGTAAAAAGGTAAAATGGGAGGGATGTTCAGACCATGAGACCAGCGGCCCTCATTCAGTCCTAGCAGCAGGTTTGAGAGTGTGGCTAAGGCATTATTAGAGTCAACAGCCAGTGGATGGAATAGGGAGGAAACTTATATTTAACATGAAAGGTACCAGATCTTTCTGCACATTTTTTAGTAATGTGTAGCCTATATACATGCCTTGACTCAGTAAACTCTAGAATTATTTTTAAATGAATAACAACAACAGCTTGCTTTTATATAGTGCCTTTAAAGTAGTAAAATGTCTCAAGGTGCTTCACAGGAGCGATTAGCAATCAAAATTTGACGCCGAGCCATAAAAGGAATCATAGGTTACAGCATGGAAGGAGACCATTCGGCCCATCGAGGCCACGCCAACTCTGTGCAAGAGCAATCTTGTTAGTCCCACTCCCCTGCCTTTTCCCCATAGCTCTGCAGATGTTTTCCTTTCAAGCACTTATCCAGTCCCTTTTGAAGGCCATGATTGAATCTGCCTCCGCCACCCCCTTGGGCAGTGCATTCCAGATACTAACCACTCGCTGTGTAAAAAAATTTTTCCTCATGTCACCTTTGGTTCTTTCTGCAATCACCTTAAATCTATGTCCTCTGGCCCATGACCCTTCCACCAATGGGAACAGTTTCTCTCTATCTACTCTGTCTAGACCCTTCATGATTTTGAATACCTCTATCAAATCTCCTTGCAACCGTCTCAAGGAGAACAATCCCAGCTTCTCCAGTCTACCCAGGTAACTAAAGTCCCTCATCTCTGGAATCATTCCAGTAAATCTCTTTCTAAGGCCTTCACATCTTTTCTGAAGTGCGGTGTCCAGAACTGGACACAATACTCCAGTTGTGGCCGAGCCAGTGATTTATAAAGGTTCATCATGACTTCCATACTTTTGTACTCTATGTCTCTATTTATAAAGCCCAGGATCCCCTATGCTTTTTTAACCACTTTCTCAACCTGCCCGGCCACCTCCAACGATTTCTGCACATATACCCCCATACTTCCCTGTTCCTGTACCCGATTTAGAGTTGTGTCCTCTAGTTTATATTGCCTCTTCTCGTTCTTCCTACCGAAATGTATCACTTCGCATTTTTCTGAGTTAAATCTCATCTGCAACGTGTCCGCTCATGCCACCAGCCTGTCTATATCCTCTTGAAGTCTATCACTATCCTCCTCACTGTTTATTACCATTCCAAGTTTTGTGTCACCTGCAAATTTTACAATATCACAAAGGAAATATTAGAACATGTGACCAAAAGCTTGGTCAAAGAGGTAGGTTCTAAGGAGCGTCTTAAAGGAGGCAAGAGAGAAGCGGTGAGGTTTAGGGAGGGAATTCCAGAGCTTGGGGCCTATGCAGCTGAAGGCAAGGCAGCCAATGGTGGAGCAAAGAAATTTGGGATGCGCAAGAGGCCAGAATTGAAGGAGCACAGAGAGCTCAGAGGGTTGTAGGGCTGGAGGAGGTTACAGAGATAGGGAGGGGCAAGGCCATGGAATGTTTTGAAAACAAGGACGAGAATTTTTAAATCGAGGGGTTGCCGGAGGAGCCAATGAAGATCAGCGAACACAGGAATGATGGGAGAACGGGATTAGATGCGAGTTAGCATTCGAGCAGCAGAGTTTTGGATGAGCTCAAGTTTACGGAGGGTGCATGGTGGGAGACCAGCCAGGAGAGCATTGGACTAATCAGGTCTAGAGGTAACAAAGGCATGGACGAGGGTTTCAGCAGCAGTTGAGTTGAGGCAGGGACGGAGACGGATGATGTTACAGAAGTAGGCGGTCTTGGTGATGGAGAGGATATGGTGTTGGAAGCTCAGCTCAGGGTCACATAGGACACCAAGGTTGCGAACAGTCTGGTTCAGCCTCAGACAGTGGCCAGGGAGAGGGATGGAGTTGATGGCTAGGGAACAGTGTTTGTGGCAGGAACCGAAGACAACGGTTTTGGTCCTCCCAGTATTTAATTGGAGGAAATTTCTGCTCATGTTGGACAAGCAGCGTGACAAATTAGAAACATTGAAGGGGTCAAGAGAGGTGGTGGTGAGGTAGAGCTGGGTGTTGCCAGCGTACGTGTGGAACCTGACATCGTGTTTTCGGGTGATGTCTTTGAAGGGCAGCATCTAGGTGAGAAATAGGAGGGGGCCAAGGATAGATCCTTGGGGGACTCCAGAGGTAACACTGGGGGAAGAGAAGCCATTGCAGGTGAATCTTTGGCTGCGACTGGATAGGTAGGAATGGAACCAGGCGAGGACAGTCCCACACAGCTGGACAACGGAGGAGAGGCGTTGGAGGAGGATGGTGTGATCAACCATGTCAAAGACTGCAGACAGGTTGAGAAGGATGAGGACGGATAATTTACCATTATCATTTTAGTCACACAGAATGTCATTTGTGACTTTAATAAGGGCCTTTTCAGTGCTGTGGCAGGGGCGGAAACCTGATTGGAGGGGTTCAAACATGGAGTTGTGGGAAAGATGGGCACAGATTTGGGAGGCAACATGTTCAAGGACTTTGGAGAAGAAAGGGAGGTTGGAGATGGGGCGGTAGTTTGCAAGGACAGAAGGGTCAAGGGTGTGTTTTTGAGGGTTGGGTGATGATGGCAGATTTGATGGGGAGGTGGACAGTACCTGAGGAGAGGGAACCGTTAACAATATCAGCTACCGTGGGGGCCAGGAAGGGAAGTTGGGTGATCAGCAGTTTGGTGGGAATAAGGTCGAGGGAGCAGGAGGTGGGTCTCGTGGATAAAACGAAGGAATCATAAACTTGAGTCATGTACTTGTAAGTATTGAATAAGGTTTGCACAAATCGGTGAGAATTTGGTGTCCCCTGAAAAAGATGCTGAGGGATATTTAATAATAAATTATGGCATGCTATCAATATTTCTATATAAATATAATCCAACCGCTGGTTCCTCGGGGCTGTAATTATGAATCATGATAGAAGTCTCCCCCAAGGAGTTTACATCTCATCAAAATTCAGTGAGGGCTGAGAATTACTGACCGACTGCATGATGCAGAATTTCCACATCAAACCGCATGCAGGGTACGCTGCATGTTTTGGGTTTGAAAAAGAACCAATCCCACATGTGAGGAAGGCCAAATAATTCAGTTTTGACGACATTGGTTGCTTTTGTTGAGTGAAGTTCATGAAGTTCGTTAAAGTGAGGAAGCCTTGTGAAGTTTATCAATGTCTCCTAAATTGAGTTAAATCACTGTAAAATTCAATAATTATGGCTACATTGTACACTTCGCTACACTCCACAGCTACACAACAAGAGATGGGAACATAGGAGCCGGAGTAGACCATTCAGCCCCTCAAACCTGTTCCGCCATTCAGTTAGATCATGGCTGATCTGCATCTTAACTCCGTTTACCCGTCTTGGTTCCATAACCCTTAATACCCTTGCCTAACAAAAATTGATCAATCTCAGTTTTGAAATTTTCAATTGACCTCCAGCCTCAACAGCTTTTTGGGGAGAGTGTTCCAGATTTCCACTACCCTGTGTGTGAAGAAGTGCTTCCTGACATCACCCCTGAATGTCCTAGCTCTAATTTTAAGGTTATTCTCCCTTGTTCTGGACTCCCCCACCAGAGGAAATAGTTTCTACTCCTTTAATCATCTTAAACACCTCAATCAAATCACCCCTTTATCTTCTGCACTCAAGGGATAGCTTACCCGTCCCATTATTGGCAATTCCTTCCACAGAGATAGGAATTCAGAAAACAGACCTCCAACTTCCAAAACATCGTTGGAATAACAATTCTTATCAAATCAAATTAAAATTTCTAGCTCTGATTCACCGCAACTGTAAATGTATTTTTGTAGTTCTTAAAGGAGACAAAAAAAGCAATGAGGACTGATCCCAAGTGTAAAAGGATGTATAATGACGAACAGTCTAGAGAGAAGACCTCAGTCCTCACAGGAGATCTCAGTAAATTATTATAGGAGGATCGATGAGTATAGCGCAATTGATGTAGTCTACGTGGATTTTAGCAAGGCTTTTGACAAGGTCCCACATGGCAGATTGGTCAAAAAAGTAAAGGCCCATGGGATCCAAGGGAATGTGGCAAATTGGATCCAAAATTGGCTCAGTGGCAGGAAGCAAAGGGTAATGGTCGATGGTGTTTTTGCGACTGAAGGCTGTTTCCAGTGGGGTGCCACAGGGTCCTTTGCTTTTTGTGGTATACCATAACGATTTGGATTTAAACGTAGGGGGAATGATTAACAAATTTGTGGATGACACAAAGATAGGCCGTGTGGTTGACAGTGAGGAGGAAAGCTGTAGACTGCAGGAAGATATCAATGGACTGGTCAGATGGGCAGAAAAGTGGCAAATGGAGTTCAATCCGGAGAAATGTGAGGTAATGCATTTGGAGAGAGCAAACAAGGCAAGGCAATACACAATAAATGGGAGGATACTGAGAGGTGTAGAGGAAATGAGAGACCTTGGAGTGCATGTCCACAGATCCCTGAAGGTAAAAGGACAAGTAGGTAAGATGGTTAAGAAGGCATATGGAATGCTTTCCTTAGCCGAGGCATAGAATATAAAGGCAGGAATGTTATTGTGGAACTGAATAAAACACTAGTTAGGCCACAGCTTGAGTATTGTGTGCAGTTCTGGTCACCACGTTACAGGAAGGATGTAATTGCACTAGAGAGGGTACAGAGGAGATTTATGAGGATGTTGCCAGGACTGGAGAATTTTAGCTATGATGACAGATTGGATAGGCTGGGGTTGTTTTCCTTGGAACAGAGGAAGTTGAGGGGTGATTTGATTGAGGTGTAGAAAATTATGAGGGGCCTAGATAAAGTGGATAGGAAGGACCTATTTCCCTTAGCGGAGGGGTCAATAACCAGGGGGCATAGATTTAAAGTGATTGGTAGAAGGATTAGAGCGGAAATGAGGAAACATTTTTCACCCAGAGAGTGGTGGGGGTCTGGAACTCACTGCCCGAGAGGGTGGTAGAGGCAGAAACCTTCGACTCATTTCAAAAATACCTGGATGTGCACCTGAAGAGCTGTAACCTGTGGGGCTACGGATCAACTGCGGGAAAGTGGGATTAGGCTGGGTGACTCGTTTCTCAGCCGGCGCAGACACGATGGGCCGAATGGCCTCCTCCTGTGCCTTAAATTTTCTATGATTCTATATAAAATATTACAAATTATAGAGTTCACCTCCTTTACATTGTCGGGTTCTGTCAGTGGCAGGAGTACTGGGCTTTTACCACCAATAACAAATTATCAAGGTGAAAGCTGTCATTATTTGTGTTCAAATAACTGCTAAAAAGGGTGAAATGTTTGTTCTACCATCCCAGGGTGTTCTGAAACCATGGTGGAGGTGGTTATGCAGTAGACGTGTTGTCAGAAATTCTTCTTCATCTCAGGACTAATCATAGTCCTAATTAAATCAGAAACAAAGAGTTGAAATCCAGAATTAAAATTCTCCTTCAAGAAATCTGCTGGGATTTGATTGCGTGCCAGTGGATTTTTCACTGAGCAACTGCTTGTTTATGGTAATAAGCAGCATAATTCTGTTTGATTTCAGCTGCCACAGAATTGTATTTGAGCTGTATAATACGTTATTCAGCACCTAAACATTCCCCATTCTGATGCTTCCAAAGTCCATTGGGAAGGCTAAGTAAGAGAAAGCTATATTTATCAAAAAAAGTGCCAAAAATATTAGCCCAATAAGGAAAGCTTAAACTTATTTTAAAATAAAATTAAATAGATGATGATTGTTTTCATATCCTTCATAAAACACATTTGGATCCAAGGCATTGGGGGTGGTGGGGGGGGGGGGCGGGGAGAGGTGGGTGTTGGGGTTGGGGGTGGGGGGTTTGGGGGAGGGGGGTTGGGGATGGGGGGGTGGGTGATAAAATTCAACATCGGTGGGGGCACAGAACTCCATTGAAGTCATGGAATTGAAAATTGGGTGGGATGTATAATGGGGGGTCAATTTTTGCCCCTCTGTCGAAGTTGAATTTCACCCCCAAGGTTAACTTTTAAAAAAAAACACACTACTTTTTCAGTGAATGAGTCAGAGTTTTTGTATCTCTAAAGGTGAAGTTGTACTACACTTGATGCTTTGTGAAGGCATTCTTGCACCATGTGACTTTAATGCCCTAAGTAGTCTCCTGAGCTATACTGCCACTTTTGTGTTGATGCGCACCCAAAATTATTTTGCATCAATGCAAAAATGATAGTATAACTGCAGTCTTCGTACAAACTTCGTACAGTCTTCCGTGCTCAGTTTTTGTGCTCAAAGAGGCGTGCGGTGTTGGCTTTTCAGGCATCTGGAGTCAACATCAAGCACTCAGGATCGGGTATAGCACAGACTAACCAATGAACTTTAATCCCAGCTTCAAAAGACCACCACTTCCTGCGCACTGTGAGAATTGTTTTTCCCTCACTTGTCATCCTTATGACTTCCTTAGGTGAGTATGCCAATTTAGTGTCAAGTTTTTTTGAATTATGGGCACTTTTTTGCCTTTTGACTGAGTCTGTATACTTCACGACCCTCGGGCAGAGAGAGAGAAAACTTTGATCACATCAGTTAAGGCTGGATATCGACTCCAGTTCCAGAGGTGCAGCCCTGAATGTCCTTTTTTAAGCGTGTATTTTTCTTTTAACCTTGATGGAACTTGTGAAACAGGTTTGACCGTTTGTCACCATGTCTCTGTACATTAAACCAAAACGTGACCACAAAACTATGTAGGGCTACGTTTTCTGCCCATTGATTATGGGCGGACAGAAGATATGTAGCCCGATGCGAAAGCAAAATATTGATTAACTTTTAAATAGTCATTCATCCATCAGTGCTAACTCAGCCTCACGCTCTTGAATGAATTGATTTTTACAGCCATAATGCTTTGAAATTCTTTGCGTTTGGCAGTCGTGCAGCAAAGCAGACAGTGCATGTAGGGTGTAACTTTTAGTGTTTCAGGTAGCTTGAACTAGCAGTACTGGTGAAGTTTTGGTTTTTATTCAATCAGTTTTGCGTTTGATGCAATCCCCTGGGGTAGAAATCCGTCTAGGACGGTATCGCATCAACCCCCACCCCCTGCCCTGTTACACACTCCACTCGATATTCCATTCCATTGACTTCGTTAGAATATCAGCGGGGCGAATAAACGGCGGACGATGCAATAACGCGTAGGCAAATTTCTACCCCTCCCAGTGTCTTGAAACTAAATTTGCTTCACACGGCACCCTGTGACTGCACCTGTGAAACGGTCAACTTTTTTCGGCCGCAAGCCGATAAGGTAGGCGGCATCTGGGACTGCGTTTACGACAAATGTGTTGGGTTAACAGTCAAGTGGTCAGCAAGAATATAAATTCTTTAGGGATTTTCAGTTTTCTGTTGAGTGCGGTTTTCAAATTTAAGTCGATCGCCTGGTGGGGTCGGAGAGGAATTTTCCAGAGGTTTTTTGTCCCTGGTTTTTTCACTGATTATTTTGTCTCTCCCATGAGATTACATGGCTGCACAAAGCGGGAGGGGGGTGGTAGTAAGTGTCTGATTATGATGCTCCAACTATCATGAGTGTGGAGCAGGCTTGATGAATCAGCTGGTCTTTTCCTGCCCGTCAATTTTGTATGCTGATAACACTGATAGAAAAATAAATTCCAGTGTTGACTGTAACGTCAAAACATTCGCCAACAAATGGGTCTGTTAAAAACCCACTTAATGTGCTGCCCATTTAGAGATTCACTTTGTAAATGACGATCTGGATTCTTTCCCCTCAGTCTGATTCAGTAAAAACTGAAGTCGAATACATTTTAAAGTTCATCACAACTTTAATAGCAGGTCTTAGTCTGTAGCTTCAATTCAGATTCCTGAGAGAATCCGAACGATTCTAACAGAATAAGGAGACAAAGACAAAAACTCATACCTTTATACAGATCGATAGGGATTGGAACATCATTAACACAAGAGTCAACACCAATCATAAGCCGGGCACAGGTTGCCATGCGAGGTTACATTATTGCCGGCCAATCATAGATCGTCCATGTGCTGACCATATTGCTGTTAGACATCAAAGGGGATACTTCCTCACCTTCCAACTTGGAATGTTCTTCCCTGTTCCTTCTGTTCCTTATCTCCCAACCTGGAATGTCTTTCAACTTTGGCTAAGCTCGTTACCTATATTGATCTGCCATAAACATGGAGACATTCAGACCAGTCCTTGAATCACATCAAAGACTCTACATTGATAAGACAATGCAAACCTGCTGACTACGCAAACATATGGCCCAGCAGGAGGCCAGGCCACCTGTACCAATCTCAGTTACTAACTAATTAACCCTTTCTAACCATTTTGCATTCTGCTTCTTTGCCACGTAGGCATTTTAATATTTTACCAAAAACTGACCACGTAGGGATTCTCATAAGTAGAGTCACTTGAATCTGATGTAGAACCACAGAAATGGGATCTGAAGCTGTGCGAGATATATAAGCCATACGCGTATAGCCTTTTGCTCCATTTTTTTTTTGCTTTGCAGTTCACCTCCGATCTGAAAAGGCACCCGGAAGTGCTGAATGCCTCCGATAGCGACATCATCAGGAATTTCATCAACAGCAACTTCTCCATGCCGAACTCCAGCACATTGCTCCAGCAGCTGGATACCATCGATAACGCAGCCTGCGGCTGGATCCAGTTCATGTCCAAGGTCAGGATGAAAGCAGCAACTTAAACTGGTGGGCTCAGGCTGCAGAGTTTTGTTCCTGGAATCACCTGCACTGTTTAATTCTCCGTGATGGGGATGACAGAACAATGAGTTGGCTTAACTTGCATAGAGAAGGTTAATCCAATTATTGCTTCAATGTGCTACAAGAAAGCAGAACCAGGGGGCATAAAGGGAAATGAGTGAAAAGCAAATTTAGAACAGATATATTCGGGAAAATGTTACTGAAAGAATAGATGTTTGGAATAATCTGCTGAATAAGGTAAAAATATTAGGGTGTTTAAAATACAATGGGGGCCATAATGGGAAAATTAGTTTCCTGGAGAGTGATCTTTGATGGGCATTATAGCCTTTTTTAAACCCTGATTTTTCTTCGATAGCTTTCTATTTTTGTTTATTTTTGAGGGGTGAATTATTTTGAATCTCTGGGTAACATATCAAACATCAGCTCAACAGCAGACATGCAACCTGCTTCCATCTCCCTACCAATGCCATTTATAATCAACTGGTAGGTGCACAAGAATAGCCTGAGGTTACTCTCCCAGTCTTTTCTCCTCCAAACCCGGGGTGTTGAAGTACCTGTCCTCGGCCCACTGCTCTAGTTTTCAGAAGATAAGATTGGTCGTGTTGAACTTCACTTTCTCTCAGGATGGACCATTCTTCATGTCTTCACTCTGTTTTTAGTCTATTGCAGCAGCCATAATGGCGATGATTTTGATCACTTGTGTTCTTTCTACAGGTGAGTGTGGACATTTTTAAAGGCTTCCCCAATGAGGAGAGTATAGTGAACTACACCTTAAACCAGGCCTATCACGACAACGTCTCGGTGTTTGCCAGTAAGTATTTTGCACTTGCAGCTAAGCTTTTGTTACAGTGCAATCGGTTTAAAAATAATTATAACAAGAAGTAGAAATTCCTTTTCTCCCCCTTTCACTGGGGGTATTTAAACTCCATTGTCAGATCCATGCACATTGTGCAGCTGAGAAGGAAGGAAAGGATGGATGTGTTGGGTGGCAGGTCTAAGCTAATGCCCAGAAGGTGCAAGACAGCAATGCGTGGAGACTCACCATTGAAATTTTCTCTAGACAGAGATCCAGCACTCAGCAAAGCCCAGCATCAAACATGTGTCCCCTTGTTTCATAGCACTGCATGTTGATGCTCAACCAAATTGCCAAGAGGCTAGTTGGATTTTTCGGTCAGTTTGGATGATGCACACATTTTGGAAAAATTATGTCTCATTGAATGAAATCGAATGTGATCTGCTGTTAGGTTCCTACCAGGGGCAGTAGTTGACTTCATTTCAATCCTATGAAATGAAAATAAATATATTCAGCCATGAATTTTTTTTATTCGTTCATGGCGTCGCTGGCGAGGCCGGCATTTATTGCCAACCCCTAATTGCCCTTGAGAAGGTGGTGGTGAGCCGCCTTCTTAAACCACTGCAGTCCGTGTGGTGAAGGTTCTCCCACAGTGCTGTTAGGAAGGGAGTTCCAGGATTTTGACCCAGCGACGATGAAGGAACGGCGATGGTGTGTGACTTGGAGGGGAACGTGCAGGTGGTGTTGTTCCCATGTGCCTGCTGCTCTTGTCCTTCTAGGTGATAGAGGTCGCGGGTTTGGGAGGTGCTGTCGAAGAAGCCTTGGCGAGTTGCTGCAGTGCATTCTATGGATGGTACACACTGCAGCCACAGTGTGCTGGTGGTGAAGGGAGTGAATGTTTAGGGTGGTGGATGGGGTGCCAATCAAGTGGGCTGCTTTGTCCTGGATGGTGTCGAGCTTCTTGAGTGTTGTTGGAGCTGCACTCATCCAGGCAAGTGGAGAGTATTCCACCACACTCCTGACTTGTGCCTTGTAGATGGTGGAAAGGCTTTGGGGAGTCAGGAGGTGAGTCACTCGCCGCAGAATACCCAGCCTCTGACCTCTTGTAGCCACAGTATTTATATGGCTGGTCCCGTTAAGTTTCTGGTCAATGGTGACCCCCAGGATGTTGTTGGTGGGGGATTCGGCAATGGTAATGGCGTTGAATGTCAAGGGGAGGTGGTTAGACCCTCTCTTGTTGGAGATGGTCATTGCCTGGCACTTGTCTGGCGTGAATGTTATTAGTTTGTTTCTCTTGTACTTTATAGCAGGGTCATTGTTGATAGTGCTGATATAGAACAACAACATAGTAATCCAGGGCACAGGCTGCAGTGAAGTCTGCCTGTGATCTCCTTTGAGGTGGACTTCAGTTGGTTGTAGATACGTGGGCCCCGAACGTGATTCTCTTGGTCTCCTGCCGTTACTGCAGTGGGAGACCGGAAGAACTTCTGCAGAACTTCATGGCCGCCATCTCTCGTGCAGTTTCAGGTCTGAATCTTTAGTATATTGTTGGGGCTATCAGTTACTGCTCAGTCGAAGCAGGTGGTTTTTGGGACAGGATTCACTGTATGTTGTCCTTTATAGGGATTACCACTCAAATTATATTCACAACAGAGGTAAATGGGCAATTTTGTGCTTGTATAAATATTAAAATTGGAACAACAGGTATGGTTCCTGATATTTGCCAGTGAAAATGCCCAATATGAGGGGCTTTGCTAGAGTTAATAGGGAGAATCTGTTTCTACTGGTGCAAGGATCGCTAACCAGAGGACACAGATTTAAGGTAACTGGCAAAAGAACCAGAGGGGAGATGAGGAGAATTTTTTTACACAGCGAGTGGTTATGATCTGGAAGGCACTGCCTGAAAGGGCGGTGGAAGCAGATTCAACAGTCAGTTTCAAAAGGGAATTGGATAAATAGTTGAAGGTGAAAAAAAATTGCAGGGCTATGGGGAAAGAGCAGGGGAGTGGGACTAATTGGATAGCTCTTTCAAAGATCCAGCACAGGCACGATGGGCCAAATGGCTGCCTCCTGTGCTGTAAGTTCTCTGCTTCTATGATGTGGATGCACTTTTGTCCAGTACGTGCTGCTCCATTTAAATCTAACAACACTTAAGTATGAATTTTTCTTTTGAGAGTATGTTCAACCCCATCATATCTTTCACAGATTCTGTTTGTTCTTCATGCTTGACATTGCATCCAGTTTCAGGAGGGTGATGTCAGTGTGCCTCTCTCCTGCTTTTAATATCAGACTGGGGAGCTGCTGTCCCAGGTGACAGGTTTGTTGAGACTATAGAGTGCAATTAGTTGCACTGCCAAAGCATAAAAGTGCCCTCACATTATCTACCATAAATAATTGGAGGAGGATGGGCAACAGTTATTAGGATTGCCACCTCACTCTGAAACATTATTGCTGTCCCAGAGTTGGCTCAGGTTCTGTCAACTGGAGACATACAGAACATATGTGTTAAGGGTTTGACCTGTATGATCTGATGGGTTGGCTATAATCACCTTACTTCCTCGGGATGGAAAATAAACACCAATTATTCATCCACCTGAGAGAGTGAGCTAGCTGGATTGTAGACCCTATCATGTGCTGCTGGGCTACTCTTTGACCTGCTTGGGGATTCTATCAGACAGAAATATTTATTTTATTTAAATGTCAGCCATGACTCAGTTGGTAGTACTCTTGCCTCTGATTCAGAAGGTTGTGGGTTCAAGTCCCCATCAAAACTTCAGAGACTTGAGCACAAAAATCTAGGCTGACACTCCAGTGCAGTACTGAGGGAATGTTGCACTGTCAGAGGGGCTATCTTTGGGAAATGACGTTAAACCAAGGACCCCGTCTGCCCCCTCAGATGGATGTAAAATATCCCGTGGCATTATTTCGAAGATGAGAAGGCAAATTCTCCCTGGTGTCCTGGCCAATATTTATTCCTCAGCCAATATCACTAAATCAGATTATCTGGTCATTATTGCATTGCTCTTTGTGGGATCTTGCTGTGCACAAATTGGCTGCCACGTTTCCTGCCTTACAACAGTGACTAGACTTCAAAAAAATGTGCTTCATTGGCTGTAAAGCGCTTTAGGACTTCCTGAGGTTGTGAAAGGCGCTATATAAATGCAAGGTTTTTTTTACATTGCATTCATCATTTATATTCCATTGAGGCCATTCTTCTTCAGTCAAGAAGATAAGAAGGGGAACGCAGCAATTATTCAGTCGGTGGTGCTCTTCGAAGTGGAGGTGGAAATAAGTGAAAAAGCGGAGCAGATGGGTTATTGTGATCTGTTTCCTCCGTCTGAATCAGGATGTGTATCTTTCGCAAGGAAGCTATTCTCTGAGGTTAAAATTTGGAATGCTCGTTACACATTTGCCTACTTGACTGAAGCCAGGACAGCTCTTGAAGGATTTTGAACCCTCAATGCCCGTTTGCCCTCAGAGCTGAAAATAGATGAGAATCTTCACATACAGATGGCCAGCTGTAATATCAGTCGGTGCTCAGGATAATAGAGGATCTCTATCTTAATCATTGCAAACTGATGTCCATAACATCTCTAAGCTCCTATATGAGCAGCTTTCCTGCTTTCAAATAACAGATCATCTTAATGTGAAGACAGCACCGAATGTTGTCACAGGGACTTTGTGTGTTCATAGTAATGTTTTCCTTGTCATTTAAAAAGTTCTGCCATTTTTGGAACCATCTGAATGGGCTTGCAGTTCTATGTAGGCTCTTTGGGGATTGTTATTTTACCTTTTCTGAGGTAATGTTCCCTCGTTTAAAAAAAAAATTATATTTGCTTCTTTTTCCTGAGTTGTGCGCCAAGCACCATCCATGGCCTGTTGTGTCAAAGCTTCTGGTCACAGGTCTCCCCTAATGCTACTCCAATTACAGCCTCCAGGAGCTGCATGAGAGCAGTTTGGGGCTTAGCTTCCATCTGATGTTCCTTCCCTCCATGTGGGGAAGCCCCGGCCTTATGCCCAGCACTTTCCAGTAGAGATACTGTCTTGAATGGAGACTTGGGGCCCGATGTTAGCAGGGCTGCGGGTTACATAAGAACATAAGAAATAGGAGCAGGAGTAGGCCAATCGGCCCCTCGAGCCTGCTCCGCCATTCAATAAGATCATGGCTGATCTGATCCTAACCTCAAATCTAAATTCATGTCCAATTTCCTCCCCACTCCCCGTAACCCCTAATTCCCTTTACTTCTAGGAAACTGTCTATTTCTGTTTTAAATTTATTTAATGATGTAGCTTCCACAGCTTCCTGGGGCAGCAAATTCCACAGACCTACCACCCTCTGAGTGAAGAAGTTTCTCCTCATCTCAGTTTTGAAAGAGCAGCCCCTTATTCTAAGATTATGCCCCCTAGTTCTAGTTTCACCCATCCTTGGGAACATCCTTACCGCATCCACCCGATCAAGCCCCTTCACAATCTTATATGTTTCAATAAGATCGCCTCTCATTCTTCTGAACTCCAATGAGTAGAGTCCCAATCTACTCAACCTCTCCTCATATGTCCGCCCCCTCATCCCCGGGATTAACTGAGTGAACCTTCTTTGTACTGCCTCGAGAGCAAGTATGTCTTTTCTTAAGTATGGACACCAAAACTGTATGCAGTATTCCAGGTGCGGTCTCACCAATACCTTATATAACTGCAGCAATACCTCCCTGTTTTTATATTCTATCCCCCTAGCAATAAAAGCCAACATTCCGTTGGCCTTCTTGATCACCTGCTGCACCTGCATACTAACTCTTTGATTTTCTTGCACTAGGACCCCCAGATCCCTTTGTACTGCAGTACTTTCCAGTTTCTCGCCATTGAGATAATAACTTGCTCTCTGATTTTTCCTGCCAAAGTGCATAACCTCACATTTTCCAATATTGTATTGCATCTGCCAAATCTCCGCCCACTCACCCAGCCTGTCTATATCCCCTTGTAGGTTTTTTATGTCCTCCTCACTCTCTACTTTCCCTCCCATCTTTGTATCATCTGCAAACTTTGATACGTTACACTCGGTCCCCTCCTCCAAATCGTTAATATAGATTGTAAAGAGTTGGGGACCCAGCACCGACCCCTGCGGAACACCACTGGCTACTGGTTGCCAGTCCGAGAATGAACCATTTATCCCAACTCTCTGCTTCCTGTTAGATAACCAATCCTCCACCCATGCCAGAATATTACCCCCAATCCAGTGATTTTTTATCTTGAGCAATAATCTTTTATGTGGCACTTTGTCGAATGCCTTCTGGAAATCTAAATACACTACGTCCACTGGTTCCCCTTTATCCACCCTGTACGTTATGTCCTCAAAGAACTCAAGCAAATTTGTCAGACATGACCTCCCCTTCGTAAAGCCATGCTGACTTTTTCCTATTAAATTATGTTTATCCAAATGTTCTGCTACTGTCTCCTTAATAATAGACTCCAAAATTTTACCCACCACAGATGTTAGGCTAACTGGTCTATAATTTCCAGCCTTCTGCCTACTACCCTTTTTAAATAAGGGTGTTACATTAGCAGTTTTCCAATCTGCCGGGACCTTTGCCGAGTCCAGAGAATTTTGGAAAATTATTACCAAAGCATCCACAATCCCTACTGCCACTTCCCTCAAGACCCTGGGATGTAAGCCATCAGGTCCAGGGGATTTATCTGCCTTGAGTCCCATTAATTTACTGAGTACCAATTCCTTAGTGATTTTAATCGTATTTAGCTCCTCCCCCCCTAGAGCCCCCCGTTTGTCCACTGTTGGGATATTCTTAGTGTCCTCTACCGTAAAGACTGAAACAAAATATTTGTTCAGCATTTTTGCCATCTCCATGTTTCCCACCATTAATTTCCCGGTCTCATCCTCTAAGGGACCTACGTTTGCCTTAGCCACCCTTTTTCTTTTTATATAACTGTAGAAACTCTTGCTATCTGTTTTTATATTTTTTGCTAATTTATTTTCATAATCTATCTTCCCTTTCTTAATCAATTCTTTAGTTACTTTTTGCTGTCTTTTGAAGACTTCCCAATCTTCTATCCTCCCACTAAGTTTGGCTACCTTATATCTCCTTGTTTTTAGTCGGATACTATCCTTAATTTCTTTACTTAGCCACGGATGGCTGTCATTTCTTTTACACCCTTTTTTCCTCCGTAGAATATATATTTTTTGAAAGTTGTAAAATAACTCCTTGAATGAATACCACTGCTCATGTACCGTCTTACCCTTTAATCTATTTTCCCAGTCCAGTTTAATCAATTCCGTGGGTAACGCGCCCAGTGAAATTAGTCAGTTTCCCGTGTGATTGTAGCATACAATCCACTAATTGGATTCACTTACCTGGTCCTCCGGGTTCCCCGCTGCTGATCTGCGCGTCGGGCGGGCTGCGTATGCGCAGTAAGATCTGTCAGCTGGAGGAGCTCTATTTAAAGGGGCAGTCCTCCACTGACAGATGCTGCACGAAATAGAAAAAATCACAGCATGGAGCAGCCCAGGGGGAAGGCTGCTCCCAGTTTAATGATGCCTCACTCTAGGTATCAATACATGGGGTGAGGAGGATGGGGAGGACAGAGATCTTCCCCCCCCCCTGCGGGAGGGTGGAAGCGGCCTGCCTCTGCCACCAGGAAGGCCTGGCTCGAGGTGGCAGAGGAGGTCACCTGCACCACCAACATATCGCCCACCTGCATACAGTGCAGGAGGCGCTCCAATGATCTCAGTAGGTCAGCCAAAGTGAGTACACTTATTCTTTCCCCTACACTCCGTCTGCCACATCACCGCCCCCAACCCACATCTCTTTCTGCACTGCCAACACTACTCTGTCACATCACCCCTCATACCCACTCAAACCTCATCCTCATCGTACCTGCACCTACTCACCTCGCCAGTACTCATCCCGCCACTACCACTCAACCCAATCCTCATACAATCTCATGGCTCTATCCCGTACTCACCCTCTCATGCATCTCTTTCACGGCCAGCCTCACTCAACCTGCCACTACCTGTGCTGCAGCCACAGGGCATGCATCAGATATGTGCAGTAGGCAGCGTACGGCAAACGTGTCGTGAGCATGAAGGGGATGCACAAGGGTGTTTGAGGGTTTGTCATGGTTGTTACTTATATTGAATTTCTGACTGACTCACATTACATATTATATTGGCACCACTACTGCCATGTCTTTGCGAATCTTGTCTGGTTTGTGCAATAATGCCCTTTCCTGAGGATCACTATGAAGACCCACAACTGATGCCACCCATTGTGTCACTGCAGAGTGGGTGTAGGGGTATTTGCAGGGCTCTTTTGTGCAGACGGCTGAGAGACGTCAGCGATGTCCCCGGTTGCACCCTGGAAGGATGCGGAGGAGAGGTTGTTGAGGGCAGTGGTGACTTTGACAGTGACAGGTAAGAAGATGGTGCTCTGGCCAGCCAGGAGCAGCTTGGCGTGAAGGAGGCTGCAGATGTCCACGACTACATGTCGAGTGACTCTGAGCCTCCGTGTGCACTGCTGCTCAGAGAGGTCCAGGAAGCTGAGCCTCGGTCTATAGACCCTGTGGCGAGGGTAGTGCCCTCTGCGATGCATCTCTCTCTGCGGTAGCCCTCCCTCCTGCTGTGCAGGTGGATGTGTCACAGCACTCTGTTGTGGGGCTCCACGTGTCAGAGGTGGACGGCGTGGATGGCGAGGCTGGTGATGCTGTTCGCCCTCCGAGGAGGTCATGACTGCAGCTACGGCGGCCCCCATCCGCAAGATGTACATCTGAGGGGGTCCGCAAGGTAGGTACATGTCTCTGGACCCCGGGGTAAGTGTGTAAGTTGGTGACTTTGATTGTCAGGAGGAGGGTGGTGGAGGCCAAACTTTGTCCCAAGTGACAGAGTGGCCTCCTGCAATGAGTGAGGGTCTCCCCCCGCCACACCTGTCAAATGGACCTTTGCAGCTACCACAAGCTGATGGCTGCAACAGGTCCATTTGACCTGGGAGTGTTTCCCCCAGTGTGGGAAACAGTCCCAGTTTGCTCTAAAATCCCACCCCTCCTCACATCATCCCTTAATCAGGTCAGTTAATGACCTGAACAAGCCAGATAAATACTTTCAAGTGGCATCCCGCTGGCTTTAATTGCCTGCGAGATTCCCACCAGCGGGGGCTGCGCGCGCACGCCGGCGCTTCGGCGGGGAACCCGGAAGTGCGCGGGTTCGAGGCGGGCTCCGGTCCTGCTCCGGGATTTCACGATTTTCGGGGGCCCTCCGCCAGGAACGCACCCGATAGCGGGTGCTAAAATGCTGCCCTTGATGTGGGGACATTACAGGCACCATTAGACACTAAGAAGGCAGAAGCTGTATGAACTGACAGTTAATTTACAAAGAGGTCCTGTAAGTGACAGCCTTAACAGATCAAACGTCAAAAAAAAATTGAGTAAGTAAAATATAGGTTCTGAATTTTCCTTATACCAGCTCTTCAAAGTTAATTCATGAGCAGGGACAGTCAGTAAACTCAGGATGGAGGATGGCATTTAACTAGATGATCGTTGACCACAGGTGTATGTGTCAAGGAATCGTCAAATGGCCTGGAACAAACTGCCTCCTTTATATTTATGTTTGCTCTTTGCTCTCCTGATTTTAGTGCAGCTTCTAACGTTTGCCAACTCCAAAGAATCACCTGATTAAACAGTGGAGAAATTGGTGCCATATAATGTCAATACTAAACAATTGCACACATGAAAGCCACAGTTAACATTTCAGAACAATTAAAATGAGAACCAAACTCTATTTCTCATCAGCCTTGGGTTGTTAAATCTCTTTTTCATAAGTTCAATTGGATGCACCCGTCTTCAGGCAGCTGAGCACCGATTAGAATCAAGCCCCAAAATGTTATCACCACAGCTGCGGCTGAAAGCATTAAATAAATCGTCCAGAAAATTGTACATGGTTTCACTGAAATAATTAAAAAAATCCTTTCCCATAGAGATGTAAGATGATATGATCCGTGCATTTTAATTGTGTTTTAGTGATGGGCCAAGACACATGGTCTGTGAGCCATTGCAGTTTTCATTCAGCGAAAGCCACAATTGGTTTGTTTTAATTTTGAAATACAAATATTTGAAATTTCCTGAGCATGTTTATGTATTTCATCCCCAAGGTGTGATATTTCAGACTAAGGAGGATGGTACACTGCCGCCTCATGTCATGCTGAAGATACGCCAAAACTCCAGCTTTACCGAGAAAACCAATGAAATCCGCAGGGCGTACTGGAGACCAGGGCCCAACACCGGAGGGCGATTCTATTTCCTTTATGGATTCGTCTGGATTCAAGGTGGGTCCATTGGGACTCGGCGTGGCTGTTAAGCAACTATCGACTGCTCAGTTTTTAATAGCTTTCTTTCCAATTCGTCTTTCACCTGTCTGCGTTTCGGTCTGACAGAGCCCCGGCCCTCATCAACCTGTACAGCTGCCACTGGTTAATGGATGCACTGTTGTGGGAGCATGATTTCAAACTTCAGTGATTCCCAATGCTGTGCAAGGATGGTTTGTCCGACAAATGGGGATATGCAGACGGGCCATGTGGGGGACAGAATGGGAGTGCTGCCCAATTACATCAGCCACATGTGTTCGTGGTTTGAATTTTCAGCCTGGTATTCATGGTGTTGTCACAGGTGTAAAATCCAAGACGTGCACATTGTATGTTAAAGGATTCCTGCTGGTCTAGACTCCTGGACTGTTTTACGTAGATACTGCATGTTGGGAGCTGGTGATTTACAAAGAATAAAGCACTAAGTGCCACTGGCTACACAACTCGAGGTTTGCTGATGGAAAAAAATCTATTTTGCTTGTTGCCATATCACTGTTGGTGCAGAGTGATACAGTTGGTGAAACTCATTGATTCGGCCCGTGTTTGAGATGCAAACGTCAATTGCTTACCTCCCCGCCACCCACCACCTCATCTATTCACATATTCTCCGTGTCTGTGTCTTCTGTTTCTTTAATTTCTCTCATTTATGCCTTCTATTGTCTCATGTCAACATAATTTCAGCCATTTAGCCATCTCCTGTTTTTGATCTGAACATTTTACAGGTCATTCTGTTTCTTCTCTTGTGGGTGTTTGTCCAACTTCCCTTTGTTGTTTTTCATTTTTAAGTGCTGTTCCTGTGACATTTCTTCCAGTTCTGGCAAAGTGTCTACATCTGAAACATGAACTCGTCTGTTTCTCTCTCCACCGATGCTGCCCAACCTGCTGAGTGTTTCCAGCATTTTCTGTTTGTTTTCTGTTTTGTTCCTCCCAGAACGTGTTGACTTGTTCTAGGTTACAGCACCTCATGCACCAGTTGGACTCCTAATACCTCGTGCAAGTATTCATTCTTCATGTGCGAGCCTGAGAATTGGACATCAGCAGGCTGTTTAACCTTGAGGACACAATCCTGTCTTTGCACAATGTCCACATACTTGCACTTTCCAGCAGGATTGGAATCCTGACTAATTTTGTCCCTCCTCTTGCCACTGACTCCATTTGTAGCACCTTTTCTGACAGCCTGACTACCCAACGCCGTGACTAAATGGGGCCATAAGTCGAACCTGGGGCCTTGTCTGCATGGCTCAAAATCACTGCAAATGGTGCCTTTACCCATTAAGACAGTGTGAGCATCAGTTTTAATGTATCTGGGGAATATTGCGTAGTTGCTTGATCCTGCTACATCAATAAAAATTTGCACTGTTTAAATATAAACCAGCAGTTTTGTATCGACACCAATTGCATAAAGAAGGGATCATCTTCTTCTTCATCTTAAGTGCTAATTTGGTTGAAATTAAGCTCAATTCCTTTTGCTGTCACTGGAAAATTCTTTCAGAGAAAGGTGTTTATTCCAATGGAATACTTGGCTACTTCTGTATATACTTTGCCTTTTGTCCAGGTGGCAGCTAACGCTCAATGATGAGATTTGGGACCTTTCTTCAGATTTAATGTACTGTGATCCTTTGTCTGTCTCTTCCTCTGTAGATATGATGGAACGGGCCATTATCAACACATTTGTGGGTCACGATGTGGTGGAGCCTGGAAATTATGTCCAGATGTTTCCTTACCCTTGCTACACCAGGGACGAGTGAGTATTAGTCCAGACGTGGCATAACGGGAGAAAGGGGAACAATGTGCAATAAACTGACTCAGACTGCTGGTGTGCAAAACTATGTCAACATTCAAGATTAAGTTGGATTCTTGAATGAAGGAAAATGGGTTGAAGGGATATGGGAACAGGGTGGGGAAATGGGATTAGAGCTATTTGCTCACGTGGAGGGTAAATGCCGACATGGACTGGCTGGGCCGAATGTTGTAAATTCTATATGTAAAATTACTAATAGGTTATTTTTTTTTAAATCCTGCTCGAAGTTTTTTTGGAATATTTTCTTTTTTTACATCAGAGAGGAGTTTTTTTTTGAAGTAACCAAGTTGTAAATCATTGAGCTGGTTTCTCACGAGTCCGATTTCTGTTCCTGGGACTTGGAAAGATACAGGCACGTAGGCTCAATGTTAATGCCATGTGGTTAGCATGGGTTGAATTGTTTGTGAGCTAGAATTAGACTTGGTTTTGCAGAAATCAGATGGAAAAGCATGTTTAATTTCATATGCTACTGTAGCTAGCACGATAAATTAAATATGGTGGTACTGTTGCTTTTGGAGAGTCCTGAGACTCAACAAAGAAGTTGGTTCTTTGGACTTCTCCAAAGGTGTGAAATGGCCCTGATGGGAACATTGGAGGGAGGCATTCTTTCTGCTCACCAACAGGTGGTTTTGTGCTCCTGACGTATAAATACCTTCCCCAGCCATTAGAGAAGGTGTGATGGCCAGAATAAAGCTTGTGCACCTTGCACACGCACAGGCTTTCCTTATTGCAGTTTAATCTGTTGTAGAAACCACCCAACAATGCAATCTGAATAGTCCGCACAGCACTGTGGGACCCTGAGGAATGATTTGAGAACTATTTCCTGACGTGGTATCAACAAGCAATGAATCCAATTGTTTTTCATAACTCCTGTTCTGTCTTCACTGAGACGCGAACAGGATAGTCCTGCCTGTGCCCTTCTCCATGATCACCCTTAATTCCAAAATCTTTTATTTTACATCACATTGCACACTGTGACAATGCTGTATTTTTAGATTAACACATTACCAGTTACCTTCCGTACAGAAGGTTGATGGTAGTGAGAACCACTCATATTTTGTATGATATTAGGGTGCCTCTCATTGCTTCGACGTGGTAGGAACAATGGGACCAATATTAGTTGAAGATCGGTCTATACTGTGCTCGTTATTGAAAAATAATCTCCATTTTAAAAAAAAAAGGTTGTTCAAACAAAAATGTTTTCTTGCCCTTTTTTGTCCAGCTTCCTGTTTGTGATTGAGCACATGATGCCGCTCTGCATGGTTATATCGTGGGTGTATTCAGTGGCCATGATGATTCAGCACATCGTCGCAGAAAAGGAACACAGGCTAAAAGAGGTGAGGTTTGACAGGAGTTGAGGAAGATCTTTGCTGGTGTACCTTAATCCTTTTTTTGGTGTTAGTTTACTGTGTGCAACACCACATCTACACAAATGTGGCACCATGGTGACTAACAGTAGTGTAGCCCAGATGGAATTGCTCGAATTGTTATCACTCTTTCAAAAAAAAATAACCTGAGCTGTTTCGGATCAAGTACTCAATAAAGTGGCCGTTGAAATACAACCAAGGTAGTTGCAGTGGAACGTTTGATACTGCAGACTCCACTTGGCTTAGGATCTTTGTTGCCAGGTATCAAAAGGCCCGGGTGACAAGAGTGGCTTGAAGTGGACTTCTACATTGTCCTGTTTTGAGGTGTGTTATTGTAAAGTCAGCTGCTACAGCAGGGAGGGTTTGATGCTGGATCAACTCCACAATACAAAAACCAGCAAATGTGGCATTGTTGGACTAACTATGGCATTTCTGTTAACTTAGTGAGGAAAGGGTTGAAGGTGTCAGGATGGAAGTGGGGGTCTGTGTTCTTGATACAAACATATTTAGCTCTGCAGCCCTAAAACTCCAGACTATCGCTTACGTTAATCAGCCAGGTACCAAATGCGGACTTGGCTCTTCCCCACAGAGACTGAAGAAAGGAACCTCAGCAGGGAGTTAGACATTTGCAGAGCTTCATTGGGAGAGGATTGGTAGGGTTCTGGGGTGTCCAAATTAGAGGAAAGAATTGCAAACAGTTGTGAAGATAAAAAATTAACATGATTATTGAATTCAGACATTCCTGTTCCCTCCCTCACCACCCAGTCCCCAATAATTTCTATGTTCAAAGCTGTACACCACAGAGATCACGTTCATTTCTGGCATGTGCTCGATACCTGTGACATCAATGAGCTTTTGGAAGGCTGAAGAGTCCTTTGTTCCTGAAGCTTTTGCTGATGCTGAATTTAGTTAATATTTGATTCACAACCAGTTCATACTTCATAAAACACATTTAAAATGACTTAAATTATATCCACAATCATTTGTCTTCAAACCCACTCTAATTTTTATAATATGTTTTATATTAGTTTTACATCTATTCAACTTGGTCCAAACCTCTTATCTACCCATGGAACAATTTCATCTTGAGTCTGGTGTCTCAAGTCCTCGCATTTGAACTGAACTGTAGTGTCCACAGTGTCATTTTTCTGTGATCTGATTACATTCAGATGTTCCATCAACAGACCAATCCATCAATCACTTAACAGGTATCATTACATCAAACCAATGAGAATGTGCAGCGTAACTACCACATTTGTTTACAATCATCATAGAAAATAGAAAATCTCAACCCAGCCCTCAAGTCTACAGCGCTGCTCCTAAATGTAATTATTTACATTGCTTTCATCAATGTTAATGTCATTGTTATAGATATCAGTTTTGGCTCTGCGGATAGCACTCTTGCGTCTGGCTCTGAGTTAGAAGGCTGTGGGTTTAAATCCTGCTCCAGAGACTTGAGCACAAAAATCTAGGCTGACACTCCAGTGCAGCACTGAGGGAGTGCTGCACTGTCATAGGTGCCGTCTTCTGGATGAGATGTTAAACCCAGGCCCCGTCTGCCCTCTCAGGTGGACGTAAAAGATCCCATGACACTATTTCGAAGAAGAGCAGTGGAGTTCTCCCTGGTCATTTATCTCATTGCTGTTTGTGGGACCTTGCTGTGCACAAATTGGCTGCCGTGTTTCGTACATTACAACAGTAACTACACTTCAAACGTACTTCATTAGCTGTAATGCGTTTTGGGAGGTCCTGAGGTCATGAAAGGCACTATATAAATACAAATCTTTCTTTTAGTTAGATAGCTGTCAGAGGATCCTCAGCACAGAGTCGCCTGACTCGGACCTTTCATTCTCCTTGGTCCCAGCGTAGAGCACCCCACTTTGACTCACTCATCCACAGGAAAGCTTCTGCCCCTACCATCAACAACATTTCTAGCCATCCCATACCCCAAACTTTGTCGCTTCCAGTTTTCTCCAGACTTCAACAATTCTGAATCCAGCCAGCCCATGTTTTTGATACCCCAGTTGTCAGATGGCAAGAAACTGACCCTGCTGCATCTTGCATCTCACCCAACAGCTCCATTGCCCAGCCTCATTCTCCACTTGTCATTCCATGCTGCACTTCCTGACTCTCTGCCTCTTTCCCCAATCCTTACTGCCTCAAGCCAGCCCACAGTGTAGACATTCCCGTTTGCTTCTGCTGGACCCTTGACGTCTCCTCGCTGCAACGTCAATATACCTCCACACAGGCCTGGTGCTAATATACCCATACTTATTGAGTAGGTGCTGCATTGCCATTTAACCATGCTCGTTCTCAACTGTAGAGGTTATAACTAGCTGGAAAGATTAGGGCTGGGGCTCGTTTCTCTAGAAAGGAGAGGTTGAGAGGTGACCTGATAGAGATCTTTAAAATTATGAAGGGGTTTGATAGGGTAGACATAGAGAAGATATTTCCGCTTGTGGGGGAGTCCAAATTGGGGTCATAAATATAAGATAGTCACTAATAAATCCAATAAGGAATTCAGGAGAAACTTCTTTACCCAAAGAGTGTGGAACTTGCTACCACATGGAGTAGTTGAGGTGTATATCATCGATGCATTTAAGGGGAAGCTAGATGATACATGAGGGAAAAAGGAATGGAAGGATATGCAGATAGGGTGAGATGAAGTAGGGGAGGGAGGAGGCTTGTGTGGAGCATAAATACCGGCATGGACATGTTGAGCCGAATGGCCTGTTTCTGTGCTGTTAATTCTATTTAGACCATCCCAGTCCCTCCCAACCACAGGATCTGATCCAGGCCCTCCTCATCATTCCAGCAGCAGCCTCAGTGTTCATAATCCATCAATTGATTCTATTGTCACAGCAAAAAGATGATCACGCAGTCCACAGTCGATGTGTATCCCGGACCAAGCTTTGGCCCCCTGTTCCATCCGACACCTGGGTTCCGACCTGTCCCTGTTCCCTTCCAGATCCAATTCTGTTCTAACCTGATCTCCCTCATCCCTGCTCTCTCTCTCTCTCTCTCTCAGCCTAAGTTTCTCTCCCACCCACACATGCTTCAGCAAATCTGCAATAACCTGTATCCCACTGGCATCTGGGTACTTCCCAGCCAATCCTAGTAACCTCCACCATATTGGTTGGCTGTTTGCTGCTTGCCACAGACATTAGAAGAAAATTAAGGGTGCAAATGGAGTAAATCTGTAAAACCACACGTGTGAGAGGTGTACAGAATGGGCGGGAGACATACAGAAGAAGGAGGAAACACGGAAGAGACTTCCATAAAAAGGCAGGCAGACAGACTAATAAAAAGCTTGAGTCAGAGATACAGAGAACAATAACCAAGTGCGCCACAGCCGTCCAGACACATAAAGCGAATCACAGAAGCAGACAAAAAGAATTAGGAAGTGGGCCAAAAGCACAGACACAGTTACAGCAGCAGAGTGACATTTTAAAAAAAATTTTATCCTTGAGCAATGCCAAGCGAGATCAACTAGTGGTTTACTTAAAAAAGAATAGTCCTTGAAGCAACGACTATTACAGAACTGCAGCTATAAGAATTAACATTTTCTTCATAAACATAATCTCTCCACAAAGCCATTACTAAAGAAAAAATTGGCCCAAGTAATCAGAAATGGACGGATCATTAAGTTTGAGCTTATGAAATTGGCTTGAAATAGACATGTAGATTAACTATGAAGAGGCAGAATTTTTCCAAGTGAGAAACTGTACCATAGAACTGATGTGCTATATACCTGGAAATGAATCATTAGTTTAAAAGCATGTGTACGATGTCCATCTGAGCTATAATGGCAAATTAAGATGAGTACAATATAAAAGGCATTATGTTTCACCAGCACTAGGACTCCTGAAATATTAAATTAAAGGATTGAAAAATCTCATGCATATTAAAGGCACTTTGATGAAATGGTCTTCTGTATTTCAGCTTTCCAATCATAGAGTATAACTTATAACTCATTCTCAAATAAAGTCACCATTTTGTATCATTCTAATTGAAATCCCTGGTCCCAGGAAGCCACCACTGTTGTCCGTGCCAAGTAGATGTGAACTAGATGCCATCCCTATTATAGTATGGAGTGCTTGAGTTAAGAGGTACTCAACCATTTTAATCTTTGGATAACTTCAGATTTAGCTAGCACAGTCGACACATTACAATCTATGTGCTCATCTCCCCCTGTAAAATGGTGAAGACTGTGCAATGTCATTGGAGTTGCATATTGCACTGTCGTTTTATGTCTGCACAAAATGGAAAAGATAAGTGCGAGAGGGCGTAGATCAAACGCCATCTGAATCTGGTCATTTTTTGTTTTAAGTGTTTATATAATCATTTTATACACTTGTTATTGGCAATGTTTTAATAAAAGCTAAATGCATCAATATATTATAAAGTGGTTCCCCTCCTGTTCAACTGCCAGTCGCATCAATATGTACTCTTTCTAATTATGGGGAATAATTTGACTTGGCAAATGCAAACATGCATCGTAAAGTGATTTTCAGGAAGATGCAATGCCTTGACCATATTCTGTCACAGAATGACAACATTGGCAGATGTGGGGAAATGTTGGAGATTTTGTTTTTGGTTTGCTTTCTTGCCTTCTCTGTTCTCTTCTGCTCTTCTTTAGCCAAGAGGGGAGAATAGTTTGGCGATTCAATGTTTGTGTGGTCCCCATGCTGCAAAGGTGTAAGCCATCGGAAGGTGACCTATTCAGGGTGAAGGAAGTGATTGTCTTGTTTTTCATTATGCTATTCTGCTGTTGCAGGAAGCTCTGTCATAGGTTACCGTGCACCCTGCTCCCTCAGTTATATTCCCAAATAGTCAGAATCATAGAATGATACAGCAAAAAAAGAGGCCATTCGGCCCATCGTGCCTGTGCTGGCTCTTTTGAAAGAGCTATCCAATAGTTGTAAATTGTTTTTTTTTTCACATTGTTTCTTCTCCATAATAGAATTTGTGAGGTGTACTTTGCTGTTGTGCTACATACCATTGAGACTAGCAGCCTAGCTGAGGACTTGTGTATCTTCTAATAGAGAATAACTTTGCTGCAATGCAAACTCCGACCCACAGAAATTATAAGGCAACATTCTACCAGTGAAGATGAAAAGAAAAACTACAAATGCTGAACGTCTGAATAAAAACAGAAAATTACCAGAAATGTACAGCAGGTGGAAAAGAGAAAAGACAAGTTTTGGCGGGGGGGTGCTATCCATCAGAACCTGGATCATTTAACCCGTCGGCTACTGATTGATCTGCTGTATCTTGCCAACATTTTTATTCAGTTCTGTCGCTGCAGCTGCTAGGCTGTTATATTGTGTTACTCGATTTATTAAGGTCTGAAATAGAAATGACCATTTTATAAAAGTGCCTTTGTGAATCACTGACAAAGCATCTTACAGTATTGTCCAATAAAAATTGCTGACTAACCACTGGTGTGGCTGTGGCAACACCATTTTAGCCACATGCATTAATTTTGGTAGAGAACACCTTACATACACTTGCACAATACAGGAAAATGTACTTCATGTGTATATTTACTTAACAAACCACCATTTAGTAACCAAGGAAGTTAAAGCAATCACAACAATTAAAAATCACTCACACACACTGCTTTTTGTCTTACCATTTTACCAATATAACACACACAAACTTTAAAGTACACATGCACCTGTCGTGCGAATATGAGTATTAAGATGACATGCTGAACAATGTTGTCTATTGCTCATTTTTTATTTACTAACCAGAAATACAATTAGCCACATGTGGCTGGTGGATAACACTGTTATAAAGAAAGTGGGATGTTGTACCTGTTTTTTGGTACTAGTGAGGAGCTGGTGAGTATCAGAGCATTAGTCTGTCCATAGATGAGTTGATGTAAACAAGCTAGCTCTCTTCCAATTGCCTATCTTTTCCCTCAGGTCATGAAGATGATGGGGTTGAACAATGCTGTCCACTGGGTGGCCTGGTTCATCACAGGCTTTGTGCAGCTCTCGATCTCTGTAACTGCACTGACGGCTATCCTGAAGTATGGCAAAGTCCTGATGCACAGCGATCCCTTTATAATCTGGTTGTTCCTTACAATCTATGCCATAGCGACCATCATGTTCTGGTGAGTTAAATTACTGTACATGAAACAGAGCTAAAGAAGATTGCCATATATCTCATTCAAAACGTGGCATTGATGGCCTCACCCTTCTCCCCCGAACCTCCCAAGGGTGGTGATTTCCATTTGTCCATTGTAAATATCTAAAGTTGACCAAAATTTCAGAAATGCACCAAGTAGTGTGTGAATTCATGGTAAAAAGCATTCCGTGCTACAGGCTATGTCCGGTCTTCAATTAATTACATTAGCCCAATTACTCATCATTTCTATCAGCCAATCATAGGAACAGGAGTAGATCATTCAGCCCCTTGAGCTTGCTCCGCCATTCAATTCGGTCATGGCGGATCTGCCATTTTCCTGCCTTTGCTCATGATCCCTTCCTACCCTTGCCTAACAAAAATCAATCGATCTCAGTGTTGGAAGCTCCAATTGTCCCAGTATCCACAGCCTTTTGGGGGAGAGCATTCCAGATTTCTACAACCCTTTGTGTGAAAAAGTAGGTCCTGATTTCGCCCCTGAATGACTTAGCTATCATTTTAACATTATGTCCCCTTGATCTTGATTCCCCACCAGAGGAAATAGTTTCTCTGTATCTACCCTACAAATCCTTTTAACATTTTAAACACCTCGATCAGATCACCCCTCAATCTCCTGTACACAAGCTAAGTTTATGCAATCAGTTGGGGGCATTTTAAACCCCGCCCCCCCCCCCCGAGAGGGGCAGGGGTGGGGGGGTTAAAAATTCAGAAATCTGAAACCCGACCCCAACCCACCTCCAACGCGCCCACTCTGTTTTAACCCAGGCAGGTTGGGGGGTGGGCGACTAACCTGCTCTCCAGAGGCAGGTCCACGATCTTCTCCCCAGCCATTCCCCCATGTCCTCCCCGGCCTGCGATGTCCCCCCTGACCCACGATCTCTCTCCTCTCCGCTCCCTGGCTGCAGCCTGGTGCTGCAGGCCTTGCCGCCCGACAGCCAGCCAGCCAGCCTCTCAACCTGGCTGGATGCCGGCCAGAAAACGGAGACAAAAAATTTCAGTGAGGTCCTGCCGTTAAATTTGGCAGGACCTCCGGGTTACCCGCATTTCCGGGAACCCCGGCCGCTACGATCCCCCAGCTCCCTCCCTGTAAATATCACAGCCAGTGTGTCTGTTTTGATAGGCAGGAGATATCATCAGTTACTAGGGTATTTCTCTGGGAATATCATATGGCAACAAAATACTACATTAAAATAAATGATGATGAATTATTGACAAAGTCAGTGGCGATGATGATAACAGAACTTGATTTGACTACATGGCGAATTATAGCCAAGTGGATCAAACTTTTGCCTTTCTGCTGTCCTGTTAAGTCTCAATTGGGAGATCTCAGCCTCAATTAATAATACCTCATAGTGAGCCCTGAGCTTCTCGTCTTGCTAGTTGAATTCTTTTCTTCCTTCCCCCTACATCCCACCCTCTTTCTCCTGTGCCAAGCTCTGATGGCAAGGTTGAGATGGGGAAATCACCATGTGGGGATTTGAGACCACGTATCAATGACTTACCGTTCTGTGGCAGGACCTGTTGGTGCTTCAATGCGTTGTGTCACTTGGCTCCCCTCAGTACGTCTTTATCGTGCAACCTAGAAGCAATGTTTAACGTATGTATTTTGAGTATTTTGTTCTTCCCGTTTGATTCTAAGTCAAAGGTGTGTAGTTTCATGGGTGCCCGATACCTAACCCAAGTGGCATTCTTTGTACATGAGCATGAAAGGTCAGTGTATTTGACTTGGGAGGGGCAATGACTTAGCATAATCTTGTCCTTGCATTTTCGTGCACTTTGTCCATGCACTTTCCAGCAGAGGCCATTGAGTAATGACGAGAAGCAAAATCCTTGCTGATTTGCTCCCCTTTTTATAGCCCACTGGCACTGAAACCAATTGCAGTACAGTCCCCACCACTTATATCACCCATGCTTATGGTGGGCTGCTGTCTATAACGGACAATTAATGTTAGCCATTTGTCGGTCAAATAGAAGGCAGTTACAAAGATAACAGAAAATGCTGGAGAAGCTCAGCAAGTCAGGCAGCATCTGTGGAGAAAGAAACAGTTAACGTTTCAGGTCGAAGACCTTTCGTCAGAACTGGAAGATGTTAAAAGAGTTTAAATTTTTGAGTTAGTACAGAGCCAGGGGATGAGGGGGAGGGAGGGAAGGTGCCATTTAATTCCCCTTCCCACTCCTACTCTGACTACTTTGTCCTCGGCCTCTTACACTGTTCCAATGAAGCTCAACATAAGCTCGAGGAACAGCACACCATCTTTCATTTAGGCACTTTACAACCTTCCGGACTCAACACTGATTTCAATAACTTCAGATCATAACCACCGCTTCTATTTTTTCAATCAGCTAGTGCTGGTAATGGTTCTGCTGCTGCCATTTACAGCTACTCCTGATCAATCTTTTGTTTCTCAACCTGTCCCATTACCACCTTCCTCGCCTTGCATCGTCATCCCTTTTGTCATTTAATCACTCGTACCCTGTACCCTATCTCAGAACCCTTTTGTTCTTTCCTCCCCTCCCTCCCCCCCGCCCTTTCCCTGGCTCTGTACTTACTCAAAAACTTTAATTCTTTTAACACCTTCCAGTTCTGACGAAACGTCTTTGACCTGAAACGTTAACTCCACAGATGCTGACTGACTTGCTGAGTATTTCCAGCATTTTCTGTTTTTATTTCAGATTTCCAGCATCCACAGTATTTTGCTTTTGGCAATTACAAAGACACCACTTACAGTGTATTGACTGCACCGGCTATTTTGGGCCGACTCGGCTGTTCATTCAGCTGTTTGCACCTCATTAAGATGCAATTACCTTGGCTGCCTAATTCTCTGCTGACGTTCACTGTTTGAGAATTAGCTGCTAGATGTGAATGTTGAATAAGTGAGGTGCAGCTTCTACTCAGTGTGACTTTTTCTCATCTCCTTGGCCGTTGAAGGTAAGTTTCCGATCACTGGCAGTGCCGTTCAGCTCATGTAGCGGGCAAACCGCGTTAACACCCAAGGCACCATATGTAAGTAGTGGGGACTGTATCTACCGTTCCCCTCCACCTCTGACTGAGATCAGCTAACTCAGCACAGACCAGGGACTGAATCAGGGACATACTGGTCAATATCGTTTAGTATACCACACTGGGCAGTACATTTACCCATGCTGCACTGCTTCCGAGAGGCATACTAGAACAAGTTAAGCCAATTTTTTCTAAGATAAAATGGAGGGTTGGTCTCATTCATTTTCTTGCACTGACTTCTTCCTTGAACTCCTGCAGTTTCCTGATCTCCGTGGTCTACTCCAAGGCGAAGCTGGCCTCGGCCTGTGGTGGGATCATTTATTTCCTCAGCTATGTTCCGTATATGTACGTGGCAATCCGCGAGGAAGTAGCTCATGATAGGATCACAGCATTCGAGAAGTGCATTGCGGTATGATATTTTGAAAAATAGTGTGACTTTTTTTTCCCCTCTACATTGTGCTGAATGATTTAACAAGAATAAAATGTATTCAAAAGCTGAGTTTTAATCAGTGATTTAAATCTTTAACCCACCAAAATCTCTTCAGTAATCCAATCTTTCCACAAATGCAGCGCACGTATGGGTTGAGGCCTGGTAATTGCAGAAAATCATATGATTAAGGATATTATATCTCAAATGTTGGAAGCCCAGTACACTGCCTGTTAGTCTTTTTATCCCATGGAGGTTTATTTTTGCAGTAAAGGTTCACGAGGATTGAAAGGCAGTAAGATTGGAACATTTAGATTCAATTCAGCTCAGACTGATGGGATGTCGATACCCCTCAGATGGCTGTATTGGTCCAACGTGAAGATTTTGGGCCCTCTAAATGAGATCCTAATTGGTGCAGGTCAAAATTCATAAGGCTGCATAATTCTACACTAAATTAACTATTACAATGATGGCCTGGGGGAATGGATCTACCTCAGTGGTGTAGGCATGTTGGTTCTTTAAAGGGAATTCTAACACTGCATCCATGACCTGAGAGTTTTTTAATGCCTTCTACAAGGTGCAAATAGTCTTGTTCGCTAGCTATAATATACAAACAATGACTTGCAGGAAAAAAACCTCTGGTCCAACCAGCCTGTCCCACACAATTTGTAATACCTTGTGCAACACAATATATACATTTCCTAAACCCCGCCCGAAACCATGAGATCTTCTGAGAGAGACGAAAAAGCAGATAAAAATACCCAGGCCAATTTGGGGGGGAAAGAAATCTGGGAAATTCCTTTCCGACCCCCCCCCCCCCCCCCCACCTTCTACATCAAAGCCATCAAAATCCCTCAAGTCAGAGGGCATACTGAACACCTGCTAATGGTGAAACATAACTGTCTTCCAGGAGGTGTGTGAGGGGCAGCTGGAGTGACTGTGCCTCCAATCTTACCTTTCTGTTGGGAAATGTCTGGCCACTTTCTGGCATCTCTCACAAAGGCGTGGCTCAGATAGGTGCAACTCTGTGACCGAATGAAAGACCAGATGCAATTAGTCATCTGTGTGAGGCACTCTGTGCAAAACAACATGGTGGTCTCCTACTCAATTAATGCAAAAAAATAGTCCTAGTATTTCTCCATTAAGGTAAAAAAAAAATTAACAGAATCAAATGGAGTTTTCTGAGGAAAGTATTGAAGATACGGGATTCAGGAAAGCATTTGTTAAGAGGATGAAATGACCATATTTTGAGGGAACTGTTGGCAGTATTACTAACAAGGCCCAACACCAACGTTGAACTAGTAGCCTTAGGCAGGGCTTTCAAATCATGGCATAATGAAGTTATAAAGACTTTGCATCTGATTGATATGGCAACATCAGATCTTATGTTGTGCTCCAAGCTGAATTCTGACTTAATGGCCAGGATCAGATGTTTCCACAAAGTGACCAGATTCGGGCAAACTTCTGAGTTATCACCAAACTGCAGTCTGACCACCAACCTGTGGGAAAGCACACTGCAACGCACGGTAAACCACAGGCATGTCACAGAAAGAGTAAATCAATTCATATTTTAAAATGCCTCAGCAAATATTGCAGCATGCTTTCTTAGAAACACTCTTCACAACTTGCACAAAATGATAGAATTATCTACAGATCAATCACAGTTGACTGTGCATACTCTATTTAAATAATGTTTTATATATAGATATATCCACACAGATGTAATAGAACACCGCAACTGATCCCAGAAATTAAGAAATATTGAGTACTAATGCTGTTCTTTGTACTTTCAGTCCCTCATGTCCACGACTGCATTTGGCCTTGGTTCTAAGTACTTTGCGCTCTATGAGGTGGCAGGGGTTGGAATTCAATGGCACACCTTCAATCAGTCGCCAGTAGAAGGAGATGACTTCAACCTGCTCCTCTCCATGGTTATGCTGATCGTCGATGCCACTGTCTATGGTGTACTAACATGGTACATCGAGGCTGTCCATCCAGGTACTACTGCTTCATTTACGTAACTCTTGTATTTGTGCAATTTTTAGTTACAAATATCTGCATTCATTGTTTCTTTGTCGGTTCATTCTGTCTTCCTACACATGTTCAGACTTTGCTTGACTGTTGCTGTCTATCTAGATTCATTTCCTCTATTTGTCTGTCTAGATTCTGTCTGTTTTGATCATTACATCCATCCATCCATTAACAAGCTACAACACTTAAGAACACTTAAGTTCCACTTAAGAACAAGATTGATCCACAGGATTTTACTTCCGATTCCGCTTTAGTGATACAGTACTTCATTTGGTTAAGTACAAGTTATTTCTCTCGTGATCCAGTTCTGTTTTCAGCTCTGTTGCTCCCCAGTTACTTAATGTCACCTGACCACACCATTAACTATTGATGGCTAAAATATACATAGCAATCAAAAAGAATGTTGGCCTTTATCTCGAGAGGGTTGGAATACAAAACTGAGGAAGTGATGCTTCAGTTATATAGAGCCTTGGTCAGAATCCGTCTGGAGTACTGCATTCAGATGAGGGCAGCACACCTCAGGAAAGATATATTGGCCTTGGAACGCAGATTCACAAGAATGGTATTAGGGCTTAAAGGGTTAAATTATGAGGACCATTTGCATAAACCTTGAATTCTCTTGAGGTTAGAAGGTTGAGGGTTGATCTAATTGAGGGGGGGGATAAAATTCGATAGGGCCTATTATTGGGCCGGGTTGCACGATCCACTATTACCCCGTGCCCAATGGCCTCTGCGCAGGCAGGACGAGACCTTCATCAGGCCTGAGGACTTACCTGCAATCTGCGTTGGAAATCAGCATTGAACGAGGATTCCGTGCAGTTCGCACTTTTCACCGGCAGGGGGAGCTGTAATCTCTTAAAGGCAGGCTGTCTGTTAGAAATCTCTTAAAGGTAGCTGGTACCTGTTATTTGCTGAAAATAACAATCTGCTGTCTGCACGGAGTATGAACGGAGATCAGATATTGCACACGTAAAACACAGATGCAGGTCTCGTCCCTGTGTTTACAAACTGTTGAGTTATGTTAAAACATTGAATAAAGGTTGCACACAACTAAATCCCATATCCTCCAATCTGAGCAATGAGATGGTGTTGGTTGAGGGATAAATATTAGCTGGGACACCGGGAGAACTCATTTGCTTTTCTTCTGTGCTGTGGGATCTTTTATGTCCACCTGAGAGGGAAAACAGGGCCTCGATTTAACGTGCTATCCAAAAGGCAGCACTTCTGACAGTGTAGCACTCTCTCAGTACTGCACTGAAGATTCAGCCTTAATTATGTGCTTATGGCTCTGGAGTGGGACTTGAACCCACAACCTACTGACTCAGAGGCAAGAGTGCTACCACTGAGCCACAGCTGACACTTCCTTTAATTACTCTTTGACTTACAACATAGTGCTTCCCTAGTATGCCAACCACATATATAATTAAAATCAAAAACAAATTATTCTATACATGTTATGTAAATTGCTAGGTGACTGACAATTTAAGTTTTCATGATGAAGGGTGCGTTCTCCTGATTTTGAGACTGCTTAAACTTTGCACCTGTTCAGAACCATCATCCTAACTATATTAATTTAAGTTATACAACCTTCAGATTCCTCGACACGTATATTATCCTATGAAACTGATTTCTCTGTACAATCCAAATCTTGAATGTTATGCAAACAGAATCGCTGAACTTTTTCTTTTTCTCAATACACTGAATATGTTTTTAACAAAAAAAAGAAATGTTTTTTTCAATCAAAACATGCTACCTTGGGCTTCAAAGCGGTACTCGTTTAAACTGCTTGGAGGGCAGCATTGCAATGGTTCAGTAAAACAGAAGTTGTTGAATTAGCTCTTGCTCTGGTGTAACTCGGTCAACTGCAGTGGTTTGAGTACTCTGCAGAATTTCAATACGGTATTACTACAAGGCCACAGCTCTGAAGCAAGGCAGATCAGAGTCAAACACCTGTCCTGCAACATTTTACATAGAATTACATAGAAATTCCAGCATAAAAACAAGCCCAACTGGTCCGTGCCAGTGTTCATGCCTCCCACTCTACTTCATCTCACCCTATCAGCATAACCTTCTTTTCCTTTCTCCCTCATATACTTATCTAGCTTCCTCTTAAATGCATCCATGTTATTTGCCTCAACTACTCCATGTGGTAGCAAGTTCCACATTCTACCAACTCTCTGGGTAAAGAAGTTTCTTCTGAATTCCTTATTGGATTTATTAGTGACTATCTTATATTTATGACTCTTAGTTTTGAACTCCCCACAAGCGGAAACATTTTCTCTACATCTACCCTATCAAACCCCTTCATAATTTTAAAGACCTCTATCAGGTCATCCCCTCAGCCTGTTCAGTGTATAAGTTGTGGAATGCCCCAGCCTGTTCAGTCTTTCTTGATAGTTATAACCTCTCAGTACTGTTCTACTGCTTTAGATTAGCTCTTCCAATGGTGGCAGCCCTACTTTGTACTTTGCTGCAATTGAAGATTGTCACCTGCCCCCTTTAACTTTCTGTATTCGGGCCATTTATAAGGAATGCCAGGAGCGACGCATCAGCTTTTAAAAAAATTTCAGTGCGCTTGGTCTTCCTATTTCTCACACTGCTGCACTCCCCCTGCCTGTCTGTCAGACACATTTCAATAGGTGTACCTGAGATACGACACCATGCTGCAAAGAAATTTGCAAGTCAACAGCTGGAAATCGACCTGAAAGTCGGAGCGTTCGCGAGTACGGCTGACAAGCAGCTGGTGTCTGCCAAGCACCGCGACTGAGTGTCTGATGTGCAATGTGCTTCCAGCCGCACAGTGTCTGATGATATTAAATAATTAATTCCAGCGTTTTTGAAGGATCTGAAAATGCCAATAAAGACCATTTAATAAATATAATAAGCATCTTGTCCTTTCCAGTTGCAAGTTCAGGCCATCCCACTCCAAGGACTTAAGCACAAAATCTAGGCTGACACTCCAGGGCAGTACTGAGGGGGTGCTGTACTGTCAGAGCTCCCATCTGTCCTCTCAGGTTGACATAAAAGAGCAGGGGAGTTCGCCCTAGTGTCCTGGCCAATATTTATCCCTCACCCAATACCGCTAAAACAGATTATCTGGTCATGATCTCGTTGCTGTTTGTGGGACCTTGCTCTGTGCAAATTGGTTGCCGGGTTTCCGACATTATAGTGACTACACTTCAAAAGTACTTCATTGGCTGTAAAGCGCTTTGGGATGTCCTGAGGTCGTGAAAGGCGCTATATCAATGCAAGTCTTTCTGTTGCTTTAAAGAAGCCCTAATTGGACGAGAAGGATCCCTTGATGCCACCGTGTCATAGAACCTTTTAAGATGCAGCTTCACATTTATGGGAGTCATTTCACACAATTTTTAAAGATAAATTTTGAAAACAAATGATCTTTTGAAAAGGTACTAGTGGGATGTGATGTTGAGTATCCGATGATCAAGGTTTTCCAGAAAAAATGGACGGAATTGCAGAATTTGATCCTTAAAACATTGAAGAAAATACCATTGTCCCATGAGATAAAGCAGAATTTTATTTATTCAGTCGTGGAATGCAATCCCACGACCACCAGTGAAAATTGAGGGATCCCATGTAATAAAAAAGGAATCTATCTATTCAGTCACTGTGAAACAGCGACTCTACCAATAGTGTTTTGAAACAGTCAGAAGGAAGATTAAATGGTTTATATTAGTTGCCTGAACTTCTAGATTTGATTATAGCCTTGAGATCATTCCAGGATATCTGTCTTTGTTTTCAGTAATTTGCACTACACTTTCTGAGGTTTTTTTTTATTTTGAGCCTGTTATTATGCTGTCAATGTGATACCAATTAACCAGTGCACCCTATGTCATGGACTGTTTAGACACCGAGGGACAGGATTGTAATATTGTTCCTGGAAGTTTACCAAATGATTTTAGTTGCCTACTATAGAATTCTATGATTAATGCATCATATATAGTTTTATTAATATCTCAATGATGTGAAGGCAATAATCTCAGTGTCATTTTGGTTCAATGGTACCACACTCACCTCTGAGTCAGAAGGTTGTGGGTTCAAGCCCCACTGTGGACTTGAGCACGTATTCTATGCTAATACTTCACTATACTCCTGAGATGCTGCATTTTAGACTAAACCTGTCTGCCTGCTCAGGCGAATGTAGAAGAGGAACAGGGGAATTCTACTGGTGTTCTGGCAAACATTTATCCCTCAACCGACACCACCAAAAGTAGATTAACTGGTCGTTTATCTTGTTTGTGAGTCCTTGCTGTGGCTGCTGCATTTACCTAAGAACCAACAGTAATTCTCTGGCTGCGTTTAGCGCGTTAGAACATCCTGAGGACATGAAAGGTGCTACGTTCCTTCTTTCTTAACACATTAACCTATTTTCTCCTCTATATCCAGGGATGTACGGACTGCCCAGACCATGGTACTTTCCATTTCAGAAATCCTATTGGTTGGGGAATGGACGGATCGAAACATGGGAATGGTCGTGGCCCTGGACCAGAACCAGCAGGCTCAGCATCATGGAGGATGACCAGGCCTGTGCGATGGAAAGCAGGAGGCTGGGTAACTTACTGATACATTTACTTCAATTCGCTAAGATGCTTCGCTGTTGGAAGAACATATATTGTTGTTCTTAGTAGCTTGGAATAGTAGGAAGGATTTTGTCAACTGTTGGTGCTTCAATATGTTGTGCCAAAATGACAGAAAAGAGTTTCACCTGATTAAACCAGGTTCACAATTGTCCCAGGTCAAGTTCCTGATCTTGCCCATACATCGAGAGTCAATGAGTGGAAGCTGGACATTTCCTTACTGGGGCAAGGGAAGTTTGAGGATGATTCTCCCAGACTACTTTCATGCACTCCTTGGTGGCCTCTTCAAGAACCACAGAGGGAGTGACCTCCAAACAAGTTCTCTACTTGTGCACCTTTCTAGTAACTAGTGTTTGGTGTGAAGTGAATTGAAAGCAGAACAAAACATGGAGGGAAGATCTGACTAACAAACATTTTGAATAATCCATTTGCTTAATATACTATGAATGAGTATGATCCACTTAGTTCTGCTACTAGCCAAGCTTGTTAGCCTTACAGTATGGTTCTCTTTTTCTCTCTCTCTTTTCTGCCTCTCTCTCCTCTCCATTTGCATGCGCGCTGACTCACTCACTCGCTCACTTTCTCTCTCTTTCACACACACGCACACATACACACACATGCACCCTCCTCTCCACATTTCTGTTTTTTTTATTTCAGTAAGTTTCCGGTTAAACTGCTTAACTTCCCTGTGCTTTATTTGGTCTTAATTTTCTGTATCCAGGAGGATACGCAGACATTTTGTGTGTTTGTTTCAAACTTACAAAGGGAAGGTCCATGGATGCACGTTTTACAAATGTAGGTATAAATGCACATTATGCTGACAGGAAAAGTTATTGTATCTGCTAGTTGGCTTTTTAAATCATATGTACAGTGGAATTTATGAGGCAGATTTATTCCATTTTGTGCCCACTGTTGTCTATTTATTTGAGCTGGCAATGGTTGTCTTGCTAGATGCTAATGGTTGACATGTGACCATTCATTTTGAGGGACTAATGATTGTAATGTAGTCATGAAATTTATTGTACAGCGATCCTCAACTGGTTACTTGGAAAGGACGTAATTACATGTTATATATACATCTTGCTAACCTACATTATTGTCCTATCTCCTCACAGAAGAGACTCGCGGGATAGAGGAGGAACCAAGCCATTTGCCCCTGGTAGTGTGCATCGACAAGCTGACTAAAGTCTACAAGACGGGGAAGAAGCTGGCTTTGAACAAGCTCAGCCTGAACTTGCATGAGAACCAGGTGGTGTCATTCCTGGGACACAATGGTGCTGGCAAAACCACCACAATGTGAGTTCCAGGCTAGAAAAAGCTTTCACTTCGTTTGTTTGTTATTTCCTATAAAGGACAGGTATCTTTTACTCAAAATAAGGCAGTTACAAAAGCTTTCAGCCAAACTTGCACAACAATCACCTGAAGAGTCATTCAAAATTAATCAAATTCAGATTAGTAAAAAGAAGTTGAAGAAACATTGCAGTAGAACACTCTCCCTGGTGACTTTTGAAATTGCAACTGATGTGTCGAGTGGTTGGTGGGATTTGCTCTTGATGGTTTCTGATTGATGTGGTGCTATCAGGCTGAGGAATGATAGATAAGTTGGAAATCAGGTGCAAAAAGCAGAGCACGCATTGAAAACAGGAGAAGAAAACTGTAGAGATTTTCACATTGAACCTTTTTGATGTACTGCTATTTTTCAGGTCCATTCTGACGGGTTTGTTCCCGCCCACTGCTGGTTCAGCTACGATTTATGGGCATGACATTCGAACGGAAATGGATGAAATCCGGAAGAACCTAGGCATGTGCCCTCAGCACAATGTGTTGTTTGATAAGCTAACAGTGGAGGAGCATCTCTGGTTTTACTCCCGCTTGAAGGGAATGGCCGAGGATGAGATCCGCAAAGAGATGGACAAGTAAGACTCGTTGGTGCAGTTGAAGGCTGGCATGTACAATTAACTTGGATGGCTTGGATCTGGACACTTCTCACATGTAAAGATGTGAACCGCTGGGCAGGGACTGTCGGTGGTAGGGAAGGAAAGAGAAGAGGAGAAGTTATCTGTTAGCAGTAAGGAGCTTAGTAGTATAGTGATAACATAAGAACATAGAGAAACGTGGAATTGGAAAAGACCAGCAAGGCTGTTCCTCCCACAGATCATATACACTCTACCCTATCAGGGACTTTACCTCATTAGTTTACTCTCCCTCATAGAATAGAATCTTACAACACAGAAGAAGGCCATTCAGCCCATCGTGCCTGTGCCGGCTCTTTGAAAGAGCTATCGAATTATTCCCATTCCCCATATGCTCTTTTCCCCATAGCCCTGCTTCCCTGAGGGAAAGTTCTGCATAACTTTTCAATTATCGCCATAGGTAATTAATCAAAATTCCAGAATAGTCATTGTCCTTGCCTCGCCAGCATTCAACCCAGGCCTATGTTTTATTCCACAGCTTACACTGGGATTTCTAATGATTTTTCCTTTTTCGGTGTGTACCCTCCAGCAGCACATGGTTTGCTGCTGTTGCTGGACTCACTCAGTGTGCCACTTTGTAACTCTATCTCCCCTCCTTATAAATGTACAGTTTTCCTAAATGGATAGTTACCCCGTGAGGTGCCATTTGATTCCATTGTACAGCTGAGTTGAATTTCTTTGGGTTCATCGCTTAACCTTATGAAAGCAGAGCATCCCACCATATTGGGAGGGAAAGGCAAAGAGGGTGTTAAGTGTTCGACCTTTCTTATTTCCTGTTCGTTAATCTTAAACCAATAACCTGAATCAACATGGTATCCAGTTGAAGGGGCTGTACAGAAACGGGCTGCTTTGTCAAGAAAAAAAAACAGGAATTCATTTGGGAAAATAATCGCAAAAGGAACTTTGCAGTTAATGCCTTTAAACTCATTCATGGTGAATGGTATATTTGGCTTTATGCCTGTTGTAAGTGTGATCCAGCAAAGGTGGCATCCTTATTGTAGATATGCATAGTTCATTTAGCCACCCTTGCGAGTGGCCTGAGGCACCTGGCACTCCCCCAGTGGCAGTTTGGATGAATGACACCTTTACCAATCAATCCTGGTCCAATCATGCTGGGCCACAGAAGTGGGAAACCTGTGGCTGTTGAACTATTTATTGCATCTGAAGCAATAACAGATCGGAAACTAAGCTTCAGCAATACTACAGGCAACCTGAGCTCATGAAAACTACTCCAGATAGAATGAATCTTCCCTTTGCTAGAGTGTCCAAGTCTTATTGGCCACTTAGCTGCATAACATGGAGCTTTGTGGGCAAATTAAACTTAAATCTCTGTTCCCAGTAATTTGCAAATGTCTCAAGCTACTGATATTAGCAGATCTTGGTGTTCTGATTGTGTATTTAACCACCAATGAAGCAGTGGGGAAAGAACAGCCCTTTCCAAGCTGTCAGGTCCATGAAATTCAAACAGTGCAAATCAGCAAATGAGAACCATAAGCATCAATAGGAGTTACCTGAGCTTTAAGGGCTGAATTGTCGGGGCTAGCAGGCAGCATAGGGCCCATTAGCCTTACTCCAAAGTTACAGAAATGACACAAATGACACAAGTGTTAACTCTTTGAATACTTCATCCTTCCTCTTAGATGACCAATGGTCTTCACTGTAATCTTTCCTCCCATTGAGTGCAACTCTGTGCTGTGCTACATATCTCAGCTCACTTCCCCCGTCTCTCCATTATTTCCAACCGTTCTCCTTTTTCACTGGGCTTGATTTTTGCACCCCCAAGCGGGTGCGTTTGGCGGCGGGCTGCGAAAATTGGCGATTCCCGGGGTGGGTCTGGAGCCCGGCTCCAACCCGCCCACTTCCGGGTTCCCCAGTGACGCGCTGAGATGCGCGTGCAGCCCCCGTATGTGGGACACCCGCTAGCAATTAAAGCCAGCGGGGTGCCACTTAAAGTACTCATTAAGGTATTTCAGGTCGTTTACAGACCTGATTAACACAACGTTTTAGGAGGGGTGGGATTTTGCAATGAACTGAGACTGTTTCCCGTACTCCCAGTTCAAATGGACGTGTTGCAGCCATCAGCCTGTGGCAGCTGCAAAGGTCCATTTGACAGGTGCAGGCAAGTTGATCAGAAATTAAATATAGGTAAACACCATGACAAACCCTCAAACACCCTTGTGCATCCCCTTCATGCTCACGACATGTTTGCCTTACGCTTCCTACTGCACATATGTGATGCATGCCCTGTGGCTGCATCACAGGTAGTGGCAGGTTGAGTGAGGCTGACTGCAGAATACTATGAGATTGTATGAGGATTGGGTTGAGTGGTAGTGGTGGGATGAGTACTGGCGAGGTGAGTAAGTGCAGGTAAGATGAGGATGAACTTTGAGTGGGTGTGAGGAGTGATGTGACAGAGTAGTGTTGGCAGTGCAGAAGGAGATGTGGGGTGGGGGCAGTGATGTGGCAGACGGAGTGTAGGGGAATGAGTAAGTGTACTCACTTCAGCTGTTAGTGGTGATGGTGACCTCCTCTGCCACCTCGAGCCAGGCCTTCGTGTTGGCAGAGGCAGGCCGCTTCCTCCCGCCCGCCGGGGGGATGATCTCTGTCCTCCCCCTCATCCTCATCCCATCCAATAAGTCCTGGAGTGAGGCATCATTAAATCTGGGAGCAGCCTTCCCCCTGGGCTGCTCTATGCTGTAATTTTTCCTATTTCCTGCAGCATCAGTCAGTGGAGGACTGCCCCTTTAAATAGGGCTCCTCCAGCTGACAGTCTATGCTGCGCATGCGCAGTCCACCCGCTGCGCAGCTTTCCAGCGCGAAACCTGGAAGCAAAGGTAAGTGGATCCAATTAGCCTGCGATTCCGTGAGGAGCACCCTGATTTCACTGGGCACGTTACCCACGCGCCCAGTCGACCCCCCGCCGCTCCTAATATCGGGCCCATTGTATGTGACCTACGACTTCTGATGCAGTATTTTGCTGCTGTACTCGCACAGCGGTACCACTTTGTGCTTCCGCATCTGAAGATGAAAAAGCAGAAATTGACTCAAAATTGCAAGTGCAGTCCGAGACTTTTAGAATTTTTTCTTGGCCCGCTCTTACTTTTCTTGTGTTCCGTTTAGAATGATCGAAGACTTGGAACTCTCCAATAAGCGGCATTCTCTGGTACTGACGCTGTCCGGCGGAATGAAACGTAAATTGTCCGTCGCCATCGCATTTGTTGGGGGATCCAAAGCGATCATTTTAGATGAACCAACGGCAGGAGTTGATCCGTACGCTCGTCGAGCTATCTGGGACCTAATCCTGAAGTACAAACAAGGTGTGTAAATTTTTCGGATTATGATAGTGGACTGAGTAATACGTGGCTGGTGTATACTAAGTAATAACCGAGCTGAGTTGTAACAAATGAATGGTCATTAACGGGACAAAAAAAGCTGATGAAATCGAACCTTTTGTACACCAGAATGACATAAAGCATTTCTAAGTTGCAACAAGTATACATATTGATACTTCCCTCAGTATACCAATATAGGTGCTTCCCTCAGGATACTCCATCACCATCCCTGGGTATGTCCTGTCCCACCGGCAGGACAGACCTACCAGAGGTGGCGGTACAGTGATATATAGACAGGAGGGAGTGGCCCTGGGAGTCCTCAACATTGACTCTGGACCCCATGAAATCTCATGGCATCAGGTCAAACATGGGCAAGGAAACCTCCTGCTGATTACCACCTGCCGTCCTCCCTCAGCTGATGAATCAGTCCTCTTCCATGTTGAACACCACTTGGAGGAAGCACAGAGTAGCGAGGGCACAAAATGTACTCTGGGTGGGGGACTTCAATGTCCATCACCAAGAGTGGCTCGATAGCACCACTACTGACCGAGCTGGCCGAGTCCTAAAGGACATAGCTGCTAGACTGGGCATGTGGCAGGTGGTGAGTGAACCAACACAAGAGAAAAACTTACTTGACCTCGTCTTCACCAATCTACCTGTCGCAAATGCATCTGTTCATGTCAGCATTGGTAGGAGTGACCACCACACAGTCCTCGTGGAGATGAAGTCCCATCTTCGCACTGAGGACACCATCCAACGTGTTGTGTGGCACTACCACCGTGTTAAATGGGATAGATTCAGAACAGATCTAGCAGCTCAAAACTGGGCATCCATGAGGTGCTGTGGGCCATCAGCAGCAGCAGCATTGTATTCCAGCACAATCTGTAACCGAATGGCCTGGCATATTCCTCACTCTACCATTACCAACAAGCCAGGGGATCAACCCTGGTTCAATGAGGAGTGTAGAAGAGCATGCCAGGAGCAGCACCAGGCGTACCTAAAAATGAGGTGCCAACCTGGTGAAGCTACAACTCAGGACTACATGCATGCTAAACAGCGGAAGCAACATGCTATAGACAAAGCTAAGCGATTCCACAAACAACGGATCAGATCAAAGCTCTGCAGTCCTGCCACATCCAGTCATGAATGGTGGTGGACAATTAAACAACTAACGGAAGGAGGAGGCTCTGCAAACATCCCCAACCTCAATGATGGCGGAGTCCAGCACGTGAGTGCAAAAGACAAGGCTGAAGCGTTTGCAACCATCTTCAGCCAGAAGTGCCGAGTGGATGATCCATCTCGGCCGCATCCCGATATCCCCACCATCACAGAAGCCAGTCTTCGGCCAATTCGATTCACTCCATGTGATATCAAGAAACGACTGAGTGCACGAGATACAGCAAGGCTATGGGCCCCGACAACATCCCAGCTGTAGTGCTGAAGACTTGTGCTCCAGAACTAGCTGCACCTCTAGCCAAGCTATTCCAGTACAGCTACAACACTGGCATCTACCCGACAATGTGGAAAATTGCCCAGGTATGTCCTGTCGACAAAAGCAGGACGAATCCAATCCGGCCAATTACCGCCCCTTCAGTCTACTCTCAATCATCAGCAAAGTGATGGAAGGTGTCGTCGACAGTGCTATCAAGCGGCACTTACTCACCAATAACCTGCTCACCGATGCTCAGTTTGGGTTCTGCCAGGACCACTTGGCTCCAGATCTCATTACAGCCTTGGTCCAAACATGGACAAAAGAGCTGAATTCCAGAGGTGAGGTGAGAGTGACTGCCCTTGACATCAAGGCAGCATTTGACTGAGTGTGGCACCAAGGAGCCCTAGTAAAATTGAAGTCAATGGGAATCAGGGGGAAAACTCTCCAGTTGCTGGAGTGATACCTAGCACTCCAGGTTGCTGTGCTTTTGTCGGCATGATCTCAAAATTCTGGTCACCACGCCTTGTTCAAGAATAGTGCGGTTTGTCCTGCCCCTCGGTGAATCTCAGGAAGATTGTAGTGGTTGTTGGAGGCCAATCATCTCAGCCCAGGACATTGCTGCAGGAGTTCCTCAGGGCAGTGTCCTAGGCCCAACCATCTTCAGCTGCTTCATCAATGACCTCCCCTCCATCATAAGGTCAGAAATAGGGATGTTCGCTGATGATTGCGGAGTGTTCAGTTCCACTTGCAACCCCTCCGATAATGAAGCAGCTCTTGCCCGCATGCAGCAAGAACTGGACAATATCCAGGCTTGGGCTGATAAGTGGCAAGTAACATTCGCGCCACACAAGTGCCAGGCAATGACCATCTCCAACAAGAGAGAGTCTAACCACCTCCCCTTGACATTCAATGGCATTACCATCGCCGAATCCCCCACCATCAACATCCTGGGGGCCACCATTGACCAGAAACTTAATGGGACCAGCCATATAAACACTGTGGCTACAAGAGCAGGTCAGAGGCTGGGTATTCTGCGGCGAGTGACTCACCTCCTGACTCCCCAAAGCCTTTCCACCATCTACAAGGCACAAGTCAGGATTGTGATGGAATAGTCTCCAGTTGCCTGGATGAGTGCAGCTCCAACAACACTCAAGAAGCTCGACACCATCCAGGACAAAGCAGCCCGCTTGATTGGCACCCCATCCACCACCCTAAACATTCACTCCCTTCACCACCGGCGCACAGTGGCTGCAGTGTGTACCATCCACAGGATGCACTGCAGCAACTCGCCAAGGCTTCTTCGACAGCACCTCCCAAACCCGCGACCTCTACCACCTAGAAGGACAAGAGCAGCAGGCACATGGGAACAACACCACCTGCACGTTCCCCTCCAAGTCACACACCATCCCGACTTGGAAATATATCGCCGTTCCTTTATTGTCGCTGGGTCAAAATCCTGGAACTCCCTTCCTAACAGCACTGTGGGAGAACCTTCACCACACGGACTGCAGCGGTTCAAGAAGGTAGCTCACCACCACCTTCTCAAGGGCAATTAGGGATGGGCAATAAATGCCGGCCTCGCCAGCGACGCCCACATCCCATGAACGAATAAAAATTTTTATACTAATATAGGTACTTCCCTCAGTACACCAATATCGGTACAACCCTCAGTACACCAATATCGGTACAACCCTCAGTATACCAATATCGGTATAGTCCTCAGTGTATCCATATCGGTATAGCCGTCAGTATGCTAATATTGAACGTCCTGAAGAGTGGGTGGTGGCATTTTTGTCGCTGACAAAGCAGAGATTGCACAGAGATGGCATGCGCACTTTGACGAGCTACTGAATGAACTTTCCATTATATGATACAAAGCCCTCATTGGGATCACATTGTGACCACAACATCATAATATAAGCAAGATCTCCATGATTGCTGATGTTAGTGAAACCGTTGAAGCAATGAAAAGTGGTAAGACTCAAAGCCCAGACAGAATCCCCGCAGGGAAGTGAAGCTGCAGAACCCTCAGTGACCAGCTACACACACTCCATCTACAAACAGAAGATAGGGACGAGCAACTACAGCAACTATCATGGAATTTTGCTTCTTTCAATACCCAGGGAAATATGTACAAGAGAGTTTCTCATTTTTCTACTTGGAAATGTCATCGATTCAGTCTCCAAAAGGCTTTAGTTCTGATCACTTGGCAGAATCAGGACAAATGTGTGGAGCAGTATGAGGATGTCTACAGGGTTTTCATTGACCTGACCAAGGCTTTCAGTACAGTTAGTTGACCAAGCCTGTAGTCGTCCAAGTTTGGGTGCCCAGAATGATATGTCCAAATTGAACGTAGTTCCATGGTGGAATTGTTGATGGAGTGCTGTCTGTGCCTTTTGTTCTTATCACTGGAGTCAAGGAAAGGGGTGTGCTTGCACTTAGCCTCTTTGGGCTCTTGTTTGTGACTGAGCTTGATGACGCAACAAAAGCCTCATTACTTACTGATTTACCACAGCAGCAAACAGATAGAGCTCTATCATAGACCTGAAGAAAATAGAAGTCACGTATCACCAGCTTCAGGAAAGCACCACAATAAGCCAACCACCAACTGGCCATTCTGAAATGAATGTGAACTGATTCAGTTACCTGGATAATGTGTTGTCAGATTCACTAATAGACAAAGAACTGCTCTCTCATCAAAAATACCAGCTCTGTTTAGACGACTAAAAAACAATTTCTGGAGCCATCATGGGATCAAGCTCAGAACAAAGCTGATTGTCTCCTCTCTTCAAAATGATAAGAGACCTGGACATGTTCCTGTCGTTGCGTTCATCAGCTTGAAAACTTTCAGCTCCTTAAACTGAGATTCACCGAGGGGCAGGACAAACCGCACTATTCTTGAACAAAGCGTGGTGACCAGAATTTTGAGATCATGCCGACGAAAGCACGGCCACACTGGTGAGGAGATGTCTGCATGGAAGACTCCAGCATGAGAAAAAAGATCTTTTGAATCGTGAGCAGGAATAGAGTAAACCTAAGCAGAGTGGGCAGTGAAGGAAACATGAGGTTATATTCGAGCAAGCTTGACAATATGGAATATTAATGTTGACAGCTGGAAAAATTTCTCAGTTGATCACATAAGCTGGAGGGCGGCGATACACGGAGGTGTCGACTAGTATGAACGCTGGTAGGTTGATCTGAACAAGAAGCAGCAACAATAGCAGCCTGCTAACTACAAACAGACTGTTTGGGTCTGTGAAATGTAGTGGAGAGTTTGCCTCTCTTATATTGGCTTTAATAGTAATCAGCACAATCAAGACTACTTCAACAACAAGGGGCATCACTTCTCAGTAGGAAGGACTGGCACCAAGCTGAGCATGCTGACTACATGATAGATTGTGGTACAAGATGTGTCAAGTTCCTTCTTCTCCCCGTTGTACCTAATAAGAAAGAATTTAGAATGATGGATATGGGCAAATTATTTTATTGTTGGTGTCTCTGTCATATTTGATTTAAAATCTAACATTTTTGGAAGTGGGAAAGGTACCTGGGCGGTACATTGGTGTAGCGTAGTGCCCTGTCTTTGCCTGCACCTTGGGAAAAATCGAGCCAAGTTCAATGGGATGAAATGTCACTGCCAGTTTCAAAGTTCTGACACCAAAAGAATTTGGAGCAGGCTCATCTCAGGCTTTTGTAACCATATTTTCACAGTACAAAGCTGTTAGAATATTTTGCAATCAGACATAAACCGTCGAGCAAATCAACATTGAAGTTATGGCTAAAAAGGCTTTGACCTCAGTCAGTGGACTAATAGTTCTGTATGCCAAATCTTTGGATTATGAGGATTTAACAAAGCCATGTAATCCATAATATACCCTTGATGCATTTTTTAACCACGGTTATTGGCATAAATTAAAATGAAAAAACTCCATCTGAACAATGTGAACTGGTCAGCAGCTATAAATGGATTTTGGCGCTCAGGCAATGAATGACATGCAGAGGATTCTAGGCGCTGGTTACCTGGCCTTCTCAGCTTGGGATGCTAAGTGCCTTGGTGAGGCAAATGAGGGCGGGTGGGGGCGGAATATCTTTTTTTTTAAAAGTGTTGCCAGTTTTTTTGTTTAATCAAAATCAAAGACAGCTGAATTAACCTGCATGGTTAAAGTAACAAAATCACTGATGATATCAAAGTTTGTTAAACTAGAGCGTTGAGATAATAATTTGAAAGTGACGAAAGGGTATTGAAGTTGACCATTAATTTATTTAATATGATTCAATTTTGGAAAGGAGCCCAGGGGCATTCCTCCTTATTTAACAGTGCACACTAGTAAAGATGGATCTTTTTAATAATTGCAGGCCGGACAATCCTCCTGTCCACACATTACATGGACGAAGCTGACCTTCTTGGCGATCGCATTGCGATAATCTCGCACGGAAAGTTGAAGTGCTGCGGGTCGCCTCTGTTCCTCAAAAGCACCTACGGGGACGGCTACAAGCTGACGGTGGTGAAGAAGCAGCCTGACTCTCAAACCAACCTGGGTTAGTCACTGAATTCCTTGCATACAAGGTGGTCATCCTTGGCATACTTTTCAGAATGTGATTGGAATGCAGCCTGTTGTGCAGTGCTGCGATTAGGGCTTCAGTGAAGGGTAACAGTGAATGTGTGTCATTTTTGGATTGTGTCCAATTAAACTGTGAAACATATCCAGCAATGCAATCATAAATTTTGGCTCTTCCAAGTTTGTGAAATAATGGTGGCCACTGATCTGTCACTGGTGGTGATAATGATGGGAACAATTTGAGGAGATGAATTAAGAGCATCCTAGAAAAAATGTATTGCTCAATGTTCAGTGGCTTAAGGGTAATTCCCTCCCTCCATTGCAGCAAGCTGATGTCAATAGCTGAGTGACCAATTCCTAATTAAGTCAGGAACAACCTGCTCTTTATGGTCCTCTGTAAGATGGTCATGTTTAGGGAAATGTCACACTGCAGGAGGAACATTTTCAACAAGGTTTTAGCTATCGTGTGTCCATTTGAAGGGTAATTATAATTGTAAAGGGTAAATTCAACGATCCTGTGCTCCCAGCGAGGAGCCACAATCAAAGGAGGGCAGGTGAGATCATTTGGCACTAGGGCACTATAAACCTATCCCTCAGACCACTGCTGCCTGCTGGGAGCACTGAATTTACTCTTGTACACAATTGGTGATGCAAAAGTGTCATTGACTGTGTGATTGCATCGTTCTGTGTTACTTACCTAGAAAATTGCCCCGTAGCGCAGATTACCAGAAAACAGTCCTCCCTAAATATTGTGTCTCAGCAATATCTTAGATTCTATGAGAAAACTTGAATTTTTATCACATCTTCTTGCTTTGTCGAAACATCTCAAACCCTTCACTTAATGAATTATGTATGGAGTACAGTGACTTATTTTGCAAGCATAGATCTATGAGATGGGTGTAAGATCAATATTCTCAAAGCCACTCTATCCTCATTTTGATAAGTGAATCCACAGAACTGTGCCTTAGTGGGACCCTTGTAAAAGAAGCAAATGTAGAACAGTCGAGGGAGTCCAGCATAAGTATAACCTTAAAATTAGAGCTAGGCTGTTCTGGACTGATGTCAGGAAGTACTTCGTCACAAAGGGTAGTGGAAATTTGGAACTCTCTCCCCTAAAAAAATGTGCTATTAGACGTCCTGTATAGTTGCTCACTGTGATTGAGAACCTGTGCTTTTTTATTACAATATGGGTGTTATCAATAAAGTGTGACAGGGAAAGTGTTACTTACAAGAAGTGCACACTATACGCAAGACCTGTAATATATTAGATGATATTTCTACTGTGTGTCTTTTAGATTCAGGCCAGGATCTCAGCCCTTCATCCCACTCTTCCTGCTTGGAGGCCAAGGTCAGCCAGTTTATTAAAAAGTATATAGTGTCCACCATACTGATCTCGGACACCAACACAGAGATATCTTACATCCTGCCGTCAGAAGCTGTGAAGAAAGGATGCTTTGAGAGACTTTTCCAGGTAATGTTGTCCCCTATAATACCCTATCTCTATAATTACAATAGAATAATTAGAAGGTAAGTGTCTTTATAGATAACACTTGGTCCATGTGATCTCCTGGACTGGTTTCGATCGCCTGGATGGGTCCAAGAGGAATTTTCCTTGGTATTTTTTCCCTTATTGGCCCTGGGTTTTTTCTCTGGTGTTTTGCCTCTCCCAGGAGATTACATGGCTGCGCAGGGGGTGGAGGCAGAGAGGAAATGTTTCGTCACGATGCTCCGGCCATCATGATGTGGGGCAGGCTTGATTGACCAGCTGGTCTTTTCCTGCCCATCAATTTCATATGTTTGTATATAATAATAATGGGCCGGAAATTGCGCTGAACGACGAACTAATGTTGCCCGCCGCTTGTTAATTATAAACTCACCCACGTAATATTCACGGGCTTCTGGGCGCCAACTTGCTTCAACGGTGAGTCGCAAGAAGTGCAGCGGTCTTTCCCGGGCTTCTCTGAGCTGTGAGAGTGGGGAAAGGATCTCTCTCTCCCCTCAACAAATCATCTTGAAGCATCTTTGACAAGCCGCGCTCTCAGAACCAGGAAGTGAAAGCTACAACAGTGAATTCAATGCAAAATCAGTTACAGAAAGCGAAATAAAGAGAGGATAAGAAATATCGAATTAAAAGACAGAGATAAAAGAGACAAAGAAAAAGTTTTTTAAAAAGTTCAAATTTTTAAAAATAAATATTCAACAATTAAAATCGGAAGTAATGGGACTCCACATTTTTAAAAGTTAATTTTCAGTGCCAGAGAGGTTGTTTGCCAGTCATTAATACTTGCCATGCCGTTAAAAGTTAGTTTAGACCTAAAAAAAGACAACATATCTTTTTTTATGGAGAGATTAATTCGTTTCTAGCTGGTCAGTGCAGTAAGTTCGTGCTGGCCCATTCATTCAGCTGGGATCGCTTTAACGCGAAGCTTTCAAACGAGCAGGGCAAATGGTGGAGTAATTTCCGGATTTCCGCGTTTGACTGCGCACGTGCACTCGCCGGAACTTGCTCTTCCATTTGCCCTGAAATAACGAGTGAGCCCTGTCACCTTCGCCAGCATTTCATGAGCAATTTCTGGGCCATTAATTTTAATCCCCAGCAGCGGGGTAGGTACATGAGACCTTCAGAAAAGCAACGTGTCAGGGACTGGATTATGCAAGGATCAAGAACACACTTCTTGCCTTTGTGGGTCTTGGGTTCAAACCCAGCCCGGACCGATTGGAGGAAAGTCTCATCTCTCTGCCTGCAAAAGTATTGTAGAGGCTTTTTTTTTTACATTTAGTGCTCCTGTAGTTCATATCACAGGAGACTGATCTCTGTTTGCCAGCTCCCTGTGCTAAATTTATTTTCCTTCCGTCAACAGCAAAATGTGGATGTGAAATTCTGACGTTGGGATAAAAGAGCTGGTTTTATTAATGTCAGTTCGAGCAACTAATCCAGGGGCCTGTCTCCTTTGATCTGAACTACAGAGGCACTAAATGTAAAATTGCTTTAAAATGTTTGGAGATTGGATTTTCCTCTCTCTGTGTCTCTGTTCTCTTAGCTTTTCTTCCTTTTAGTTTTGGTTCTCAGTCTCTGTCCCATTGTTGGAGTCCCTTGCACCCTGCTACTAGCTTTCTTCCTACTGACACTAGGTAGACTCAAGTATGGTGACACCCTTGTCCCTCTGCACTGATTTGGCTGAATTTATCATCTCCAAGGCTTGTAGCCCAGTAAACAGGTTTTAAAAAGTAGGGTCAAGTGTACTTTTTATAGCTGCTTGTAGTAATAATAGACTGTCATCAAGTTGTACCTTTCTGACACATATTACGTATTTTTGAAAAGCAAAGATACACAGTTAATATTAGATGACAATACAACTGGACAATAGAAAAGGCAGCCTTGTCTTAATCAGGACTGTGGTGTTCTTGTGATACATTGCAGTAATACAGTGGAAACTGGGCTGGTATCAATAGCATGTTGGGTTTTTCCATTCCATGGGCTTTGAACACAAGGTTGAGTCACATAACAGCACAATGGTAGCGGGATGTAAAGTTGTCACATACTGAATGAAAGATGTTTAAGGTGAGAAGGGAAACTTAACTGAAGTAATCCAATCGCTGCACATTCCTTGCATTTTGAACATTGTTGTACTAGAGTAGTGTGATATGTGGGAGAGGGGAGAGAGACTACGTGGTGATGACGCCTTGTTTATACATTCTGATACAAACGTACATAATGGATTTCTCCGGGAGTGTGAGTACGCCCGAGCTCCATTGGCATGCTACATCTTGCGGTTCAGCAGCATACCTATTTCAGAACTAGACTAGTGGAGATAATGGTGACACTGGATACACTGAAGTAATGATTTTTCTTGTTAGGCCCTGGATCTGAACCTCGAGGACCTGAATTTGACTAGTTTTGGTCTGATGGATACCACACTGGAGGAGGTTTTTCTGAAGGTTTCTGAAGAAGATCAGTCTTTGGAGAACAGTGACATAGGTAGATATGGAAGAACTAATGTCTGGCATCATTTACTGTCCATTGATTGACTTGCTACATTTAATCCCAGTTGGTTAATTGAACAAGGAGAAACAGCTGCAAGTAGCCAAAATGGCTTCCAAATTCAATCAGCAACAACAAAATCTTGCATTTAAACCGCACCTTTAAAGCAGAAGAATGTTCCAAGGTGCTTTGCAGAGATGTAAGGAAACTGGAACAAAGTAGCTCTTGATCTAATGAGCAGTGTTGACCAGCTTTTTGTTCCCCCAATACTTTTCTCTCTTCTTCTGCAGCCACTCAATCATGCTGGGGTCTGGTTACACAGGAGCTAGCTTACCCTCAGTTATCTGAGTTATCAGTTCATGTGTAAGTCTAAGTCTCAGAGTGCTGTTGAACCATGGGGAGCATCACAGCAGAGCTCAAAGCTGTCGTCGCCCGACACACCCACAAACTATAACAGTCAGAAGTGGAAAATCTGACATATCCTTCCCAAGCCAAGGAGTTGCTAAAGGCACAGCATCCAGGATGAGATCAGCTAACTCAGCACAGATAGCAATTAAATCTGGCCTGTGTGGCTCAGTACTACATTTGCAAACTGAGTCATCAGGAGGAAACGTCTTTGATCAATGTGCCAGTTTTCTCCACTACGAAAGAGGCTTCAAAAGGCAGTAATGTACATAAATAGAGTGTTTCGGCCTCAGCCTTAGCTCAGTGGTAGCACTCGCACCTCAGAATCAGAAGACGGTAGATTCAAATCCCACTCCAGAGACTTGAGCACATAGTCTAGGCTGACACTCCAGTGCGGTACAGAGGGAGTGCTGCACTGCCGGTGGTGCCGTCTTTCAGATCAGACGTTAGACCAAGGTCCTGTCTGCCTTCCATGGCACTATTCGAAGAAGAACAGGGCAGTTCTCTGAGTCTTGACCAACATTTATCCCTCAACCCATATCACAAAACGAAGGTTATCTGGCCATTGATCTTATTGCTGTTTGTGGGACCTTGCTGTGCGCAATGCAGCCGACTTGTGGGTTATAAATTATATCCCACAACTTTTGTTGCTGTATTCTTTTAAACTTGAAAAACATGATTCGTATCTGTCCAGTCATAGCCAGAGAATCACCTGCAATGGCTTCTCTTCCTGCTCCCGCACCGTTACCTTTGGAGTTCCCCAAGGATCTATCCGTGGCCCCCCTCCTATTTCTCATCTTTATGCTGCCCCTCGGTGACATCATCCAGAAACATAATGTCAGGTTCCACACGTACGCTGATGACACCCAGCTCTACCTCACCACCACCTCTCTCGACCCCTCCACTGTCTCTGATTTGCCACACTGCTTGTCCAACAAGAGCAGAAATTTCCTCCAATTAAATATTGGGAAGACCAAAGCCATTATCTTCGGTTCCCGCCACAAACTCCGTTCCTTAGACACTGACTCCATCCCACTCCCCTGGCCGCTGTCTGAGGCTGAACCAGACCTTTCGCAATCTTGGCGTCCTACTTGACCCTGAGATGAGCTTTTGACCCCGTATCCTCTCCATCGTCTACTTCCACCTCCGTAATATCGCCCGTCTCCACCCATGCTTTAGCTCATCTGCTGCTGAAACCCTCATCCATGCCTTTGTTATCTCTAAACTCGACTAGTCCAATGCTCTCCTGGCTGGCCTCCCATCTTCCACCCCTCTGGCCTCCCATCTTCCACCCCTCCCCCCTCCACCCCCGTAAACTTGAGCTCATCCAAAACTCTGCTGCCTGTATCCTAACTTGCACCAAGTTCCGTTCACCTATTACCCCTGTGCTTGCTGAGCTACATTAGCTCCTGGTCCAGCTAAGCCTCGATTTTAAAATTCTCATCCTTGTTTTCAAATCCCTCCATGGCCTCTCCCCTCCCTATCTCTGTAACCTCCTTCAGCCCTGCAACCCTCAAAGATCTCTGCGCTCCTCCAATGCTGGCCTCTTGTGCCTCCCCGATTTTAATTGCTTCATCATTGGTGGCTGTGCCTTCATCTGCCTAGGTCCTGAGCTCTGGAAGTCCCTCCCTAAACCTCTCTCTCCTCCTTTAAGACCCTTCTTAAAACCTACCTCTTTGACCAAGCTTTTGGTCACCTGTCCTAATATCTCCTTATGTGGCTCGGTATACGCTCCTGTGAAGTGCCTTGGGACGTTTTACTATGTTAAAGGTGCTATATAATTGCAAGTTGTTGTTGTTGAGAGTCTCAGAAAGAAATGTCTGTGTGTCTGGATATCTGTGATGTATAAAATATGTTTGTCTGATTTTCTCTTTTGTTTCCTCTGCAAGAATTTAAAATGCAGAGTTATGAATTTAATGTAATGTGCCCTTGTTTCAGAAAGAAACATGTAGTTGGTAATTATGAAATTATGCACATGTAATATTCCATATAAATCCTATTAAGGCTTCCCAATGTAAAAGTTAGAATTGAACCTGTTGGAATAGAAACTGTTTCCAGTGGCAGGAGGGTCGGTAACTAGAGGACACAGATTTAAGATAATTGGCAAAAAAGCCTGGGGGAAGTTGAGGAGAATTTTTTTTACGCAGCGAGTTGTTATGATCTGGAATGTGCTGCCTGAAAGGCTGGTGGAAGCAGATTTAATAATAACTTTCAAAAGGGAATTGGATGTATACTTAAAAAAGAAAAATTTGCATGGCTATGGGGAAAAAGCAGGGGAGTGGGACTAATTGGATAGCTCTTTCAAAGAGCTGGCACAGGCACGATGGGCCGAATGGGCCCCCTTCTGTGCTGTATGATTCTATTACCCTATGATTCTATGAATTCTGATAGAACAAAATACTTCTGGAATAAGTATTTTGGGCATTTTCAAATAGTTACACTGTAGAATGACCATAAATATATACCCTAGATTGTGAAATTATATGGGTTATTTATATTGACAGGAGATCTCTCAAATACCATGTTAACTCAGATTCAAAAGAGGGAAGATATTAATTGGACAATACAAACATATACTTTTAAGTGTCAATGGCTCTGAAATTACCCTGGGGAAACTAGTGTACAGAAGCTTACTGCATTTGTCTTAAATTCTTCTTTTGGCTGCTTCAATGGAGGAGTTGACCCATTTATTTTAAACAAGTTAATATCTCCACTAATATAGTGACGAGAGGAATTTCAGATGGCTCAGTTAAGCATTTGTGCCCTAATATTGCACAGTGCAGTTTCAGACCCAAAGTATATCGATGAGCTGTTCATGCAACATGTGGGTCAATCAACAAGCCATGCACACCGTTTCTCCCGCATGAAGAGTTTCCAGTCCCGGACCTACTGAAAGAGGCAACAAATGCAGGGAAGGAGGGAGGGAAATTGTGAGGGTGAACCAGCAATAAATACTCCCACACTCTGCCTTTAGCTACCAGCCACCCAGCTGTTCTTTTTCCCCACTCACCCCGCCTACAAAAAGCAAGGAAAGTTGTGAAGACAAGATGGATTGTTAATAAAGCTGCAAGGTAAGTGGAAGTATTTGGCATTTCTCAAAATGTACAAAGTTTGTTTTTGATTTCTCGAAGATGACAAAGATTCAGGGAAGGAGGCCTTGCAGACACCACAGACTGACAGTAAAAATGTCCGCCAAAAAGACACCCCTCAACAAGAGAGTACGCACAAGCTGAAAGTGAATGTGAGCAATTTGGTCACCTGTGCCAGGCTAAGCCAATCCCAGTCCTCTGTGCATTCCTCCTCTTCTGTTGGTTCTGTTCGAGGTGATGAAATGGTTGGTTATTCTGAATTCTATGGAGACTACACACCGCTCTTCGATAACCTGAACGATCCAGACAACCTCAGTTTACAAGGTATCTCAACAACCGAAGTTAAAACTGCATTTTGTCTGTCGTGTTTCCTATATTTCTAGAGAAGTGGGAAATGGCCAAAGGAGATAGGGGACTTGAATGGACATATCTGAGCCAGTAGATTGAAAAGCTAACTCTTTGGCTATCTTAAGGAGTCTAGTAAATCTTTTTGCTATATTTCGAGAAGAGTGTTGAAATTAGGGGAGGCATGCCTCAACTCTAGCGAATTTACTCCATTTTGATATTCGTCAAATCCCTATTCCTGAATGTAAAGAATAACTATACCAAATGCTTGCTCAGGTGTGGCCATCAGACCAAGAATTGTTAGAGCAGACACTCTAAACTGATACCACCATTGACGCTGGTTAGGCAGCATGTCCAGGCTAACAGCGGAGGTTTACATATTTAATGTTTCAAGCATGAAAACAGATGTACACGTTTTATCTTATTTTTATTTCTGGCTTCGGAAACATGCAGCTCTTCTTGGTTTAATGGTATATGTGCAGATCATTTTTTTAATTTCCTGGCCAGAGAGTTGAGGAATAACCAGCTCTCAGATCTTTGCCAATGTCACTGGGTCTCTGTTTGGAATGCATGCAGCAGAAGCCTGAGCCCAACTCTCCCTCCGAGGTTTCTACGCCGGGAAGGTGTTATGTTGCTTCACCCAGAAAACAAAATGGGAACTGACGCAGAGTCTTTTGCCACTGACTTGCTTCCCACTTCTCTGAATAAATTTTGGGTTTGATGTATTCTGGAACTGGCTGTGAAAAGCTTCTGTGCTCTTTGAAGGGTCAGTGTGCCTTTCCTGCCTCTAACAGACTGGTGTTTAATATTGCTGCTTGGCTATTGTACCCTGCTATTACTGTCTCCTATTTTAGTGCCGTGGAGATGCCAGTTAATATGCTACTGTATTTAACAACGTTAGTGTTATTTTGCAGTTCTGTTGTTTCATAGAATCTTCCAGCACAGAAAGAGGCCATTTGGCCCATCACTCCTGTGCTGGCCCTTTGAAAGAATTATCCAATTAATCCCACTCCCCTGCTCTTTCCCCATATCCGTGCAAATGTTTTCCTTTTCAAGTATATACCCTTTCTCTGTCTAATTGTATTTCATGTTTCTCCATCCATGACCTGTTATAAATGACCAATGTTTTCTACATTTTCAAAGGAATCCACCTGTAAACCAATAAAAAATTACCCCCAGGCAGGACTATTGTAGTTTGTAAGTCTGATATGTGGGACAACATGATCAGTGAGTCTGCTGCACTTGTTAACACCAGCATCAGCACCAAGCTGCATCTGCATTCTGGGAACCTTTCCAACAGCTTTACTCATTTGCAAGACCTATGTCCCACATTTTTACTTCCAGGCCCATACATGAAAAGAAGAAATGACACAGTAGTGTGATATAATTAATCGGTCACAATAAAAATTGGCTTCAATTATATTGAAACATTTTTCCTATCAAACCTATGCCTACCTTGGAGAATACTCTTCTGCTCAGTTCAGAAACTCTATTATATTGTATTGGCCTATGGCTCTCTACCCTTGGCTGTGCTTTATTGCAGAGTTGGCATTTGTATGCAAAATGCTAAGCAGTGTAATAATTGCCTCATTATCTTTATAAAAACCTATTCTATGGAGGTTGACTACACAAATTTCACAGTGAATGGAATACAGATTTTGCCATTCCAGACTCATCTCTTTACATTTTTTTTATATACTCCTTCAGCTTGTAAGATCATATTTTCATTCTCTATGGTTTCGCCCCTCCCTGTCTCTGTAACCTCCCACAGCCCTGCAACCCTCTGAGATTGCTGCGCTCCTCCAATTCTGACCCCTTGCACAGCCTCGATTTTAATGGCTCCACCATTGGTGGCCTAAGTCCTAAGCTCTGGAATTTCCTCCCTAAACCTCTACGCCTCTCTATCTCTCTCTCCTCCTTTGAGATGCTCCTTAAAACCTACCTCTTTGACCAAGCTGTCCTAATATCTCCTTATATGGCTCGGCGTCAAATTTTGTTTGAAAACACTCCTGTGAAGCACCTTGGCCCGTTTTACTACATTAAAGGCACTATATAAATGCAAGTTGTTGTTGTTGATTCCTTTCGGCTGAAGAATTCAGAACATTTTAAATAAGATGTTATGAAACTTTGAACCTTGTAGCATTTTTTTTTAAAAAGAACTTCAATTCAAATTTGGCCGATTAGCCGAGAGTCAACAGTGTTCAGCGTTGGCTCGTTATACAGTACTGCACTTTGTCGAAGGCGTGATCTCATTATGGTAATGTAGCCATGTTTATAAACCAACACAGTTGGGAGATGGAGACCCATCTTGAGGGAAAGCATGCTATTAAGGAAGAGGAGGGGGCATGGCAGAGAATAGAAGCCATTGATGGAGTTGCAATGGCTGCCTTTAGACGAGTAGTAATGGAATCATGCAAGGATAGTACCGCACAGCTGAATTTGAACCCAGGTCCCAGAGATGAAATAAACAGTGTACTAATCCACTCCACTGCTCACCTTTGCTGATTGACGGCACTGTATGGGGGGATGGCAAAGTCACCTGTGTTCAACAGCGCAGGTCAAACAATCTGAAGGTGAAAGCTGCGTTGTTGAACTTCTGTTGGATAGTTTGCAGCCTGAAAATTAGTTCATAAGGAATTGGGTATGCATGAATGTAAAGTCATCGATGACCCAACAGCTCCCCAGGTGCTTGAGGACACTGTGGTGGGTCATCAAAATATGCTCACCTTGTGCCATTGCCTAGCCATGATCAAATATTTCTCAGCCATGGGTAGGGTCTGTTGAAAGAGAAGTAATGCCTAGTGTAGCACTTTGAGTATTAATGCTCTCTAATCTTGTGTAGCACTTGGAGTATTAATGCTCTTTAACCTAAATAAGAACATAAGAAATAGGAGCAGGAGTAGGCCAATCAGCCCCTCGAGCCTGCTCCGCCATTCAATAAGATCATGGCTGATCTGGTCCTAACCTCAAATCTAAATTCATGTCCAATTTCCTGCCCGCTCCCCGTAACCCCTAATTCCCTTTACTTCTAGGAAACTGTCTATTTCTGTTTTAAATTTATTTAATGATGTAGCTTCCACAGCTTCCTGGGGCAGCAAATTCCACAGACCCACCACCCTCTGAGTGAAGAAGTTTCTCCTCATCTCAGTTTTGAAAGAGCAGCCCCTTATTCTAAGATTATGCCCCCTAGTTCTAGTTTCACCCATCCTTGGGAACATCCTTACCGCATCCACCCGATCAAGCCCCTTCACAATCTTATATGTTTCAATAAGATCGCCTCTCATTCTTCTGAACTCCAATGAGTAGAGTCCCAATCGACTCAACCTCTCCTCATATGTCCGCCCCCTCATCCCCGGGATTAACCGAGTGAACCTTCTTTTTACTGCCTCGAGAGCAAGTATGTCTTTTCTTAAGTATGGACACCAAAACTGTATGCAGTATTCCAGGTGCGGTCTCACCAATACCTTATATAACTGCAGCAATACCTCCCTGTTTTTATATTCTATCCCCCTAGCAATAAAAGCCAACAATCCGTTGGCCTTCTTGATCACCTGCTGCACCTGCATGCTAACCTTTTGATTTTCTTGCACTAGGACCCCCAGATCCCTTTGTACTGCAGTACTTTCCAGTTTCTCGCCATTGAGATAATAACTTGCTCTCTGATTTTTCCTGCCAAAGTGCATAACCTCACATTTTCCAACATTGTATTGCATCTGCCAAATCTCCGCCCACTCACCCAGCCTGTCTATATCCCCTTGTAGGTTTTTTATGTCCTCCTCACTCTCTACTTTCCCTCCCATCTTTGTATCATCTGCAAACTTTGATATATTACACTTGGTCCCCTCCTCCAAATCGTTAATATAGATTGTAAAGAGTTGGGGACCCAGCACCGACCCCTGCGGAACACCACTGGCTACAGGTTGCCAGTCCGAGAATGAACCATTTATCCCAACTCTCTGTTTCCTGTTAGATAACCAATCCTCCACCATGCCAGAATATTACCCGCAATCCAGTGATTCTTTATCTTGAGCAATAATCTTTTATGTGGCACCTTGTCGAATGCCTTCTGGAAGTCTAAATACACTACGTCCACTGGTTCCCCTTTATCCACTCTGTACGTTATATCCTCAAAGAACTCAAGCAAATTTGTCAGACATGACTTCCCCTTCGTAAAGCCATGCTGACTTTGTGCTATTAAATTATGTTTATCCAAATGTTCTGCTACTGTCTCCTTAATAATAGACTCCAAAATTTTACCCACCACAGATGTTAAGCTAACTGGTCTATAATTTCCAGCCTTCTGCCTACTACCCTTTTTAAATAACGGTGTTACATTAGCAGTTTTCCAATCTGCCGGGACCTTTGCCGAGTCCAGAGAATTTTGGAAAATTATTACCAAAGCATCCACAATCCCTACTGCCACTTCCCTCAAGACCCTGGGATGTAAGCCATCAGGTCCAGGGGATTTATCCGCCTTGAGTCCCATTAATTTACTGAGTACCAATTCCTTAGTGATTTTAATCGTATTTAGCTCCTCCCCCCTAGAGCCCCCCGTTTGTCCACTGTTGGGATATTCTTAGTGTCCTCTACCGTAAAGACTGAAACAAAATATTTGTTCAGCATTTTTGCCATCTCCATGTTTCCCACCATTAATTTCCCGGTCTCATCCTCTAAGGGACCTACGTTTGCCTTAGCCACCCTTTTCCTTTTTATATAACTGTAGAAACTCTTGCTATCTGTTTTTATATTTTTTGCTAATTTATTTTCATAATCTATCTTCCCTTTCTTAATCAATCCTTTCGTTACTTTTTGCTGTCTTTTGAAGACTTCCCAATCTTCTATCCTCCCACTAAGTTTGGCTACCTTATATGTCCTTGTTTTTAGTCGGATACTATCCTTAATTTCTTTACTTAGCCACGGATGGCTGTCATTTCTTTTACACCCTTTTTTCCTCAGTGGAATATTTTTTTTTTTGAAAGTTGTAGAATAACTCCTTAAATGAACACCACTGTTCATGTACCGTCTTACCCTTTAATCTATTTTCCCAGTCCACTTTAATCAATTCCGCTCTCATACTGTATAAAAGAAATGATTTCAAAAATACAATTATATATGTTTCGCTTATCTTGTAAGAAATAATCGCTCATTTTCCCCCTTGTATCCTGCTATTTATGATCTTCTCTTGCACTCAGAGGTTTCCTAGTGACATACTTCACTGATGTGGGTCCCGAGTTCATCCCAAAGAGTATTCATGGCTCAGGTATTTTCCCCAGATCAGCATTAGGGCTTGTCCAGAGCTTCATCAATGCAGGGCTCTTGGATGAGTGCAGAATGCATCAGTAAGCTTTGTCATCAAAGGACTCTGAACTGGAGAAGAGATTCAGTACTGTATAAAAGAAAAGATTTTGGTTCTCCCCCCAGACTCTCACTAAATTATGACGGTGAGCAGTTAAGCCGTAGAGATCAGCACAGCCCCAGGTTTGATTCCTCTCAGCCACAGTAGCAGTAGGGCCACGATAATTGCGTTAAGCATTCCTGAAGAAATGGAAAATCGACCAGCGTTCTCACTCTTAATTGGCATGCATTGCCGACCCTTGCTAGAAGTATGTATGTGTGGGTATTGGGTGAGGAGAAGATCATGTCCCTGCTCCCCCCTTCATCTCTCATGGTCAAGTAGCCCACTGACACTCGGGCCTCGATATCCCTTTCCCCCCCCCCCCCAAGCCCCAATCTCTCGCTCACTCCCTCCCAATTGCCGGGGACCGTCCCCAAGGGTCCCCAGCTGCGGCCTCCTGACGCTGGTTTTCCTGCCCGGCAGCCGGCCAGCCTGTCGATTTGACCAGCTGCCGGGCGGGATACGGAAGAAAATAATTATAATGAGGTCCTGCCGTTAAATTCGGCAGGATCTTCGTGCCTTGCTGGGTTTTCCAGTGCTACTGCGCAGCCTCCCCGTAATATCAGGGCCTTAATATTTAGATTCACAGATGAAAAATGACTGGAGGATAGCTGACCCCCATTGGATGTGTGGTAGCAAGGAGTGAACACCTTCTGGAATGGAGCACAAAAGATGTTGTGGATGGGAGTGGAAGATTTGGACAGTTGTAATTGTATCTTGAAAGCTGATGAGATACTTGAATACACAAACATTTAATCATTCAAACCAATGTAAACACCTGCAAAGATTATTCAACACTAACGTTAAAAATTCAGTTATTGGCAGAAAGCTGCCATATATATATTATATATATCTGTGGTCAGTTAGAAAGATTAGACTGCATGCAGGTACTATTCACTAAACTTGGCAGACTGGCAAAGTATTGCTTTTAGAGAATTAAGTTGCAAGAACTTTAGCATCCTGTTATTGACCTGTAATTGGTTTTAAGTATTGCACTGCACTGCTGTTGATGGAACTTATTCCAAATTGCTCTTCTTTCCTTAATGTCCACATTGCTCCTATGATTCTACCTTTCCATTGGAACAGAGAAGGCCAAGAGGAGTTCAAGCAAACCCAGCTCAGACCTTGGACTAGCCCAAGGTGTGGGTTTCCATTCAAGTCGATGGAATGCACACAAACAGTACTGGTAAATGTCACTGGAATGGAAATGAAAACATGAAATGTTGGTCTCGCTGATGGTACAAATAACCCATAAAATCAAGGATATTTATCCAAGATATTTACTATCTTAAAATATAGCTGAGGGGAGAGGAAGTCTTTTGAACAGAAATTGCCATCATAAAAAAGATTTAAAAACTCAGATTTTCATTTTGCTGTAGTCAATTAGAAATATCCCCAAATGCTGATCTGTTTCCTGTTTTCTTCTCTTGTCATCCACAGCAGAACCAGAACCAGAACTGAAGAGCTTTGTCCTGGAGGGTCAAGGAAGTTTCAAACTGGAGGGCTCCTGGTTGAAACTGTGCCAGTTCTACGGGCTGATAGTGAAGCGTTACCACTGTGCCAAACGCAACACTAAGAGTCTTTTCTCTCAGATCCTGCTCCCAGCGTTCTTTGTGTGTGTGGCAATGACGGTGGCGCTTTCAGTGCCTGAAATAGGTATTGCAATTCAAAGTGTATGAGTAATGATGCAATGCGTTGACGGGATGATAAAAAAAACTTAGTAGACTCTTTTGATCAGAGCTGTGATTTATACTTTGGGAGTGCCATCTTATACGACTCCCAGTGTATTTTAACCTATGGAATATATATCTAATTTATTTTCATCTTAACAGGTGACTTGCCTCCTCTGATTCTTTCTCCATCTCAGTACCACAACTATACACAACCACGAGGAAACTTTATACCATACGCAGACGAAGAGAGAAATGAGTACAGGTATGAGACTAAAAGGGACCTTTAATACCACTCGTCGTGGCAAAACGTATTACAAGATGTTACAGGAAATGGGGAGAACATAAAGTTTCAGGAAATATAGAATGAGAAAAGATCATTTAGCTCAACAAATCCTGCTTCTTCCACAGTCCATGTATAATTTGCTCTATTAAGAATTGTGCTCAACTTATCCAATCCAATTTGAGGGGTTTGAGCAACCTCAGGTCAAGTCTCCATTAAATTTTTCCCAAAATCCCAAGTAGGACTCAAGGATATCAATCTAACATTGCAGCCTGCATTATTCAACTCTGACCACTTACATTGCACAAAAATGACTTTTCATTAGTCCCTGTAACTCAGGAATCTTATGTTCTGCTGAAGATCTGATTGTCAAATGTCCTCCACTCGTATGTCATGCACTGAAGAGTATATAACCTGGTAAAATGTAGAAAATAAACTATAATAGTGCTGTTTATCTTCAAGTCAAGTGGCACAGTTAGCTATAATTCAGTATGTATTTCATCACAATGCCTCTGCCTTGCAAATGCACCAAATAGAATTAGGGTCACTGGAAGATGGAAGCCATATTTTTATTCACAACATCCACGGTCATGCTGTCCAGGACGATTGTACCGTGCCACGCTTCCAGCTAAAATCATCCTGCTCCGCTTTCTGACTCATCCCTCACCACCACTCCCAGCTCCCACTCGTGCTGCTGCCATTCTGGAGAACTGAACACATCTGCACCCTGTGGATGGGAATTCCGGATCTCGCCACAGCTTTGTGTGACCAGGAATTTCCACCCATGGCGTGCAGCAAAACTCGATCACCTGGAGCAACAGCAACGTCAGACAGGGACCAAGATCTTGGGGAGGGGGAAGGGAAAAGTCAATAGAGCAGATTTCACTTGACTACAGAACTCTTAATTTACATCTCCTGGAATACAAATATAATAAAAGTTGAAACACTTTGCTAACTCTACTGATGCAAACCTGGTCTAGCGTCTGAAACACGGATTTTAAACATGAGGTTTAATCCAACCTCGGGGAGCTTTCAGCTGTTTGCACGTACATCAATGGAACCAGAAGAACTGAAAAATTGGCGGAAAGCTGCCACATATATATCTCTGACTGGTCTTGGGGCTGTCAATTGACCCCTATTCCTAGAGACACCCGAGGGAATATCTTCCCACAATAAAAAGGAAAGGAAAGGACTTGAATAAAGCACCATTCATGACCTCAGCAAGTCCTAAAGTGCTTTACTGCCAATGAAGTGCCTTTAAAGTGTAGTCATTGCACAATATGCACCAGGTTACTTACTCTTCCGTCTCTGTGTTAGGTCAAAGCAGTCCAGTTTCTGGTTGGCGTGAGGTCACAGCACAAAATTTGCCCAATTCTTAAAAAAAAATTAGCAGACTCACTCAGAGAGGCTAATGTAGGAAATGAAAAATGTTACATTAGTGTAATAGAGGACATTCTTCCAAGATTGGAATCAGTGGATTTGTTGGGGCAGAGTATAGAATGATTGATTCCACACTTGATTGGTGCTTTTTCTGAACAGGCAGTGGTTAATGTTGAAACTGGGTGGGAAATAATGCAACAGTATTGCATCCCCAGCAACCACATTTTGAAGAAAATTCAATAAACATTTGTGTTTTTGTTTGTTTTTTGAATATAACATTGTTTTTATTCCAATATAGGATAAAGTTATCACCTGATGCCAGTCCCCAGCAGTTGGCAAACACCTTCTATCTACCCTCAGGGATTGGTGCTACCTGTGTACTGAAGACTCCATACAACAGCACATTAGACCAGCTGGTACAGACCCTCAATCTCTCAACCAGCGAAACCAAGATGCTGGCCTCCAAATACTTTGACTCAATGTGTCTGGACTCGTTCACTCAAGGCCTCCCGCTCTCGAATTTTGTCCCGTTGCCCCCTTCACCTGCTCCATCAGATTTTCCCGACACGGGACTCGACGAAGGAACGCACACATGGAATTTGACAACATCACCCGTTACGATGAAAGGTGTGCAATTTAGCGAGATACAGTAATGGAAGGGCCCTTTGAGTTAGCAAATGTTTTATGGCAATATAGCCATCTCCACCAATATTTGAAGCCAGATTTTACAAAATTATTTAATATTCTTAAATGGGATATAAACTTAATAGATACACTCAAAATAGACTACCAAGAATCATCATGATTGTGTTTCTCAAGATATTTTTGCCCAGTCCTCCTTTGGCATCCCCCCACACTCCATACCAAATGGAGAGGCTAAAGACCAAAATGAGAGATAGAAAGCACAGCCATTGGATTAAGGACCTACATAAAATATAAATGGGCGTGAGTCTACAACACAAACATGCCCACAAATTGGCACAAAGATTGTCGTCTCACCAACCTATAAGCCTATAAGATTGGCTGATGTGGGAAAATTTATACTTGTCTGTTAGGGGCTACTCTCCAGAGACTGGGGCTTAAGTATGTGCTGGGAAGAATAAAAGCCACTTTAGTTCCATTTGACCTATGCTGTCACTGGTCTCGGGCTGTTTGATGTTTGGGACGATTTGGAATTGGCTGCCCAATTTCTGAATAAATACAGAAGTTACTGTAATTACATCTCTCACAATGAAATCCCTCATTGTTCAAGTATTGTCTTTATCAACAGGAAGCAAGGGTTTAACATGCCATCAAATCGGTTAAGCACCCACGATGTTCCAGTTCCTGAGAACCCACCCCTTTCTCCCCAGCATCCCTGACTTTGGGATTCATTCTCTCGTTACTGCCTTACATTTTGTTTTGTACTCTTTCTACATGAGATCATTGGAGATTAAACATGAGTCAATATAAGCCTTGCTTTAGTGATCTCAAAGTGAGTAATATTTAAATAAGATCCACTTACTGATGCCTTTGCTGTCACTTGTTCTGATCATGAGCATCTCCCTCACATGATGGGATACTAACCCAGCACCAGTCTTACCTGGAAGGATGGATCTGTTTCTTTCAGACACAGACCCTTCACAAGCTAAACAGTAATTAAATATATGGGCCTTTGATTATTCCCAAACTGACAAACCAGAAGGGTTTGTTTTTTCTTTGATACCTCCTCTCCGAGCAAATTTCTTTTTCTGGTTATGTCTCTGTGAAGCGCCTTGGGATGTTTTTCTAGGTTAAAGGTGCTATATAAAGCAAGTTGCTGTTGAAAGAAAGCTCCTGGAATGTTTGTCAATCTTGTGTTGCTCAGGAAAGGAATAATGCTTTAAATATTGTCTTCAGAGCTCTGGACAAAGACTTAGATTGACTCCAGTCACGAAGAATCGGTTTTCAGATTTACTGGAGGTGAAATTATTCTTCAATGGAAAAGAAAATCAGGCCAGGTGCTAATCGGGCTGCTGATTCACTATAGCCCATTTTGCACTCTCATCTAAGACTAATTTTACCCCTACTGTCTTTCAATTCCATCTATCCCTTGTGTGTCAGGTCCACTGTATTAAAATTGGCTAGCTAGATGGTGAAGGATAGAATACTAGAGCCTGGTCTTCAGTTGCTTCCAAGCCTTTATTCACAGAGATCCACATTACCCACTGCGCACCCCCAAGATAAGCTCTCATAAATGGATACAGGAGAGTTCCCAATCGATACCCACCACCTGAATACAATTAACACTTAATTGATATAAATCATGTGGATACAATTAACACACTGTATTAAAATTGCCATAAAATACGATACAGTTCTTTTTGGGTGCTTTGGCAGATGGTTCTGGTTTTTGAGAAGGATAGACTGATAAGTGAAGATCTATCTTTTGACATCCAGAAAATCTTTTAGTCAAAAGTGAAATTCTGTTTTTTATTTGCAGCACTTTATTTGGAGCCTCAAACCTTTGTTCATCAGAGTGCATTTGGCAGCCTCTCCAGCCTTCTTACTGATGACTAGGCCTTTTGTCTACTCCACAACTCCATTGTACGATCTAAATCTGATTTGCCTTTACCTTATGTATGCTCTTTCTCAGGCTGTGTCCGCTTGTGACCTTCAGTTCTTCACACTGAAAACAGTCACGCACCTTTCAGTTAGTGAAGTTCAAGCCCTTGTAGTTAGTATTTTAACAAATTGTTTCCTTTGACACTTCTTAAATTCCTTTTGCTGTACAACCTGCTGTCAATAACGTGGCACTCAGATCAGGCTGTTCTTAAACCTCACCTGATTTTTTTTAAACCGAAGATGAGGAAAATAATTAAGCAATATGCAATGAACAGCCATCAAAGAAATTATTCTGAAAATTCGTGCTGAGCACTCGAATTGCGATTACAGATCATTTCCTTGCCTGCCACCCAGTGATAATGGTGATTTTTTTATGTCGGTGTATATGATATAATTTTCTTTTCTTGAAACTGTGTTTGTGCATCTAAAACCAAATTCCTAATTCCGTTTCTCCCCTGCACGGCCTGGTCAAGAAGACATCACTTTGATTTATAAAAATAACTGCAGTGTCAGATGAGTTTAGGTGCCGTCATGCCTGTTATAAAACAGGACTGTGCAAAACCATTTATAGAAAATAAATCAAATTTACTCGCCCATCAACTATCTTTGTAGGTTGACTTTAAGATAACCAAGTCCATTCCTTCCATATACACAGTGGAGACATAACATGGTGTAGCAAGTTCCTCTTGTGGACAGATCAGGGTAAATATCTAGCATTGTTAATACAAGTATCTACAAGATTAAAAGTAGTTAAAGAAAGAAAGACTTGCATTTATATAGCATCTTTCATGACCTCAGGATGTCTCAAAGTGCTTTACAGCCAATGACGTACATAAGAACATAAGAAATAGGAGCAGGAATAGGCCATATGGCCCCTCAAGTCTGCTCCGCCATTCAATCAGATCATGGCTGATCTTTGACCTCAATTCCACTTTCCTGCCTGATCCCCATATTCCTTGATTCCTCTAGAGTCCAAAAATCTATCTATCTCAGCATTGAATATATTCAGTGACTCAGCATCCACAGCCCTCTGGGGTAGAGAATTCCAAAGATTTTGAAGTGTAGTCACTGTTGTAATGTAGGAAACACGGCGGCCAATTTGTGCACAGCAAGGTCCCACAGACAGCAATGAGATAATGACCAGATAATCTGTTTTTTAGTGATGTTGGTTGAGGGATAAATATTGGCCAGGACACCGGGGAGAACTCCCCTGCTCTTCTTTGAATAATGCCATGGGATCTTTGACATCCACCTGAGAGGGCAGATGGGGCCTTGGTTTAATGTCTCATCTGATAGACGGCACCTCCGACAGTGCAGCACCCCCTCAGTACTGCACTGGAGTGCCAGCCTAGATTTTGTGCTCAAGTCTCTGAAGTGGAGACTTGAACCAGACAACCTTCTGACTCAGAGACGAGAGTGCTACCCATTGAGCCACAGACACCTTAACTAAGGAGCTTCTAAAATTTTGAGAGGCCAGGTTAGATTTCCAAGTCTTGACAACTTTTTTTCTTGCTACAGATAACTGGGTAAGAAACATACTTCCCTCGAACGCCACTGCCATATGTATAGAGCATTGAACATCAAAGGATTGATGTATCAAATTACCAGTCACCGCCATCTAAATGGGCTCCATTATAGGACTCATTAGCTGTGATAAAGGAACTCATACAGCTTTGATACTGTTCATTTGATTGCTGCTTCACCTGGCACCTGTGACCGGGAGTTTAACGAGGCCTTAGACAACGTTAAGTCTAAATGGGAAGCTTTGAATTTCAGTAGGTGTATTAAAAACCAAGCTGCCTTCCAAATGAATAGATGTAATATATTATTTAAGTTCTTTCCCATTGATGCCATGTAAATGTTAATACCTTATCCTGAAAAAAATTAAATATGCACAAGTTTTATGCCTAAAATAAAGGTAGTCAGGCTATATGTCAGAATCAGATCCTTGAAGAAGAAATCCTAGTGTATTGTTACTATGGATACAATATTTCATTTTAAAATATTAATATAAAAGATAAAATGCAGTTGGAAGACCTGAAAATGTTTTTGTTTTCCATCTCCAGTGCAAGTGCCCAATCTATTAGATTCCAGTCATTTTTGGACTGATTTTCAAAGGCACTTTTTCAAGCTTTTGTTTTCTCGGACTGTAGCCTGGGATTATACGCACTGTTTACTTTTCTGATCACCCATGATATTGTTACCTCCAGACTCAACTATTCCAATGCTCTCCTGGCCGGCCTGCCTTCTTCCACCCTCCGTAAACTTGAGCTCATCCAAAACTCTGATGCCCATATCCCAACTCACACCAAGTCCTTCAGCTGCCTAGGCCCTAAGCTCTGGAATTCCCTCCCTAAACCTCTCCACTACACCTCCTTTAAGACGCTCCTTAACACCTACCTCTTTGTCCAAACTCTTGGTCACCTGTCCTAATATCTCCTTATGTGGCTCGGTGTCAAATTTTGTCAGAAATTGCTCCTGTGAAGCACCTTGGGATGTTTTACTATGTTAAAGGCTCTATATAAATGCAAGTTGTTGTTGATGGATATAGGAATTTAAGTTTGAATTCACAGTTGCACCCATACTAATTGTGAGGCTGAATTTTTCTTCTAAAAAGGTGGAATTTGTCCTCCCCTTAATGTGAAACTCGGGTGCCTACATTTTGAACAAGTGATAACTTTATTGAACCGTTTCTTTTTCAGAAACATTTACATCGTCTCCTTCAGTTCCACGCCCCATCCACGAGCCCGTTAGATGCTCCTGTTCGATGCAGGGAACAGGGTTCTCCTGCCCAAGTGGGGTCGGAGGTCATCCACCGCAGAAGAAAGTAGTGACGGGCGATATTCTGGTGGATATTACGGGCCGTAATGTTTCTGAGTACATTCTGCACACTTCCGATCGCTTCAGACTTCATAGGTTTGTAGAGTTGCTGCTGTACGTCTGACTATTTATACTTCTGCAACAATAGATTGTTGGCTTATGTGTTGGGCTAAGTGACTGCTCCTGCAACTGAACTGGATGACCTGGTGAGTTAGAACGCTCTCCTCTCATTTCTGGGTTTGAATCCAGTTCACACAGATGAGATGAATATGAACCCTCAGTGCCGCTTGCAAGAATGCCCAATAAAATATACTTCAGCAGTTTAGTTGCAGTTCCAAGTGGATGTGGATGCGTGGGGCCAAACAATTCAGCATGTACTGGTACTGTAAATTGACAATTAGGTGCAGAGAAACCATGGAACTGCTAATACTGGCCCTGTCCAGATCTGTTGATCTCCCTGCATAGCGCAAGATCATTGTATCTACATAATTCGGCAGTGCTCCTGTTCTGTTGTGCATGACACGCCAGGAGCATCATGTGAGTTCAGGGCTTCAATGTCGGCACCAGCAGCATAAAGGACATAGAAGCAGGAGTAGGCCATTCAGCCCCTCGAGCTTGCTCCACCATTCTGTTAGATCATGGCTAATCTGTAGATCAATACCATTTACCTGCCTTTGCTGCATATCCCTCAATACCCTAATAAAATTCGATCAAACTCAACCTTGAGAATTTCAATTGTCGCAGCATCCACAGCCTTTTGGTGGAGAGAGTTCAAAATTTCCCCTACCCTTGTGTGGAAAAGTCCTTCCTGATTTCACTCCTAAAAGGCCTGGCTCTAATTTTAAGATTATCCCCCCTTGTTCTAGATTCCCCCACCAGAGCAAATAGTTTCTCAGTATCTCCCCTATCGAATCCGTTTATCATTTTAAATGCCTTTAGGAGACCACCCCTTTCAACCTTCTAAACTCAAAGGGAATACAATCCAAATTAATGCAACCTTACCTCAAAATTTAACACTTTGAACCCTGGTATTATTCCAATGAATCTGTGCTCTACTCCCTCCAAGGCAAGTATATCTTTACTGACGTGCGGTGCCCAAAACTGAACGCAGTGCTCCAGATGGGGTCTGACCAAGGCTCTGTACAATTGAAGCATAACTTTCTCACTTTTGTATTCGAGCTCCCTTGAGATAAAGGCCAACATTCTATTAGCCTTTTTGGACCTGTGCGTTAGCTTTTAGTGATTTATGTACCTGGACACCCAATTTCATTTACTCCTCCACAGTTTCGAGTCTCTTCCTGTTACGAAAATATTCTGATTTGTCTTTCTCTGATCCTAATTGGATGACCTCAGCCTTCCCCACATTGAACTCCATCTGCCACAGTTTTGCCTGCTCACTTAATCTGTCTCTGTCCCTTTTGTAATTTCCTGATCCCATCTACACTACTTACTGTGCCTCCTGAAGGGGTGCAAATTTTTTTGATTTTTTTTTTGCTGTCCCTTGGATGCCTGCAGAAAAGTGAGGTGCAAAGCAAAGGTGGCCTTGTGTTAAGCTGAGAAGCAAAATGCCCCCTCCCTCCCTCCCTACAGGCCACCCCTGGAGCACGGCTCAGGTGCCTCAGTCACATTGTGGGGAGATCCCTTAATTTACATAGAATTACATAGGAACAGGCCAGTTGGTTGAACTGGTCCATGCCGGTGTTTATGCTCTACACGAGTCTCCTCCCCACCCTCCTTCGTCTTACCTCATTTAAATAACTCTGGGACCTGAATGAGTTGGGCGCACATTTAGTGTGCAGCCTGCCGGGACACTGCACGTTGACTGGCCTCATTGAGTAGGCGTCGAGGCTCCACCCCTGACAATGTGGAGAGTTGGCGCAGTTGGTGCCGGGACTTTGCATCATCAGTCCCCTTAATGATCACTGATGTGGGAAATAGAATGTTACACTGGTGCAATTAGGGTATCCTTTTTAGGTTAGGAACATTAGGAACAGGAGTAGGCCATTCAGCCCCTCGAGCCTGCTCCGCCATTCAATTAGATCATGGCTGATCTGCACCTCGACTCCATTTACCTGCCTTTGCCCCATATCCGTCGATACCCTTACTTAATAAAAAACCTATCGATCTCAGTCTTGAAAGCTCCAATTGTCCCAGCACAGGAAGATCTGTTTGACTTAGTGATCAAAGAACAAGGCCTTAGAGAGGGTGCAGAGGAGATTTACTAGAATGGCAGACTAGATGCAGGACTTCAGTTACGTGGAGAGACTAGAGAAGCTGGGGCTGTTCTCCTTAGAACAGAGATGGTTTTGGGGAGATTTAAGAGAGGTGTTCAAAAGCATGAAGGGTTTTGATAGAGTAAATAAGGAAAAACTGTTTTCAGTGGCAGAAGGGTCAATAACCAGAGGACACAGATTTAAGGTAATTAGCAAAAGAACCAGAGGAGAGATGAGGAGAATTTTTTTTTACACAGCAAGTTGTTATGATCTGGAATGCACTGCCTGAAAGGGCGGTGGAAGCAGATTCAGTAATAACTTTCAAAACGGAATTGGATAAATACTTGAAAGGGAAAAATTTGCAGGGCTATGGGGAAAGGACTAATCGGATAGCTCTTTCAAAGAGCCAGCACAGCCATGATGGGCAGAATGGTCTCCTTCTGTGCTGTATCATTCAATGATTCTATATGAAATAGTGAGCTTAGAGACATTCCACTAATTAATTGGGGAGAAGAGTATTGTAAACAAATTAATGTTTTTACAACTGAAGCTTTGATTACCTTCAAACATGAGACCCATCAACTCTCGCACACCAATAATCTGCACTTGCTGTCTTCATATGTACTCATTGGGGAGAAGCCAATAATTGCCTTGTACGTGCAGGGAATGACAAGTTGCTGTTTAACTTATTCTGATTTTCTCAGGTATGGAGGGCTGACATTTGGGAACGTACTCAAATCTATCCCAGCGTCCTTCAGCACAAAGGCTGCTCCAATGGTGCGGAAGATTGCAGTAAGAAGAACTGCACAGGTAGGGCCAAGGGTGCTTTTCTCAGGTTCTTAATATATGTTGCAATAATGTTGACATATGCAACAAACTGAGGTATCTTAACGGCAGTAGAATACATATAAATAGAAATACGTTTGCAGTGATATGTGACACAAGGTTCTAGTGTGATAGAAACAGACACCATCCTGTTTCAAGTTACAACATTTCTACATTATGGCCCTCGATTTTTAAGGGGCAGCAATGGTTCGTGGGAGCCCGGTAGCGGGGGGCGCACCTGGAGAGTTCTGGGACTCGGAGGCCCTGCCGATCTCAACGGCAGGGCCGCATTTAACTAAAAGTTCCTGGAGTCTCGCCCGACACCCAGCCTCATTCACTACCTGGCCAGCGGGTGGGAGTGGGAATTTGGCGGCAGAAGGCCGCAGCCGGGGACCTGTGGGAAAGGCCCCCGGCAGTCAGGTCCGGAGGCAATTGGGGATTGGAGGTGGGTGGGGTGAGTTCCAGTGCGATTGGGGAGATTCCTGTGCTGGGGTGGCTCAAGGACTCCATGAGGGTGCTTGGGGAAATGCTCCTGCTCCTCCCGGTCCACAAGGAGTTCAAACAGAGGCACTTTTCTAAAACTTGCCGTGGCCTTTACTGGCCAGTCGGCTCTTCCCGCTGTGGTTCTGCTGTCCAGCAGCAGAGAGTGTGGATTCCCCCTGGCTCGACGTTAATATTACGTTGTGGCGCTGATGACATCATCGTTCGTGACTTTTACATGTTAATTAGGCCCCGGCCGGCACTTAACAGGAGCCTCGTCAAGTGCCTGAATCATGAGAGCTAATATTACAGTGGCCGGTAACGTGACAGCTTGGCAAGATCACGATTTTAACCCTTCCCCGACCCTTTTCTTGGGGGTGAGGGCAGGAGGTGGGGTGGTGGGAGGTTAAAATTGAGTTTGAGATCTTTCATTTACATTTTTGCTGCGTTAATTGTGGCAAATTTAAACTGCTTTCTGAAAAGGGGCTTCTTTTGCCCCAGTAATTTCGATACATAGCTCCCCGAATTATGTACCCTTTGTAGGACAATGATTAACTTGTTTGTAGGTTCAGGCAAATGTCTGTCAAGGAATGCAAGTTCGCAGATGTAGTCATTAACTGTAATGGCCAGACCATTAAAAATAACATTTGATTTACACAGGCAGACTAGACACATTACGTAAGCATTAGCAGTTCATGGGTAGCACGAGTACTCGTGCCAGTCCCCATTAACATGAAATGGGGGCATCTCCCTCCATTGTGCCTTTGACCTGTCTTAATTGGTAGTTCTGTGTCCAAAGACTCCTCATACTGGGATAAATACAGCAGGGTTTGGCCATATTGTTAGTTGATTTAGCAGAACAGGAATTGTGCACCACATTAGTGTCTTTAGGGTAGGGAGAGAAAATATCAGCCAAGGTTCCTGCTCCTGAAATGTGTCCAGTGATTTCCCCATTGGAGTGTCTACATGCATGGTTTTTGGTAAGGAATGGTCGTGGTGCCTCACTTAGCTCACTGACGCTCACTGTCTTGGCTCACTCGAACTTAGATGAAATAGAGATGTTGAAAATTCCACAAAGGACATTTTTAAGGAAGTGAAGGAGTAGAGAGATTAGAAAATATGTAAAGTTCGACTGCCAAAATATGGATTGAAAAGAAACCAGAAATGTAAGTTGTAAGAGAAAGTAGGAACATATGGAGACCATTTTGATATGAAGATAAGGAACTGAAGGACAAGTACGAGATCTTAAAGTCAACAGAGGTGGATCATGGGGAAGAAAACGGTATGGTAAAAATATAACTTTTTATAACGCTTTTCATAATAGAACAGTATATTTGGCATTGCCTTTATGTTCATAGAGAAAAATAGATGGCAGCAATTAATTCAAAATGTATCACAAACTTGGTCCAGCCATTTACATACAACCATACTGCTGGTCACCAGATCTAGAAAAGAGAAGGCAGAGGGGTGACCTAATAGAGGTCTTTAAAATTATTAAGGGGTTTTATAGGGCAGACGTAGAGAAGATGTTTCCACATGTGGGGGAGACCAAAACTAAGGGCCATAAATATGAGCTGGTCACCAATAAATGCAATAAGAAACTTAGGAGAAAGTTTTTTTACCCAAAGTGTGGTAAGAATGTGGAACTCGCTACCACAAGAAGTAGTTGAGGCGAATAGCATAGATGCATTTAAGGGGAAGCTAGATAAGCACATGAGGGAGAAAGGAATAGAAGGATATGCTGATAAAGTTAGATGAAGTAGGGTGGGAGGAGGCTCATGTGGAGCATAAGCACCAGCAGAGACCAGTTGGGCCGAATGGCCTGTTTCTGTGCTGTGGACTCTATGTAATTCTATGTAATCTTCACTGCAGCAAGGTTACTGCTCGCATTCCCTTGGAAGAGAACTGATACAGGACGTACAGGACTGATAATGCCACGGACACATCTCCAAATTAAGAGGACTCCTGTGTGAGGGTTTGCTGGATGGCTCTCAGCCGGCATCAGATTCGGTTTTGCAGCCTCATCAGTTTCCTCCTGCTCTTTGTGGTGGTCCCTTGCTGTACCTGGAGTTCTCCTACTCTAGGTCCTCCATGTTGAGGCCTCTTTATAGAGAGCAGCTGTACAGCATGCAGTACTCTACCTTGATCCTTGAAGCCTTATTTGGGCTACATTGTAAGACACCTGCAAATCCATCCTGGCACCTGAAGCTCTGCTTCAACACGGCAGTGATTTCTTCAGCAGGCGGATTCCCATGGGAAAACCCATCATGTTACTATTAATGAGGTTGGAACAAAGATAAAACTGACTCAACAGTTGCCATGTCGGTACCTGAGCATCTAAGTGACGAGGAAGAAACCAAAATAAAAGAAGCAAGAAGGTTTTTTAACAAATTGGGTGTAGATTCTCCTTGCAGTACGTAGGCAGGGCTCTTTAAAGCACTAGAATCAAAAGGGCAGGCCCTAGCAGGTTGACAAAATAGAAATAACCTATTGGGCAAGTCAGGAAATTGTGCAAAGGATGTTAATTCATCATTGGGCCCTCATTTACATTTTAAAACTGGTGGGTGCCACTGGCATCAAAAGAAAATGCCAGCAAAACTTTCATGGGGAATTTCTATTTGGTTTTGCCCCAATTTATGCCCATTTTCTTTGGATGAAATTGTTTGCAAAATCTGGGCACAAGTTTTATTGTATCTAATTTTGGTTTCAACAAATAAATATGAAGATGGTAGAAAGAGCAATGGGATTTAGTCACTGAGCTGTGAAAAGCAGCCAAAAGAACATGGGGGTAATTTTAACACCCAAGGACAGGTGGGGTGGGGATGGGTGGGAACGCAAAAATGCGAAACCCGCCTCCAACCCACCCGCTTTCAGTTTTAACGGAGGAGGGTCAAGGGGCAAGCGACCAATTCGCTCTCGGGAGGCGGGTCGGCCAGTAAAATCTTTTAAGGAAGCTGCATTCCTCCATTTTAATACCTTTCTTATTTTGAACTCCTGGGGCCGGGATTCCCAGGCCTTCTGGTTCTCGCCACGTAAGAGGAGACAAGAAGGTCCAGATCAACAGGTAAGTGCCTTCATTGCACTGCTCGTGGGCCAGGAGGAGCAGGACTGTTTCCTCCAGTCCCAACAAGCTCACCTGCTACAATCAGAAAAACGCGATCAGTCGAACCCCACCACCCACCCCCCCACCAATGTCCGACCTCCCCGATGTCTGCGACCCCTCTGATCTATACATGGACTACCCAAATGTCCCTGACCCCCTCCCCACCACCAACGATGTCCGCAATCAATCCACAGTCCTCCCAATCACCCTAACCCCCCCCCCCCCCCCCCCCGCTGTCTCCGACCCACCCCCCACCCCCCCGATGTCTCCAAACACACCCCCGATGACTGACCCCCCCCCCCCCACCCCACATTGATCAAACCCCTCTCCCTGATGACCTTCCTCCCCCACCCCCCGATGTCCGGGTTGCTCCGATGCCCAACTTATCTGGCATCCACTCCCCAGCTGCTTTCCCTTCCTTCAGGCAGCCAGCCTCTCAATGGTCGGCTAGATGTTCTGGTTGGAGGAAGAAATGCTTTTGTTGAACAATAATACATAATTTTAAACCAAAAAAAGCCACACATTCAATCTTAACTAATGCCCCTCATTCATTTACTTGACCAGTGCAGATGAGGCCCATTAAGTGACATGGCTTACTCAGTGTAACCTGGTTATACTTGGTGCAGTCAGTGACAGTCTGCCTTCCCGCAGAACTTGACGTGCCACCCACCGCGTGAGCACAAGAAAGCAGGTGTTACCCACAAAGCAATGCCTCCGTCCGTGTGCTTGTGCAGAGGCACTCACAAGTTTCACAGGAAGCCAGAGCAGCCTGTAGAAAGATGGGATTAGCACCGCTGAGTGGATAGGATGGTTTCAATGTACGTTATGATGTGGATAAGTTTCTAGAGGCTGGGGTGGTTCAACTGGAGCTGACACCGCAGTAGCACAGCGCTGGCCCACTTGATTGAACTTGCAGTTCAGTTACTGTGCACCAGGATCTTGTGCTGCTTTGAGCATATGATTGGCACGAAGCACAAGGGATTACGCAGCCATTCCTTCATACTTGGAGTTAACCGATGGAAGAAGCTGTCAACTAAAAATATTATTGCTAACATAGTTGAAATATTGATACGGTAATTGACAGCTTTCTGATTTATTGGGGAATCAAGGGTAATAGCCTTGGGGTAGGAGGGAGATGATGTACTCCTTGCTAACTGACTTCACTGATGGGTCTGATTTGCCTGTAACTGTTGGCAAACTCATGATCATTGGACCTGTTTCATCCCTCCTGAGAACCTTCCTGAGAAGCAGAAAAAGTGGGCGTATGACAGATGTCAGGTTGATAATACAAGTGAGAACCAGGCTGAATATAGAAAGTACAGAGGAGAAGTGAAAAAGGAAATAAGAGGGGCAAAGAGAGAGTAACATAAAAGGGAAACCAAAAGACTTCTATAGGCATGTAAATAGTGAACGGGTAGTAAGAGAAGGGGGCAGGCGGCGATTAAGGGTCAAAAGGAGATCTGCTTATGGAGGCAGAGGGCATGGCTGAGGTACTAAATGCATCTGTCTTTATCAAGGAAAAAGATACTGCCAAACTCACAGTAAAAGAGGAGGTAGTTGAGATACTGGATGGACTAAAAATTAATAGAACAGGTACTAGAAAGGCTAGCTGTACTTAAGGTAGATAAGTCACCCTGTCCAGTTGGGATGCATCCTGGGTTGTTGAGGGAAGTAAGGGTGGAAATTGCAGAGGTGTTGGCCATAATCTTCCAATCCTTCTTAGATATTGAGGTGGTGCCAGAGGACTGGAGAATTGCAAATGTTACACTCTTGTTCAAAAGGATAAACCCGGCAACTACAGGCCAGTCGGTTTAACCTCAGTGGTGGGGAAACTTTTAGAAACGAAAATCCGGGACAAAATTAATACTCACTTGGACAAGTGTGGATTGATTAGGGAAAGCCAGCACGGATTTGTTAAAGGCAAATCGTGTTTAACTAACTTGATTGGAGTTTTTTGATGAGGTAACAGAGAGGGTCGATGAAGGCAATGTGGTTGATGTTGTGTATATGGACTTTCAAAAGGCGTTTGATAAAGTGCTACATAATAGGCTTGTCAGCAAAATTCAAGCCCATGGAATAAAAGGGGTAGTGGCAGCACGGATACAAAATTGGCTAAGTGACAGGAAACAGAGAGTAGTGGTGAACGGTTGTTTTTCGGACTGGAGGGAGGTATACAGTGATTGGTACCAGGACCACTGCTTTTTTTGATATATGTTAATGACTTGGACTTGGGTGTACAGGGCACAATTTCAAAATTTGCAGATGACACAAAATTTGGAAGTGTAGTAAACAGTGAGGAGGATAGTAATAGACTTAAGGAGGACATAAACAGGCTGGTGGAATGGCCTGTGACAGATGAAATTTAATGCAGAGAAGTGCGAAGTGATACATTTTGGCAGGAAGAATGAGGAGAGGCAATATAAGCTAAATGGTACAATTCTAAAGGGGTACAGGAACAGAAAGATCTGGGGGTATATGTGCACAAATCTTTGAAGGTGGCAGGATAGATTAAAAAATCATTTGGGATCCTGGGCTTTATAAATAGAGGTATAGAGTACAAAAGCAAGGAAGTTATGATGAACCTTTATAAAACACTGGCTCAGCCACAACTGGAGTATTGTGTCCAGTTCTGGGCAGCACACTTTAGGAAGGATGTGAAGGCCTTAGAGAGGGTGCAGAAGAGATTTACTAGAATGGTTCCAGGGATGAGGGACTTCCGTTACGTGGATAGACTGGAGAAGCTGGGGTTGCTCTCCTTAGAGCAGAGAAGGTTGAGAGGAGATTTGATAGAAGTATTCAAAATCATGACGGGTTTAGATAGAGTAAATAAAAAGAAACTGTTCCCATTGGCTGAAGGGTCGAGAAGCAGAAGACACAGATTTAAGGTGATTGGCAAACGAACCAAAGGCGACATGAGGAAAAGCTTTTTTACGCAACGAGTAGTTATGATCTGGAACGTGCTGCCTGAAAGGGTGATGAAAACAGATTCAATCGTGGCTTTCAAAAAGGAATTGGATAAATACGTGAAGGGAAAAAAAGTTGCATGGCTACAGGGAAAAAGCAGGGGAATGGGACTAACTGGATTGCTCTTACAATAAGATGGGCCAAATGGCCTACTTCTGTGCTGTAACCATTCTATGATTCTTTCATTGTCCTCTATCAGGAGGATGACAGGTGGAGAAGATATGTTTTGGATGTAAAATGGAAACTCAGTTGTAATCTGACATTAAAACAAACACAAAGGTGTGCATTTAGCTAACAGTTACCATTTTTTTTTGGATTTTTGTAGGTGTTTTACAACAACAAGGGTTATCACAGCATGCCAACCTATCTGAATACCCTGAACAATGCCATTCTCCGAGCCAACCTACCCAAGAGCAAGGGCAACCCTGCAGGATATGGTAAGCTCAAAGAATCAATTGTGTAAACCCTTTGAAACAGAGGGCATTCTGAAGTCAGAAGCAAAACCCTGCTGTCTTGTGCTATTGATGGTTACTGGCAATATTTAGTCAGTGTGCCACTGATACCAGCAGTCAAATCCTGCAGGTCCAGATATGGTACAATTGAATTTCCTCAAGCTCTTGTGATTCCTTAATTGCCCTTTGCATTTGTTCGTTTAGTTGAATTGATCACAGATTTAATGCAAGTATAGAATTTTCTGCGACTTGCAGTTTAGCAAATTGCCCATTCATCTCTGGAATCTGACTCTGAATCAAGCCTAAATTGAAGGTCTCCTATATCTGTTAACTGCAATTCAAATGAGTTGAGGCAGCCTTTACCTAGTTAATGATTGCAGGTTCATAGCACAGATCATGCTGATTGGCGCTGGACAGGAAATTTCACTCAAAGACCACATGGATGGGTGTGGAAAATTTAAGCGTATCACACCAACACAGCAGGAGGTGCTTTTTTGAGGTTGGACTAAGATACATTGTTGTGGAGAACCAAGGGATCTTTACATCTGACTTACTGCAGATCCTGGGTACCTGAAATGAGTGAGCCTCATGTTCATGGGTCTATACTCTGGAGTTTAGAAGAATGAGAGGTGATCTCATTGAAACATATAAGATTCTGAGGGCTTGACAGGGTAGATACTGAGCGGATGTTTCACCTGGCTGGAGATTTTAGAACTAGGGGGCATAGTCTCAGGAGAAGGGGTCGGGCATATAGAACTGAGATGAGAAGGAATTTCTTCGCTTAGAGGGTCGTGAATGTTTGGAATTCCCTATCCCAGAAGGCTGTGGATGCTGTGTTGTTGAGTATATTCAAGACTGCGATCGATAGATTTTTGGACTCTAAGGGAGTCAAAGGATATGGGGATCGGGCGAGAAAGTGGAGTTGAGGTCAAAGATAAGCCATGATCTTATTGAACGGCGGAGCAGGCTCGAGGGGCCGTATGGCTTACATTTGCTCCTATTTCTTATGATCATACGTTCTGCAATGCTGGCATTCCTCGCATTGAGCACAGACGATCACCAAAAAAGTAATGTATCCCACTGATAATACAATTTGCACATGCTAATGGATAAAAGATTGAAATGTCATCATGCGATAGAACCTTGGTTATAAATTATTGAATTACACAGTTCTTTCCGGTGAAGTTGTCTATTTCTGTGTCAATTCATAGAATCATACAGCACAGAAGGAGGCCATTCGGCCCATCGAGCCTGTGCCGGCTCTTTGAGAGAGCTATCCAATTAGTCCCATTTCCCTGCTCTTTCCCCATAGCCTTGCAAATTTCTCCTTTTCAAGTATTTATCCAATTCCCTTTTGAAAGTCATTATTGAATCTGCTTCCACCACTCTTTCAGGCAGTGAATTCCAGATCATAACAACTCGCTGCGTAAAAAAAATTCTCCTAATTTTCCCTCTGGACTTCTTGCCAATTATCTTAAATCTGTGCCCCCTGGTTACTGACCCCCCTGCCAGTGAAAACAGTTTCTCTCCATTGACACTATCAAAACCCTTCATAATTTTGAACACCTCTGTCAATCCCCTCTTAACTTTCTCTGCTCTAAGGAGAACAATCCCAGCTTCTCTAGTCTCTCCACATAACTGAAGTCCCTCATCTCTTGTACCATTCTGGTAAATTTCCTCTGCACTCCCTCCAAGGCCTTGACATCCTTCCTAAAGTGTATTGCTCAGAATTGGACACAATACTCTATCTGGGGCCTTATTATTGAACATAAGTACATTTCAGTGACTGTTGTCAATGGATTGTGTTGAAATATACAGCCATTATTTCCTTCTCCACAGTGAATTAAATTTCTAGCCAAGAAGAATATTTAAAAAAATGACTAAAACCACAGTATTAAGATGTTGAAAGTTGTGCAGAGCAGTTTGGAAAAATTTCAGTCCATCCACCCTGCCAATTATCCTCTTTCTTTCCTGTAAGGTACCTGTGCATATGTGTCTAAAGTGCCTTGCACTCATTGTCTGTCTGTTCATTAGACCTGAAATGGGAGCCTCCGAAGCTTCATATCTGAAAGGTGTGACACGTCCATTTGACATATATAATGTGCAAAATTTGTCAGTTTACAGTTGGCCTTGTCTCACCAGAGAGTTCATCAGTCTACTACCTGGAAGATAGGAGAAATGCACGTGGAAGATTACAGTACCCTGTTCACACCATGAGGCGTTTCATTGTTATGGATGCTTTCAAATTGGGGTTGCACTAGGACTGGCCATAACCATTATCGGAACAGCCCTTCCAGCCTGTCCCATCATTCAGTTAGATAATGGCTGATCTGTATCTCATCTCCATTTACCCGCCTTTGCCCTATATCTCTTGATACTCTTACCGCACATAAAACTGTCAATCTCAGTTTTGAAATTTTCAGTTGTCCCCCAGCCTCAACAGCTTTTTGGGGGAGAGAGTTGCAGATTTTCACAACCCTATGTGTGAAAAAAGGGCTTCCTGATTTCACTCCCAAATGGCCTGGCTCTAAATTTAAGATTATTCCCTCTTGTTCTGGATTCCCCCACCAGAGGAAATAGTTTTTCTGTATTTACCATATTGAATCCCTTTGTCATTTTAAACACCTAGATTAGATCACCCCATAACCTTCAAGGGAATACAAGCCAAATTTATGCAACCTGTCGTCATAAATTAACCCTTTAAGCCCTGGTATCGTTCTGGTATCAGAAACTGCACAACAGATTCTGGCCTTTTCTTTCACCCTTCATTGGAGACCCGCATCTCCTCAACAGTTGGACCTTTTCCTGAGCAGTCTGGTTGAAGATCCAGTATTCTGTGTTGCAGTGCAATTCCCCCTGGCACTAGTTGGAATTTTACATGTTGATTACAAGAATGAGGAAAAAGATCTGAATGTAAATAATGTTGCAGGAGATCTATTGGCATAAGGATTAGATTGAAGAGGTCGTCAAAGGAAGAAGCACATTTATGCTGTTTTTCTTAAGTACTAATTTTTTTTTTGGATGTCTTGTTGTTCAGGTATTTCAGCCTCAGACTTCCAGTAACTTTAGGAACATATGAAATTGATGGGCAGGAAAAGGCCAGCTAGTGCATCAAGCCTGTCCTATACCATGGTGGAAGGAGCATCATGTCCAAACCCATCCTCCCTCCTTCCAGACGTCTCCCCCTCCATGTAATCTCCTGGGAGAGGCAAAAAAAAGAGAAAAAACCCAGGGCCAGTATGGGAAAAAATACTCTGGAAAATTCCTCTCTGACCACTCTCAGGCGATCGAAACCAGTCCACTTTGATTCCTTATGAAGATTTACCAGGACTTACAGAGTCACATGTAGGAACTCTACTCACCTGTACAACTAGATATGCATTACACAAAGAATTATTCAGGCACCCTGGCTGACATCAGTTAAGAGTCTGTTGAATTCGGGGTAATAGTTAACTAGAATATTCTGTACCAGAGAAAAATAACAACTTATCCTATCAGTGCTCGAGAGTTATTGATGCTTACCCTAAATCCATTAACCATCTATGATGTATTTATCACGGCTATTCATTTTAAGCATAAGAAACTCATTATATGTCATGAGCCTGCAGCGGAATCTTTCCTATCCTGCATGGTTATGGAACATCAACAAAGGAGGTTCAATCTTCTTCGAGTGGCAAATGCTGGTGTGGGCGCTTACCACTTTATCAAGCCCAATAAAAGCTGCCATGTTTTCTTTCACCCTGCATCTCCTCTGCAGTTAGACCATTCCCCAAATATTTTAATTAATGTCCAGATTTATGTCTTGCGGTTCTATTTTAAATGTAAAGGCTTATAGGGATTTGCAGAAGAACTTAGATGTTCTGTTTCAAAGTCGTAGTGTCCACATACTGAATGATGCTGCATTGGACTGTTGAAAAAATGTGTAGCAGTGCCATCTATTGGCAGTAAAACAGTACTACTAGAGCAAATCTTCCTTGTTTCATGCTTCAAGTAAAAATAAGCAGCAAATTCTTCTTCATTAGAAGAATATATATTTTTAAATGAAGGCATGTTCTATTTATATACAATATCTATAAGTTCTCCTGTAGCATTGCTCAGAATGAGTCAGAGGGTAGATACACTTTTATCAGGGCCATTGATTTACAATGATTGAATAAGTCAAATTCCATTTATGTTAAATAGTTTCCAGTTCCCCGGCCCTAGCCGTCTCCTTTTCACCATGGGTATTCAGTCCCTCTATACCTCCATCCCCCACCAGGATGGCCTGCAGGCCCTCCGCTTCTTCCTTGAACGGAGGCCCAACCAGTCCCCATCCACCACCACCCTCCTCCGTCTGGCTGAACTTGTTCTTACGTTGAACAACTTCTCCTTTGACTCCACTCACTTCCTCCAAATAAAAGGTGTCACTATGGGAACACGTATGGGTCCCAGCTATGCCTGCCTTTTTGTGGGCTACGTGGAACATTCCTTGCTCCAGCCGTACTCGGGCCCCTCCCTCACCTCTTTTTCCCGGTACATTGATGATTGTATTGGTGCCGTTTCCTGCTCTCGCCCTGAACTGGAAAATTTCATCAACATTACTTCCAATTTCCACCCTTCCTTCGCCTTCACATGGTCCACCTCCAACTCTTCCCTTCCCATCCTCGACTTCTCTATCTCCATTTCTGGGGATAGTCTGTCAACCAATTTCTGTTATAAGCCCACTGACTCCTACAGCTACCTTGATTACACTTCCTCCCACCCCGCTTCCTGTAAGGACTCTATTCCCTTCTCCCAGTTTCTCCGTCTCCGTCACATCTTTTCTGACGATACCACCTTCCACACCAGTGCTTCCAATATGTCTTCCTTTTTCCTCAACCAAGGATTCTCCTCCAGTGTTGACAGGGCCCTCGACCGTGTCCGTCCTATTTCCCGTGCTTCTGCCCTCACCCCTTTTCTTCCCTCCCAGAACCATGATGGGGTCCCCTTGTCCTCACCTTCCACCCCACCAGCCTCCACATTCAACGTATCATCCTCCGCCATTTCCGCCACCTGCAGCGCAATCCCACCACCAAACACATCTTCCCCTCCCCTCTCAGCAAGGGACCGCTCCCTCCGCGAAGCCCTGGTCCACTCTTCCATCACCTCCAACACCCGCTCAATGGCCCCGATAAAAGTGCATCTACCCTCTGACCCATGCAAGCGCAGGAGATCCAACACCTGCCCCTTATCCTCCTCCCTTCCCACCTTCCAGGTGAAACAGCAGTTTACTTGTACTTCTTTCAATTTACTACACTGTATCCGCTGCACACAATGCGGTCTCCTCTACACTGGGGAGACCAAACACAAATTGGGTAATCGCTTTGCTGAACACCTCCACTCTGTCTGCAAGCGTGACCCTGACCTGCCGGTCGCTTGCCATTTTAATTCCCCTTCCCACTCCTACTCTGACCACTCTGCCCTCGGCCTCTTACACTGTTCCAATGAAGCTCAACGGAAGCTCAAGGAACAGCACCTCATCTTTCGTTTAGGGACTTTACAACCTTCCGGACTCGACGTTGATTTCAATAACTTCAGATCGTAACCACTGCTCCCATTTTTTTCAGTCAGCAGGTGCTGGTAATGGTTCTGCTGCTGCCATTTACTCCTGATCAATCTTTTGTTTCTTAACCTGTCCCATTACCACCTTCCTTGCCTTGCACCATTATCCCTTTTGTCATTTAATCACTCGTACCCTCTACCCTATCACAGACCTTCCATTTTGTTCTTTCCTCCCCTCACCTCCTCCCCTCCCCCCCCTTTCCCTGACTGTACCTGCTTAAAAACTTTAACTCTTCAACATCTTCCAGTTCTGACGAAAGGTTTCGACCTGAAACGTTAACTCTGTTTCATTCTCCACAGATACTGCCTGACTTGCTGAGCTTCTCCAGCATTTTCTGTTTTTATTTCAGATTTCCATTCATATTAAATGGTGTTCTAGGATTTTTACTGGTACTTTGAGGATTGAATTACATGCAAATTACACAACGAATTCTGTCTATTATTCTGTGGTAACACTGGGAGATTGTCATGAGTGTGTTCCTGGACTTTGGTAGCACTGGGAGATGATCCTGGGGATAGTCCTGGGTTTTGGTAGCACTGGGAGATGATCCTGGGGATATTCCTGAGCTTTGGTAGCACTATGGAATAGTTCTGGGCTTTGTAACCTTTTGGGGATGGTCCTGGGCTTTGGACTGAGGTGAGGTCCTAACGTTTGGCAGTACAGGGGTAGACCTGCTGAAGTTTGGCAGCATGGAATGGGGGAGGTAGTTTGGTCTGGCAACACTCTGGAGGGGGAACCTGAGCTTTGGTAAAACTGGAGGCGAAATAAGGGTTTTTTAAAGGGTATGAGGAAAGGGATCAAGCGGATAGGTCTTTCAGAGAGCTGGCACAGGCGTGATAGGCTGAATGGCCCCATTCTGTGCTGTAAATTTCTATGACTCTAAACCTTAGTGATCTGATAGATTGCATGACCTAAACTGGTGTGACATGATACCACACAGCTCATAGAGCAGTGATTTTAATTGATGCTTTCATACCAGGAAATATAATGTGTTGTATGTAATTCATTACAAGTGTTTTTACCTTTTTATATAAAACCAGTTGTTTTCCGATTCACAGATCACTGTTCTGTCTTCTCTTGCATGCTTTTGTTGTCAGATTTGCAGTGCAGATTGAGAAGATCACATCAGGATTATAGTGAACTTCGTTACAGCTATTGAAATACAGTAGAAAGAAGTTAACAGATTGATATAGTCGTGGTAAACTCTGCAGCCCTTGAGTAGACCTCAATGTAGCCACACCAGTGTTTCTCATGTAACAGATTTGATAACATTCAAAGCTGCAGGATCCCCTTTCCAAACGATTACCTGCTAATTACATACATGTGAAGTTGATTGAATAGTCTGTGTTAGTAAAGAACATTGCACTATGTTACGAACAAAGATGCTTGTTCGTGAGCAGGGTTGTGGCTACATACAAGGCTCTAATTGATTTAGTCCAGGCCAATATTTATCCTCAACCAACATTACAAAAACAGATTTATCTCATTGCTGTTTGGGGGAGCTTATTGTATCCACATTGGCTGCCGCATTTCCCTACATTACACTTCAAATGTACTTCATTGGCTGTGAAGCGCTTTGGCATATCCTAAGGTCGTGAAAGGTGCTATATAAATGCAAGTTCTTTCTCTCCAGTGAGACATAGAGATTTTTTTTCCCCTTTGTTCATGGGATGTGGGCATCGCTAGCAAGGCCAGCATTTATTGCCCGTCCATAATTGCCCTTGAGAAGGTGGTGGTGAGCCAGCTTCTTGAACCGCTGCAGTTAGTGTGGTCAAAGTTCTCCCACAGTGCTGTTAGGTAGGGAGTTGCAGGATTTTGACCCAGCGACGATAAACGAACGGCGATATATTTCCAATGGATGGGCAATAAATGCTGGCCTTGCCAGCGACGCCCACGTCCCATGAACAAATAAAGAAAAAAAGTTGGGATGATGTGTGACTTGGAGGGGAACGTGCAGGTGGTGGTGTTCCCATGTGCCTGCTGCCCTTGTCCTTCTAGGTGGTAGCAGTCGTGGGTTTGGAAGGTGCTGTCGAAGAAGCCTTGGCGAGTTGCTGCAGTGTGTCCTGTAGATGGTACACACTGCACCCACAGTGCACAGGTGGTAAAGGGAGTGAATGTTTAGGGTGGTGGATGGGGTGCCAATCAAGCGGGCTGCTTTATCTTGGATGGTGTCGAACTTCTTGAGTGTTGTTGGAGCTACACTCATCCAGGCAAGTGGAGAGTATTCCATCACACTCCTGACTTGTGCCTTGTAGATGGTGGAAAGGCTTTAGGGAGTCAGGAGGTGAGTCACTCGGGGCAGAATACCCAGCCTCTGACCTGCTCTTGTAGCCACAGTATTTAGGTGGCTGGTCCAGTTAACTTTCTGGCCAGTGGTAACCCCCAGGATGTTGATGGTAGGGAATTTGGCGATGGTAATGCCATTGAATGTCAAAGGGGAGATGGTTAGACTCTCTCTTGTTGGAGATGGCCATTGCCTGGCACGAATGTTACTTGCCACTTATTGGCCCAAGCCTGGAATTTGTCCAGGTCTTTTTTTATTCGTTCATGGGATGTGGGCGTCGCTGGCGAGGCCAGCATTTATTGCCCATCCCTAATTGCCCTTGAGAATGTGATGGTCAGCCACCTTCTTGAAGTCCATGTGGTGAAGGTTCTCCCACAGTGCTGTTAGGTAGGGAGTTCCAGGATTTTGACCCAGTGACGTTGAAGGAACAGTGATATATTTCCAAGTCGGGATGGTGTGTGACTTGGAGGGGAACGTGCAGCTGGTGGTGTTCCCATGTGCCTGCTGCTCTTGTCCTTCTAGGTGGTAGAGGTCGTCGGTTTGGGAGTTGCTGCAGTGCATCCTGTGGATGGTACACACTGCAGCCACTGTGCGCCGGTGGTGAAGGGAGTGAATGTTTAGGGTGGTGGATGGGGTGCCAATCAAGCGGGCTGCTTTGTCCTGGATGGTGTCGAGCTTCTTGAGTGTTGTTGGAGCTGCACTCATCCAGGCAAGTGGAGAGTATTCCATCACACTCCTGACTTGTGCCTTGTAGATGGTGGAAAGGCTTTGGGGAGTCAGGAGGTGAGTCACTCGGGGCAGAATACCCAGCCTCTGACCTGCTCTTGTAGCTACACTATTTATGTGGCTGGTCCAGTTAAGTTTCTGGTCAATGGTGACCCCCAGGATGTTGATGATGGGGGATTCGGTGATGGTTATGCCATTGAAGGTCAAGGGGAAGTGGTTAGACTCTCTCTTGTTAGAGATGGTCATTGCCTGGCACTTGTCTGGCGCGAATGTTACTTGCCACTTATGAACCCAAGCCTGGATGTTGTCCAGGTCTTGCTGCATGCGAGCACGGACAGTTTCATTATCTGAGGGGTTGCGAATGGAACTGAACACAGTGCAGTCATCAGCGAACATCCCCATTTCTGACCTTATGATGGAGGGAAGGTCATTGATGAAGCAGCTGAAGATGGTTGTGCCTAGGACACTGCCCTGAGGAACTCCTGCAACAATGTCCTGGGGCTGAGATGATTGGCCTCCAACAACCACTACCATCTTCCTTTGTGCTCGGTATAACTCCAGCCACTGGAGAGTTTTCCCCCTGATTCCCATTGACTTCAATTTTACTAGGGCTCCTTGGTGCCACACTCGGTCAAATGCTGCCTTGATGTCAAGGGCAGTCACTCTCACCTCACGTCTGGAATTCAGCTCTTTTGTCCATGTTTGGACCAAGGCTGTAATGAGGTCTGGAGCCAAGTGGTCCTGGTGGAACCCCAACTGAGTATCGGTGAGCAGGTTATTGGTGAGTAAGTGCTGCTTGATAGCACTGTCAACGACACCTTCCATCACTTTGCTGATGATTGAGAGTAGACTGATGGGGCGGTAATTGGCCGGATTGGATTTGTCCTGCATTTTGTGGACAGGACATGCCTGGGCAATTTTCCACATTATTGGGTAGATGCCAGTGTTGTAACTGTACTGGAACAGCTTGACTAGAGGCGCAGCTAGTTCTGGAGCACAAGTCTTCAGCACTACAGCCGGGATGTTGTCGGGGCCTATAGGCTTTGCTGTATCAAGTCCACTCAGCCGTTTCTTGATCTCACGTGGGGTGAATCGCATTGGCTGAAGCCTGGCTTCTGTGATGGTGGGGATATCGGGAGGAGGCCGAGATGGATCATCCACTCGGCACTTCGGGCCATAGATGGTTGCAAACGCTTCAGCCTTATCTTTTGCAATCTCATGCTGGACTCTTCCATCGTTGAGGATGGGGATGTTCACTTCCTCCTCCCGTTTAATTGTTTAATTGTCCACCACCATTCACGACTGGATGTGGCAGGACTGCAGAGCTTTGATCTGATCCGTTGGTTGTGGAATCGCTTAGCTCTGTCTATAGCATGTTGCTTCCACTGTTTAGCATGCATGTAGTCCTGTGTTGTAGCTTCACCATGTTGGCACCTCATTTTTAGGTACGCCTGGTGCTGCTCCTGGCATACTCTTCTACACTTCTCATTGAACCAGGGTTGATTCCCTGGCTTGTTGGTAATGGTAGAGTGAGGAATATGCCAGGCCATGAGGTTACAGATTGTGCTGGAATACAATTCTGCTGCTGCTGATGGCCTACAGTGCCTCATGGATGCCCAGTTTTGAGCTGCTAGATCTGTCCTGAATCTATCCCATTTAGCACGGTGTTAGTGCCACACAACACGTTGGATGGTGTCCTCAGTGCGAAGACGGGACTTCGTCTCCACGAGGACTGTGCGGTGGTCACTCCTACCAATACTGTCATGGACAGATGCATTTGCGACAGGTAGATTGGTGAGGACGAGGTCAAGTAGGTTTCTCCCTCGTGTTGGTTCGCTCACCACCTGCCGCAGACCCATTCTCACAGCTATGTCCTTCAGGACTCGGCCAGCTCAGTCAGTAGTGGTGCTACCAAGCCCCTCTTGGTGATGGACATTGAAGTCCCCCACCCAGAGTACATTTTGTGCCCTTGCTACCCTCAGTGCTTCCTCCAAGTGGTGCTCAACATGGAGGAGGACTGATTCATCAACTGAGGGAGGGCAGTAGGTGGTAATCAGCAGGAGGTTTCCTTGCCCATGTTTGACCTGATGCCATGAGATTTCATGGGGTCCAGAGTCAATGTTGAGGACTCCCAGGGCCACTTCCTCCTGATTGTATATCACTGTACCGCCACCCTTAGTGGGTCTGTCCTGCTAGTGGGCCAGGACATACCCAGGGATGGTGATGGAAGAACTTCATTAAATGCCTATAACGCAGTATTATTTAGCTTTGACTCAGTGACGTTCTCTATAGCTTGCAACATCTGTCTGAACTATTATCGTGATCTGCCTCTTTAAAAAAAGCCCCAATTCACTGGTGCTGAATTTGAAAACAGCACAGTTACTCTTATATAGGAACTGTATTAGCTCTTGTGTGGAGTTAGCAAGTAATTTAACGACATGAAATACATTTTCAGTGCTGTTTTTAATAATTACACTTCTTTTGTCTTGTAGGTATCACAGTGACAAACCACCCAATGAACAAGACCAGCGCCAGCTTGTCCCTCGATTACCTGTAAGAATAGGAGTTAACATTGCATTTAATATTTAGTTCTGGGTTGTTCACCGTCAGTTTTCTTGTTGTGTGCACGTAAATGACTATCTCACTGGGGTTCATTTTGACGTTCAAATCAATCTATGACTATAAAGAATCACTGGTTGAAAATAAAAACCTGTACTCCACTGCCCCACGGCCAATGTAATAATGAGCCTTGCAAGACAACCAAGTACCTGAATGCGTCACAGCTGAAAGGGCAGTGATGCAGTGTGTGATACAGTGCACCAATGCACTGTGCCATGGAATTGCAGGTCGCAGGCTTTCCTACACCATGTTTCATGCAATAAGCTCCTATTGGTGGCTAGCCACAAGAGGGAGTAGGTGCAGTTAAACTATTTCAGTGGTAGATGTTATCACACTACTGAGCACGTCACTGCACATCACGCAGGTGAATTAGTAATTAATTATATGATGCCATAGATTTTCAAACTGAGCTCCATGGACTCTGAGGGTCTACGAGGGCTTCCCAAGAGGTCTGTGAGGTTATCAGATTTCCATCTGTCTGTGGCTGGGCAGGATCCTGTATTCAATGCTTTTTCTGTAGTTGTTGACTTCTTTCCACATTATTCCTATTGCTACATGCTAAGAAAAGAAAAATTATGCAATGACGGCACTGTTTTCATTTTCGTAGTTGACAGTATCTTCTGTAAGTTAGGACACTGGGTTCCCAGGAGCATTTGGGGGTCCCCAAATACAGAAAACAGCTGAAAACTTTTGTACATTAATGTCCAGCTTTTTAACCCTGCCTATGTGTGGCCTGATAACTACGACCAGTGTGATGCATGACTAGATGGGAGACCCAAGTTTGAAACCTAACCTCACATTCACATTTGCTAAGTCACTAGAGAACAATTTATGTCAGCCTCACCTGCATCAATGGGAAAAGTATCTTCATGGTACTAAAGAGGAAAAACTGTCCATTTTACTCCTGTGTAGCTTAAGATCATGGAGTAGCTTTGACTTCATACATGGAGACCTCCCTGGGATGGACCAATGTTTTTATTGATTAATACTGTCCAAAAGAACCTAGATAGAAAAGTATTTATGTCTGTACTTTTTTCCCCCATTAGACTAGCTCGAAGCTGCGTTGTTGATCGTTATTAACCTGTGGTATAATCTCTTGCTGGTGATTTGGATTCAGAAATTCTCAGTTCTTTCCTTGAATTGTTCTCAGTCTGCAGGGCACAGACGTGGTCATTGCTATCTTCATCATCGTGGCCATGTCCTTCGTCCCAGCCAGCTTTGTGGTGTTTCTGGTGGCAGAGAAATCGACCAAAGCGAAACACCTGCAGTTTGTTAGTGGATGTGACCCTGTTATCTACTGGCTGGCCAACTACGTCTGGGACATGGTGAGAATAGGTTTAGTTCTTAAAGAGGGGGAAGCAATTTCAGCACTGATCTCAAGGTGTCACTTTTTGCAATAAAATGCATCAGTGGCATAAAGCTCACCGTGATTGTTTCACGGCATACCACGGTTGCTCCAGAGCTGCAACACTGATTTTAGAATTGGAATCACATTCTTGGCTGGGTTTACCAAGGCTTACCATTTCATAGCAACACAGATTCTGTTTTTTCATTCTCCTTTAAATATATGAAAGATTCCCTATTGTGTGGGTGTGTATGAACATACGAAATTAACGGGCAGGAAAGGACCAATCGGTCCATCAAGCCTGCCCCACACCATGGCCGGAGCATCATGACTAAACGTTTCCTCCCTCCTCCCTCCCCCAAACCTCCGCAGCCATGTAATTGCGTGGGTGAGGCAAAAACATCAGAGAGAAAAACCCAGGGCTAATAAGGGAAAAAATACTCTGGAAAATTTCTCTCTGACCCGCTCAGGAGATCACACGGACCAAGTGTTATCTATAAAGACACTTACCTTCTATATGATGCAATCTTTGCCCCAGTCAGGAACCGGTCCATCTCCCTCTTGAAGGCAGAGAGTCAGCACCCACCACACCAGCCGGCAATGTATTCCAGAGACTCACTACCCTTTGGGAAAAATAGAACCGCCTAACATCCAGTGCATTCTGACTCTTACATAGTTTAAACTCATGTCCCCTGGTCCTCCCCAATATGTTAAACTGGAATAATCGATCAATAGGGACGCTATCTAGCCTTTTAGTTATTTTATAGACCTTTATCAGGTCACCTCTAAGTCTTGGCTGCTCTAAAGTAAATAGTCCAATGTCCTTGAACTTATCTGAGTATCTGACGTTCTTCAAGCTAGGAATCATTCTCCCCTGGAACTTTTCCAAGACCACTTTATCACCCACCATGTGTGGGGACCAAAACTGGGCACAGTATTCTAGATGCGGTCTGATCAGCCACCTGTATAGTGTCAAAATGATATCCTTTGATTTTTGTGGAGTGGTTCTATTAATACAACCCAATGCCTTGTTAGCTTTAGCTATAGTTTCTGTACATTGGTCACGAACCTTCAGTGATCAGTGCACAATAACACCTAGATCTTTTTCTCTCTCAACCTCTTTTGGTATTGTTCCCTGCAAATGATGCATGTATTCTGTCTTGGCTCTACCAACATGACACTACATTTATCTAAATTAAATGCTATTTGCCATTTGTGGCCTACTCCCCTAGCACATCTAAATCTTTTTGCTTTTGATTACACTCTGCTATATCTTAACCCTTGCACAGATTTTGGTGCCATCTGCAAACAAACTGATCATACTCCCAACACCACTGTCCAGGTCACTAATAAAGACAGTGAACAGTAGTGGGTCTAGTACCGATCCCTAGGGGACACCACTAGTAATATGCATCCAGGCTGAGCCACAGCTGTTAACTACAACTTTTTGGCTATGGGATTGGAGCCAATTCCTAATTCAGCGATTCAAGTTCCTACTGGTACCACAAGATTCTACCTTGAGAAGTAACCTAGAGTGAGGTACCTTATCAAAGGCTTTCTTAAAGTCCAGGTAGACAGTGTCTACCGGATTACCCTCATCCACTACCCTAGTGACTTTCTCAAAAAAATTCTGTCAAATTTTTAAGGCACTACCTATTTTTTCGGAAGCCGTGTTGTGAATTTCTAATCGTCCCTTCCCTTTCCCAGTGATCATGAAGGCATCTCTTATGATCCCTTCTAGCATCTTCCCAATAATGGATGCCAGGCTGATGGGCCTGTAGTTCCCAAGCTCTGATTTGTCCCCTTCTTTGAAAATAGGAACTACATATGCTACCTTCCAGTCTAAGGGAACTATCCCTGACTCTATTGAACTATTGAAGATATTACTATTGCATAGGTTCATTTCAGTGTTCCAACTCAGTATGGCAATAATCACTGTAAACAAAAAAACTTTTACTTCATTGCCCCATGTTCAATATGGTCATGAGTCCTGCAAGACTACAAACTATCTGAAATGCATTATACCTGAAAGGGCAATGGTATAATGTGTTGGTGCAGCAGTGCACTATGCCATGGAATTGCAGGTCACAGGTTTTCCCACACTACCCTCTGAGTGGTAATCAGAGTATTTGAGGTACCAGTTGGTGTATCGATGTCTTCCTGTCTAATGTTGAGGGATTATTTGGCAATTCAGTAAAATGAATTGCTTTAGTAATCTTATACATGCTTTCATCACCTCCAGAATCAACTACTGCAGCACTGTCTTTGATGGTCTTGAAACCTCCAGCTTGTCCAAAGCCCTACCATGTTTCTGCCCCACGCTAAGTTCTGCTTGCCCACCAACCCTGTCTTTGGTGACCTACACTTGGTCTCTGTTCCCTAACGCCTCAAATTTGACACCCTCATCTTCAAGTTCCTCCATGGTCTTGCTCTCCCTATCTTTACAGCCTGCTCCAGCCCCATTTCTGACTCTGGTCTCCTCTGCATACCCCCTCTTCACACCACCGTTGGTAGGAAAGCTTTCAGTTACCTGGGTCCTACTATCTGGAATTCCATTCCTAGATCCCTTCACCTCTCTGTCCTCTAAAAACATTTCAAAACCCATCTCATTGACCAAGCTTTTGGTTACCCCTCCTAATTGCCGCTTCCCTGGCTCAGTGTAGTTTTCTATACGCCATTCTGCCTTCAGGCATTCTGTACATTAAAGGCAAGTTGTTGAGAATAAGCAATTCTTTTTCTAATAGGTTTATTTAAAGAGGAACAATGCTATAATTTTCTGCCTTGTATTTATACGCTTGGACCAATTTAAGCAGCGTGACTTTATCAATAGGGCAAGTGACCTGGCATGTCGTGATATCCTGTATTTCTAAATTTTCCATGTGCAGCACAATTTGCTTCCTAAGTATTAAAATGTCCTGGTGGCAGTGAAAATGGTGGGTTGCAAATTGATCTGAACCATAATAGTTGACTTGCTGCAACAAACCACTTGCACTTTTATCAGTAAACTGTTATAACAGAATTGAAATAACTTCCGATAAAGAAATTTGCAAAATGCATAATTCCAAATAAGATACCATTGTTTTTTTACGCAACCGACCTGAAATGTGAATCATAATTGGCTCAAAACCTAGTAGTTCTCACTGTTTTCCCCTAGCAGACAACATGAACAGCTGTTGATGTTTAGTTGTCGTTTGTTCATTCACATTTATTTCCCCTTCCTCTGTTTCTGTATCTCCAGTTGAATTACTTGGTACCAGCGACCTGCTGCATCATCATTCTCTTTGTGTTTGATCTGCCAGCCTACACTTCGCCCACCAACTTCCCTGCGGTCCTCTCACTCTTCTTGCTATATGGGTAAGTCAAGTGGTACGGCCGCAAGTTAAATCCAGAAATTAAATGAACAGTAAGCCCTTAATCTTTATGTCGTCCTTATGAAAAGTATAATGTTCATAACGTCACAAATTCTGATATCGTTTTTGATTTTACTGCCAAATTTATGCCAGTTCTCAGTCAATGTTTTATGGCTTGGATTTTGTCTATGGTGGTCTCCTTTTGGCCTAGCGGGAAAAGGCTCTAATTTGTACAGACTAGAAGGCGCCAGGGTTGATTTCCATTCTGTGCTGAGTTGGTCAACTTCAGGCAGTACAGCAAATAGTGTGCTACAGTTGGCCACAGTGCTCCTGGGCTGGTTGGGTGGGTGGGTGGTGGGGGACAGGGTGGGTGCAGGTGGAAATCAACCAGAGTTCCCATTCCTGGTCGCTATACGGTGACCTCTGCTAGAAAGTGTGCCTGTGTGGATGTCAGGTGAGAGCAGGATTTGGCTCAACAGCGATGCCTTCCATCCATGAAATAGCCTACTGGCACTTGCTGTCTAGGGTCACGCTTGGGGGTAGGTACTCAATGGCTGTTGCACATATGTAATTGTGGCAAGATTCAGGAGAGATGGAGGGGAAAAAAGTCAGAAAGAAGAAACCTCAGCCATGTAACTTAAATAACTGTTCAACCTAAGACAGCTGGTACAGGAATCCCCAACAAAGTTGGTGTAGTCCACCGATCAAAGGGAGAATCTGACTGAGGAACACTGTTGGCGTACTTTTAAATATGGTAGTAATGACTCTTATTCAAAGAGGCAGTACTTGGAACTAAGAAGCCTCTGACCTTAAAGGAAATATAAGAAAAAATTAAAGACTTCTATCCATATAGTTAGCACATTATCATTTCTCTTAGAAATAAGTATTTTGTAGACAGTGAATTAGTGAGTGTTGTTATGCAGGCAATTTGAATGCTTGATTTTATATTTTTTATTCGTTCATGGGATGTGGGCGTTGCTGGCAAGGCCAGCATTTATTGCCCATCCCTAATTGCCCTTGAGAAGGTGGTGGTGGTGAGCCACCTTCTTGAACCGCTGCAGTCCGTGTGGTGAAGGTTCTCCCACAGTGCTGTTAGGAAGGGAGTTCCAGGATTTTGACCCAGCGACGATGAAGGAACGGCGATATATTTCCAAGTCGGGATGGTGTGTGACTTGGAGGGGAACGTGCAGGTGGTGGTGTTCCCATGTGCCTGCTGCTCTTGTCCTTCTAGGTGGTAGATATCGCGGGTTTGGGAGGTGCTGTCGAAGAAGCCTTGACGAGTTGCTGCGATGCATCCTGTGGATGGTACACACTGCAGCCACTATGTGCCAGTGGTGAAGGGAGTGAATATTTAGGGTGGTGGATGGGGTGCCAATCAAGCGGGCTGCTTTGTCCTGGACGGTGTCGAGCTTCTTGAGTGTTGTTGGAGCTGCATTCATCCAGGCAAGTGGAGAGTATTCCATCACACTCCTGATTTGTGCCTTGTAGATGGTGGAAAGGCTTTGGGGAGTCACGAGGTGAGTCACTCGCCACAGAATACCCAGCCTTTGACCTGCTCTTGTAGCCACAGTATTTATATGGCTGGTCCAGTTAAGTTTCTGGTCAATGGTGACCCCCAGGATGTTGATGATGGGGGATTCAATGATGGTAATGCCATTGAATGTCAAGGGGAGGTGGTTAGACCCTCTCTTGTTGTCGGGGCCCATATCCTTTGCTGTATCCAGTGCACTCGGCCGTTTCTTGATATCACGTGGAGTGAATCGAATTGGCCGAAGACTGGCTTCCGTGATGGTGGGGATATCGGAAAGAGGCCGAGATGGATCGTCCACTCGGCACTTCTGGCTGAAGATGGTTGCAAACGCTTCAGCCTTGCCTTTTGCACTCACGTGCTGAACTCCGCCATCATTGAGGATGGGGATGTTTACAGAGCCTCCTCCTCCCGTTAGTTGTTTAATTGTCTACCACCATTCATGACTGGATGTGGCAGGACTGCAGAGCTTTGATCTGATCCGTTGGTTGTGGAATCGCTTCGCTCTACTTCCGCTATTTAGCATTTTGACCCCTCTGTGTAGAGACCTGCAATTTTGGGTCTCCACATGCAGCCGGGAGCCACTCAGCTCAGACCCAGCTATGGGACTGGTTCTTCTCCTGAATGCCAGTAGGGAGATATCTGAGCTGGGAAACTTCAATGATGGCGAGTACACATTTTTCCATGGATTTCAGGACCAAGTAAGGTAGACAAGACCAAATAATCCTTTCTGGTTACTACTTGAGATCTCGTCTGGTTATCATCTCTCCATTCCTCAAATTCTCATTTTATTCCTGACCATGTAGAACATGTCGTAAGTTTAACGAATACCACAATGGTCTGAGAAGTATCTGCATGAGTTATATAAGTAGAAGGCAGATCGCTGAGTTTCACAGGAAATGTTTCTATTATTTATTATGATCTACAATACAAGCAAGTAAAGTTCGATCTTGTTATTACTCCATCTTAAACATTTACTCCAAGACCATTTTACTCCAAGTCCATTTGCAAGTAAGAATTCTTTGGTCTCTCTGTAGTGGTACTTAGAATCATAGAATTATACAGCGCAGAAGGTGGCCATTCGGTCCATTGTGTCTGTGCCGGCTCTTTGAAAGAGCTGTCCAATTAGTCCCACTCCCTGGCTCTTTCCCCATAGCCCTGCAAATTTTTCCCTGTCAAGTATTTATCCAATTCCCTTGTGAAAGTTACTATTGAATTTGCTTTTACCACTTTTTCTGGTAGTGCATTCCAGATCGTAACAACTCGCTATGCAAAAAAAAAAGTCTTTCATTTCCCTCCTGGATTTTTTGCCAATTATCTTAAATCTGTGTCCTCTGGTTACTGACCCTCCTGCCAGTGGAAAAAGTTTCTCGCTATTTACTCTATCAAAACCGCTTACAAACACGCTTGGGTGTGTTTGTAGTTTGTAAAGATTTCCTATATTGAAAATACCCGAACCGAGGAAACTTTCATGAATGAATTTACCATGTCATTGGATATGGAGAGCAGGTGGTTCCCAACCACTCTTGTGACTGTTGACAGTAGTCATTCTTTGCAAGTTTATTAAGGAAATTTAATCTCTCAAAAATAGCCTTAAAATTCCTTTCAGTTTTGTCTTGATTCTATTGCTGGCACCAAAAGTAAATGCGATTTAAAGCACGTTTTTTTTTTAAATAGAGCCAGTAATTAGAGCACAAACACATTCTGGATACAGTAGTTTGATTTTAAAGGAAACAAAAACAAAATCTTTTCAAGTTGCGGGCAGCGCATGGAAAACATCAGGGTTCTGATTGAATGGAAAGGTGCATTAACTAAAATGCGTATGTGATGGGTTTCTTACCCAGAGTTATTGTACGCTTAAAACGTTAACCGAGAACAATGTGCCCATTGTTCAGTGAAAGCAACGCAGCCGTCCACAATGGTGAAGCGTGGATCATCCAGCTCAGAGCGTTAAATTTGAAACACAAGCCTCAGATTGTATCTTAATTCACTGCTCTTGAAGGGAGTAATTGGAGCCAGTGTTAGACACATCCTTATTTGAGTTGGGTGCTGAATAATTGACATTCTAGTTGGACACCATTGGAAAAGATCCAAATTGGACACAGTCAAAATAATACAAACAATGGTTAGCATTTTTTGATATTCTGCTTCATGCAGATCTAATGAATACTATACAAAGTCATATTTTGTATTACATCTGGGGCACAATACCATTACTGAACCATCTTCCTTTCACTTTGACTCCTTTGGCTGAACTTCAAAAGCTGGATATCAGATTTTGGTTGGACGTAAAGTTTCATAATCCTAGATTTCAGTGGTCAAACTATTGATTGGAGCTCTCCATCTCAGGGCAGAGAAACAACTGATGAAACTAGCTTTTTCTCAGCACAAAATACTGTACTGTTGGTGATTATGAAGCTTCATTGGCAGATGAAGCGAAGTCAATGGTCCAAGTCACCTTTATGCAGAGGAGAAGGTGAGAGGATGGCAGTGAGGATTCTAAAAACAGGAAAGTTGTTAGAACTAAATTCCTGTTCTACTGATGGCCATATTTTGCAGCAGTATCTGTTTTCCTCGTCCTCTTGCTATCAAACATTGTCACTATTACTGCTAAGAATTTACAAAGTATGAAAAGGACATCTAGTCAAAACATTGAAGTGTGACAGAAACTCTCTTCCCAGATCAGTGAACGATTTGCTTGTTTGTATTGTCCCATGAACTCGTGAGTACTTGCAATCATTTAAACAACAAAACTGTGGTTCATATATTGTGTTTTCTCTGTTAAGGTGAGTGGAGGTGTTGATGTTTGAATAAGTCATTAGCAAGCTGTTGTGTGATGGGTAAAAATGGTCGTCCTTTGGATAATGTGAAAATTTGATTTGGGATGTAACCATTTCCAAATAATCTTTTAATTTAGATATCGTGTGTAATAGATTTGCACCAATACTTTCCTCTATGCATCAGTTTCAGCAAGTGCTTAATATTTGTAATGTGTAATTTTATCTAATTTAAAGGGAAAAAATCTCAAATTTCAGAAGGGGTTTGGGGTTTAAATAGAAAGGAGCAGGTGCTGGGTTGAAGGAAAGAAAACAGGGAGAAATGCAACCTGCTGCCATCAGAGAGAACACATTTTTCTCGATTTTAAAGTGGTTGACATTTCATAATTTTCTAACTGCAGGTTGTGTGTGTTTTTTTTAATGAAGATTTCATATCAGCCAGCGATCTCATCAAAAGGTTGTATTTAGAGCCAAGTGTTACATCTCTGCCTGTCGGCCCTTGATTGAGCAGAATTCCCCAGTTACTATGGAGTTAAGCTTATAAAGGAGATCGCCCTCTCCCTTTTCTCTCCTCTCCCTGTTGGACTAACATTGTTTGTAATGTTGTGTGATGTGTGTAACAGACCATTCCACCCCACAGCTGGAGGACGAAAAAAAATCAGGACAATAGTTTTTAATGAAATGCGTGTCGATACGTTCAATCTTGGAAGAAAATAATTTTGTACAAATGGCCTCAGCGCACCTCCAAGTTGGAAAACGTGTACTCATGGGAATTAATCAGGACCTGGGAATACTTGCAGGCAGTGGGGTTGACTTCAGTTTCTGCAAGAACAATGCTTATATGTGTGAAAATTCCCTGTTGTAAAAGGGAAAAGAGATGGGTATACTACTGTGCTATTCACTTGTTCAAATTCACAACCAACCCTAAATGTTGATTGAATGGCAGGGGAGACGTTCCACAGCCTAGCACAGGTTTAAGCAACATCACTGCAGAAGGACTGATTTCAAAATCGGCCCAGACACAGAGAATGACAGCCTCTTCTATAGTGATTGACAAGAATTCATGGCACATAATTATCCTCAAATGGCACAGACAAAAATCCGAACAAGGCATCTGTTCCTAAAGTGGCACATTGACACTTCTGACCCTGGTTGCTTTGTTTGTGTTGATCTGACTGTGAATGCCTCATCAGCGGCACACTTAGTGTTATAGCTTTTATACTTTCTTATATTTGATTTATCTGAATAAGAAACTGCAGTTAAAAAAAAAACAGGCTGCTGAAAGATCGCACAAAAAAAATCGCTGATCTGTAAAATCAAGTTAGTGAACTCACAGACATATCGTGAAGAATGACTGGAGCACCAAGAGCAATCACTAGGTTTGAAAATACAGACAACTTAAAAAGCAGATTTTAAGACATTGATATTGATTTGTCTCCTGATGTATAAAATTGTCTTTTGACCGAGCATTTGCCCTCTGACAAGTTATCCACTGGATTGAGTTTAGTTACTTGGTAACTCGATCACAGCGAGTCGCCAGTATCATTTCTGAAAATTGATGTTTGTTTTATAATAAATTAGCACAGTGCTCCACTCTCATCCACAGTTTTCAGGTTCCTCTGTCTGATCAACCATGTGTATCCTGCCTTGATGCCCAATCCTTGGTTCATTCAGTGGCAGTACAGGTGCCTTAAAAATGACTGTGCTCCTGATTCCCAAAGAAAATCTAAACCAGTTTTTGGTTTCATCCCCATCCCCCACTCTAACCAACATTGTCTCAATGCCAGCTACTATATTCGCGCAAGGGAGCAATAACTTTCAAAAGCCAACATGATCAAAGTTTTTGAAACTTCTTATCCCTTGCACCCCCTCCCATACCCAGGTGGCACAGGGCCCTGGTCTGCCAATTCAATGAACCGCAGTGTGGTAAGATGTGAGGTTGTACCACATTCATAGCTGCAATTCCCCATGTAGTGAATGCTCAATATTGTCCTGGCTATTGGGAAGGCACATGGTGGGGCCAAGGAGCTTCCATTCAGGAAAAGAGAGGAAGTCAGCAGGTGAGATGTGCTGGCTCTTTTATCGCAGTTACAGAGTGTCAATGGTAGAGAGCTGCTCCACCCCTCTGGACCCTCTTGGTGGGCAACAGTGTGTGACAATCAAAAAAGAGGGAGGAGAGCAAACTTGAAAAGCAGGGGAATGATCTTTCTTGTTGCTGCTTGCTCCACAGTTGGTCGATCACTCCAATCATGTATCCAGCTTCCTTCTGGTTTGAGGTTCCCAGTACAGCCTATGTGTTCCTGATTGTCATCAACCTCTTCATTGGTATCACGGCAACGGTTGCCACATTCCTGCTTCAACTTTTTGAACATGACAAGGTGGGTACTCGAGCAGTGGAAGCCTTTTGTACTCCTTTCTTCTCCGCTTTTCCTTCAGACCCATTTTCTACGATGAGCAAGTCATTGAGAGCAAAAGTCAAGCGGTCAGTAACGATCTTGTGCAGCTCGTTTATCAGATTACCGCTTTAAAGTCACTCTCTTGTAATGTTTAAGAAATTATATTATGTTGTTCATGATGCCAATGCTATTGTATTTTTGGATCTTGAATTTTACCATTAGTACTGCTTTTAGAAGCAAAACAGTATTGAAGAATTATTTTTTTTCTCTGTCAATTGCTTTGTTTCTTTTAAGTCCTTCAGTTTAAACAGCGAGGGCTGCTGCTGTCATTGCCGACATTTTTTTATACATATGTGTATATTTGTTCTCAGGGATGTGGGCGACGCTGGCAAGACTGCATATTATTATAACCCGTCCCTCACTGCCCTGAGAAGGTAGTGATGGTGGGCGTTGTCCTTGAACAGCTGCTGTGGTCGTACTGATGGTGCTTCCACCAGTCGGCCAGACTTACTGACCCAATAGTGTGAAGATGAACAAAACGCAAAATTTAAAATGATGAACCCTGAAGTACTTTTTGGCTAAGGGCAGTTTCTACCACGTTAATACGCTATCAAGTTCAGTCACGTCTCCCATACACAGGTAGCTTACTAAGGCCATCAGCAGTCACTGATTGAACAACATTATCCAAAAGTGCAATGAAACCGCCAAAATCAAAGGATATTAAGTTTGATGATAATTCTTTGCAATCTTTTTCAAAGGAATATTAATCGTACGACTCCTTCAAGTTTCAGCAACTTATTAAACCAAGCCTCCTTCAGCCTGTTAATGTGGACGTAAAATATCCCATGGTACGATTCAAGGGGTTCTCCTGGTATCCTGGCCAAATTCTTTCTTCAGTCAACATCAGCAAAAATGGATTAACTGGTCATGCATCATATTTGCCATTTGTGGGATCTTGCTGTGTGCAAATTGGCTGCCACATTTGCCTATACAACAGTGATAATACTTTTTTTAAAAAAAAACCCACAGTAATTGGATGTGAAGTGCTTTAGGACATCCTGAGGACATGATAAGGTGCTGTACAAGTGCGAGTTCATTTGTTGGTTATACAGAACTTGGCTATTCCTCTCAGATGAACTCTCGAAAAGTCACATGTTCTAACTCCCAGACTATGATATGAGGCTACCTCATTGTTCTGCTTAGTGCCATAATTTCTGTGCATTTCTAGTATTGGATGCATGGCAATTGTTAACGATTATAGGGTGGATTTTCCAAAAACAAGCACCTATCAGGGAGCCTCAACCTCTGGGAGCAAATATCTGAAAATCCCTGCAGGAACGCAGTTTTGCAAAATTGGCCAAAATCGAGTGTAATACATACATTTCATGATGTATTGTAGAGTTGATTTCACTATGCTTGGGGTTCGGAGACTGAATGATGAATGTATTGTTTTCTCAGTCTTTAGCCAATTTATCCCTTCTGTGAATGTTTTAGGAGATGATAAAGCAGCCATTTGAATGCAACTCTGAGGGAAGAGGCGAGGATTCGCCTAATAGCTCAGCTGCTTATTCGAGTGAGTAACAGGGCCCTACAGATCAGTTAGATCCTAGGTTTAATCTCTGATCTGTGTTGAGTGTGCTCATCTAATCCAGCCAACAGTGGGGGTGATATAATGGGCCTCAATTCTCTGGGTTATGGAGTTGAACATTGGTTCAAGCTCCAGATCACTACCCAGTCACCCCTGTTGGAAGTAGATAGGACCGGATATCAAATTTGGACCGCAGTTGGCTGTGTCACCCTGCTCCTTGCTGATAGTCACTCTCCACGGTAACGCATGAAGAATGACCACTTGGGTAAGGTATCAGAGGCTTCAGGAGGGGGAGCAATTGCTGGAAAAGAAAGGGAAAAATTCAGTTGGCAATAAGCATTAAATGGGTGATGAAACAGTTTGAATTTGTTTTTATCTTCAGACTGCAGAAATTCTTGCCTCTTCCCAACTGAAAATAAAGAATTAAACAAAATCATCAAGAGTGGCTTGCGGTAGAATTAGTTATGGGTGACTTTGTTGAGTGACAACTCTTCAGAAATTTAGCTACATAGAAAGAAAGAATTTGCATTTATATAGCTTTCAACGATCTCAGGACGTCCCAAAGTGCTTTACAACCAATTAAATACTTTTGAAGTGTAGTCACTGTTGTAATGTAGGGAGTCGCGACAGTCAATTAGCGCACAGCAAGATCCCACAAACAGCAATGAGATAATGACTAGATAATCTGGTTTTTTTTTAGTGATGTTGGTTGAGGGATCGATATTGGCCAGGACACCGGGGAGAACGCCCCTGCTCTTTTTCGAATCGTGCCATGGGATCTTCTCTGTCCACCTGAGAGGGCAGACAGGAACTCCCTCAGTACTGCACTGGAGCGTCAGCCTGGATTATGTGCTCAGGACTCCGGAGTGGGACACAACCTTCTGACTCAGAGATGAGAGTGTTACCAATGAGCTAAGGCTGACACACTGGAGCAAGTTTCGGGTGGATGGGGGACAGGGTGAGCATTAAACCCACCACCCTCTTTCCACCCCCCCCCCCCCCCCCCATCCCCCGACATCTATTTGAGGCTGGGCTATTAACACCCGGTCCTCATTTACATCCCGCCAGCCAGCTGCCCTCCTGAAACAGGCGTAAAGAGACAGCTGAAGATCGGGCGTCCTGAAGGCCACCTGTTGACACTCAGGTCTCACGGGTGGGAGCCCGGGGCAGCAGAGTCCCAGATTTTCCGTGTAGGGTCTGCAGGATCACACCCGCTCGTCCAGGCCTGACAGATAATTTTAAAACATTCCTCTTTGGACCTCCGCAGTTTTCCTGATGGGTAGCCCCGCTCAACTGTTAAAATGCCATTGGGGTCCTAATTACATCATGGGTCTCTATTTGCATGCATCATTGAGGCTCTCGCCTGAGTACAGGCAGGTATCTCAGCCGCCTAAGGTAAGGGTTCAGCTAAAGGGCCGCTGGGCTGGAATGGAGAGGGAACGGGCCGGTAAGTTTTCGGACGTGATTTTAACTCCGTTTCTGCCCCATTTGTGCCAGGTGGAGTGGATGAAAATCGCCCCATATTTCTTTTTCCATTTGTGGCCAGAACTCATGAGGAAACTGTCAATGAGGACTTCTAGCTTCAGAACATGATTCAGATTAGGTTACTTCACCCACCAAACCCCTCCTTTTCCAAGGCAGAGATTATTGGTGACTCTGCTCCTTTAATTTTAGCTTTACTCCCCCTCTGCCATGTTTATGTAAAAAAATATATATATATTTGTATGTCATAGTATTCCTGGCCTTGGACTGAGTAGCTGCATTCTTCACCAGTAATGTGTTTTATTGGGGAAAGAGGGGTGTAGGTTGGTGCTCAGCTAGTCCATAGTATTGACTCACCACCTCAAGAAAATAAATGGAAGACACAGGTAGCTACCCCTGCCCGTGATGATCGCGAAATGGTAGGTCTGCATTAGGATATAAAATTTAATATTATTATTATTGTGAGTGTATTTTTTTTTTTAATGTGCACACTGGGAGATTGCTTCTTTCCGCTTTTAAGCATTTATGGCATCACGAAGGTTCGTGCACTCATTTCGTTTAGATAGAGTTGTGTATGTCATTTGTCTTCTCGTGTTTCCCTTCACAGGATCTGAAAGCTGTGAACGGCTACCTGAAATCATGTTTCCTAATTTTCCCGAATTACAATCTGGGCCATGGATTGATGGAAATGGCCTACAATGAGTACATCAATGAATACTACGCAAAAATAGGTAAATACAGAAGTGTTACCCCAAACTACTAGTTAGACCGTTGAAAGGGAAGGTTACTGCAAAAGTAAGTATAGGCCAATATTGGAATTTCCAGGCCTCCTTTGTAGAGTCATCTGCTTTTGTTAATGAACACTGGGATTGATATGGTGACACGATGTAGATAAGAGTTTACCCCAGTGCCATTGGTATCGATAAGAATCAATTGGTTTACTCACTGAACCTGAGGGATTTTTTTGTGGGTTCCAGCGAGTTTTTGCTCGACAGAAAAAGACAGTAGTACAAAACATAGATCTAACCTATGTATATGATGTTACAACAAAATGTATACTTGTGAAATGCCTCCTGTGCAAAAGGGACATCTGAGTTCTTAACAAGGAGGGAGAAAAGGTGAGCACTGAGCAGGAGAGAAGGAAATTTCGGAGAGATATGGGATAGGAGAAAGGGGCTTAAAGGGAAGGTCAGAGTGCAAGTTGCTGATGAGGCTTTTGAAGGCAGAGAGGGGTAGATGAGGTGAATCAATTTGGGAGAGAATTCCAAAGGGCAGAGATGTCGTGACTGAAATACGGGGAAGCAGAGGGAATGAGGAACAAATGAATGATATTGACTTTGTGACTGATAACTACTGTTGAGTGATTAATATATTTAACGAAGGAGTTTTGTGAAGACTTTTTATCCACACATACTGAATTCTGCTGTGTGATGGGTTAAACAAATGGCAGCCAATATTTTTCTCTTCCCTTCTGGAGGTGCTAACTCGGCGAGGAAAGGTTTCACGGGTGCCAGCCACCCTCCAGTGTCTCTCCCAGGTGACATGAACATTTGTAACAGGGATCTCAACTTGCCCCTGCTCCTCCCAGACACACTCAGGACCCACTGCAGGAGCTTCTTGGTCCCAGGTTCAGATGGAGTGACATACTTGGTTAGGCAAAAGGAGTTTAAGTTACAGCAGCAGAGAAACAAAACCAAGTACAGTGGTCAGAAATAACTCAATTAAAACAACTCAAGTCAGACAGAAACTGATACCTAACTTACTTTATAGAGTGGCCTCCAGTGGCAAACCCGCTAAACTAAACATAGCACCGAGACTCGACTTGGGGGCGGGGGGTGTCTGCTCAGTGCTTCTGACCTTTGGATGCCATAGCAGCACCAGCATCTAGCCAGAGATTAGCTCACCTGTACCAGCCATCAATCCATTCAAGCCATTCCTGGCCTGAGGGGAATTTTCCCTGAATTGCGAATGCAGCTTTCTAATGACCACACATGCACAATTGATGCATTCACAGTTGTATTAAAGTCCTGTTCATGACAGGCACAACTGAGCATGTGTGGATGTCAAGCATGTGCAGTTATGCCTTTTCAGCAAATCTACTCTACAGTATAAATGGGACGGAGTTGACAGCAAGAGAATTGATTTATATTAAATAAACATACCCAGCGGGGCTTAAGTTTTGCATTAGTACCATTTCTGCAAGCATAGTCAAACACCCTCTATTATACTTTTCACAATATCATGTCATCTCTTCTGCCGTTGTATATTCCTAAGAGTTAGTGAGCTGAGTAAGAAAAACAAGGAAATGAAAGACAAGAGGCCCAATTGTATCTTCAAGTATACCTCAGGCAGTGCTATAGTCTGTGCTGTAAACTAGGAGTCAGTCTGCCAGGCTTGTCCACAAGATGTCAGTCATGCTTTCTCCCCAGAGCGACTGCCGCAGAATTTGGTGCCAAAATAATGGCTAATTGCCCGTTAGGAAACTGCTGGAGTAGAACTCAGTGCCACTGCCACTGCCACAATGATGTTCAGGAAACTTGGCATGAACCCTCACCCTGTCCCCCAAGAGTCAGGTTAACAGATGGGAAAGCAAGACAGAGAGGGCCCTGTCAGTGAGGAGGAAGATCCCAAGACATGTGGCCTAGATACTGAGGAACTGCAAAACACAGGCCTGTTATCTAATGCCCAAACAGATAGAATGGTCATAGCTGGGCAAGTGGCAAGAAGTTATCAGTGCTTTGTGCTAGTACGGTGTGTTGTTTTAGCTGGCTAAACTTTAGCAGTGAATCTGGGCACACTTAATCCTTGACTCTTGCCAATCTGCAACTTAGTTCTCTATACTGGGGTGTGTCCCGATGGAAAGTGTGTGCATTCCACTATCAGACAAACAGAAACTCCACTTATGTAGATTTCTCAATTGTTTGGTTTGGAGATTCTTAGGCAGAGTGACAGGTTTCTATATCAGACAAATAGCTGACCAAAAAATAAACCAACACACAGCAGAACTTATGATTTTCTGATCACTGCAAGAAAAAAAATCGACCGATCAAGATGACACTTGGGGATATATTCACTGGAAAAGTCGCAGTCAATTAGATTTTCTGCACAACTACTTCCATGGGTTAATGGGGAGTGATCAACGCACTTCAATTTCTGTCATGATGTGGAGATGCCGGTGATGGACTGGGGTTGACAATTGTAAACAATTTTACAACACCAAGTTATAGTCCAGCAATTTTATTTTAAATTCACAAGCTTTCGGAGATTTTCTCCTTCCTCAGGTAAATGTTTCAAGAAACATTTACCTGAGGAAGGAGAAAATCTCCGAAAGCTTGTGAATTTAAAATAAAATTGCTGGACTATAACTTGGTGTTGTAAAATTGTTTACAATTTCTGTCCCCCACCCTTTTTTTTGCCCTCCTGAAAGCTTCTGACTCATGCTGGGATCTAGTTCCACCGTGGCTGGCAACCCACCATTACCTCACCTAAGTGGTCATTCTTCATGTGTGCACTTAGTTAATGAGTGTCAACTGGTACACACATGGGCACAGAGCCAAGCTCTCATACGCAGCATTGGTAGTAAACATTAATAGACCAGGCCTTTACTTGGAGATTGGTACTTTTATTTCCACACAATCTGTAGCCGTGTACTTGCATTGCCATTTGGAAAATGAATAGAGTGAGGCCCATGTTTTCTGTAAAAGGCTTTGGGTTTAGCTCTTATGTGTATCATTTCTCCCTGCAGGCCAGTTTGGCAAGATGAAATCACCATTTGAATGGGACATCGTGACACGAGGCCTAGTTGCCATGACAATAGAAGGGTTTGTGGGCTTCTTCATCACCATCATGTGTCAGTACAACTTCTTCAGAAAGCCACAGTAAGTATGTTATATGTCCAAGGGAATAGATACCATCTATAAGGTCCTGTACCATCAAGACTTGCAACTTGAAGAAAAATCAGTGAAATGCCTTAGAATCTTGTGCATTTGTCAAAAAAGTGCATGAGTCACACCCACAATCTTTGTGGTACCCTGATAAAATATACGAATTGCGCAGAGCTGAATCTTTCCCTCTTCCCCTTTTGGAGGTTATGAAAACTTCCATTAAATTGTCATTAAAGCAAATTTAACCAGGGAAGTCAAATCAGAAGTAAGAGGCCGTCCAGATTCTAGAAGTGGTGCAGAGAAGAGCAGTGAGGCTGATCCCTGTTAGAGGAATGAGCTATGAGGAACGACTACATACACTGGAGCTCTTTAGCCTTGGAAGAGATGTATCAAAGGGTATCTTGTAGGGCTTTACAAGAGACTTAATGGAATAGAGAAAGTGAATTAGGGCCAATACTTTCAGATGCACCAAGGCTACAGGACAAGTGGACACAAGTTCAGGAAGTATTTATTTACACTGAGGGTGGTGCACTGTTTGCTTAGAAGGATGGATGAGAATAGGACATTAGACTCATTGAAGAACTGGCAGGTGCTGTAATGATTGGTATCGTGACAAATGGGCTTGACGAAACCTTTTCATCCAAGCCTATATTGTGATCTTGTGATTTCTTTTTGATTGGGAGGAGCAGGCTACTGATGTGTGCTGCATGCACCTTGATAATGAAGATATGTAAATTGTACTCATTTATAAACATTTGTTTTTAAGCATTGGTTGTGCTTCAGCTCAGCACTAATTCCTTCTTCTGCATAACAGGCGCTTGCCAGTTTCTAACAAGCCAATAGAAGATGATGATGTCGATGTGGGGAACGAGAGGAGACGTGTTCTACGAGGAGATGCAGACACCGACGTTCTTAAAATTCAGAACTTGACGAAGGTAAAGCGAAGAGCAATGGATACATTGGGAATTCTGCATTGATATTGGATGAAGCGAGTGAGTTCAGCTTCCTGAAAGCCCCAAACCAGTAGGTGCCTCGGACATCATCTCGGATCACCTGCCTGATGCTTGTGGTTGACATCAGCAGTGGATGTCACAGGGAGCCCCACTCAGTTTATCTGTTACCTGCCTGATTCTATCCCTAAATGGTTGCAAGTTCTTCAGAGGAGAACCAATAAGGAACTATAAAATTCTGACAGGGCTAGACAGACTGGATGCAGGGAGGATGTTTCCCCTGGCTGGGGGTTCCAGAACGAGGGGTCACAGTCTCAGGATACGGAGTAGGACATTCAGGACTGAGATGAGGAGAAATTTCTTCACTCAGAGGGTGGTGAACCTGTGGAATTCTCTACCACAGGAGGCTGTGGAGGCCAAGTCACTGAATATATTTAAGAAGGAGCTAGATGGATTTCTAGACAGAAAAGGCATCAAGGCGTATGGGGAGAGAGCGGGAATATGGTATTGAGATAGAGGATCAGCCATGATCATACTGAATGGCGGAGCAGGCTCGAAGGGCTGAATGGCCTACTCCCGCTCCTATTTTCTGTGTTTCTATGAGTGACGGTGTTTATTTCACCCATGGGAAAGACTTTGTAATTCACAGATGATAGTCAAAAGTGGGCTGCAAGGGCCTTTCTTGTTGCTTTGCAGTCTCCTAATATAACAACTGAATCTAACCTTTAGTTTATTAGAATGAACCTATTTACATGAAGTGGACACAGGTTCCCTTTCTGGCTCATGTGAACAAATTCTTTAGGTATTGGCAGTTGGAAAGTAAATAAACAATCCTGTACCAGCAAGTCATGTCATTCAGTGAACTAATCGTCGGAACACCCAAATGAGTCAACAGCAGATTTGGCCACAAAGTGAGTTCACATAAACCAAGAAAAACAAGTGGAGTCCATGCATAACTGGAACACTGAACTGAAGTAAATGCATCATTAGTTTCTTTTAATCAGAGTGCGATCCCCAGATATTCCCAGAACCATACACGGAAACACTGCATTATACAAGGTTCATTACAAGGTTATGCTGTAATGGTTACTCAAACAGCATGACTGCATGTGGCTAAATAAATATTGTTGTACATGTTGATTTACTTGGAAATTGGGCAGACAGGTGGAAGATGACATTCAATGTAGAGAAATGCAAAGTGGGGCAAATAAACCAGGATTGGGCTATTAATTAAATGGAAAAGAAATGTGCATGGAAATCTTCCTGATGACATAGTTGAGATAAGATGTCATGCTGGGGGTGTGTTCTGACTGTACTTGGTGTTCTAAAGCAATGTGCTTCGTCTCCCAAAATGCTGTATTCATCCCTAAAACGGGCATGCAGAAAACTAAAATAAATCATATCTGATGAGAAGATTCCTATGGAATGTATGGAAATTCTCTGTTAATACTCTGGGATCATGAAAAGGGCCCCACATGTGTCCCAGTAGCTGACCGGTGATTAAACACAATCATAAAATCCAAAGAGCTGAGTTCAGTTCCGTTCAGACTTGACACTTGTATCTATGGCATCTGCAGGTGTATAAGTCTCGTAAGATGGGCCGCATCCTGGCAGTGGATCGCTTGTGTGCCGGTGTGCGTCCTGGAGAGTGCTTCGGGTTACTGGGAGTGAACGGAGCTGGGAAGACGACCACATTCAAGATGCTGACTGGGGACGAGAGTACGACTGGCGGAGAGGCCTTTGTTATTGGAAACAGGTAAATGAATTGCTTGTTACAGCGAGAAAAAGAAAAACATTTGGCGATGCCTTGAGCTTTAATCAGCTCGCTATCCTCAATTCTGGCCTCACTTTACAGGAGAAAGTTCAATATTCCCCACAACAATGCAAGGCAACACTGCATAACACTCATCTTCCTGCCTGTTGTCTGTTACAGTATTCTCAAGGACCTGCTGAAGGTGCAGCAGAGTATTGGGTACTGTCCACAGTTTGATGCACTGTTTGATGAACTCACCGCCCGGGAACACATGGAGCTCTACACCAGGCTACGCGGAGTCCCCTGGAAAGATGAAGAGAGGGTAAGAGCTGGGAGAAGGGTCTCAAATTACATGGAGCACAAAATGCAGTAAATCTGCCCAGCAGCTCCATAGAACCTACTGCACAAATAATGGGTCCAATTTGTGTTCCAGTCACGGTATTACCTGAACATATCAGTGAAATTACTGTTCGCTCCAAGGCACCCATGATTTTCCATGTTAAATAAAAAAAATATTCTTTAAAATCTCACCAGAGTTATTATTTTGTAGGTGATGGCATACACATTCCTAGCTACTTGCACCTTGATCCTGTTTCCCAGTCTGTCCACAGAAAAGTGGCACATGACTGGGTGCTGCAGTGGTTGTGTAACTGGCCTTTTTTTTCCCCCTCTCAGGCTTGAATTCAAATGCAACCCAGGCCCAGCGGCATGAAAGTCCCCTCTGTCTGCTGGCTTTAAAGGTCCTCTGTGAGAAGGCTTTGGGTGGGCATGTGCTCACCACACACAGCTAACAGGATTTAGTCAGTGATGAGCAATATTTTGGGTAATCTAGCCCAGAAGGGCCAAGGTGGCTGCTGTGGAAAATGGAATATAAATGTTAGACAGGGTGCATTATGAGATGCTCTTATTGTTCAGTAGATTTGAAAGATGTTTACTTAACCTGACCTGGGAGTGCTCGCCACTGACCCTGGTTTTAAACATTGGTGGGCAGCTATTTGTCTTTCTGCTCAAACTTACAAGATCTTTTTACCCTCAACTCCATTTTTCTAGGTTATAAACTGGGCACTTGATAAGCTGGAACTCACAAAATATGCGGACAAGCCCGCGGGAACGTACAGTGGCGGCAACAAACGGAAGCTGTCTACCGCCATTGCTCTGATCGGCTATCCTTCTTTAATTTTCCTGGTAAGAATCACAAGTAGCTTGGGCTGCGATAGATCACAAAAATATTCCAACAGGGTTGGTGTTTTGTTGGCTTTTAAGTGCTGTTGTCCTACCAGGACTTTTGTGTCCATTATTTGGGAACAGCAATACACATTCAGCGTGGAATCCAAGTAAAGGCATGGATGTTAGGGAACTTGGGGAAATAAATAGTGATGTCTTGAGGAGCGTACATATTACAGAGAGGGAGGTGCTGGAAGTCTTAACGCGCATCAAGGTAGATAAATCTCCGGGACCTGATGAAATGTATCCCAGGACGTTATGGGAGGTTAGGGAGGAAATTGCGGGTCCCCTAGCAGAGATATTTGAATCATCCACCGCTACAGGTGAGGTGCCTGAAGATTGGAGGGTAGCAAATGTTGTGCCTTTGTTTAAGAAGGGAGGCAGGGAAAAGCCTGGGAACTACAGACCAGTGAGCCTGACATCTGTAGTGGGTAAGTTGTTAGAGGGTATTCTGAGGGACAGAATCTACAGGCATTTGGAGAGGCAGGGACTAATTAGGAACAGTCAGCATGGTTTTGTGAGAGGAAAATCATGTCTCACGAATTTGATTGAGTTTTTTGAAGGGGTAACCAAGAAGATAGATGAGGGCTGTGCAGTAGACGTGGTCTACATGGACTTCAGCAAAGCATTTGACAAGGTACCGCATGGTAGGTTGTTACATAAGGTTAAATCTCATGGGATCCAAGGTGAGGTAGCCAATTGGATACAAAATTGGCTTGACGACAGAAGACAGAGGGTGGTTGTCGAGGGTTGTTTTTCAAACTGGATGCCTGTGTCCAGCGGTGTGCCTCAGGGATCGGTGCTGGGTCCGCTGTTATTTGTTATTTATATTAATGATTTGGATGAGAATTTAGGAAGCATGGTTAGTAAGTTTGCAGATGACACCAAGATTGGTGGCATTGTGGACAGTGAAGAAGGTTATCTAGGATTGCAACGGGATCTTGATAAATTGGGCCAGTGGGCCGATGAATGGCAGATGGAGTTTAATTTAGATAAATGTGAGGTGATGCATTTTGGTAGATCGAATCGGGCCAGGACCTACTCCGTTAATGGTAGGGCGTTGGGGAGAGTTATAGAACAAAGAGATCTAGGAGTACAGATTCATAGCTCCTTGAAAGTGGAGTCACAGGTGGATAGGGTGGTGAAGAAGGCATTCAGCATGCTTGGTTTCATTGGTCAGAACATTGAATGCAGGAGTTGGGATGTCTTGTTGAAGTTGTACAGGGCATTGGTGAGGCCACACTTGGAGTACTGTGTACAGTTCTGGTCACCCTATTATAGAAAGGATATTATTAAACTAGAAAGAGTGCAGAAAAGATTTACTAGGATGCTACCGGGACTTGATGGTTTGACTTACAGGGAGAGGTTAGACAGACTGGGACTTTATTCCCTGGAGAGTAGGAGGTTAAGGGGTGATCTTATAGAAGTCTATAAAATAATGAGGGGCATAGATAAGGTCGATAGTCAAAATCTTTTCCCAAAGGTAGGGGAGTCTATAACGAGGGGGCACAGATTTAAGGTGAGAGGGGAGAGATACAAAAGGATCCAGAGGGGCAATTTTTTCACTCAAAGGGTGGTGAGTGTCTGGAACGAGCTGCCAGAGGCAGTAGTAGAGGCAGGTACAATTTTGTCTTTTAAAAAGCATTTGGACAGTTACATGGGTAAGATGGGTATCGAGGGATATGGGCCAAGTGCAGGCAATTGGGACTAGCTTAGTGGTATAAACTGGGCGACATGGACATGTTGGGCCGAAGGGCCTGTTTCCATGTTGTAACTTCTATGATTCTATGATATGATTCTATAAGAGTCGCATCCCAATTTGTCTGCTGTGACTCCCTAGGCCACCTAAGTAGTTTTCTTAATGCTGGAATAGCACTGTGCCTGTCTCATTATAACAGCTGGAATTTGCACAGTGCCCTAGATACATACACAAGCTACAATGTCAGTAGGCAGACTGTAAAACAGGCCTATCTACTTATTGGCATGAATCTACTCCCTTTGGGCTGAAGCTCCTTTGAAAGAATACTGCCAATTAAGTTCTTACAATTGCTTTCTCCTTGGGTATTCATATGCAAAATACACCTCTATATGCTTATGTAACTGCCTTATATTTTTTTTAAAGACACACAACAGAAGAATGTATAAATACATGAACACCCAATGATAAAGTAATTCTAGGGTCTTGAAGTTGTCCTTTAGATGGAAAAAATGTACCTAACGACGGGACCAATGAACTGCACTTTGAGGGGGTCAGGACAGGCATGATGGGACTAATGGAGAGCACTTTGAGGGGGTCAGTACAGGCACGATGGGACCAATGGACTGCACTTTGAGGGGGTCAGTACAGGCATGATGGGACTAATGGAGAGCACTTTGAGGGGGTCAGTACAGGCACGATGGGACCAATGGACTGCACTTTGAGGGGGTCAGTACAGGCAGGATGGGCTCAATAGCCATATCCTGTGCTGTAACATTGTGATTTGCTGAACTTTCCAGTAATTTTAATTGTCCCCCAGTGACCCAGTTATGCTCAGTTTGTCCTTAATGTTCCTGTTGAATATAAATTCCACTAAAAGAGGCAAGATATGTTGTGCTTTCTGTCCACTTCTCCACGATCAGTAATTCATCAGCGCATAAATAATTTGGATTCCTCGCCACATTTTAAACAAACTGCAAAAATGTCGATCCCCTCACCACACAATGGATTCCTTTAACAAACGTTCACTGTCGTAACAGGCCATGTGAGATGTGTAACCAATAATGTAGAGATGTGTCATTCAACTTTAGAGTAAACTTGGTCTTCCTCGCCTCTAGGAGCAATGGTGTCCATTCAAAAATTCCAGTTTAATTATTCTAAAATACCAATTACCATCTTCTGTTAGCAACGCTGTTCCCTTATGAATGAACATTTAATGCTTGCATGATTTTTTTTTAAAAGGAAACAGAGAGCGCAAGTGCACCAATTACATGCACGTGCATCTCACAATGATGGGCAAAAACCTTTGAACCATTTGCACCACCTGTTATGGGTCGTACTGCTAATTGTAATGAGTTGTTGGGAAGTCCAAATCTTGCACTGGGAGATTTACTGCACATATGTCCCTCCCAGGTGTGCAAAAACCTGTCTATCAGTGTTTCTCATGTCACAATTCCTCAGCAGCTACACAGTTCTTACTGTGCGTGTCTCCTAGTTCAGTAGGCCACTGCGCATGTGGAATTGCTGTATAATTATATTGAAATGGGCCAAGGAAAGTTAACTATTACAAAACACCTGCAGTATATCACATAGTGTGCTCATTCTCCTTGTTGTTCTTTTGGCTCAGATTCAAAATTGCCACTGTATATTTTCATCAACAACAACAACAACTACTTGCATTTATATAGCGCCTTTAACATCGTAAAAATATCTCAAGGTGTTTCACAGGAACGTTTTCAAACAAAATTTGACACTGAGCCACATAATGTGATATTAGGTCAGGTGACCAAAAGCTTGATCAAAGAGGTAGGTTTTAAGGAGCATCTTAAAGGAGGAGAGAGAGGTAGAGAGGCGGAGAGGTTTAGGGAGGGAATTCCAGAGCTTAAGGCCTCGGCAGCTGAAAGCACGGCCGCCAAAGGTGGAGCGATTAAAACCGGAGATGGACAAGAGACAAGAATTGGAGGAGCACAGAGATCTCGGAGAGTTGTAGCGCTGAAGGAGGTAACAGAGATAGGGAGGGGCGAAGCTATGGAAGGATTTGAAAACAAGGATAAGAAGTTTAAAATCGAGGCGTTCCCTGACCGGGAGCCAATGTAGGTCAGAGAGTACAGGGGGTGATGGGTGAACGGGATTTGGTGCGAGTTAGGATACGGGCAGCAGAGTTTTGGATGAGCTCAAGCTTATGGAAGGTGGAAGATGGGAGGCTGGCCAGGAGAGCATTTTAATAGTCAAGTCTAGAGGTAACAAAGGCATGGATAAGGGTTTCAGCAGCAGATGAGCTGAGGCAGGGGCAGAGACGGGTGATGTTACGGAGGTGGAAGTAGGTGGCCTTGGTGATGGAGCGAATATGTGGTTGGAACCTCATTTCAAGTTTAACTAGGACGCCAAAGTATGGTTCAGCTTCAGACAGTGGCCAGGGAGAGGGATGGAGTTGGTGACTAGGGAACAGAAATCAAAGACAATGGCTTCGGTCTTCCCACTATTTAGATGGAGGAAATTTTTGTTCATCCAGTGCTAGACAAACAATGTGACAAATGAGAGACAGTGGAGGTGCTGGTGAGGTAGAGCTGGGAATCGTCAGTGTACATGCGGAAACTGAGGTTGTGTTTTCAGATGATGTCGCCGAGGGGCAGCATGTAGATGAGAAATAGGAGGGGGCCAAGGATAGATCCTTGGGGAACTCCAGAGGTAACAGTGCGGGAAGAGAAGCCATTGCAGGTGATTCTCTGGCTATGACCAGATATGATGTGGAGATGCCGGTGATGGACTGGGGTTAACAATTGTAAACAATTTTACAACACCAAGTTATAGTCCAACGATTTTATTTTTAATCCCACAAGCTTTCGGGGGCTTTCCCCTTCCTCGGGGGCTTTCCACTTCCACACCGCCTGAGGAAGGGGAAAGCCCCCGAAAGCTTGTGGGATTAAAAATAAAATCGTTGGACTATAACTTGGTATGACCAGATAGATAAGAATGGAACCAGGCGAGAGCAGTCTCACCCAGCTGGTCGACGGAGGAAAGGCGATGGAGGAGGAAAACCATGATATCAGTTCCACATCCACAAAGATGTCTTTGAAGCTTCTTAAATATTGATTATTATTTGTAGATAAATTAGCCCAGACTCTTTGAGTCGCTACTTAATTTGCCAGAACCTGCGAAGAGCAGTGTGGCAACGATTGCTGCAGCTCCTGTGAATTAAATTAACAAAAGTACTTACTGCAGGCTCTGTGGCCTCGACTTGCTTGATTTTGAACTTTTAAAAAAATTGCACACTATCAACTCAGCCTCTGAACAGCGTACTGTAATGAGCATGGAACAATTCTTTAATGACCAAAAACTATTAAAATAATTTAACTTTTAGTTGTTTGGCAGTCATTAATACTAACTGCGCATTTAAAACTTAGTTTAGAGCGGGTATTTTTAAGCCGATAGGAGCAAGTTCGTGATTTCCACGTTTTAGTGCGCATGTGCAAACACGGAACTTGCTCCTTCGATTCGCCATTATAAACGGAGAGCGCTGTTGAGCTCCTCTGTTATTTCAGGAGCAAGTTCTGCCTCAATATTACTGACCTGTAGAATTAACTTGTCCTTTGCAATGTAATATGAGGAAGACAAATTTACATTTTTTAAGAATGGTCCGTTACTACCTTCGACAATCGATTGGGAATGTTCTGTTCAGTTGGGACGTGGATGATAGTGGGCAAACAGAATGCCCTGTCTCGTCTGAGACCTGGTTTAAATCCAGCCCATACTGATTGAATAAAGCCAACTCTTATCGCTTCCAACTTTCTCCGGGTGCAAAGTGAGATGAGTTTGGATAGGTTCAACACTTTGAAATGGGGGTAAATCGCACAGCACAAATTCTCCACTGTTTGGTACTAACCAACACTGTTGCTCGCAGAGAGCCACAAGGATGATTGGTGAGGGAAATTAAAGAACATTCCATTCCCTAGTGCTGACATCTCACCTTGACGAGCATTAAATTCACTTCTCCTCGCTCCCCAGAAACATTTTTACCACACCATATTTAGGGTTGCCATCTCTGATTGAGTGAATTCCTGGAGGTTTCATCACATGGACCTCCCGCCTCCAATTGCCCCGCCCCCACACCCCTGCTATTGGTCATCCAACATGTCCAAACACGCGGCACACTGCCATCCCAAGCCAATTAGAAAGCGAAAAGACTCATTACCTGATTGGATGATTCTTGACTGTCAGTCAAACGGCCTTTTCTCCCATCTCCAATATTTTTATAACTAATAAACAGAAGTGTTCAAAGAAAATGAAAAAAAACACAATTTTTTTTTAATGCCCCTATGATTTTTCTCCCGGGTTTTGCTCGCAGCAGTGTCCTGGAGATTAATCTTCAATTCCTGGAGACTTCAGGCCAATCCTGGAGGATTGGCAATCCTAACCATACCGAGCCTACGTATTTGATATTTTGAGCCTGTGCATTTGATATTTGGTAAATGCATCTTAGGCTGTGTGCCTTATAGTATGGGAATGGGCCCCTAGACACACAGACCCTTCTGGAACCAGATTCTCTCCACCATCGGGATGTTTGTTTCACAAATTTTGTGCTCTGCAAATTACTGCTTTGGTTCTGTTTCAGGATGAACCGACCACAGGAATGGACCCCAAAGCACGCAGATTTTTGTGGAACCTGATTCTCGACATCATCAAGACTGGGCGTTCAGTGGTGCTGACATCACACAGGTGACCCTTTCGGACCAGATTCAAAGTTGCAACTGTGTATTTTCTTCAGGGGAAAACCATGACATCAGTCGTACATCCACAAAGATATCTTCCAGACTTCTTAAATGTTGATTATTATTTGTAGATAAAATAGCCCAGACTCTTCCCCAATATGAGTACTTAATATTACTGACCGGTAGAATTAACTTACGAGGAAGGGGATGTCATAGAATCATACAGCACAGAAGTAGGCCATTCGGCCCATCTTTGAAAGAGCGACCCAATTAGTCCCACTCCCCTGCTCTTTCCCCTGCTAATTTTTCCTTTTCAAGTATATGTCCTTTTGAAAGTTACCATTGAATCTGTTTCTACCACCCTTTCAGGCAGTGCATTCCAAATCATCATAACTCGCTGCATTAAATAAAAATTCTCCTCATTTCCCCCCCACCGGTTCTTCCGCCAATTATCTTCAATCATGTCCTTTGGTTACTGACCCTCTTGCCATTGGGAACAGTTTCTCCCTATCTTTTCTATCAAAACCCTTCATAATTTTGAGAGACTAGAGAAGCTAGGATTTTTTTAAAATGGTCTGTTACTATCTTTCACAATCAGGCTAAACAAACATTGAGCAAAGAGATCACAGGTCAGAGATTATGACCAGTAACAAGTGACCAGTACCTGTAATATATCAAAACCATATTCTTCAGTCAATAGTTACCAAATGGCTTAGTTCCAAATTGCTGGACCAGAAAGAGCTCGAACTTTGGCATTCCCATCTCAGAGTTTTCAGGGAGTGCTGACTAATCGATTGTATGATGCGCATAAATTTCTAATTATTTTTAGTGTTGTACAGTATCTGGGAGGAGAAGGGAGAATCTCTGCCTTTCCCCTCAGTTTCCCCCCCACTCTGGCACACCCATCCGGTCACCAGAGAACATTTGTTAAATAACTTGTGTTCATCAGATAAATTGAAACATATTTGCACGTTTTATTTTCACGGAACGGGGAAGTTTCAGGGTATTTCTGGTGTACAGTGACTGTTATCCTTAAAAGGCTTTCATCAGCACACCCAAATCCAAAGAAATTAATGTATTTGAGGCAACTTTTAAGTAATAGTGGAAGATTTGTTCTTTTTTGGAAGCACATGGGTTCAAATAATATAGTTTTTTTGTAAAGAGCATTCCAAACATTTGAATCATCTGGTTCTTAAACCTGCCCTGAAATTACTATAATGTCACCGATCAGCAAATTCCTGTTCTGCAGCTCCCCAGCCACTCAAAAAAGTCGACCGAATTTAAATATCATATTTTAATGGTTTACTCAACAACGCATCCTCTTGACAACTGTGCTGCTCTGCGGAGAAATTCAGCTTGCAGCATTCCTTTACATTTCCATGAGGAGGAAATGCTTCACCCTTTGGTGTATTCTGGGAAGGGTAGCCAATTCAGTGACTAAGCTTGTGAGAGCTTTAAGTGAAACAGGCTTTTGTGTTTTATGAGCCAGGAATTCCCTGAAATGCTTTAGTGGGATTTAATGATACCGTCATTCCCATAATGCAGGCAGTGCTGCAGTCTGTGTGGTGGGCCACTAGTCCCAAAATGCATTTCGGGAAAGGAAAATAATGGCGTTCGCCCAGTGCTAAGATGTTGCCTCAGGATTTGTTGATAACACGTATGATTTAACACGTTTGCAGACGGACTTTGTTTGTGAGCAAGTTGTTGAAATTGGGCAGCAGTCCCTCATAACCCATCAGCTGACTTCTTCCAGCAGTGCATGAAAGGTTTATGATGCAAACACTTTTTATACCCTGTGGCCTGCTTTAAAAAAGCACCAGTAAAAAAAGCTTGGGCGCAGTAGACCCTTTTGGCAGTGAAGGATGATGTGCACATATAAAACCCAATTGGAGTGAGAGAGAAAAGAATAAATTGAAAATTCAAGAGGATTATCTCCTGCAAACAAAGTATGTGAAGGAGCTAGTTCTGAATGGAGGCTGTGAATAACATCTGGATATTTTTTGCGTGTTGTTTTATCTTACAATGCAACAAAGTTGCATTCCATTTCAACAAACCGAATCAAAACAACACACAGTGGTGCCAACAGATATCAATGGTACAGTAACTGACCCTGTCACTCTTGTATGACGTTCTACAAATGAAAAGCACAGTGAGCAGATGGAACTGAACTGTGAATCGTCAGCAATCAAAAGAGGGGGAAACGTTTGGAGATGTAAGAGAACACTGGATGAAGGGCATTTTCTCATTCCATCAAGCCCGTTCCTTCCACAGCTCATGTACAACCTGCCCTGTAATGAGCTCTCTTCCATCGCCTAAGGGAAAGTTCTCCAGGATTCCTGCCTAACCCCAAAGATAGTTGAGTTAAACACCCACATTATCTGACCACAGCTGCACCTCCATTACTCAGACCTGGCCAGATGTTTTCCACAGTTGACACTTTCATGGTCCTGACAGCAGAGGGACAATTTTATTCCACAGAGTATTTGACCATTTCATTTTCATCTTTTCGTGCTATCCCTGTAACCGGGAAGACTGATTTACACTGACCCAACAGGTCAAATTCTGTTTTTATTCCGATTCTGAGAATTTCACTGGTGATTTGGGAATTGCGTTCCGGGTTTCTGTTCATTTTTACCATCAAACCCATAATTCAGTGGCCTTGCCTAGAACCTTCAATCACACTTAGAAACTTGGGCTGTAGTTAGTATCCTAACAGTCTTTTGGGCATGTTCGGGTTGCGAAACTGCCAGGAGCAATCCACTCGGAAAGTTCAACTGTGCTAAACTTGTGCTTCTGTTTTATTTAGTTGTCATATGTAGTTTTTTTTTGTAACATATCAGAAATGATATTCAGCACATTGTTCCGTAGGGTGAAATTGTGCTGTGTGACACGAGTAACAAACATCTCAACACATTCATATGAATTCCTTTGTTGACTATTTCAATGGAGGCATTAACCCCTTTATTAAAATAGCAAACATAGGAATTTCATGCAAATGCATCAATACAATTCCACCCCACTGCTGTAGTGTCTCACAAGACCTGTTAACTGACGCTATTGTTTTAACTTTACTGTGTACACTGGGAAGTGAAGTGGGTTCAAACACCATCCGGTTACTCTGGGACCAGGATATCTTGATTCTAGTCAAGTCTGACTGAATATTTTCTCTCTCTGTAAAGGCAGTAGCTGAAATGAATCCACTTGGGCGTAGGCATGTTTCAATGGCAAATAACAAAATCAAAAATAATTTGGCATTAAATTGAGTGTTTCATTGACAGAATCTAGTATTATGGACCAAAAAAGGTGCACTAGCAGATGCTGTTCTGAAGTTCAGGGTTACTGTACAGTTTGGATTGTCAAATTTCATCAAGTGTAAAACTGGAACAGGAGAACAGAATACATTTCGGGATGGCATCACGACTTGAGTTCTGAGGGTTACTTGACTGATGAAAATTCATTGAAAGCATATAATGACTAATATCTCCATATCATGAGACACAGAAGGGGAAAAAATTGCTTTTAGTCTGTTTTTTTAAAAAGAACAGGCTTCAGATATCCAGTTTCAATTCGATAAATACTTGGTCAGCCACTCAAAATACTGTTCTATCTAGTTCAGAACTGAGTGGGTGGTAATCTAGCGTGCATTGTTGGAATATAGACAGCTTTTACTCTGCATTGAAACTATTCTGTACGTGATCAGGAAGCGTTTGATGATGACATTGGGTGCTAAAAGTAGAACTATATCATTCTTCAGCATTGTGACTTTCCTAATGTTAATGAATATAAAACCTCACTCCCCCACTCCCCACCCTCACCAAAACAAAAGGTCACAGGGCACAAGTATTGGATATGACCTTTTCGCTGCAATTGTGGTCTTGATAAATAATTTGAAATGTCAAGCTGAGCCAACATTTTTAAGCCATTGTTTCGCTGTGCTTTAGGAGTTGGTGAGTTATGTGAGAGATGGGTGATAGTCGTTGCACTAGCAATCTACCTGCTGTCTATAATCTGCTTCTTTTCATCTCTGCAGCATGGAGGAGTGCGAAGCGCTGTGCACGAGACTGGCCATCATGGTAAACGGGCGGTTCAAGTGTCTTGGCAGCATCCAGCACCTGAAAAACCGGTAACTTGACATTCCAGCTCTGCCCAACCCAACCCAACCCAATAGTCATTGCTAAACCAGCTAATTACCGCAATCAACGCAAAGGCTTTTTGAACCAAGAAAATTTGAATAAAATACTCTGTTTTCTTTACCCACAGACCATCATGAGACCACTGGCACGCACTCTTGACTCCACTGGCACGCACTCTTGACTCCACTGGCACGCACTCTTGACTCCACTGGCACGCACTCTTGACTCCACTGGCACGCACTCTTGACTCCACTGGCACGCACTCTTGACGCCACTGGCACGCACTCTTGACGCCACTGGCACGCACTCTTGACGCCACTGGCACGCACTCTTGACTCCACTGGCACGCACTCTTGACGCCACTGGCACGCACTCTTGACGCCACTGGCACGCACTCTTGACGCCACTGGCACGCACTCTTGACGCCACTGGCACGCACTCTTGACGCCACTGGCACGCACTCTTGACGCCACTGGCACGCACTCTGACATCTCCTGTAACACAAAAAGTTTGGAAAACCAGGACATATTTCTCAACAAAGTGATTATCTGAGTGCGTTTGCCATTCCCTGAGAAAGATTAGTGAAGTTCCTACTCAGTGTTTTATACTTCCCTAACGGCAAGTTACTGAGTAATGGGCTGAAAGTTCTGCCACCTATGGTAGGGCAAAGGGAAGGGGCGATGCTCGGAGGACTGGAGGGGACATATTGATTATGTTTGCTGTAGTAATGTGGGGTAAGGCCTTGGAAGGATTTGAGAACTAGGATTTTAAATTCAATGCATTTGGGGGTAGGCAGCCATTGTAAATCAGCAAGAATGGGATGATGGGTGAATGGAACTTAGTGCAGGGCAGGATCCCAGCAGTCGAATTTTGAACAAATTGGAGTTTATTGAGGGTGGAGGATTGGAGGTGGCAAGGTAACGAAAATATGGATAAGGAGGCTGCACTGGGTCAGAGGTGGGTGATGTTGTGGAGGTGGAAGTATGTGGTTCCTGGTGATTGATAGCATGTGGGGTTTGAAGCTTAGCTATGGGTTGAACAGAATGCCAAAGCTTCTTAGGCCTGGTTCAGCCTGATCCTGAGGGCAGGAAGCAGAGTTTATGGTGCGAGCCAAAAGCAATGGCTTCCCACTGTTCAGTTGGAGGAAATTGTGACTCGTCCCCAAGTTGATGTCAGTCAGGCAATCTAACAGCATAGAGATCATGGGGTTAAGGGAAGTGAGGAAGAGTTGGAGCTGGGTATTATCAGCCTAAATATGGAAACTGACCCTGTGCCAGTGGATGATGTCACTGAAGGGCAGCGTACAGGTGGGGGAGAGGAGGGGGCCAAGGATAGATCCTCGGGGAGACTCTGGAGGTGATTGTGCGAGGGTGGGAAGAACAGCAATTTCAGGAGGTGTGCTTGACTGCGTTGGGATAGATAGGAGCGGAACCACCTGAGACCAGTCCCAAAGAGCTGGATAATGGCCAAGAATGGCACAATCAATCATATCAATCATATCAATCACTGCAAAGAGGTGACGGGAGGCAAGGTTGGATAATGTTCACTGGTCACAGCCACAGAGGATATAATTCATGACTTTGATCAGAGCGATCTCACTGAGTAGGGCAGAAGCAAGACTGTAGGGATTCGAACAGGGAGTTTTGGGGGGAACTGGCCATGGAGCTGGGAAGTGATGACACATTAAAGGACCTTAGACAGGAAAGGGAGGTTAGAAAAGGAACAGTAGTCGGAGGGCATGAATGGTCTTTTTGGGGAGGGGAGTAATACTAGTTTTGAAAAGGAGAGGAACATTTTTGAACAAAGTGGGGCTAGTAATAATGGCGGCTAGATGGGCTAGCTAATTGGAAAGGGGATCAATGGAGCTGGAAGTGGTCCTCATGGAAGAGGGTAGGGGTGAGATGGGAGAAAAATTGCAGACTGACTGAGAATTGGATGTTTGGTGGGTGGAGTACTGGGAAGGTCGAATGCAGGGAGAAAGGAAGGGGAGGGGAGCAGAGGGAGCTGCATGGATGGTTATGGACAAACTATAACTTACCACACAGCTATACCTTACCTTGGCCATTTATTAATACAATATTTGTATTTCTGTGCCCCCCTCTTTCTCACTAACATCAACTGAAAGAGTTCACCTAATGTCCGTAACACTGGGTCTAAACAAACGTTTCTCCTCAAATCTGTATAATTTTTAAAAAACACACAATTTTTACACAACAGAAGGTAGCTCAAAAGTACTTCCACCTACAGGTCCGGTCGCTGTTCAAGATTCTGCCCTTTTTAAGCTCCATTTATGCCAGTAATGCAAATTCATAAGTGCACAATTTCTTCTGTAGTGTATGACGGTCAACATTGTAATCTCAAAGGAATGGTCATCTGATATTAAAATGGATGCTGTACCATCATTTAGCTTGTGCAGACTAATCGCCTCTTCCGATTTGTCTCTTTCCTAGGTTTGGCGATGGCTACATGATCACTGTCCGCACAAAGTCCAGCCTGTACGTGAAAGAGGTGGTCCGTTTTTTCAACAGAAATTTCCCCGAAGCAGTTTTAAAGGTATGAGTTCAACTGAAGACCATCTTCTTGTTTGCACAGTCTCCGTACATAAATGAACTAGTAGTTACCCAAACTGCAGGAAACTGTCCCTTTAAAGGATTAGTGCCATACAAGGAGGTACATGGGCCCTGTGGTCCTCCCCAATCCCACTGTGTAAAGATACTCATTCTGGAAGAATACCTCAGTTCTTTTGTCCGTCACACCCAGGAAAATATTGAATTACCATCTCATTATTATCTTTCACACGAGCTGGATGTCCTTTATATCATTTCTAATTTTTCCAAAGGTTTTAGTAGAGGTTTAAATCTTTGAAGTGTAAAGTATCATCAAGGACGATGCCTTAAAGTTGTTTGTGACTTATAGACACAAGGGGCCCAAAATTCCACCCTACTTTTCGTGTTTCGGGGGCCTAAGAAACACTTTGTTTAGCTTTGTTTCCTCGCCAGTAAGTTGGGGCAGAAGTCATGTCCACCAGTTTCCCATCACAAGAACAATGCGTCCAAATTCGCGATTGCAATTTTCCCCTTCCTGTGACCTACCTGCTGAGTCCCTGTGGACTTGATTTGAATAGAAAGAAAGGACTTTCAATGATGTAGCCGCTTTCACGTTCTCAGAATGTCCAATCAGGTAGTGTAATTTGAGAAAACGCGGCAGCCAATTTGCATGCAGCAAGGTTCCGCAAACATTAGTGAGGTGAATGACCAGATAACTTTTTTTTTTAAGTGTCATTGGTTGAGGGATAAATGTTGGCCTGGACATCGGCAGAATTCCCCTGCTCTTCTTTAAAATAGTGCCATGGGATCTTATGTGTCCCCTGAGAGGGCGGATGGGGCCTCAGTTTAATGTCTCGTCCGAAAGACAGCACCTCCGTCAGTGCAGCACTCCCTCAGTACTGCACTGAAGTATCAGCTTAGATATGTACTCAAGTCTCCGGAGTGGAACTTGAACCCATGACCTTCTGAATTACAGGCAAGAGTGCTTCCACTGAGCTATATTTAAATGAGACTGAGTGATGTTGCAGCCCCAAATTTCCTGTATTTACGCTCACAATGGACTAGGGGTAAGTTAGAACAGGAACTATAAGGCGGACCTGTTGCCAGGTTCATCTGGAGCTTTTAAGCCTGAAGATTACTGCAGATTTTTGATTTGATTTTTTCTTTGAGTCTAGACAGCATTGAACTTGTTTCTAACTGTCTTTGAGATCATTGGCATATTTTGCCTCTCTTCCTCCTACCCCCTGCCCCGCCCCCCAAACCATCAGAGTTTCTTATAAATATGTATGGGATTCCCCGTCGGCATATCTTTGTATCAAAGGGCGGTGGAAGCAGATTTAATCGTAACTTTCAAAAGGGAATTGGATAAATACTTGAAAAGGAAAAATTTGCAGGTCTGTGGGAAAGGAGCAGGTGAGTGGGACTAATTGGACAGCTCTTTCAAAGAGCTGGCACTGGCATGATGGGCCGAATGGCAGCCTCCTGTGCTGTATGATGGTAGCATTGTGATGCTACAATATCCAGTTACAACCACTAGAAGCCATCAGTGAGCTACACAATTACTGGGGCTCACTCTAGTGGTAGACAACGTTTACTACAGCATTTTAGTCCAGTTCATAAATCCTTAGTTTCACATCGGTAGGAACCAGAACTCAGACTAGTGGAACTTACAGACATGGTAGTAGTTTTGAAAGATAGAAGAAAGGAGCAAAAACATGGTGTAGCTCAGAATGGTTTATGTATCTTCTCCTGTTGTACAAAACGTGTTTTACAATATATATTCACAGATATAGTTGACCTCTTTGAATGACAACATAGAATCTCAAACTTGTATGCTGTTAACAGTAATTTATTATTAAATTGAATTTTTCATAATTTGATAGTTGTGGAAAAATCTCCTTGTTACTGTGTGCTCAGCTCAAGGGAGAAGTAGAGTGGTCACCAGCTATCCCTGTTAACTTTAACCATTGATCCTATAAATCTTACAACACCAGGTTATAGTCCAACAAATTTATTTTAAAATCACAAGCTTTCGGAGATTATGCCCTTCGTCAGGTGAATGAGTGAAAAGGTTCTCAAATCGCATATCTTATACTAGGCTGGGACAGCATCACACCAATCAAAAGGTGTCGTTGTTATTCAAACAGGCCAGTCACGGAGAACAGCACGTCCCAGTACACTGGATATACATTGTGTCAATTACACAGACAGACAGAAAGAAACCCAAATGGCAGAGAGAGAGAGAATATTAAAAACATAACTTTTTTTCCCCTTTTTGCTGGTGGGGTTACGTGTAGCGTGACATGAATCCAAGACCCTCCCAGTCAGGGAACACTTTAGCAGTCAAGGACATTCAGCCACCGATCTTCGGGTAAGCGTTCTCCAAGGCGGCCTTCGAGACACACGACAACGCAAAATCGTCGAGCAGAAGTTGATAGCCAAGTTCCGCACCCATGAGAACGGCCTTAACCGGGATCTTGGGTTCATGTCACGCTATACGTAACCCCACCAGCAAAAAGGGGGAAAAAAAGTTATGTTTTTAATATTCTCTCTCTCTCTCTCTCTCTCTCTCTCTGCCATTTGGGTTTCTTTCTGTCTGTCTGTGTAATTGACACAGTGTATATCCAGTGTACTGGGACGTGCTGTTCTCCGTGACTGGCCTGTTTGAATAACAACGACACCTTTTGATTGGTGTGATGCTGTCCCAGCCTAGTATAAGATATGCGATTTGAGAACCTTTTCACTCATTCACCTGACGAAGGGGATAATCTCCGAAAGCTTGTGATTTTAACATAAATTTGTTGGACTATAACCTGGTGTTGTAAGATTCCTTACATTTGTCCACCCCAGTCCATCACCAGCATCTCCACATCATTGATCCTATCAGTTGACGTTTAGAGCAGGAATACCTGGAGGATAAAATTAAAAAGTGATGTGGTATATTGCCCTTCAAATGCATTTAAAACTTATCTTGCAGAGCTATTGTTATCTATGTTTTTGCTACTCGATTATTCCTATGCTCTCCTGGCCAGCCTCCCATCTTCCACCGTCTGTGAACTTCAGCTCATCTAAAGCACTGCTGCCCGATTCCTGACTCGCACCAAGTCCCGTTCACCCATCACCCCTGTACTTGCTGACCTACAATGGCTCCTGGTCCAGCAACATCTCAAATTTAAAATTCTCATCCTTGTGTTCATATCCCTCCATGACCTCACCCCCCTCCCTATCTCTGTAACCTCCTCCAGCCCTTCAACTCTCTGAGAACTCTGCGTTCCTCCAATTCTGGCCCCTTGTGCATCCCCGATATTCATCGCCCCCCCCCCCCTCCCCAATTGGCGGCCGTGCCTTTAGCTGCCTAGGCCCTAAGCTCTGGAATTCCCTCCCTAAACCTCTCCACCTCGCTACCTCTCTACCTCTCTCTCGTCCTTTAGGACGCTCCTTAAAACCTGGCTCTTTGGCCAAACTTTTAGTCACCTGTCCTAATATCTCCTTATGTGGCTCAATGTCAGATTTTGTCTGATAACTCTCCTGTGAAACGCCTTGGGATGTTTTACTACGTTAACGGCACTATATAAATGCACGTTATTGTTGTTGAAACAAAACATTTACAATGACTTTGATATAATGTTGACTGTGAACTGGTTTATTTGTGATCATTGTTCTGTTCTGTTTAGTTCAGATTGCTCCAGCGTTACAGTTGGGGCCCAGTTTTGTAAAGTTGCAATCACAGCAGTGGACTCACTCCAGCTCTGATGCAGACTTGTTTTGTTCTAGGAGAGACACCATACAAAAGTGCAGTACCAGCTGAAGTCAGAAAACATCTCGCTGGCCCAGGTTTTCAGTAAGATGGAGCAAGTAGTTGACGTACTAGGAATTGAAGATTACTCCGTCAGTCAAACCACACTAGACAATGTGAGTAAAACCCTGGAGCGCATGGAAATCAAGGGAAATGCTGATTGATGGATCTCTTCGTAGTGTGTAACATAGGTGAAGCTGGGATTGTTCTCCTTAGAACAGAGTGGGTTAAGGGGAGACCTGATACTCAAAATAATGAGGGATTTTGATAGAGCAAATAGGGAGAAACTGTTTCCTCTGGCAAATGGGTCGGTAACCAGAGGTCATAGGTTCAAAATAATTGGTAAAAGAACTAGAGGGGAAATGAGGAGAAATTTTTTCACACACGGGGGGTTGTTAAGATCTGGAACGCACTGTCTTAAAGGGTAGTGGAAGCAGGTTCCATAGGAACTTTCAAAAGGTAATTGAACATGTACTTGAAGAGGACTAATTTGCAGGGTTATGGGGAAAAAGCTGGGGTTTGGGACTAAATTGGACAGCTCTTTCAAAGAGCCGGCATGGGTGGAATGGCCTCCTTCTGTGCTGTAAGATTCTGTATTTATGCTCCAAATGGGTGGGTGGTGCTCTCTATCCATTATTTGTCACTTACTATTGTCTATATGGAAAAATAGTAGTGGAAACAAGAAAGACAGATTTTCATTTATATAGAGCCTTATGTCATTAAAAGTTCTCTAAAGTGCTTCATAGAATTAACCACTTTTGGAATATATCGACAAATGTGGCAGCCATTCTGTGTTGTCAACGTCCCATAAATGACAATTCGTCGATTTTTTTTTCTTCTCCTTACTGATTGATTGAGGATGGAACGTTGGCCAAGACACAAGGAAAAACTCAAATAACGCCACATCTATCTGAACAGGCAGGCAGGGCCTCGGTTTAATGGATCGCCTATAGGACAGCAGCACAAGCAATGCAGCACTACCTCAATACTGAGCTGGAGTGCCAGCCTGAATTATGAGCTCGAGCCTTGGTGTGGAACCTTCTGACCCAGAGGCAAGAGTGCTACCAATTGAGATATGTGCCACATTAGAAATGATACAGTGGGTTATCCAGTCAGTGTCACTGGAGGAGATTATTCTTCTATGCCATTAATGGAATTGAGACTCTGTATAGTTTACTGATAAACATTGTCATTGTGTTGAAATGTCCCCAATACATTTCATGGCCCCACCGCTGGTGTTCCTCTTTTTCAACTTGACAAAATGTGTTCTCTCAGTCCAAAGAAACAGGACATTTAAAACAAAATTAGGCTTGGCTGCTGCTTTGTGCTTAAATAGAATTTGGTATAAAATTCTGCAGAAAGCACAGGGCATTTCTGGCCAACGGTCAATTGACTTCAGGTCAGATAGACTCAGCCTTGTCCACAGCGCAGTTTTGATATAAATTGATACAGTGGGTTCAGTCTGCTGAAGTCCGATATGAGATTAGTTGCCAAGGAGAGTTGAACCCTGGATTAGAGGGGGGATGGAGGAGGGAAATTTCAATTACAAATATTCCACTGTGGAAAAACCATTTGAAATCGCTGATTAATCTAGACTGGATGGCAAGGTTTCTTGGAACACAATCCTTAGACCGCTGAGATCTTCATTTGAATCCAGCCCAAACTGATGGGATGAAAAAGTCTTCTAAGTTTTAAAGGTCTTAAATGAAAAACCTTTGGACTAGTTTGCAACCTCCTGTTGACAAATCTGTAGCAAAAAGAGAATGTGCACCTCATTAGGCGCCAAATCTCACATAGGAATTTGGAAAATATAGCTGTTGTAGAAAATAAAATTTGTACTAGATTTTCGTGCTCTTCTGTATATGGTATTGATGCACATTGCCAGAGAAGAGTGAAAGGGACTCTCCTCTGAATCTGACCTGTGAGATGCCTGAGTTGGGTGCCAGAACTAGAAAAATGTTGCATTCCTACCACTGATTTACCTCCTTATGCTGAGCACAAAATGGCAGGCATCCATTGTTAGCATCAACTACTTCCAGGCAAGGTAGAACGCAGACAACTTCCTGACCCAGTGTGCTATTTTCTATTTGCTGCATCAATCATCCCGTGTGAACTCTCCCAAGTGATGGTAACAAATCGTGGTCAAGTTTGTACTCCAGGCTGACACCCACTAAGATTTGGTTTGGCCTTACCCAAGCTCATTTCATGGAGGATCCTTTGAGTCAGCAGGAAGAGAAGACTTCCATCACATTGGCCTGAACTTAATTCAAACACAGATCCCAAACTTCAAAGACCAGTGTGCTGCCTTACCCAGTTCTTCTTGCTCTGCCTCAGTTGGTTTTTATTTTGAAAATTCCTTTAAGCCTTTAACCAAAAGGCTAGCAGTATGTAACCGAAATGCTCATTGTAAATAAGGCGTCCAGGTTTCAAGTTGAATCAGATTGCTGATTCCAAGCTCTGGAATTCCCTCCCTAAACCTCTCCACCTCTCTACCCCTCTCTCCTCCTTCAAGACACTCATTAAAACCTACCTCTTTGACCAAGCGTTTGGCCACTTCTCCTAAAATGTCTCCTCCTTTGGCTCGATGTCGCATTTCATCTGATAACGCTCCTGTAAAGCCCCTTGGGATGTTTTATTATGTTAAAGGCGCTATATAAATGCAAGTTGTTGTTGTTGAGAGCTTCTTCTACTTTGTCGATCATTGCAGGTATTTGTAAACTTTGCAAAGAAGCAGAGTGACAACCTGGAGCAGCAGGAAACGGTCAGCACTGGGAGCGTGCAGTCACCGGTCAAGCGAATTCTTAGTCTGCTGCGGCCAAGGGGCACCACGACAGAACTGCAGGCTCTGACCGTCGAAGAGCCCGAGGAGTTAGAGAGTGACGATGAAGGGCTAATCAGCTTCGAGGAGGAACGCGTAAGTACCGCATGCAGTTGTGATTAAAGGACCCATCGTATTATCAAGCCCCTCCTGCCCCCAAAACCTCCATCATAAGATGAGGACAACACTCCAAAGCTTCTCGTCATCAAACCCGCCCATTGAGTTGGCTGACATTATAAATAAGTTCTCTAACTGTTCTTTCTCATTTCAACCAGTAGGTTCCTATTGGCTGTTGGTCCGCTGCTCTGTTGCAGTCATATTTTAACGGCAGCTGTCCTTCCCAACTTCAATTCTGGTTCCCATCGCCGATTTTAAATCCCTCGCCCCCCCCCAAACCACCTCCCGTATCTATCCAGCGGGAGCCGAGGCTGAAGTCAGGAGGGAAAGTTGCCATTCAGATATCGCAGTGCTGGAGGAGAGGATCGACAGCTGATGGACACGCACTGATCTGGTGCAGCGGTGGATTCCACCATCTTTAGGAAAATTACTTGACTAGGAGGGAAACCCGAGGGAGGATATGACCCATGTATAGGTGAACAACCCACCCCACCAACATTTAGCCCCAAACAGGGATAGAAATATCCATTTTTCTATAACAAGTAGATACAGGGCATTCGTTGTAGTTTCAGCTAATTGTTGATTGCTGTGAGACTGCCAAGCCGTTTATTATCTTGGAATACAGCAATGCTTTTTTTTTGTTTAGAAATCTTTCTCACTGGCAAATTCTTATAAAATTACCTTCTTATTCCAAGTTTGCCCCTGAAAAGAAAGTCATTTTTTTTGTAGCAAACCAGAGCCAAATTACCGAAAAATATTTAACTGATTTGGCTCCCGCTCACGGCCTGTGGAAAAAAACCAAAAAGATTGAAATGAAACACTGACGGCTTTAAAAGATTGAGAGGCAGATGTCAGGTTGAATTCACTCTCTCAAATTGGGATTATCAAAAGCAAATCTGAGGTGGCTAAGACACATGTCCATCACCAGTTCAACTGCATTCTACCCACACCGTGACCATAAACAAAGCAGTTTTTATACGTTCCACCTTGGAATATGGCTGCTGCCTGTTTGTAGCAGTGCAAAACAGCTACATTACAGTTCTAAACTTGGGGGTTGGGGGGAAAACAAACTGTCCATGTACCAACTTGCATCCTTGAAAGGGCAGTTTTCCCTTCAGGTAAACATGTCCCAAGGTAGGTCAGATGAAAATGTTATAGGGGTGTGTGCACATGTGAGCGAGCCTGTGACAGCCATATTAGCTATATTCACTCTAAGCCAAAGGACAGCTTCTCAGAATTATGACGTTCAGTGCATTAAGCAGCTCATTCAACAAGGGTGCCAAAAGCACACTCGCCACTTTCCCCACCCATCTTTCTTGCTGAGAGGCTCTTGTGATGCCATTAAAACTGCATAACCCTATTTTCACCCCCTTGCTGGTGAAGCTCCCACCAAGGGTAAATGTGAGGTAATACTTGAATTTTTAGAGCACCTTATTGTGTGCTTCACACAATGAACTATTTTAGGCAGTAACATTTATTGTGCGGGCATTCTGCACCTACAGGTAGTTCCATCAACCAGAGGGAGAAATTGTTAATGCTCAGTTGTGTGTGGCTAGTAGAGATGAGGTGTTGAAGTGGGATTCCCGATTCTTTACTGCAGCAAATGACATTTAACTTGGACATTTGTTTTTGGTCCCTTCTTTGATTTCTTTGACGACTTCAACAGTAACAGTGATGGGGGGGGGATCTAGCTCGGATTGATTCCTGCCACTGCTCGCACTCCTGCCCTGGTCCAAAGTGCCATGCAGCAGAAAATAACTTCACTGAATAAAGTCATCCACTAAATATGAGCTGGGTGTTTCCCATAGCTATGTGGCATTGTTCAACCAGCACAGATAAGGATTTGGCAGCCAGTGTTTTCATCTTCAAGTGACTGACTAATTGCTATTGTGGTTATTCTAAATTGTTCATAGAGTCGAGTATTCACTGCATTAAGCAGTTCATTCAACAAGGGTGCCAGAAGCACATTAGCTATCTTCCCAGCCCATCTTTCTTGCTGAGAGGCTCTTGTCATCTCATTAAAACTGCACAACCCTATCATTTCCTTGACTTCTTTTGACATAATACCCAGAATCATAAAGCAGCCTGTCATCTCCTTATAATTATGAAGACTTTGAATCGCAATTTGACTCAAGCTGAGAACTTTTATGTGTAGAATCAAATTTCCACTAACTCGTGAAAAAAATTCTATTCGGAAATCTTTCTACCAAGTCTGAAGGATTTTACTGTCCTTGAGTTGAGGGATCTCAGCTCTGGGACTATAAAGCCCATCCCCTTCCAGTGTCAGCTGCAGGATGTGTCGGAGAGTAACACTCCCGCCATTGGAACAATGCACGTTAACCCCCTCCATCAGAGGAAGATCCCTTCAACAACCATCTTAGCGGACTTTCTGAGTAAAACCGCCATTTTGTTGTGAAGTGATGCCAAGTCGTGGACCGTTCTATGCTGTGCACACAAACATGTCCCAGCCGGTGTACGAATGATCAAATGTATTTCACCAAAGATAGAGAGGGGCGTAAATGCCAACTTAGCAAACTGGCCAACAGCTCCAAAGAGCTGGCATGGCCCCCAAAAAGCTGTCAACTCAAGAATGGCTCTGACGTGTGACATCAAGTCATTGAATGGGCTCTGTACCTTCAGTGGTGTACACAACATTCCTTCATTTATATTGGAGGAAAGAAACTTCAGTACATGAAAGGCTAAAGGGGAAATCCAAATGTGGTAGGCAAAATATAGGTGGTGCATTTCTGGGAGTGGGGGAGGAGCAACAGATTGCCACTCAGAAAAAAAAAAGATTTTTTTTTACATTTAACAAAACCATTTATTGTGGTTAATTTTTATACTTCGCAATTAATAGATTTTTAATTTTAAAAAGATGAAAAACAAAGTGACATTTTGTTGTCAATTGACTAGCCAGACCATTGTTAGCCAAACGTTACCCCAACAGTCACTCTCCCATATTCAAGCCTTCACAGTCTCAGTTCACAAAGGCACTTTGCCCCCTCTGGACCAAGTTCACAGGGACACTGCGGCCCATCCAACTGCCCACCCTTTCACAGAGAATCTCCCTTCTCCTCCAACCTTCCCAGTTCATACAGGCACACTTCACCCACCTCATCAATTCAACCTTGAACTACTCTTCCCTTCCAAACCAGTTAAGCTGGTACACTACTCACACTCCCCCTGTTCAAGCTGGCTTTCTACCCTCCCATGCCCAAGAGTTCATGCTAGCACTTTTTTCCCCCTTAACATTTATGCCGGCGCTCTCCCTCTCAGTTAGTGCTGGCACACTCCTATCTTCCCCCATACCAACCGTAGCATTCGTAGCTTCTTCCCTCTTTCCTCCCAAAGTACCAGATGGTGGGGTAGTCCAGAACAAAGGGGCGTAACCTTAAAATTAGAGCTAGGCCATTCAGGGGTGATGTCAGGAAGCATTTCTATGGGGCCGGGGTAAATTGGATTACTCTTTTTCAAAGAGTCAGCACAGGCACGGTGGGCCAAATGCAAGTAGGAACAACCATAATGGTGGAAGCAACATTGAGAGGAGACATGGTCCTGTTCCAGTGTATTATGCACCAGACTCTGGAGGAGCAAAGATTAGGGTCAAAGGGGGCCCCACTGCATTGATTTTTGTCTATAAACGCTGGCGCACTGACCAAGCCCCCAAAATACTGCCCGTTGCCATGAAATGGTATGTATGGAGAGAGAGAGATACATAAATCATAGAATCATAGAAAGGTTACAGCACAGAAGGAGGCCATTTGGCCCATCGAGTCCGTGCCGGTTCTATGCAAGAGCAATCCAGCTAGTCCCACTCCCCGGCCCTATCCCCGCAGCCCTGCAAATTTTTTTCCTTTCAAGTACGTATCCAGTTCCCTTTGAAAGCCATGATTGAATCTGCCTCCACCACCCCCTCTGGCAGTGCATTCCAGATCCTAACCACTCGCTGTATAAAAAAAGTTATTCCTCATGTCACCTTTGGTTCTTTTGCCAATCACCGTAAATCTACGTCCTCTGGTTCTTGACCCTTCCGCCAAAGGGAACAGTTTCTCTCTATCTAATCTGTCTAGACCCTTCATGATTTTGAATACCTCTATTAAATCTCCTCTCAACCTTCTCTGTTCCAAGGAGAACAACCCCAGATTCTCCAGTCTGTCCAGGTAACTAAAGTCCCTCATCCCTGGAATCATTCTAGTAAATCTCTTCTGCACCCTCTCTAAGGCCTTCACATCTTTCCTAAAGTGCGGTGCCCAGAACTGGACACAATACTCCAGTTGTGGCCAAACCAGTGTTTTATAAAGGTTCATCATGACTTCCTTGCTTTTGTACTCTATGCCTCTATTTATAAAGCCCAGCATCCCAAATGCTTTTTTAACCACTTTCTCAACCTGCCCTGCCACCTTCAACAATTTATGTACATATAGCCCCAGACCTATCTGTTCCTGTGCCCCTTTTAGAATTGTGCTCTTTAGTTTATATTGCCTTTCCTCATTCTTCCTACCGAAATGTATCACTTCGCATTTTTCTGCGTTAAATTTTATCTGCCATGTGTCCGCCCATGCCACCAGCCTGTCCATATCCTCTTGAATTCTATCTCTATCCTCCTCACTGTTCACTACACTTCCAAGTTTTGTGTTATTTGGAAATTGTGCCCTGTAACCCAAGTCCAAGTCATTAATATATATCAAGAAAAGCAGTGGTCCTAGTGCCTACCCCTGGGGAACACCTCCCCCCAGTCCGAAAAACAGCCATTCACTACTACTCTCTGTTTCCTGTTATTTAGACAATTCTGTATCCACGTTGCTACTGCCCCCTTTATTCCATGGGCCGTAATCTTGATGATAAGCCTACAATGCGGCATTTTTATCAAACGCCTTTTGAAAGTCCATATACACCACATCAACTTCATTGCCCTCATCTATGCTCTCTGTTACCTCATCAAAAAACTCAATCAGATTAGTTAAACACGATTTGCCTTTGACAAATCCATGCTGGCTTTCCCTAATCATTCCACACTTGTCCAAGTGACTGCTAATTCTGTTCCAGATTATCGTTTCTAAAAGATTCCCCACCATTGAGGTCAAACTGACTGGCCTGTAGTTGCTGGGTTTATCCTGATACCCTTTTTTGAACAATGGTGTAACATTTGCAATTCTCCAGTCCTCTGGCACCGCCCCCTTATTTAAGAATGATTGGAAGATTATGACCAGTACTTCCACAATTTCCACCCTTACTTCCCTCAGCAACCTAGGCTGCGACCCAACCAGACCATGTGACTTATCCACTTTCAGTACAGCTAGCCTTTCTAGTACCTACTCTTTATCAATTTTTAGCCCATCCAGTATCTCAACTATCTCCTCTTTTACTATGACTTTGGCAGCATCTTCTTCCTTGGTAATGACAGATGCAAAGTACTCATTTAGTACCTCGGCCATGCCCTCTGCCTCCATGAGTAGATCTCCTTTTTGGTCCCTAATCGGCCCCACCTCTTACTACCCATTTACTGTTAACATGCCTATAGAAGACTTTTGGATTCCCTTTTATGTTGGCCGCCAGTCTATTCTCATACTCTTTGCCCCTCTTATTTCCTTTTTCACTTCCCCTCTGAACTTTCTATATTCAGCCTGGTTTTCATTTGTGTTATCAACCTGACATGTCATATGTCGCTTTGTTCTGCTTCATCTTATTCTCTGTCTCTTTTGTCATCCAGGGCGCTCTGGCTTTAGTTGCCCTACCTTTCTCCCCAGTGGGAAAGTACCTAGACTGTACCCGATCCATTTCCTCCTTAAAGGCCACCCATTGTTCAATTACAGTTTTGCCTGCCAATCTTTGATTCCAATTTACCCGGGCCAGATCTGTTCTCATCCCACTGAAATTGGCCCTCCTCCAATTGAGTATTTTTGCTTTAGAGTGATCCATGTCCTTTTCCATAGCTATTCTAAACCTTATGATACCATGATCTCTGTTCCCTAAATGTTCCCCCACTGACACTTGCTTCACTTGGCCCGCCTTAGTCCCCAGAACCAAATCCAGCAATGCCTCCTTCCTCGTTGGGCCGGAAAAGTACTGGTCAAGAAAATTTTCCTGAATACACTTCAAAAATTGCTCCCCCTCTTTGCCCTTTACACTATTACTATCCCAGTCTATATTAGGATAGTTGAAGTCTGCCGTTATCACTACTCCTATGGCTTTTGCACCTCTCTGTAACTTCCCTGCAAATTTGCTCTTCTATATCCTTCCCGCTAGTTGGTGGCCTATAGAATACACCCAGTAGTGTGATGGCACCTCTATTGTTTCTTAACTCTAAGCAAATAGATTGTGTCCTTGACCCCTCCAAGACATCCTTTCTCTCCAGCACTGCAATATTCTGCTTAATCAATACAGCCAACCCCCTTCCTTTCTTTCCTTCCTTATCTTTCCTGAACACCTTGTATCCAGGAATATTTAGTACCCAATCCTGCCCATTTTTGAGCCAGGTCTCCGTTATTACCACTACATCATATTCCCATGTGGCTATTTGAGCCTGCAGCTCACCAACCTTATTTAACACGCTGCGTGTCAGTAGACTGGATTCAAGGACCATGTGCTAAATCACTGTGCTGCCACTTCTCACAGAGCTATTAGAGTTATGAGATATGCTGCCATCAATAAATGCTGGCACTTTATTGACTGTAGCATGATGTTGTGCTTGCAGGGTATGCATGCTGGTGAATTGGCTTCAACATTATAGCCCAAGTTCTCTGACACACGCTCATTAAAGAAGGTTCCCCCTGGGAGTGCAGCATCAGGGATTCTTCTATTTCATACCCTGACCACTGCCAGTAGGTTGTTTCTTTGGTCAGAAGGAGCTTTCAATCTATGGTGATCTGTACAGACAGATCAATACAACTCATTAATCAACTTGCCTGGGCACAAAACACTCCCATTCTGGGAAAAGCCCACTTGGGACTGCCGTCTCACTTCGAATCATAGAATCACACAACACAGAAGGATGCCATTTGGCCCATCTTGCCTGTGCCGGCTCTTTGAAAGAGCTGTCCAAACTAGTCCCACTCCCCTGCTCTTTCCCCATAGCAATTTTTTCCCCTTCAAGTATTTATCCAATTCCCTTTTGAAAGTTACTACTGAATCTGCTACCACCACCCTTTCAGGCAGTGCATTCCAGATCATAAAAACTCACTGCATAAAAAAATTTCTCCTCATCCCTCCTCTGGTTCTTTTGCCAATTACCTTAAATCTGTGTCCTCTGGTTACCGACCCTGCTGCCAGTGGAAACAGTTTCTCCCTATTTACTCTATCAAAACCCCTCATAATTTTGACCACCTCTATTAAATCTCCCCTTAACCTTCTCTGCTCTAAGGAGAATAACCCCGGCTTCTCCAGTCTATCCACATAACTGAAGTCCCTCATCCCTGGTACCATTCTAGTAAATCTCCTCTGCACCCTCTCCAAGGCCTTGACATCCTTCCTAAAGTGTGGTGCCCAGAATTGGACACAATACTCCAGCTGAGGCCTAACCAGTGATGTATAAAGGTTTAACATATCTTCCCGTATGCTTTTTTAACAGCCTTGCTCTGTGGTGCTCTTTTTTTTAGTGGTTCAGTGAAGAATTAGAACACTGGTTCGTCGCTCTGTTCAGTTTGCAGTCTCCTCCCTGTCACTGGGCAAGCACCAGCTGCCTCCCCTCCGTGAGAGGCTTAAAAAAAAAAATCAAAGGTGGAGCTTTCTCCCAATCGTTCTCTGTGGCAGCGGTATGGCAAAGAGCTGGTCAATTGGATTGCCCAGCCTCTCTCCATCTTGGCTTTAGAGTGTTGCATAATGTGGAGAGAAAATTGGGGGCAGGGTGGGGAAGGGGGACGTACCTGAAAAAAGAGAGTGGGGTTTTATTGCATGATTGTCGATGGATATCCTCCGAAGTTATCTTTCTCTTTCCAGGCTCAGCTTTCGTTCAACACGGACACACTGTGCTGAGTAGATGAAGTCCCCCATGAAGATTACCATCTCTGAACACCTTGTACACGACATTTGAGAACTTTGCATCATCCCAGCACAAGACTAAGGGCAGTGCTGGGAGTGGGGGGGGAGTGGAAATGACCGTTTGTACGGTCGATAGGTTCCTTCGAGCTGAAACACACTTCGGATGGAGACATTAAACCCAGCAACCAGCAGAGAACGCTGCTCCGTGGGCGTGAGCGGTTTTGGTACCCATGCATTGCTTCTGGGTCGTATTGGCGAAGTAGATCTCCAACGAACATGAGTTCCTTTGCATTTTATTTAATGCAGAGCTGTTTTATTTTAATGCACTGTCAAAAAAAAAAAGTGTGTATAAAAGCTGTCTGCTGTGTATTGGAATATTTAAAAGTTTATTTTTAAGAACAGTGTAGAAGTGATGAGCAAAACATTTAGGATCCTTATTTTCAATTACTAAAATGTTGTAAACACTCAGATATTTAACCCTCGTCATAACAGCAAATGCGTGAATTTAGCCTATGCACCCTGGGCCTAAGGCCTACAGATCTTTACGGTAAAATCCAGACTACAAATTAGGCCTAACCACGAAAAGTCTTAAGTGCAATTCTGCTTTGTGCACATAACAGTGACTCAAATGCTAAGAGCTAGTTTAAATTACTGCCAGTGTTTGTTGGATGGAAACCTAGAATGTTGGAGGCAGGAGCTGGTTGTTTGTTGTCAATGGCAGTCCAGCTTCCACTAAATGATTAGGATTTTCAATTTCAGAATTAGAAAAGGCAAAATCTTTTGAATTATTAATCAATGGACCATGCCCTGGAAATTAAAAGTTTGCTTATATTCTTCACAATCCTGTTTCCGGAAAAATACATTTGTAAGCACATTCTTACCATCTGACTAAACCCTTTGTGAGAATTTATAAATAAGATATCTCATTACCACTTTTTGAACCCACCCACATGCTACTGATTAGATCTTCAAAACATAAACAAGGGCAAACCAAAATCTTACTGTCACCCTGGTACTAACTAATTGTCTCTATACTTCTCCTCGATCTGTCCCTTTTCTTAGAAACCACAGTAAATCCTTCAGGTCTCTGTTCCGTGTACTTGGTTGACATTCTCTTTACGTTAACGTATTATTGAAGACAAAGTGCATGAAAACGAACCCACCTGATTTATTCCACCTCGTAACGATCACTTACACCAAATGAGCATAAAATAAAAGGGTTCAATTCCGACAGCTCAGACTAGAACTTCTGTGTGGCACAGGGCACTGTATGCAATTAGTTACCATTTTCCAAGGCTGCCTTCTGCTGACTAACTCATCTGAATCCTGAAGCAGCTCTTCCTAAATGGCTGTGACGCACTTTGGGTTAAAAATTGTCTTTAATTTGCGGGCATTTATTCTTGATTTTGTAAATGTAGCAACAGACAAGTGTGTGCCACAGCCCTTGTAAGTGCCTCCAAGGATGAAATAAAGCACAGAAGTATAATAGAAAACAAATAAAGGCCCCTTTAGCTATAAAATGAAATGAAATGTTCATCTAACTCTTAAAATTTTTTAGGTTTATTACACTCAAACTTCAGCCTATCCCTCGGCAGCTAAATTGGAAATAAATTCATTTTAAAAGGAAATGCTGCCATAACCTCAAACACAAGGTCAAAATACACGCCCAGCCAAAGCTCGCCTTTAAGTGATCATATAACCAGAGGAGAATTGGCCTTCTCAATTTAAGCAATGCTTCCCACCCCACGCAGAACTGTACATGTTGACAAAATCTCTGAGTGTTTACAATGAGCTGCAGTACAGGACTACAACTTCTCTTGAATGTGCTTTATTTAAAATAAGCATAAGCAACACGACAAAGAGTGCAAATGTAACCTCGAATTGCTGTTATTAGAGGTGGATGCTCAGTACTAACGCAGCTAATTATTGCAAAGATTCTAAACAGAAAGCATCGAGATATAACTCGCATTTAAAATGGAAAGCCTCATTTGTATATTTTTTTTCATTCTAAAGCATCTCCCTAATGTCAAAGTCACATTGAAGTTGACCCCCAATTCTTTTGAAGTGCTGAGATAAAGTGACCTAAGGTGATTGTCTGTGTGCACCTTCAGAGCCGTCTGTCAGCCAGGTGGGTGTGACTATGTGGCTGAGCCTCCAATCCGACAGCGACCTTGGATACTAGCCACATCAATCGACCTGGCAGACAATTGTTACAGTCAATAAGTCTTAGATTACTGCATCCCAGTCATTCTGTGGAACCGGGGACTGCCTTTTCTTTCATTTATTTTCGAAAATTAGTTATTTTGGTCAGTCAGAGCTTTGGAATTAAATGATGAAATTTGTGGGCCAGGAGGAGAGACGGTAGTTTTAAGTTGACTTTTATCTTTCGATACATCTCCATGGCAACCAGTGCAATGAAAATAAAGAATAATCAGTAAGGGAATTTTCTTTTTTTTTTGTATGTGTCATTAGAACTTAATCTGCATTGTTAATTCTGACCTTGCTTGAGAAGGCAGGGTTTAAAGAGACTTGTTGAAAGTAACTTGAGATCTAATTCTGTCCACTTTATATTTTCATTCTTTGTTTCCCCTCCTGCTTTCTGGACCTCAATTTTCAATTGATTGAAGATTTCTTCGTTAAGTGTGATCAAATTATGTTGTTTTTTTTTAAAGTTAACTGCTTGAACCCTACCATTGTATTGTGCCTCGTAATGTCATATCTTACCCCATGCACTTAAACACAAGGGATCTGAATGTTTGGAAGGCTGCATCCTGTCTTGAGAAAAAATGCTAAAAAGCTTGGCTCAAAAAAAAACAGGTATGAGACACATGGATTTCTGTATCGTGCAAAAGAAGAAAATCCAATGTGGAACAAGGTAATGGGGGTGAGCATTTCCATTAAAACCCTTTCTTTAGGAAAAAGAATTAAATAGTCACAAAGCATAACTTCACTTCAGATTACTTGTGATTTTCTCTTGTTACTTTCCCTTCTTGGTTTGTTTGCGGAATATTGATTTACAGTGGACGGTGATGGGTGTCGTTGAGGGGACGGGGAAGGATTGGATTTTGGAGGAGTTACTGAACCCAGCGGTGTAATGCAACTAAATTTAACTTGTAGCTTGCTGAAGCACCCCAGGCAGACTTAACTGCTACCTTTCCACTGAAACTACAACCCAGCTCCCACTTAATGGACAAACGTAAAGCAATAAAGTGCTGTCACCGTCGACTGGGATATGGGCACCGTGATAGTAATAAGCATCACTATTAGGAACAGCTGGACTGTTCAGTATAAACTCTCCATATAATGGAGGGCCTTTAAGTTCACTTTCCAACAGAGTAAAGCCCCTCTTTAGAAAAAAAAAATCAGGATTTCTCTCATGTTTGTTCTCTATAATTCCTTTAATGTGGACCTTCCTTTTAGATCCAAAGTGGCAAAGTCACACTAACAAACTACTCCAAAGTGGGTGCCAATAAATTTTATAAAGAATTGATACAACCGATCTGGTTGGTCCCAGTCCATAGAAGCCTGGTGCCGTGAGCATCACAAAGTATTGCAAAATAGAAATAGTATATGAGCAATGCAACGATATTAACAGTAGCCCTTTATGACCAGAAGCTTCACTGTTGGTCTGTCTAGCATTCATATTGGTCTCTCATCCCTCTTAATCTTTCAACTCCAGTGGCAGGCCCCCAGGACTTTTCCTGACATGCGGTTCCCGGTTTTCAAAATAAAATTCTTTTAAAAAGCTTTTCATCGACTTTGCCCAGAGCCTCCCTCTTCTCCAGAACCTCGTGCTTTCAACACTCTTGTATATTTTTGCAAAACTTTCTGTGTCTGGCCTGTTGAGCTGAGCTTTTGACCATCGATTTATTTGTGTGTTAATGGAATTGTTGACGTGCCTGTTCGTGAGAGCAGTGGACGTGTTAAGTAGTGTCATATTTGCACATTCCTGTGTGTGTCTCTTGTCTTTTATGGGGTATTTCTGACTGTTAGGCTAGAAGCGCCCTGCATTGCTGTAATGTTTTCGGTTCCTGATCTGTCGAGCATTTGCGTCACATTCAGAGCAATGACAGAATGGCCTGTATATTGCTAGCAAGAACAAAATAAATATTTGTTTTGTTGTATAAAACTTTTTTGGAGAGGCTTTGCCTTTTCATTTGGATTGTGATACTTGAATGAAGAACATAAGAAAATTCGGAATGAGAAAAGACCTTTCACCCCATCAAGCCCATCCCATCCATTATTCAATTGTGGGCTTCCCCTGATATCACCAAGCCGCATTGATCTCCTAATTTAAGGAGCCCTAAGTCCCTTCTCTGCTTGCCCTGTTAAAAAAAAAATCAAGCAGTAATATTAATATCTACCACTGTGCTACATGGGTGGTTTATTGCAGAGTGTAGAAAGGTGTGCCAGGAGTAGCACGAGGCATACCTTAGAATGAGGGCCGAACCTAGTGAAGCTACTGTACAGGGCCATCTGCATGCTAAACACCAAAAATAGCAGGCTATAGACAGAGCTCAGCTGCGCCACAACAAATTAACCAGAGCAAAGCTTTGTAGTCCTACCACATCCAGTTGAGAATGGTGGTGGGCAACTAACGGGAGGAGGAGGCTCCTTAAACGTCCCTCCATCATCAACCATGGTAGAAACCAGCACGTGAGTGCAAGAAACACAGCTGATGTGTTTTCAAGTGTCTAAAGCCGAAGCTAGAACCTGGATTATCCTACTCGGTGTCCTTCCAAGATCCCCACCTTCATAGATACCAGTGACTAGACAAGTGACATTAAGAAGGTGGTGAATGCACTGAACACAGCAAAGCCTGCAAACAATGACAACATCCCCGCAGGAGTGCTGAAGGCCTGCACATCAGAGTTAGTTGTTCCCCTAACCAAGCTGTCCCAGTACATCAGTGACACTGGCAATGTGGAAAATTATCCAAGTATGTCCTCTGTGTAGCATCCTCCCAAATAACAACAACTTGCATTTATATAGCACCTTTAACGTAGTAAAACATCCCAAGGCGCTTCACAGGCGTGTTATCAAACAAAATTTGACACCGAGCTACATAAAGAGATATTAGGACAGGTGACCAAAAGCTTAGACAAAGTGGGAGGTGTTAAGGAGCGACTTATGGGAGGAGAGAGAGCCCAAGAGGTTTGGGGAGGGAATTCCAGAGCTTACGGCCTAGACAGCTGAAGAAACGGCCGCCAATGATGGGGCAGTGAAAATTGGGGATGCGCATGAGGCCAGAATTGGAGGGGGGGGCAGAGTAGGTAAAGTGATAGAAGGTGTCGTCCATAGTGCCATCAAGCAACATCTATTGCCAATAAGCTGTTCAATGACGCTCAGTTTGGGTTCCACCAGAACCAATATGATGTAAGATGTCATCAGGCATAGGCAGTAGAACTCATAGAATCATTACAGCACAAAAGGAGGCCATTCAGCCCATTGAGTCTGTGCCGGCTCTTTGATAGAGCAATCCAGTTAGTCCCATTCCCCCGGTCTTTCCCTGTAGCCCTGCAAATTTTTTCCCTTCAAATATTTATCCAATTTTTTTTTGAAAACCACGATTGAATCTGCATCCACCCCCACTTTCAGACAATGCATTCCCGGTCATAACTACTCGCTGCGTAAAAAGTTTTTCATCACGTCGCCTTTGGTTCTTTTGCCAATCAGCTTAAATCTGAGTTCTCTGGTCCTCGACCCTTCCGCCAATGGGAACAATTTCTCTTTTATTTACTTTATCTAAACCCTTCATAATTTTGAACACTTCTTTCAAATCTCCTCTCAACCTTCTCTGCTCTAAGGAGAACAACTCTAGCTTCTCCAGTCTATCCACGTAACTGAAGTCCCTCATCCCTGGAACCATTGTAGTAAATCTTTTCTGCACCCTCTCTAAGGCCTTCACATCCATCCGAAAGTCTGATGCCCAGAAGTGGACACACTACTCCAGTAATGGCCGAACCGGTGTTTTATAAAGGTTCAACATAACTTCCTTGCTTTTGTACTTTTTGCCTCTATTTATAAAGCCCAAGATCCCATATGCTTTTTTAACCGCTTTCTCAATCTGTCCGGCCACCTTCAAAGATTTGTGCACATATACCCCCAGGTCTCTCTGTTCCTGCACCCCCTTTAGAATTGTACTATTTAATTTATAATGCTTCTCCTTGTTCTTCCTGCCAAAATGTATCACTTTGTACCTCTCGGCATTAAATTTCCTCTGCCATGTGTCGGCCCATTCCACCAGCCAGTCTATGTCCCCTTGAAATCTATTACTATCCTCCTCATTGTTTATTACACTTCCAAGTTTTGTGCCTTCTGCAAATTTTGAAAATGTGCCCTGTACACCAAAGTCCAAGTCATTAATATATATTAAAAAAAAGCAGTGGTCCTAGTACCGACCCCTGGGGAACACCACTGTATACCTTCCTCCAGTCTGAGAAACAACCGTTCACCACTGCTCTCTGTTTCCTGTCACTTAGCCAATGTTGTACCCATGCTGCCACTGCCCCTTTATTCCATGAGCTTCAATTTTGCTGACAAGCCTATTATGTGGCACTTTATCAAACGCCTTTTGAAAGTCCATATACACCACATCAACAGCATTGCCCTCACCAACCCTCTCTCTTACCTCATCAAAAAACTCAATCAAGTTCGTTAACACGATTTGCCTTTAACAAAACCGTGCTGGCTTTCCTTTACTAATCCACACTTGTCCAAGTGACTACTAATTTTGACCCAGATTATCATTTCTAAAAGTTTCCCCACCACCAAGGTTAAACTGACTGGCCTGTAGTTGCTGGGTTTATCCTTACACCCTTTTTTGAACAAGGGTGTAACATTTGCAATTCTCCCAGTCCTCTGGCACCACCCCCATATGTAACATTTGCAATTCTCCCAGTCCTCTGGCACCACCCCCATATCTAAGGAGGATTGGAAAATTATGGCCAGCACCTCTGCAATTTCCACCTTCCCTCAGCAATCTAGGATGCAGTCCATCCAGACCCGGGTGACATTTACTTTAAGCATAGCCAGCCTTTCTAGTACCTCCTCTATCAATTTTCACTCCATCTAGTATCTCAACCACCTCCCCTTTTACTGTGACTTTGGCAGCATCTTCTTCCTTGGTAAACACAGATGCAAAGTACTCTTTAGAACCTCAGCCATGCCCTCTGCCTCCATGTGTAGATCTCCTTTTAAGGCCCCTAATGGGTTCCACCCCTCCTCTTACTACCCGTTTACTATGGAAGACTTTTGGATTCCCTTTTATGTTAGCTGCTAGTCTATTCTCATAATCTCTCTTTGCCCCTCGTATTGCCATTTTCACTTCTCCTCTGTAATTTCTATATTCAGCCTGGTTCTCACTTGTATTATCAACCTGACATCTGTCAAATGCCCCCTTTTTCTGAATACCAGAGGAACGGTGAGAGTATCTGCCATCAGTTTCAAGGCAGCATTCGACCAAGTACGACACCAAGAAGCCCTAGCAAAACTGAGCTCAGTGATGGTCAAGGGGGACACTCTCCAGAGGTTAGAGCCGTACCTGACGCAAAAGAAGATAGTGGTGGTTGTCAGAGGCTAGTCATCACTGCAAAAGTTCCTCAGGGAAATGTCATCAGCCTAACCAGCTTCAGTTGCTTCACCAATGACCTGCTTTCCATCATAAGGTCAAAAGTGGGGTTATCAGCTGACGATTCCAGTGTTCAGCTCCATTCATAACTTCTCAGATAATGCAACAGCCCATTCCAACTTACAGCAGGACCTGGATAACATCCAGGCTAGGGCTGACAAGTGGAAGGTAACATTTACACTACATAAGTGCCAAGTAATGACCACCTTGAACGAGAAAGCCCAGCCATCTCCCCTTGACCTTCAATGGCACCACCAAGGCCAAGGCCCTGTAGGGAGATTATCCCATTAAGCTCGTGACCCTAGAATTATGGCGAGGATGACGAGGTTCAACACCCAACAGAACAACACAAATACACGATTTTAAAAGTCAACTCTCACTCTTTATTGCACAGTTCCCACTTTACTTCCAACTTGCAGTAAGCTTACACTCAGCTGCATGCGTGATCCATATGAGGAGAAAGTCCCTAGACTATCCCCCTCTTAGCTAGCTATTCCCAAAGTTCCTAGTTTAAAACTTACAATCATTCCTCAGTTGGTCTTCCAACGGCGATGTAGGTCCCAGTAGAGCTGACCGGACTCTACCTGTTTCCTGTAAGTGGCTGTGGTTCCAGTCCTATACTGCAGATCTCAGTTCATATTTATACAGTCTTTCGCAAGCAATGTTGATTTCCACATTATCCCTTTAAGCTGGCGGCCGACTTGGCTGATCTCGTTAATTTATGCCTTCATTCCTTTTAAACAGGTTTTACTCTATCTGTAAGAGGCACAAAGGCCATCTATACCTGCTGACGGTTGACCGCACTCAGGCTTATCTCACCCCATTGTCTGATAATAAGGATAAAAGACGACAAACATGTTTTCCTATGCTCAGGTGTTAATGGTCACTTTAAACAGTTCTTTTTTCTTGACCACATCCTTGTCCCTTGTTCTTTCAGCGAGGTCCCTTCCTACTGCGGTTTGGCTCTCAGCAAGCAAAGTCTCACACCAGAAGTCAACTCATTGTTGTCCTTTAGGCCCCCATTAATATCCTGGGGGGTCAACATTGACCAGAAGCTTAACTGACTTGCATTGGAGGCAGTTCAGAGAAGGTTCACTAGGTTGATTCCAGGTATGGAAGAGTTGTCTTATGAGGAAAGATTGAACAGGTTGGGTCTATACTCATTGGAGTTTAGAAGAATGAGAGGAGATCTTATTGAAACATACAAGATTCTGAGGGGACTCGATAGGGTAAATGCTGAGAGGATGTTACCCCTCATGGGGGAATCTAAAACTAGGGGTCATAGTCTCAGAATAAGGAGTCGCCTGTTTAATCATAGAATCATAGAATCATAGAAGTTACAACATGGAAACAGGCCCTTCGGCCCAACATGTCCATGTCGCCCAGTTTATACCACTAAGCTAGTCCCAATTGCCTGCACTTGGCCCATATCCCTCGATACCCATCTTCCCCATGTAACTGTCCAAATGCTTTTTAAAAGACAAAATTGTACCCGCCTCTACTACTGCCTCTGGCAGCTCGTTCCAGACACTCACCACCCTTTGAGTGAAAAAATTGCCCCTCTGGATCCTTTTGTATCTCTCCCCTCTCACCTTAAATCTGTGCCCCCTCGTTATAGACTCCCCTACCTTTGGGAAAAGATTTTGACTATCGACCTTATCTATGCCCCTCATTATTTTATAGACTTCTATAAGATCACCCCTTAACCTCCTACTCTCCAGGGAATAAAGTCCCAGTCTGTCTAACCTCTCCCTGTAAGTCAAACCATCAAGTCCCGGTAGCATCCTAGTAAATCTTTTCTGCACTCTTTCTAGTTTAATAATATCCTTTCTATAATAGGGTGACCAGAACTGTACACAGTACTCCAAGTGTGGCCTCACCAATGCCCTGTACAACTTCAACAAGACATCCCAACTCCTGCATTCAATGTTCTGACCAATGAAACCAAGCATGCTGAATGCCTTCTTCACCACCCTATCCACCTGTGACTCCACTTTCATGGAGCTATGAATCTGTACTCCTAGATCTCTTTGTTCTATAACTCTCCCCAACGCCCTACCATTAACGGAGTAGGTCCTGGCCCGATTCGATCTACCAAAATGCATCACCTCACATTTATCTAAATTAAACTCCATCTGCCATTCATCGGCCCACTGGCCCAATTTATCAAGATCCCGTTGCAATCCTAGATAACCTTCTTCACTGTCCACAATGCCACCAATCTTGGTGTCATCTGCAAACTTACTAACCATGCCTCCTAAATTCTCATCCAAATCATTAATATAAATAACAAATAACAGCGGACCCAGCACCGATCCCTGAGGCACACCGCTGGACACAGGCATCCAGTTTGAAAAACAACCCTCGACAACCACCCTTTGTCTTCTGTCGTCAAGCCAATTTTGTATCCAATTGGCTACCTCACCTTGGATCCCATGAGATTTAACCTTATGTAACAACCTACCATGCGGTACCTTGTCAAATGCTTTGCTGAAGTCCATGTAGACCACGTCTACTGCACAGCCCTCAAAGATGGAAATGAGGAGGAATTTCTTCTCCCAGAGGGTTATGAATCTTTGGAATTGTTTACCCCAAAAAGCTGTGGAGGCTGAGTCACTGAATACATTCAAGGCTGAGTTAGACAAATTTTTGATCAGCAAGGGAGTGAAAGGATATGGGGAAAAGGCAGGAAAGTGGAGTTGAGGTAAAAATCAGATCAGCCATGATCTCATTAAATGGGGGAGCAGGCTCGAGGGGCCGAATGGCCTACTCCTGCCCCCACCTCTTACGATCTCTTATGGTCTAGCCCTTCGTACCTGTGCTGGCCGAAGAAGAGCTATCTAGCCTAATACAACTTTCCAGCACTTGGTCCGTAGCCTTGTAGGTTAGGGCACTTCAAGCGCATATCCAAGTATTTTACAAATGCGATGAGGGTTTCTGCCGCTACCACCTTTTTAGGCAGTGAGTTCCAGACCCCCGCCACCCTCTGGGTGAAAAAGGAACTACTTTGCAAAAAAAAAATAAAATGACAAAGGTTAATAGGCAAATGGCAGTCATTATTCAAATATATTACAGTGGGCAGTGGATGATTGGGAAATTCTATTGCTGCATGTACATTGCTCTGTACACTGCACTTGCTGATCTCCCGTGGCATTGCTCACAACATTTTGGCATCGACTCAGCCTCAGAATCTGGCACCCGTGAACGGACTTGCTTAGGTTTGGCCAGGGTTTCAGTGCCTCACCCCATCCAGAACAATCAACTTTGTTCTAATTTCAGTAAGAACGTGGGATTTTTAAATGCTTACAGTTGCTTCCACTCGTTGCGCTAAAATTTTGAATGACAGCTTTTAAATGGTTGAAGTTAATTCTCATACTTGACGACGGTCCACATTTTAAGCGCCCAGATGGCAGCTGCCTGAGCTTCCATGGCAGCAGCGATAGCCGTGATCAAATTTCTAGGCTCCTGACTTTTCAAAAAAACTTGGGTGGGGTGAAATTGGTTTTGGGCTGTCATGTAAAACAGGTGATGGCGAAGTTAATGGGAAAGAAAATCGAGCAGGATGTAAAACAGGCAGCTGATTCGCGATCGCCTGTTTTGTGCTACAGCCCAAAAGAAAGAAAGGCTTACATTTATATTGCGCCTTTAATGCCCTCGGGATGTCCCAAAGCGCTTTACAGTCAATGAAGTACTTTTAAAGTGTAGTCACTGTTGTAATGCAGGAAATGCGGCAGCCAAATTGCGCACAGCAAACAGCAATGAGATAATAACCAGAAAATCTGTTTCAGCAATATTGGTTGAGGGATAAATATTGACCAGGACACGGGGGAGAACTCCCCTGCTCTTCTTTGAAATAGTGCCTTTGGATCTTTTACATCCACCTGACAGGGCAGGCAGGGCCTCGATTTAACATCTCATCTGAAAGACAGCACCTCCGACAATGCAGCACTCCCTCAGTACTGCACTGAAGTGTCAGCCTGGATTATATGCTCAAGTTTCGGGAGTGAACCCACAACCTAATGACGCAGAGGTAAGAGTGCTACCCACTGAGCCACAGCTGACACAGCCCTCTAATGTTTACGATTGTTTCGAACCTAGTTGAGAACAATGAATGTTGATGAACTAATCAAGTGAAGGGAAGAGGGAGAGGGAGAGTTAATGGACCTGGCATGCAGTTACTTCCAATCCCAACAGTTATGAAGAAACTGAATCTGAATAGAGTCATTTATATTGGGTTAAGTAATTGCTCTATTCATACCTTATTTATAGCAAATAAAAAGGTGACTATCAGCATGCAAATTGATCCAATACTGACAGCTATTTTTGACATAGAATTACATCGATTTTACAGCACAGAAACAGGCCATTTGGCCCAACAGGTCTATGCTGGTATTTATGCTCCACATGGAACACCTCCCACTTTACTTCATCTCACCATAGCCTTCTATTCCTTTCTCCCTCGTGTACATATCTAGCTTTCCCTTAATTTACACACTGTTTAAAAATATCATGGCAGATTATTACTGCAGATCACAATCTAATTAGGGTTGTGAAAGAAAAAAATGGCTTTTTGTAACCAAACCTGTTTTATTTAAAAATATCTCTCGTACACTGCTGCAAAATGGAAATCTCGTTCAGTCTCTGGCAACTTACCACTGTTGAATTCCTGACTGGGACAAACTGGTCTCACCGCATTGTATACAGTTTGAAAAAAATACTTGAGGTGTAATCGTCTGCTTCCTCCCACCTTTTTTCTTTAGTCTGTGGTATAGTTTTGCAACTACTGAGAAGGTGCTGCCAGTTTCTGGAAGAGTTACACCACAAAGAACAAACCCTGGATATTGTGAACTGTAGATTATTTTTGGATAGACGAAGCAGGATGGGCTTTCCTCATCCGGATCCCCCTTGTGATCTGATTACTTTTTCCGTAAGTCTTCCCTTCCTCCTACAATCTACATCATAGAATCTTACTGTACTGAAGGAGGCCATTCGGCCCATCGTGCCTGTGTCGGCTCTTTGAAAGAGCTGTCCAATTATTCTCACTCCCCTGCTCTTTCCCCACAGCCCTGCAATTTTCTCCCCTTCAAGTATTTATCCAATTCCCTCTTGAAAGTTATTATTGAATCTGCTTCCACCGCCCTTTCAGGCAGTGCATTCCAGACCATAATAACTCAGTGTGTCTGTTTTTTTCCCCAAACCTCACGGCACTCTACATGATAGGACTTGGCCCTTCACCCAGTTTCATCAATTTAAAAAACAGTTCCAATAAGCAAAACAGCCCTCACGCAGTGCGTTGGCATGAACTGTGCCCACTCCTGTAAGATGCAATACACTGATACACCACTGCACTGTGCCACCCAGTTGCCACAAGTGCCAATGTGGTTTCTCCCAATTTACTGCTCGTGATCTTAAAGGTTTGGATTTATTGTATATTTTTGCAAATATTTTTTGAAGTTTGAAATAATAATGCAAAATAAAAGTCAGAATTTAACCCTGGTTCACAGATTGTAATGGTGAAACACATCTTAACATTACGGCAAGAACACTGCCCAAATGTCAAGAGTTGCTTTATTATTGTAATATTAACCCAAAAGCGCAAACACATGCCAGCTGACTTCCTTTTCTTCCCTATTTTCTGCTTTAAACTTAAATTTACTTTTGTATCCAAACATTGTTTCCCTTCTAGATTAATTTTTAAACACTTTCTTTGCCTATTTTCTTCCTCCTCACTCCCACCATCCATTTTGGAGGTGGGAACAACTTTCTAAACAATTGGATTTTGTTTGATTGGCTAAAATGTAGCCAAATCTTGATATCTGCTAAGATTTTTGTAAGTGGCATATTTTTGTTTTAAGAAAACAAGGTTGAAAATCTCAACATTAATGCAAAGTAGTTTAAGATTTGCATCAATGCAAGGTGTTTGATGCAGAGCGAAATCTCTGGGGATGAATTCTCCCGTGTGCCATGAAACCATAGGAACATAGGAACAGGAGTAGGCCATTCAGCCCCTCATGCCTGCTCTGCCATTTGATAAGATCATGGCTGATCTGTGATCTAAATCCATATACCTGCCTCTGGCCCATATCCCTTAATACCTTTGGTTGCCAAAAAGCTATCTATCTCACATTTAAATTTAGCAATTGAGCTAGTATCAATTGCCATTTGCGGAAGAGAGTTCCAAACTTCTACAACCCTTTGTGTGTAGAAATGTTTTCTAATCTCGCTCCTGAAAGGCCTGGCTCTAATTTTTAGACTGTGCCCCCTACTCCTAAAATCCCCAACCAGCAGAAATAGTTTCTCTCTATCCACCCTATCTGTTCCCCTTAATATCTTATAAACCTCGATCAGATCATCCCTTAACCTTCGAAACTCTAGAGAATACAACCCCAATTTATGTAATCTCTCCTCGTAACTTAACCCTTGAAGTCCGGGTATCATTCTAGTAAACCTACGCCGCAGTCCCTCCAAGGCCAATATGTCCTTCCGAAGGTGCGGTGCCCAGAACTGCTCACAGTACTCCAGGTACGGTCTAACCAGGGTTTTGTACAGCTGCAGCATAACTTCTGCCCCCTTGTACTCTAGTCCTCTAGATATAAAGGCCAGCATTCCATTTGCCTTCTTGATTATTTTCTGCACCTGTTCATGACACTTCAATGATCTATGTTCCTGAACCCCTAAGTCCCTTTGGACATCCACTGTTTTTAACTTTTTACCATTTAGAAAGTACCCTGTTCTATCCTTTTTTGATCCAAAAGTGGATGACCTCACATTTGTCTACATTGAATTCCATTTGCCACAGTTTTGCCCAATATCACTTTGTAATTTTATGTTTTCATCTACACTGCTTACAATGCCACCAATCTTTGTGTCATCGGCAAACTTAGATATGAGACTTTCTAAGCCTTCATCTAAGTCGTTCATAAATATTGTGAATAATTGAGGCCCCAAGACAGAGCCCTGTGGGACTCCACTAGTCACATCCTGCCAATGTGAGTACCTTCCCATTATCCCTACTCTCTGTTGCCTTTCGCTCAGCCAACTTCCTAACCAAGTCCATACTTTTCCTTCGATTCTATGGGCTTCTATCTTAGCCCATGGAATCGAAGGAAAAGTACGGACTTGGTGGGACCTTATCAAATGCCTTCTGGAAGTCCATATAAATAACATCCATTGACATTCCCCTGTCCACTACTTTAGTCACCTCTTCAAAAAATTCAATCAGGTTTGTCAGGCACGACCTACCTTTCACAAATCCATGCTGGCTCTCTCTGATTAACTGAAAATTCTCGAGGTGTTCAGTCACCCTATCCTTAATTATAGACTCCAGCATTTTCCCCACAACAGATGTTGGGCTAACTGGTCTATAATTCCCCGGTTTCCCTCTCTCTCCTTTCTTAAAAAGTGGAGTGACATGTGCAATTTTCCAATCTGGAGGGACAATTCCTGAATCTGGAGAACTTTGAAAGATTATAGTTAAGGCATCCGCAATGTGCTCACCTACTTCCTTTAAAACCCTGGGATGGAAACCATCTGGTCCTGGGGATTTGTCACTCTTTAGTGCTAAACCAGCTGGAGGAATTTATCCCAGCCCTTTGGCTTTCCAACAAGTACATTCTAACCACAACCAGTACCAAGTGAACCTTTTGAATTTTGTGCTAAGAAACAATTCTCCTATACACTTTGCTAACATTAAAATTTAACTGGTATTTTGACTCCACTGAGCCACGCAGAGATCTATTTTGCCTGAACCAGAGCAGGGTGCACTGCTGGCAGTACAACTCAGCACTACTGGCTCTGTTATTTTACTGGGTCGGTACTTGGTCCCCATCATTTTTTAATCCAACTCTTCACTAAGGAATTTTTCAGAATGACAGCCAAGAGCCTCTAGAAGGAGGCAGCTCGGGTGACACAGGGTTAATTTTTAAAGGGCAATGTCCACATATGAGCCTCTTTACAAATAATACCAAATAAACATGGGATGCAAGTTTGATACTCGCCCTGGCTCAGCTGTCATCCTGTGTCAAATCACGGGCACACAAGGCAAGGGAATCAGATCATTCATAGTGACAGTCCCCCATTGCCCTTATACACCAACTTGTATTAAAGGGAAAAGCTTGGGAGCGAGTTGTTCACAAGTTCTCCTTGGCAGACATGCTACACAGTTAGGGAAGACAAAAGGAGGACAAATCACAGGGCAACATTCTTTCAAAAATATTCAGTCAAATTGGTTTTACTTCAAACAGAATTGTAAGTATACACATATATATAAAACACACTAAACATATATGTATATATACGAAATATTGTTTTTATATATGTATAAAACAATATTTAGGGGCAACATTCTCAATAATATCCAGTCAACTTGGTTTTACTTTAAACATAATTGTAAGTGTGTGTGTGTGTGTGTGTATATATTAAATATTTTATCAGCTAACAAATCTACTCAAGCGTCTGATTTTTTATCACTTTCACAATCCTTGTAATGAGCCCCATTAACATGTCATTCGCAATATGTAACATCAGTGAGCACCACAATTTGGGAGGAGAGAAACTATTCGCTGATCCCTCCCACGCCCTCGTAGTTTCTGGGTGGCAGCGTCGTGTAAATTATACAGTAAGCAACCAACATTATTTTTTTTTGGTGTGTTTGATCCCAGAGAGCAGGAGATCAACCTCAATGTCCGCACTTTTATACCAAGAGAGAGCAAATTCTGCTGGTGCAACAGGTGGAGAGAGAGCACGCTTGCTGAGCGAGTGGTCAGCTTCGGCTGAAGGCTGGGGTCTTTCTCAGAATTTGCTGGCTGTGGTGTTGGAGAAGTGTTTAAGGGGCCAACCACGACAGCTCGGGACTTACTGTCAACCCCAGCTGCTGAACTTGAGTGAGCAAATTACAGAAGAAGTACTGTAGGAAAAGGATGGCCGAGGATCTCAAGATCGAGCTGTTTATTAAGGTCATTTCTGATTTCTACTGACAGTAACATCAGTTATATTGACGTCTAAGTGACATTTTATTTTCGTGGTATTTTTGCGCTAAATAATTTATTTTAGCCCCCCCCCCCCGTTTAAACTTAAAATTTAAGTACCTGTTGTAAAAACTACGAAGTTTTAAACTAGCTGTGAACTGATGTTAACTTTCTTTTGGTTAGCGTTGAATCTAAAGAAGGAGAATTAATTTTGTGCGCTCTGTAAGCAATGTTGTTCACTCTGAGATTTCAATTTTGAGAACATGAGAAGAGCCAAGGATTCAAAGGCCGTGTCTCTCCATCAAAACTCCAGTACCCCGACTCTCTGATTAGACCTTGAGTAGCTTCTGTTGCTATTACTTTGACCACAAGGTCCTTCCAAATACTTCCCACCCCGAAAAAAAATTCTTCATAATATACATGTTTTTGATTTACTTTGCACCAATTTAAATATATGCCCACTGGTCCTGCCCTGGTTTAATTTGAAGTAATATTCTCAGTTTATTTTATCCATTCCCTTTAGTATTTAGTTTGACGAGGTGCCCGCCCTTAACTGCATTCTTTGGAAACAATACTAGGTGAGTTTCTTTCATTTTCCCTTATAGCCCATGCTCTTTACGCTTGGAATCAGATCTGTTGCTGCCCTTTGCTCTATATGTGTCATTCTATTTGATTTTTCAATTGCTTCACCATATAGTCTAAATGTTGAAAGACATGAACTTAGCATTGTTCCCAAGGCCCCTTCTAAGTCTCTGTCAATTTAATCCTATTCATTCTTTAGTTATGATGTACATTTACACTGTATCGTGTTAAATTTGCTATTTTTCTGCCCAGTCGCAAAGCCAGAACAATGTAAATCCTTTCCTACATCCTCTATCTCCACTGTTTTCCTTGTTTTAATGGATTACACAAATTTATTGAGCTTGTGTTTGGTTTTGACACCCAGGCTAATGTCTTGGGGTTCAGATCAAATATATAGTTACAGGTTGGAATCTAATCCAGGGGTTCAGATGCCTTTTATATGTGGAAAACACAATAGATCCTGGGACTAAGTTACTGGCTGGACTTTAATCAGAGTTATGTATGGAATAATGGATATACAGGTGTGAGTTACAAGCTGGGATCTATCAAAGGGTTTAGATGACTGTAAAGGGAAAGCGTGAGTGGTTTTAGGATTAAATTGCTCTGCAAGGAGTCTTAATTACATGCACTGTTCATTTTAAAGGTGATATTTAATGGCAGCACCACCTGTTCAGACAGCGCCTATCAATGTGGCTAGTACCAATTACACCTGATCTTATTCACACTGAAAAATTAATGTTAACATTGTTATTGTAAGCTTATTGAGAAATAACTGTTGATTCCTGAGAAATTCTGCAATCCGTACGGTTTACAAGATGGACATCACTCTCCTCAAGGCATCAAGTTTTCAATGAAATGCAGCAAAGTGCAATTTACCTCCCATTTTTGGCTTACAATTGAAAAGACAACAAACTCCAGAAATAAAGGGAGAGTAGATTTACCATCAACAAATGTAATCAGAATAAAATATCTTAGAGCCGGAAAGAGTAAATACAGAATATGGCTCATGATTTAGAAGTTGCAAATTATAAATGGTACAGGTTGCTGAGGTGGAACTGATGACAGCAGATGGCAGTGTATATTCCCCTTGAATTTTAACCAGTTGTAGCTACTGTTACACCAGCATAGACCATTAATGCAATACAATCTTCACTGTCATTGTGTTCCTATTACTTAGTCTACAGCTCTTTGCTGGTTTCGGTTTTACTTTCAATTTTCTCAGTAGCTGATCCCTGTCCTTCTCTTGGTCTCTTAAGTCTGTACTTCTTTTCTGTTCTGCCCATCATCTTTGATGTGTTCCTTGACTTTTGCTTCCTTGACGTTCTCCAACTTCTTACCAATATTCCAGCCTTGGGCGCCTTCCTTCAGTACTTATGTTTGGAGCCCAGAGTGCGGGATATTAATCTCTGCACCTGAGCTGCTGGGCCAGTCTTTCTGTGCTTCTGACCATGTTCCCTTCAGCTCTTTTCCATCCGAGACTGTTCCAAATAGACCTGTCACTTGACTTATCATCTTCTTGCTATACCCAGGTTGCTCCCAAGACTGATCCTGTTGTTTAGCTGCCTGACATCTGTAGGATCCTAGAGCTGATTGGTAGCAACTGCAACCAAATTTGGGTTTTGTTTGAAAAGGACTCGATGAGAATTCCCTTTTTAACACTTTGAGGATAGAAGCTTTAACTCAGCAATCCCATACAAAAATATTTTTGAAATTTAATTGTAATTATATTTTTGTCTTGTCCAGTTTTCCAATCCTGCTCCATGGCATCAGATAATTCCTTTTTCAAGAGTGTTACAAAAGGAAAGGAGGTTTCTGAAGAGCTTTTGGAGAGATTCAAAATGGAAATAACAGCTGGACTTAACATCAACCTTTTCAGTGTTTCATTTAAAATAAAAGTAAATGAAAAATAAAAGATGTAGATTTTTGTTAGGGAAGAGTAGTAAGGGTTATAGAACCAAGGCGGGTAGATGGGGTTAAGATACAGATCAGCCATGATCTCACTGAATGGCGGAACAGACTCGAGGGGTTGAATGGCCTACTCCTGTTCCTATGTAGTTAACAGCCGATGGCACACACATCAGACTGTGTGTCACCTTGGTGTCTTGTTTGATGTCGAGCTGAGCTTCTGTCCGTCCATTGCTGAGATCACTTGCTGCCACCTCTACAATATTGCCCACTTCCAGCCTTACCTCTCAAAGTCACCGAAATCCTTATCCACCCTTTTGTCACCTCTAGACGCTCTTTTCTCCAGTGTTCTTCTTGCCGGCCTCCTGTCCTTCATAATCATGAACTTGTTCAAAACTCAGCTGCCTCTCCCACACTGCCCTACTCACCCATCACTCAAGTCCTCACTGACCTACATTGGCTCCCTGTCCCCAGTGCATTACATTTAATATCCTCATCTTCATCCTTAAATCCCACCTGGGCTTCACTCATCCTACCTCTGCAACCTCCTCCACCCTTATATGCTCTTCTACACATTGCAGTCACCTCACTCTGACCTTTCAAATATCCCACCCAATCTTCCTTCATCCTCACATTGGAGACAGAGCTTTCAGCTGGCTTGGCCCTTTTCTCTGGAACTCCTCTTAAACACTTCCTCTCTCAGTTTCTCCACTTTTTAAAGGCTTTTCCAAAAATCCATCTTTTCTGCCAAGCTTGTGGCCAGCTCTGCATTGGATCAACATCTGCTCTTTCCCCCACCCCTTGGAAAATGCCTTGTTGATGTTTTCTATTTTAAAGACTCAATGTCTCTGTCATTGTAATCAACAACAACTAGGCCCACCTTCATTGCTTGGAATAACAATTGGCTGAGAAATCAGTCCTTATAGCTGTTTTTAGTCAACGAGAGCCCAATTTATCCAAGGTGGATGATGGGAACCATTTTGGATGAATTTAAACAGTTTCAATTTTGTCGCTGATATATTGATTCTTATACTGTTGTTTTAAGGCTTTCAATTTATTCTCTTTCCCTTTTGACTCTCTAAATGCACGATTATACAGAAATATTTTGAATCTTAGTACCAAATAGTAAAATAGAATGTTTGGGCCAGAGAGATGCTTTGGAGGTGGAGATTCTGCGTAAGCGGCTGGATAATGTTCATCACGTCCACCGTACCTGGTACCTTTAGCATGTCAAGGAGCTTAACAGAAAAAAAAACAAATGAGGGAAATGGACACAGAGCAGCAGTAGGAGAGTTAGGGGAGGTGGCTGAAGGGAGAGATAGCCTAACCTGTTCTGTTTTGATGTATAGTGTTGATTGTATATCATTTTATAATTGTACACATTCCCTTGTGCTGAGCTGGTTGTATTGAAATGATAGTTGTGATATCCAGTGAAGTGTCACATTTGTGAGAATAGTTTTCACTGTTATCTGTTAACTTGCCTAGTAGATATCAGTGTCTATTGACACCACTGTGTCAGCCAATGAGTTGCACTATGTCAGCCAATGCATTGGAGGGGCTTACGGCAGGACTCACAGTAAATAGTCTATTTTACAGCAATCAGAGTCTGTTTAAACAGCGCACCACTGCAACCAGTCTATAGAGTCTATTTAAAAAGTGTCTCTATGAACTACAGCAAACAGAACTTGCGACTGAAACTACAGCAACTTCTCCCGATAAAAGCGGGGTGATTTCTCCAGCAAAATGCAGTGAGTGGCGGAAAGTTACATAATACAAATTGATTATTTCTCCAACAAAATGCAGTGAGTGAAGAATAGTTACATATAACTAATGTGCATAAAATCAATCCCAGTCACTTACAGCAGTGCGGTCTCCAGGCGTGATTGATGGGGGAATTACCCAATCATCTCCATTCTGGCCGGCAATAGTGGTGTCACTTTATGCAGTTGTAGAGTACAGTAGTCAGCAGTGAATGATGCCAATATGCAATAGGACAGATGTCAGACAGCTCAGGTTAGAAAATGCGTGGAAAAATATTTTTTAACTTCCTCCATTTTGCCTCAACATTGTACCTTTGCACCTGAGCACTTCCTGCTGTATCAGTGTGATATTTTTTCTATTTTTCACACAAACCATCCTGTGACCTTTCTGAATGAGTTCGCCAGTTTAGGCACCATTGTGTGCTGTGGGCCTATAGCCCCTGGGAACTAGTATGAGACTGTCCAAACTCATTTCACATAAGCCCCACAGTATGATCTAGATTTGAACCCAGGTCCCCAGAGGTGAATAGTTAGGATCCAGCCCACTGCAGTAATCCCAGTCTACCCTGACTCACGTTATTAATGCAATTTGTTTGTCTATTTGCCTGAGGAATCTACTGGTTGCCACAGAATAGGTAACATATTGCTTCTATCGAAATGAATGGTGTCTGTTCATGGGACTGGCTCCCTGTTTATATGGGCACTGAAAGCTTTCTACAGTGACTTAACAGTGAGAATATCTGAAAGTTTATTGAAACATTTTATTAGGAGTGGAATTGTGAGAGCAGGAAGTCCCATCATCCTGCATACCTGAAGCATTAAAGATAAAAAAAAAGGCACGTAGATTTATCAAGTGTCACATGACAAATTGATAAAACACTAAGTCATAATGGATAAGTCACCTTTATTGCATTCCTACGTGTACTACAGTGGCCACACTTCAAAAGTAATTCATTGACTGTAAAACATTTTGGGATGTCCTAAGGTCATGTAAGGCGCGGTATAAATGCAAATTCTTTACTTTGTTAAGGATTCTCTAAACACAAACTCATTCCTAGTTCTCTGTAAAAGATTTCCTGATAATTATTGTTGCATATTTTCTTTCTGTTTCAGCAGTCATTATTAAACTGTCACACATCCTCGAATATGCAGTTTCCAACACTACAGCTTTTTATTTGATTATGCAACCATGCGTAGCACAGCTACTGTTTTATTGCTGTGACAAATCACCATGGTATTCTTGTCAGATTAAGATCATGTTTTGGCAGAAGACATTCTTAAAGGGCCTCTGTTTCCATCACAAGGAAGGGGAAGAGCCAAAACAACCAGTTAATTTTGTTGGAATTACACCATACACCGGTGAACAGATTTGCCAGAAATAGACATTTTGATAAAGATCCTGCCCCTTTACCAGGCATTCTGTCCCATTTCCCACCCCCCCCCCCCAACCCCGCTCCACCACCATCAGAACCCTATGTGGAACTCTTCCTCAACCCCACCATTTACTACATATCTCCTCTCCTTCAAAAGCCTCCTTAAAACCTACCTCTTTGCCTTTGAGTGCAGTCGGCACTGATATAATAATGTCATGTAGTCGTAAAAGGGAACTGTACAAGAGTTGCACATTTGATAACAATCGTACTGGACCCTAAACTAATCCCAGTATTTTCCAATAGCTAAATGAACAATGACATTCATAACTTCTGAACCCATTCCTTGTGTGCAGGCCAGCGATGATGGTGAGAGCATTGGGAACTGCCCGTTCTCCCAGCGCCTGTTCATGATCCTGTGGTTGAAGAAGGTTGCTTTCACCATTAACACAGTGGATGTGAAGAGGTGAGTGTTGTCTGTAGTAAACTGAGTGTTGACCCATGAGAAAGAGAGGCTGCGTGCAATGAGCTGTGACAATGAGCCACTTTGTTGATGAATACTTCGGATGCCTGAAAGCACATTAAAGGCCTGTGTTATACCCGTAACTGTGTCATCTTCCAATCATTCCGGCAACTCCTCCCTCTTCTTTCCTTCCCATCGCACAATCTGACGACATGTCCAACTGGGCTCATCAACGTCTCTGATCTGACACTTCAAGGCCCAGCCCACCCAGCTGAGGCTCAACGCTCTGAGCCGGACAAATGCATTACAACTCCTGTGAACCACTCCATGCCTCAGCTTCTATCATGATGCCTGCACAAGGAATGCAATTGTAACATGAGCCTAATGTGACACGGCCAAGCGACCAGAACACAGCTTTTAAAAACCATCATTGCCATCCTGTAATATTTTTCTCCACCCCCCTCCCCGAGCAGCCCACAATCCCACTCCCTCCCAGCTTCCACCTCGCCCTGGCTAACTTCCACTCCGAAGCCTGTTTGTCCAATTTGTTGACCCCAATCAATCTGCTCACACTCCACATTTCTGCTGCTCTACCTCCTGGTCAGTGCTGCTCCCAACACTGGTCCTGGACGTTGCCACTCGGTCTCTCTACACCATCCCAGCCTCACGTACATAGTGGACTTTGCTGCTAACTCCATTTCCCTCCCTTTGGTTAAAATATGCAGTGCAGCACAGTATGGATTCCTTAAAACTCTCCGATTTAGCCACAGTGGATGTGTTGAGGGGTAAGTACGAAACTTTGAAATATCTGCAGCTTGTGGGATACGAAGAAAAATCTAATTTTGCACAAGTAAATAATAGAATAAATCTGGAAAGAAGGATAATTACATTGATACAAAGATAAACTGAGGATTGGATGCCAAATATTAGAGAAAAGACATTTTTAAAATATATTACTATGAAGAGCAAATAAAACATAAATAGGGGATAGCATAGTATGTTTTTAATATTTTAAAATTGCTTTTTTACTGTGGGCAAATCCACAGCAGATTGATTCATGTAGTTTAAAACAGCTAGTTAGTATTCATAATGCTCTGTGTCTCTCTTTTTCTCTTTCTCTGTCTTTGTCGCTCTTTCTTAAATTAGATGTCAGACACTATGCTGCACGCTCTCTCTCTTTGACTTTATGTAACCTCGATGGCTTGTTGCAAAACTTAAAGTTTGCAAGTCTTGCTTAAAAAAATTTCTTCCAATTGGTGTGAAAATAGATCAGTCACATTGACACTAGTTTTATGAATGAACAGGTTCCAAGAGGCTCTTCTGTGTTTGAAGTTGGTCGAGACCAACCGGATGAAAGAATTCTTTCTCTCTGCTGGCAATTAGGATCCCATGTGAAACGAATTTGAGTCGTCTTAATCCAGTTCCCCATGATAATGGGCCCATAGTACACAACAATTAATGCAAATCGGTGCTGAGTTGTTAGTCTCTGAGAGACAATGATGACAGCTGGTGTGAGAAGTCACATATCACCCTGTTGTTGTAGAGAGTGCTGTTCTGAAATTGGGGTTGATACGCATGGCTGGGACAGTAGTGGGCACTTTACTCTGTCTCGGGAATGCTTCTTGTCAGCAGTTGGAAAATGTTCCCGTCCTCACTTTGAGTGCATAAGTGTATTTAACAAGAAAACAAAACAAGCGCATGCACCTTTTTGGCATAGTTTTCATGCCTCAAATGCAGGTTGTCCTTTTCATAATTGCTTTCTCCCCCTCCCCCCACCCCCGCCATTTTCCACGGCTTGCGACTCTAATTTGGAGTTTATTTGGACATTATTGGATAAATTTGACATTAAGCATAAAGCTCAGGTCCTTTGTCAAAAATAGCCGAGCGTTAGCTTATGGGTGGAGGTTATGCAGTGTGGGAGTGAAAGGAGGTCACATAACTCATGCATCAATCAGTCTGTGGCAGGACAGTGGTTTTCTCCCAGCAAGTGATGGGTCTCCCCTCAGGCATGGGAGGAATGGTAAATCATGCTGACGACGGGGAGGCAACTGCCTAAAAGTATCTCTTGAGCTTTGGGAAGAAACTCATCCTCAAATAAAAAACTTCATTTTTGTATTCAAGCAAGCAGAAAGGTAGCAAAGAAAGAAAGTACTTGAATTTATATAGCGCCTTTCATGACCTAAGGATGCTCCGAAGCTCTTTACAGCCAATCAAGTACTTTTGAAGTATAGTCACTTGTTGTAATGCAGAAACAGGCCTCAAAATAGTAGCAAAAGAAATAACAAATAATTGGAGAGACACACTGCGTTGTTTATACCAGGTGCTATAGTGCCAGCTAGAGGAAGGCAAAGATTTGCAGAGGACGACATAAGAATTACAAGTACGTTTTTGTTTAAGAAGTGTCTGGAGTTGTGCACTGCTCCCATCAACTCCTGAGAAGATACTGCCCGTAACAAAAGTTTGCGATGCAATCAAATGAGGTGCTTCTAATTTCAGAACCACATGTCACTAACCAGTCGAAGAAAATTGAAAGCTGTCAAAATAGTAGAACTTATTACAGGAGTCCAAAGCAATTGCTGTGGAGACTGTCGCTTGTCTGTTGACCACACGAGCCTTCTCCATACCCAGGAGAGATGCAAAGCAAACTTATTTAGAAAGGAGTCCGGCCAGCGCCAGGAAAACCTGGCAACTGTTAAAGAATCTACATGCTGCTGGGTTGTGTTTTTTCAGATCAACAAAGGAGGATTTGAGTGGGATTACTTGCCTTGCACAGAATATATTCCAGTCAAGACAACTCTAAACACGGCAAAATATGTAAGACAGGGTTGCATTTTTTGCTCGCAACAGAGTTTAATCCCAAAAATAGTTCCTTTAATCACAGGTGTGGGTAGAAAATGGCAGAGGTTTTTCCATTTCAGTTCATTACACAGAAGCATGAGGTGTTCAGTTAAAGTGGAAGGAAAGTTGGAGAGAGAGAGAGAGAGAGAGAGCGCACTTTTTGTTTAAAGTTCTCCACCAGCTGTGCTTTAGAAAGTAATAGTCGTAAATACAATCTCACCTCTTTTAAAATATTGTTAGATTTGCTACCTTTCTGAATGAGATTGCCAACTGAGTGCCAGTTGTGGGCATTTTTATGCTGTGAGTCAAACATCTGGGACTGGCCAGATGGACAGCAAAGGTCTTCTCCAGTCCTGTCCATTCCTAAGTAATTAAATTGAGGTGAATCCAGTTCACTTCATTTAAGACCCTACCAGCCAGCTGAGATAAGAAAGACCTTCACCCCATCAGTCAGGGCTGGACGCACCCATTGAGCTTTCTTTCATTCCTTGGCTACCTTAATGACGTTGGTTATGGGATAGGATGGTGCGTGCCCTGAGGTGAGGGGATGGGGGTAGTTTTTTAAAAATTTGTTCATGGATGTGGGCGTCGCTGGCAAGGCCAGCATTTTTATTGCCCTTGAGAAGGGTGTATGTCCCAGTGAGGCCACATTCACTGCAACAAAGATCCAACTGGATGTTAGTGCCGGGCCACCTGACTAACGAAACCTCTCTCTACTCATTTGAAATGCAGCATTACCCAGCAAATCTCTGCAAGGCAGCGGGTTTGATGATCTTTTTGTGAGGAAGCCATACAAAGTCTGCTTCTCCTTTATGTGAAGTTAACAGGGTATCTGGAAATGATCCTACACTTGATGATAATGCTAATGCTGGCGTGTGTCCCTTTTAGTTTTGCTTCCATCCTTTTCTTGTTATTTTTTGCCCCCCACCTCGATGGTTTTTCCTTCCTCTCTTATGTCTCCCTACTCCACGCATCATTTGCTGCCTACAAAGGACTGGTAATATGCTTCCAGAAACTCTGCTGGTGGAGCCTCTCCCATGACTCGGTTAGTCAAGGGCAGGAGTAGCTGAGGTCATTCACAGCACGGAGGTTGCACCTTTCATCTGTGATTTGTGTGGAGTTCGCTGATCTCAGCTGAGGTGCTGTTCAGGGTGCTACGTTGGCCATCTTGCTTTCGCCGCGGAGGGAAAGATCAGACAGGGTTCCTCCTCCTGACTGCCCCAGTGACCCCTGTGGAAGAGCATGTGGAAGGTGGTGAGGACAGCATGAGCCCAGCTGTCCTGCCCCTCTCCCCACTCCCCATGACCGAATAACTTTTCAAGATACGCTAACCAGCCTCATACACGTGAGTAACGAACAGCCGCTTGAAGGAGGTACAGGAGGACACCTGGTGCCCAAGGGATTATAGGCAAACGAGGAGTTAATGCCTCAAGGATAGGAGAAGGATGGGAACAGTTGTTTGAAGAGAAAATTGACGATAAAAGAGGGGACAAAGCGAGGCTTTGCTGAAGGCAAATGGGGTGTTCACAGGAGCGGCCCTCAATCTTTTAAAAGATCTCCCCTTCCTGTGAGGAGCTGGAATAAGAATTTTTGGATCACTGGGCACTAAGAATGTTTGGGGCCCCTCCACAGCCACCACACAAAACCTCCCCCTCCTGCCCGATCCACTAAATCACAAACGTGTAGTAAAACACATGAAGACATAGGTCCGTAGAATGCTTACACATAGTATTAACAATATAGCAAATCATATCACAATCTACTAATCTTACATGAAACAGATCCAGCGGTTGTGTGCAATTTTTTTTGCCTCATGGTGAGTTTTACCAGGGGCTTCATGTTTTGCTGGGGCCTCTGAGCACAGGCCCCGTAGGCCCCTGCGTTAATCCACCCCTGATCTGTCCTCTTATCCAGAATTTCCTCAGGATGTGGCAACCAAGAGCGCGCGCTCGACGTGGTGGGAACCATATTGCAAATCCACATCACTTCATTTCATGATGTGGAGATGCCGGTGATGGACTGGGGTGGACAAATGTAAGGAGCCTTACAACACCAGGTTATAGTCCAACAGCTTTGGACTTAACCTGGTGTTGTAAGACTCCTTACTTCATTTCATGGCACAGCTTGTATATGTGCAACACGCCGATGCCTCATCCCTTTTTCCAGCTTGTTCTTCTGTTTCCTGCTGCTGAATTACTTGAGTCCCAGGCTTCACTTAGGCCTTAGGGCTGCCTTTAACCATAACATATACCCATTTCCCTTGCAGGAACCCAGACATGCTGAGGGATATTGCACCAGGGAGTCAGCTGCCATTTCTTATTTATAACGGAGAGCTCAAGACAGATAATAACAAAATCGAGGAATTTCTGGAGGAGGCTCTCGCTCCTCCCAAGTAAGTCAAGGATGCCTTTGATTTTTTTGTTCAGCAATTTTGCTTATTAGTTAAGGGGTAATATGAAATCTGATGTGATACTCTGCCACTTTTCAGAGATAGGAGGAAGTTAGTGGAGGCACAGTGCAGATCCAGTAGCTAAAGGAGTTTTGGTTTGTTTTCTGGTTTGTTATCCTGGGCACATGACCAAAAATTCATCTGGGTATCACTGCCAATGAAGACATTCAGAACTGAGAGCAACTAAGATGTCACTTAGGAGAGTATGAGAAAGTACAGAAGCTCTGGGGGGGAAGTTAAGTACTTAACCAGAAAAGTGGAGAATCATACAGCACAGAAGGAGGCCATTCGGCCCATCGTGCTCGTGCCTGCTCTTTGAAACAGCTATCCAATTAATCCCACTTTTCCTGTAGCCCTGCAAATTTTTCCTTTTTAAGTATGTATATTCACCCCCTTTTGAAAGTTACTATTGAATCTGCTTCCACCGCCCTTTCAGGCAGTGCATTCCAGATCATAACAACTCACCGAGTAAAACAAAATTCTCCTCATCTCCCCTCTGGCTTTTTTGCCAATGATCTTAAACCTGTGTCCTCTGGTTACCGACCCTCCTGCCAGTGGAAACAGTTTCTCCCTATCTACTCTATCAAAACCCCCCATAATTTTGAGCACCTGGATTAAATCTTCCTTTAACCTTCCCAAGGAGAACAATCGGAACTTCCCCATAACTTTTCCTTCCCCTTTGAGAACCTATTATAAGAGGCTCCACAGTGTCTCCTCTTGTAGTTCAACAAGTTGCACAGCCTGAGGCAAAACTGCTGTATTGCTGTTGGGGTCTTCAAGTGCTTTCATTGTTGACTCATTCTTCATATTTTAAAGAGCTGTTGTTTCTTTGACGACAGAAACGCTTGTTGAAATTCTGGTGCTGATATCAATGAAACATTGTTCAACACCCTGCAGGTGAACTGCAAGTTCTCACCAGACAACAGAAACAAACCACTGCTGGCACTTTTATCTTGTCTTGGAGTTGTGCAGGTGTTTCCCCTTGCCTGTGATAGCTGGGCACCTTCTCAAAAAATTAAACACTTCCTTTAAAATGTTTGGTTCCAGTGAAGTAACTTTCTTTGTTAGCCCAGATGTTCAGATTCTCAGAATTGCACATGAGAATTAAAAAAGGCTCATCCTTGTTTTCAAATCCCTCCATGGCCTCGCCCCTCCCTACCTCTGTAACCTCCTCCAGCCCTACAACCCTATCTGCGCTCCTCCAATTCTAGCCTTTTGTGCATCCCTGATTTTAATCGCTCCACCATTGGCGGCCGTGCCTTCTGCTGCCTAGGCCCTAAGTTCTGGAATTCCCTCCCTAAACCACTCCACCTCTCTACCTCTCTCTCTGCCTTTAAGGCGCTCCTTTAAACCTACCACTTTGACCAAGCTTTTGGTCACCTGTCCTAATCTCTCCTTATGTGGCTCGATGTCAAATTACACTCCTGTGAAGCACTTTGGGACGTTTTTACTGCATTAAAGGCGCTATATAAATGCAAGTTGTTGAGGAAGAACCAGTGGCCCCTGCTCTGTTTCAACAGTCCTTCCCCTTCCCTATGGAAAACATTGCGAATTCCACCAGAAGAACTTGCTGACAAAGACTCAAGAACACCACAGTGAATGACAAGTTATTTTGAAGTCCCGAATGCAGTAGCCTGCTTTAGGGTTGCTAATCAGTAAATTCAGTCTTCTGCAAAAACCTACATTTGCCCAGAGATAGAATATTGCACACGCCTAGTTTGAGAGGCTTCACAGCAGACTCATTGCTTGCTCCAATCCCATCAAAGGCCATGCAGACCATTGAGTTTGGATGAAAGGTGCCTTATTCCAAGCCTAGAAGTAACTGGACTGTCAACCCTTTACAATGGGAGAGTCTGAACTTTTGTGGTTGTGAGATGCAGAAGTGTTTATCAGGAGCCTCAGGGAGGGAGGAGAAGAACAGATAGAGTTTAATGCCACGTTTTCACTAAACTGTAAATATCTCAAGTTGTTGATAATAACTGAGCTTGGGTATCTGATTTAAGATTCATTGACTACTGAAACAATGAACATTGAAAAATACAACTGTTCACAAACATGCAGAGCCACAAAATTCCAACACAGTAAACCAGCGAATGGGAAACATCAGCTCTGAGTGTGTCTGTTACACGTGGAGCTCTGCCTGAGTGTGTCTGTTACACGTGGAGCTCTGCCTGAGTGTGTCTGTTACACGTGGAGCTCTGCCTGAGTGTGTCTGTTGCACGTGGAGCTCTGCCTGAGTGTGTATGTTGCACGTGGAGCTCTGCCTGAGTGTGTCTGTTACACATGGAGTTCTGCCTGAGTGTGTCTGTTGCACGTGGAGCTCTGCCTGAGTGTGTATGTTGCACGTGGAGCTCTGCCTGAGTGTGACTGTTGCACGTGGAGCTCTGTGAGTGTGTCTGTTACACATGGAGTTCTGCCTGAGTGTGTCTGTTACACATGGAGCACTCTGAGTGCGTCTGTTACACGTGGCGCTTTCGCTGAGTGTGTCTGTTACACGTGGAGCTCTGTGAGTGTGTCTGTTACACGTGGAGCTCTGAGTGTGTCTGTTACACGGCGAGCTCTGTGAGTGTTTCTGTTACACGTGGAGCTCTGTGAGTGTGTCTGTTACACGGCGAGCTCTGTGAGTGTTTCTGTTACACATGGAGCTCCGTGAGTGTGTCTATTACACGTGGAGCTCTGTGAGTGTGTCTGTTACATGGCGAGCTCTGTGAGTGTGTCTGTTACACGTGGAGCTCCGTGAGTGTGTCTATTACACGTGGAGCTCTGTGAGTGTGTCTGTTACACGGCGAGCTCTGTGAGTGTTTCTGTTACACGTGGAGCTCTGTGAGTGTGTCTATTATACATGGAGCTCTGTGAGTGTGTCTGTTACACGGCGAGCTCTGTGAGTGTTTCTGTTACACGTGGAGCTCTGTGAGTGTGTCTATTATACATGGAGCTCTGTGAGTGTGTCTATTATACATGGAGCTCTGTGAGTGTGTCTATTATACATGGAGCTCTGTGAGTGTGTCTGTTCCATGGGGAGCTCCCTGGGTGTTACACCTGTAATTATTTGCACAAGTTATGCATCACATTTTTGGAGAGGAAAGGGCGTAAGAAGGAAAAGAATCTTTTTCTTAATCTCCAGTCTCCAGCAGCCCAGCAGTACCTCATCATGTGTAAGCCTTGATGGGGAGTGGTTGGTTGGTTAAGCCTATTACCAACAGAGAACATCGCACCTAAACCAATTCTGTCCTCACCGGGCCTCCATACTTTCCACCAGGGGTGACTGGGTGGCGATCGGGAGTCAGAACCTTTTTTTGCCCCTAGTGTGCCTGCAAGGGACAATGCGACCAACTGTAGATTATAATTTTAAACACTGCCTCTGATTGGAAAAAAGTGTCTTTCTTTGAACTGTAGTTTAAAATATAATCGTGCCAACTTGTCCAGCGGCAGCAAATATTATTAAAGAAAGAAAGAAAGGCCTTGCATTTCTATAGTGCCTTTCATGATCTCAGGATGTGCTGAACCACTTCACAGCCAATGAAGTGTAGTCACTGTTATTATGCAGGGAACCCCGGCAGCCAATTTGCGTAGTGGAGAGAGAAGCACTGGGATGCGAGTGTAGTTCCACGGTCCTGAAATCAGCACTGTAAGCATCTTTAAGGGCTAATTTGGGTTACTTTTGAGGTGGGCTGGCCAAACTCTAATAACAAGGCTGATTATACTCAATAACAATTGTCCCGACTGCTCCTTCACAGAGCTACAAACAAGTGAAGTGAGCACAATTGTTGAAAGCACTCGCCTCTGGAAAATGGGTTTCCAGCAGCAATCGACCTGCCGTTGAGGGATTAAACAATCGGACGGACAGTGTTTCCAGATGTCCCAGTAGGACTGCTCCAAGCTGATGTTCCCACTTCTGGGGGAACTGCCCTTCTCGCCCACCCCAACCCCTCTAGTCAGGACCTGCCTCCTGGATCCATGGTTATTGAAAGTCCTGACTGGAAAGGAAGAGCGACTGGGAGTGGGAGGCACTGAACGAGCCAGCAGTGCTATCCATCTCATTGTTTCACCTCCTCCTTTTCTCCTCCCAGACTGGTAAATCCATTGTGCCTGGGTCAGATTTTTCAGACTGTACCATTTAAAATTTAAAATTGGGCCCTAATTGTCCTCAGAGCCAGGAACTTTAAAAAAATTTGTTCTTGGGCTGTGGGCATCGCTGGCAAGGCCGGCATTTATTGCCCATCCTTAGTTGCCCTGAGAAGATGGCGATGGGCCTTGTTCTTGAACCACTGCAGTAGCAGTTCTATACAGCTGAGTGGCTTGCTAGGCCCACTTCAGAGTCATACACAGGCAAGACTGGGTAAGGACAGCAGGATTGGACTGCCCTTGGTTAGAACACCATCGTTTGATCACTCTAGGCTCTTATTGTGTACCTCTTTGTACCTGTGAGCAGGTCACACACTCTCCTACTCAGTTGGGCTACAGGTGCCCAACAAGGGAAGCCTTAGGGAAATGAACAGGCCAAAGCATAAAGATGGCTTTTTATAAAGATACATTAGCCCACCCCAGTCAATTTGTATCATTCAGGAACACTGAGGCGTACAGCCGCTTTTTACATTACCGTAAAGAGTTAAGCCGTGCGTTGTTCTTTCCCTCAGGTACCCTAAACTGGATGTCAGATACAAGGAATCCAGGACTGCAGGCGATAATATCTTCCAGAAATTCTCAGCTTATGTTAAGAACTCACAGCCTCAAACGAATGAGCGTAAGTTTAGCATCTGTTCACTTGAAGTGTTGTTGTAATGGCGATGCACCAATTAAGGCCCACTTCTTTCAATTGGCTTGTTTTTTTTTTGATGGTGTTTGATCAAGGGCTCAGCCAGCTTTGGAGGTTCAGCTGCCCTTGCTGTTGATAATAGCTGGTGCGACTGGTGACTTGTTCTTGCATTGTGCTAATAGTTCTCTATGTTTAGGTTTGGAGAGGTTGTTCCTGAAAGCTCTAATGGAGCTGGACCAATATCTGAACACGCCCCTGCCACACGAGGATGGAACCTACCCATCCAAAAGGTTATTCCTGGATGGAAATGAGCTGACATTGGCTGACTGCAATCTTCTACCCAAACTCCACGTAGTTAAGGTGAGCGCGATTTTAAAACTTTATCCTTATCTCTTGGTCCTCTCTATTTCCACGGAAGAGGTGCTTATCGTCAAACCTCTTTCTTGAGCTGGGAGGTGTAGGGACATATTCTGAACTATGAGTCAACCATTAATAGCACCTTCTGTCTTCTGAGATTGATAGATTTTTGTTAGGCAAGGTTATTAAAGGTTACGGAACCAAGGCGGGTAAATGGAGTTCAAATACAGATCAACCATGATCTAATTGAATGGCAGAACAGGCTTGAGGGGCTGAATGGCCTGCTCCTGTTACATATTTATTACCACGATCCTGTAGCTGAGGCCTGTCTTGCAGCATTTTTTTGGCCACATTTTTTCACAATGGATGATCCAGCTGCACTGTTTGTGAGCGACAAAGTCACGGCTTTGGTACAATTGTGAAAGTAATGGCTTGACTTCATTGTGGAAAGCGATGCCAATTGTACCATGAAAGTACTCGAGGTGCAAATGCCTTTTCTTGTAACCTTTGACTGCGCCAGGAGGGAGGGGAGGGGAGGGGGAGAGACAGTGTCTGCATCAAAACTGTTTCAAGAAATATATTGGCCACCAAAACGGATTTCTCCCCACGCTCACCCAGCTCCTTTGAATCCATCTAAAAGTGAACGGCCATGAATTTGTTAAGAATCACTCCATACTGCCCATTCGCCTGATGCATTCTGCCCTAGGGCAGGTCCTAACTCAAGTCTCACACCTGAGATTCTTGAGCCACCTCCCAAGGCAGGAGTAGCTGAGGTGGTTTCCCGTTGCCTTCCTCAAGGTTTTTATCTTTGAAGTACCTTCTCCCAGGTGGGCTGCACCCAAGGCTGGAGAGCCCCACCTACTCTTTACGATGGGGTGGGAGGGTGGGGGGCTACCCGCACCCATTGGATACAGGTACTCCCGCTGGACCTCAACCCAGTATTCAGAGCCGCACCAGTCTCTGCTCACCGGGACTGTCCGGACCCAAACCCTCTGACTCAGAGATGGGAATACTACCACTGGGGCAGTGGTCCCTCCACTCGGATGCGAGTACCCCGCTGGATGTCAACCCAGTATTTAGAGACCATATTCTAGTCGCCACGGGCCGAGGCCCCTGTACTGTATAGAATATTAATATGTTGACCCAATTTAACTACACAATATGGACTATAGAAACCCTGATATTGTTTAGCTAACACAGTGTAGGAATGATTGAAGTGAAAGCTGCATCAGATCTAGATTGTCAGGTTCAGTGCTGGAAAAAGTTTAAAAGAATCTAAATTCTTCGCTATTGCTGTTTCTACATCATTGGTTTATAAATGATAAATGTCAACAACAGACTCCTTCTAACTGCTCAGGTGGATGTAAAAGATCCCATGACACTATTTCGAAGAAGAGCAGGGGAGTGCTCCCCGGTGTCCTGGCCAATATTTATCCCTCAACCATCATCACTAAAAAACAGATTATCTGGTCCTTATCTTCCGAGCCAAGATCCTTTCTTTATGTCATCCTTTATTATCCAGGCTATTCCCCCCCCCCCCCCCCCACCCCCACCTCCTTTTCCATTTTGCCTGTCTTTTCGAAAAGCCAAGTACTCTGGAATATTTAGTTCCCAACCTTGGTCACCCTGCAACCATGTCTCTGTAATGGCTGTTAGATCAAACCCATTTATCTCTATTTGTGCAATTAATTCATTACCTTGTTACGAATGCTTTGTTCATTCAGATAAAGCACCTTTAATTTTAACTTTTTACTATTTTTCCCTTATTTGACCATATTCACTGATGCACTATCACCATTAAACTCTCTGTCCCTTCCTGACACACTCCACTTATCTTTACCCGAATCGCTACAGTGCTGTATGGCCTTGACTTTTCTCTTTAGATTTATAAATTTACCCTTATCTGAACCCTTTTTAGTTTAAAGCCCTATCTACCGCCCTAGTTATTAAATTCGCCAGGTCACTGGTCCCAGCCCGGTTTAAGTGGAACCCGTCCCAACGGAAGAGTTCTCTCTTTTCCCAGTACTGGTGCCAATACCCCATGAAATGAAACCCCTTCCTCCCATACCACTCTGTGAGCCACGCATTCAACTCTCTGATCTGTTTGACCCTATGCCAATTTGCAAATTGCTCAGGTAGTAATCCAGAGTTTATTATCTTTGAGGTTCTGCTTATTAATTTGGACCCTAGCTCCTCAAACTCCCTCAGCAGAACCTCATTTCCAGTTCTACCTTTGTCGTTGGTTCCTACATGGATCTTCCCCCTCGTGCTCCAAGTTCTTTTCCAGCCCCGAGGAGCTGGCAGGGCAGGTGGTGTGTCGTAACTGCAGCATGTGGGAGTTGGTGGAGACCAGTGAGATCCCGAGCAACCACGTCTGCAGGAAGTGTCTGCAAGTCAAGGAACTTCGGCTCAGAGCTGTTGAGCTGGAGTCTGAGCTGCAGACGTTGTGATGCATCAGGGAGGGGGAGAGTTATGTAATAATAATTTTTTTTAAAAATTGGCCAACTTTGGAAACCTCAGAAGAAAATTGAGTGCCAGTCTTAAGCACCCAGAGAGTTGACAACCGGCATGACATTAAAGATTGTCACAGCCCACTTTAATCCCTGTGGACCAATGATGCAGTCTGCCATTGCTATTGATGTAGCTTGTGGGTAAACTCTCAATGGCACCCATCTCAAGGACCATTTTCAAAGTCTTGTAGTCAATTGCTTTCCTGAAATTCTTTCTCTCTCGGAAATTGGAAAGAAGGCAGCTGTGGATTCTTTAAAGACTTTGAGAGGCCTGTCTAACCAGTGTTTCCTCAGAAGCAGATACATTCACTGTTGACCACAGTCCTTCACTTTCCTTCCCCTAGGTAGGAGAGAATGTATTTGGGAAAGAGAGAAACAGACTCAGTCCAGTGAATCTGCAAAACCATGACCATTTTCAGGTGATGTTTAGAGAAGCCTCTTTGGACATGTGCTACTTTGTGCACTGTCAGTTTATATACAGGTGATATGAGTGCAGGGTTGACCTTGGGTCTCACTCTATGCTGCCAGATAATAAGGAAGGTCCGATGTGATGACATGAAGATCCCTCCCTATTGTTTCTGAGTCCACGTGGCTTGGATTTTTAAAAAAGCTTCCATGCTGAACTTGGACTGGTTTCTGAGTTGAGGGTTAGATGAAGAGGGGTGGGAGGAGGTGAGTGTGGAGCATAAACACTGGCATAGACGTGTTGGGCCAAATGGCCTGTTTCTGTGCTGTACATTCTATGCCATTCTATCTATGAGTCTCTCCATCTCTCCTGTGATCAGACAGCAATTGAAAAATTGGAAGGGAGTGACTCTCCGACATAGAATGGAAGGTTGGACTAAAGTTGGAGGTCATGGCTGTAACCAAGCCCAGGGGCTAACTACATGGTATTATGGTATATTGCGGTCTGAATGACACTGACAATTAGCTGTTTTCTTAACAGGTTGTGTGCAAGCTTTATCGGAAATTTACAATCCCGGAGCAACTTACAGGCTTGTGTCAATATCTGAGAAATGCAGAGAAACGCGAAGAGTTCATGCATACCTGCCCCAATGAACAGGAGATCAAACTGGCATATAGAAATGTTGCTACGACATTAAGATAGATTGGGAGCACTAGCAGTGACTGGGAGATTATCTCCTGTCATGGGTCTGTTTATGCTGGAGATCAAAACTATCTAGCTTTAACCCAACGCAGCATTCTCGCATACATCTCCGATCTTTAGTGCTGCATCTCATGTTTATTTGAAGCACTGTAGCCTACAACATACGCCCTTAAAGGGGCAGTGTGGCCAACTGAGAAATTGCATACCCCAAAATATATAGGTGAAAAATCTGCTACTATGACCCAGTTTCTATCGGACTCTCGTGATGTGATCTCATGATTATGGGGGATGGTAGGACAAGGGTAGCATTTACATTGTAAAATATAGCTCCCCTCAAAATACCAACTCCACCCAGTAATGATTTTACGGAATTTATGGTGAATTGATCAAGATTTTTAGATCCTTAGATGAAGCTTCGATTGATCCAAAATTACCTCTGTAGAAGGGCACCCTCACAAAACATGACTGAACTCTCTCGAACTGAATCATCACCAACTTTGTACCTCGTGACAAAGTGCACATTTAATTTGAAGCCATGAAAAATAACTTTTTTAAAGATGTTTTTGAAAAAAAAATCCATATTTGATGGGAAAATTAGGTGGCATGGGTGGGGAAACTGGGTTTTTGTGCAGATGTGTTCTCCAGAAAGGCGGAGATGTCTCTTAAAGTGACCACCAAGATTTCATAGCAAAAAAAAATCTGTGTTCTCTCAGCGAGAATCACGGTTATCATTTTAACATTCCTGAAGTCCAAATACAGAGTGGCAGGTTGATAGGGGTGATGGGAAAATCCGAACAAATTGGACAAACTAAGATGAGAGAGAAACCAAAGTTCTAAAGGATGTGGGTTGTGACCTCAAGTTAAAGCACTTTTTGTACCTCTGCATTCCTTAGTGAATTCCCAATTGCACATGTTGGGCAGGAATGATACAGAGAAAGCAGCCAGGAATCAATTGATCACACCTAATGCAGCTCTACCCAAAGAAAAATAAACATTACATTGGTCAGATGGATAGGAGTGCTGATCGAGGAGACAGAATGTGATTTGCTAAAGAGTGGATCATTAATTAAATCTGTATAAATAATTGCCCTTCTCAATTTCAGCTGTTTTGTGAGTGTGTCTGTTAAACACAATATAATATGATATAAATTACATTCAGAACATTATGGCATGGCACAGTTACAATTAATCGCTTGTTTAGTTAAATTAACTTTCTGATAAGCTTTTTTGTTACAGATTACCATTTGGATGCTGTTTAACTCTCTTTTCTGTTGAGTTTTATTAATTCTGGGAGAGATAGATGTATTCTTGATGATTAACCTAGATGAAGGATGTCATAATACTGTATTACATGTTCCGATGACAAGCATCACCCCGTCAATCCAGCAGCAACTCTACTTATAGCCAGTAGAAAAACCTCAACCTTGGTGAGTTAAGTCTCTGATCAGAATTATTCTGTTGACGCCAAGCTTGCAATACAGAGATTGTCCACTGATGAAAGAAAGACTTTCATTTATATAGCGCCTTTCATGATCTCAGGACGTTGCAAAGTGCTTCACAGCCAATGCAATGTGTAACCCTTCAGAGCCATTTTCCAAGGAGTTATCCTTTACGATTGGTAGTTCCTGTCATGCGATTCAGGAACATTAATCTTGAGCTCTGTTGTGCGCTGTCTTCCTGTCTCCACCATAACACCTGCAGCTGTCCTCCCAAAGCTGTGGGTGGGAGGTTATTTGGGTAGACGGAGGTTCTGAAAGCTTCAGGGTGACATTTCCCGTTAGCTATCAGGGACATTCACGGTTTGCCGAACACTCTACAGTGAAGCTTTGCAATAATGGCCATATTTTTTATTCATGTTAATTTATGAGAAATGCTTCTGCCGGTGCTGCTCTCAAAATGGGGTGGGTTGACTTCCCTTCCAATATTTAATTTGAGCACTTTATTGACATGGTCGGGCTATGTCTCTGTTGATCAGATGGGTTTGGGTTTTACCGGCACCAATGACTGGATTCTTGAAGTTCAGTCCAGTTTAGATTTGCCAACTCTGGTTGGACATATTCCTGGAGGTTTCGTCACATGACATCCTGCCTCGAACAGCCCTGCATAGTCAAACAGCCTTTTTACCCTCTGAGGTAATGAACCTTGTTTACTGTCAGTGGTTTTACCAAGAATAAGCTATCTTTGCTATTGACTTGAGTTGCATTGCTCAATATAAAATAATGCAATCTGCAGCTTCTATTTGTAAAGTTGGTGGTTCTTTTCACCGCTCCATAGTGAATTCCCTTCAATATTTATTGAGAAGTTGCATTGGTTCTCTGTGCCCCAGTTGTAAATTCACTTACTAATCTAGTATGGACCTGAGCCCATAAAGACCATGGAAGTCCCAGGTACAATCCTTGGTCTGTCCTGTATTAGCTATTCTCAGCCAGGGCAGTGTTAGGAATGCTCCAATTGGCCTCAGTGTCCCAGGTCTGGGGAGGAGCAAAAAAACTATTGGAGTTCGCTTTGTTGCTATCCATTGATTGCCCGCTCCAAAGTGCCTGTAAGTGGATGTCGGATGAGGCCAGGATCAGGTTCGGCTATGGTGTCCCGCCGTGATCAGATTACCTGCTGTCATCACATCCTAGGCTCTTCGACAGCACCTCCCAAACCCGTGACCCAGAAGGTTCCCCTCCAAGTCACACACCATCCTGACTTGGAAATATATCGCCGCTGGGTCAAAAATCCTGGAACTCCCTATTTAACAGCACTGTGGGAGCACCATCGCCACATGGACTGCAGCGATTCAAGAAGGTGGCTCACCACCACCTTCTCAAGGGCAATAAATGCTGGCCTTGCCGGCAACGCCCACGTCCTAAGGATGAATTAAACAAAGATAAAAAGAACGATCACTTGGATAAAGTATTGGAGGGTGGTTGGTGCCAGCTTGAGACAAGGCCCTCATGAGAGAAGGGAAGAAATTTGGAGGGAAGGGGCAGATGGTTTAAAAACTAAAGAGTGTCACAAGTGCACTAAGAATTCCCTCCTCCGCTTGAATCTTACATTATGCTCATATTGCTTTGTATCCATGGATATTCTTGTCACAATCAGATCTTGAGTGTATCTTATATTTAAGATGCCTTGCACTGTATTTAATGGATTAACTGTTTGTGAAATGATTACTGGTGTAGTTGAATTGTTTACTTGTAAATAATTATATCATGAATAAAACTCTGAATGAGTTCCATCCCTGTCTCTTGAATTTGTTTCTGATTATTAGTCATTATTAGTCAATTGCCAGTGTATTGTATGCACGACAGGTTGGAATTAGCTGAAGGACTTTCTCTCTATATGACACCAAGGCTGCAGGATTTCCAAGTAAACTTCAGTTAAACTTTGGGCCAGGAATCGCTCCAAGTGGCGAGGCAACACTCATCGCGGCTCCTGCGAATTAAATTAACGAAAATACTTATTGCGGGCTCTGTGGCGTCGAATTGCTTGAATTTGAAATTTTAAAAAATTGTGCGCTATCAACCCAGCCCCTGAGCAGCGAGAGTTGCTGCACGGCTGAAACACTCTGTGAGACTAGAAGACGCGCCCACAAAATCTGTCAGGAGGAGAAGCCTCGCCCACAGATTCAGACTGCATTGCTCAAGCCGGCAAGCAGACTTCATTCATTTATAGTTAGTATTCTGTGTGTCATTGTAAATAAAAATTTTATTTTTTTAATAAAAAGCTAAAGAAATAATTGAATTAAATCAAAAAGACAGAAGGGAAAGTAAAAGAAAATTTAACATTTTTTAATGACCAAAACTATCAAAATAAGGAGTCATATGAGTCTCCACATTTTTAAAAGTTAATTTTTAGTTATTTGGCTTACCGCACTGTTAAAAAATTTAGTTTAGACCTGGTATTTTTAAGCTTACCTGTTTGGTGGCCTGATTAGTTACTTTCCAGCTGGGCAGATAAGCAAGTTGGCGCTTTTTCAATTATTTCTCCGATTGCAGCGTGCGATGTCCCTTTAATTCGAAACTGTTATATCGCTGGTGAACAACTAGGAGCAAGTTCACGATTTCCGCGTTTCACTGCACATGTGCGTACGCTGGAACTTGCTCCTTCAATTCGGCACGAAAAATAGAGAGCGCTGTTGAGCTCCTCTATTTCGGGAGTGATTTCTGGCCCTTCGTTATACCATTCAATCTATACACTATGTGAAGCCCTCTATTCTAGATTCTAGCCAGTACCCATCATTCTGTATATGGGACATTGTTACCGTCATTTTAACATGCAAAGAATTGTTTGCTGTTATACAAAGCTTCCATGTTATCAGATGTGCTCAACTGTGAGGTCCTGCTTATTACCGTGCCATTTTTGCTTTTCAAAGGGAAATAAAACATTATATGAAGCGACCACTGTCAACACAGCATGGAAGGAGACAGCTAGCTTCTCCACCACCTCGTACCTAGAGTTAAAACTCTCGTGCTTCCGACCCACAAACTTTACTTGCGTTCCAAGATTTTTTTGGTGATGCTTTTATGCTACCACTTTCAATTTTATATGTCAACTCTTGTGACATTGTTGAATGTCAGTAGTTGCCCGTCATGATGTATTGCAGGTTCTGGCTACTAGGTGGTGCTGTGGTAAGGGTCCCAGTCTCTGAATTGTGTCCGCCAACTCTAGCTGCTGCTTTCTTGTTAATCATCACTGCTGGTGTGTTTATAAATTATTTACAAACTTGTATAAGTAAATAACTCATGCCCCGACCAGCCCACTACCCACTTCCCGCTGCCGCGGGGAGGGTGGGATTTGAAATTCAGTGCAATGTCGGAGGGGTCGTCTTTCGGATCGGGCGTTAAACCCAGGCCTGTCTGCTGCCTCAGGAGGATGTAAAAATTCCCGTGCTGTGATTAGAAGAGCGGGCAGTCCTGGGCAACAATTATCCCTCAATGAACAACGCCAAAAATAGGGTAACTGGTCATTTCATTCTGGGGTCTTGTTATGCACCAATTGGCTGCCACATTTGCCTACAAAACAACACTGAACATGGTTCAAAAAAAAATTAATTGGCCGCAAAACACTTTTGGACATCCTGAAGATGTGAACGGTGTTATTCATCCCTCTTAGCTCCCTTCTCTCCCACCCTTCCCCTAACCCTGCCACAGCTGCCCTAATATCTTTGTACCCTCTGCCTCCTCTTCCACCTACAACAACAACTTGCGTTTATATGGTGCCTTTAATGCAGTAAAACATCCCAAGGTGCTTCACAGGAGCGTAATCAGTCAAAAATTGATGTCAAGCCAAAGAAGGATATGAGGACGGGTGACCAAAAGCTTGGTCAAAGAGGTAGGTTTTAAGGCGTGCCTTAAAGGAGGAGAGAGAGGTGGAGAGGAGTTGAGGTTTAGGGAAGGAATTCCAGAGCTAAAGACCTAGTCAGCTGAAGGCATGGCCAGCAATGGTGACCTAGCAGCATTCCCCGTCTTTCCCGCCATTATACTAATGTTGACCGGCTAAAAAATGAATTAATTTCAGACTCGCGGCCTTATCACCAATGGGTGATTGGTGAAGGGAAAGGAATTTACGTTGCGGCTCCGTCCCTGCTCCTAGTGGCTAAGGGGGGAGGGGGGGTTGGATTTAAATTCATCCCTGCTGTCCGCTTTGGGTCTGACGCCCCCAATCAACACTCCCTGATAGCTCAAAGATTGAAAACTGCAATCTTCTGGCGTTAATTCCCACTTGTTCCTGCCTCTCAAAAAAGTAAATAAATAACGCACCCCAGGAGTGTAATTTTAACTTTGGGCGGTGGTGTAAAATGGTTGATATCGAACTAGCCGTCCGTTATACACCCCGCCCGACGTCAACGGAAGGGAAATCGAGCGGGTGGGTATAACGAGCGGCCAATTCGAAATCGCCCATTTTATACGATTGTCTATCGTTCAAATGACCCCCCCAATAGCCCTGACTGTGCCTGTTACTCACTCCCTGATGTTTCTGCGGAGGGGTGGGGATTTGAAATTCAGTCCTATGCAGCCATCTATAGGGAGCTACGAGGGGAGTTAAAAAATGTCGCCATGCTCCCTGCTTTTCATCTCGTGGTCCTCCAAAATAGAACATCATCTACCTGATCCTCACTGTTTGGCTTCGAGTCCTGGTCCCAGCTCTTTTGCCTCTATTTGAAATGAGGCACCCAGCAGCCCACCTCCGCTATGCCACCCCCCTAACAATAAAACTACAGCCTCACTCCCACATGTGCTGTACAAAAAGAATTTTAAAACTCCTTCCCCAATCCTTCCCATCTCTGCAATCAGGCCCCGTAAATATTTTAAAATTCTTGAACTCTGAACGTCTGAACTCGTTATAACAATTGTGTGAACCATCTAAGTTAGATTTAAGGCACAGGTAAAGACACTAGGAAAATCTAAATTGTGAGATTTTTAAGTCAGGAGTCAGCCAAATAACTGGACTTTATCACTCATTAAAATGACTGGGATCATTTCTTCAGTTCTGATGTTTGCTTTCCTACTGATGAAAGTTCATAATGATAATTAATATCTGGCATTTGGTTTATATTTAGAAACTTCCAAAGATCTCACTTAAAAACTGGACAGTGGCAACTATAATTTGGAGAGGACAGAACTAAAACAATGGGAACCACTGGTTAGAGCTTTGTGGCTCAGGATATTTGGTTGGAGAGTGGTCAAAGACATCCTTAACTAAATGTGTTAATGGATGGTTGGTCAGCAGGCCACACTTTGGGGTAAATTTTAAACCCCAAGAGCGGGTGGGTTGGGGGCTGATAAGAAGTAAAAATCCTCTCTTTTCAGAGTGGGACCATGTCCCGGCTCCAACACACCTATTCCTCGGTTTAACCCGCAGGTTTGTCAGCATGTGCACAACAGACACCAGGAAGTCCCGCCCCCACTTAAAGCCGATGGCCCGATACTTAAAAGGGCAATGTACCTCCTTGAGATACTTGAGGTACTTAACATTTTGTGTATTGGAATAATAAAATAAATTTAACCTTACCTGTTTGGGTTTCCCATCACTTCCCATTCACGTCAGTTAAAAGCAGGCGGGATTGGCCAGATCCATGAGGTGAGGGCCTTTATTGCAGTGCTTGGTGGGCCCGGAGGAGCAGGAGTACTTCATCCAGGCCCAACAAACTCAACTGGCCGACTGAACCCTCGCGATCGGCCAACCGTCCCTGCCCGATGGTGGAGTCCCCCCCCCCGATGATGGACCCTCCCTCCCCACCATGGTGGACCCCCACCCACCTCCGACTCTTCACCTGACCTCCAGCAACCTCCAATCTTCTTCCCGGACCCCGGATCTCTTCCTCGGCCCCTCGAACTCCTCCCCGGGCCCACCGATCTTCCTGACCCATGATCCCTCCCTCCCTCTCTCCAATCCCCGACTGCCGCCTGCAGCAACTGGACTTCCTGCTGGACAGGCTAGCTGCCAGGCGCGAAACCCGGAAGTGTAATTGATTGGTGCATTCCCAACTCGCCCACTTACCTTCTGGGACCTGGAAATCTCCCCCCCACCCCCCAACCACCCCTTTCCGGCTTGCAGTTAAAATTTACCCCTTTGTCATGTCTTTATATACAAGATACCAGTATGGTCTCGTTGGATGCTCTGAAGGTTTTTACCACCAGGAGACATTCAGCAAAGATTTCCCAGTTATCATTTTCTTCTTTATTACAAGTATTCTTCAATAACATCTTGAGGATGGTAAGTCACCTGGTTTTACAGTTTCTTGTTTGTGTTAAGGATTCCTTAACTAGTGGTGTTTCAGTAACGAGTCAGAAGGTTGTGGGTTCAAATCCCATTCCATGGACTTGAGCCCAAAATTCAGGCTGAACTCCAGTGCAGTACTGAGGGAGTGCTGCACTGTTGGAGGTGCCGTCTTTTGGATAAGATGTTAAACTGAGGCCCCTTCTACTCTCTCAGGTAGACATAAATGATCCCACGGACTATTTCGAAGAATAGCATGGGAGTTCCCCCTGGTGTCCTGGCCAATATTTATCCCACAACCAATATCTAAAAAACAGATTATCTGGTCATTATCACATTGCAGTTTGTGGGACCTTGCTCTGCACAAATTGGCTGCTGCATTTCCTACATTACAACAGCGATTGCACTCTATTGGCTCTAAAGCGCTTTGGGATATCCTGAGGTCGTGAAAGACACTATATAAATGCAAGTTCTTTCTTTTATTTGTTCCTGTTTTTAAGATTACTAATTGAGAAGGGCCTGGGTAGTGCAGTAGGTTAGCACATGGCCTATCATTTCTGGGAGAAGGGTTGGATTCTTTAGTGATCATTCCATGTTTTGTAATAGAAACATCCATTCCATTTGCTTTGGAAAATCCATTCCATGTTTTATGACACACACACAGTTGGGTGATTGCTTGGATTGGGTGTGTTCTGTGAAGGAAGATGTTGTAATGAACAAAATATGTGAGTTGTGTTTTGAACGGAAGTGTATCTTTTGGTCACTCAAGGTTACCATCTTTTATAAAGTCCAAAGCTGAGTTGGAGCAGGGTTTGAGTTCATTGGTGAAATGATGAAAATTCCTAAACATTTCTTAATATGCTCAGTTGATAATCAGTCCACATGAAGAGGAAAAATGGACTTTTGTTTTGGAAGCTGGATGTTTCTGTGTTGAAAGAACGGACCGTCTCATCCAAAATTGGACAGGTGGCAACCCTACGATCACTGTATTTTTTTCCTCTCCTGAAGGTATTAATTCCTTGCCAGGGTTTAGTTCCTACAGGTGCTGCTCACCTTGCAACTCACCTAAGTGCCTGCTATTTATAAGAGAGCCTTGATGGTGAGCGATGGCACGAGGCATGAGGGCAATGCAGTCAACCCAATCTTAGCTGTGGCTCAGTGGTAGCACTCTTGCTTCTGATTGGTTGTGGGTTCAAATCCCATTCTAGAGACATAATCTAGGCTGGTGCTCCAGTGCAGTACTGAGGGAGTGCTGCACTGTCTTTCGAATGAGATGTTAAACCAAGGCCCCGTCTGCCCTCTCAGGTGGATGTAAAAGATCCTATGGCACTATTTCGTACAAGAGCAGGGAGGTTCTCCCCAGTATCCTGGCCAATATTTATCCCTCAACCAACATCACTAGAACAGAATCTCAGGTCATTATCACATTGCTGTTTGTGGGACCTTGCTGTGTGCAAATTGGCTGCCATGTTTCCTACATTACAACAGTGACTACACTTCAAAAGTCCTTCATTGGCTGTAAAGTGCTTTGGGACGATCTGATGTTGTGGAAGTCTCTGTATAAACGCAAGTCTTTATTTTCTTTCTTTCAATCTGATGTTTACATGTGAATGTGGATTTCGTAGCAACCTGCATGAACTGTAGGTCTGGGGGAAACGCAGCAAGTGATTGCAAGGGGAAGCTTCCTGAGCAGGAACTGAAAGCAAATATACAGAGAAATGACAGCAGGTAAATTTTTATTATCTCACAGTGGAAAAATGGCAACATGGACTAAAATGGTAGAAACGGATCCAAGGGTTTGACAGTTTCATTCCAGTTCCTTCTGAGTGTGGGCCCACCGCACAGAATGGCTCACATGTTGGCAAGAGTGCTCTGGTCACAAGGGTGGCTGGTGTGAGAAGTGGACATGTTCACCCAGTGAGAGGATGCTGTGGGTCAAAATCCTGGAACCCCCCTACCTAACAACACTATGGCAGCACCTTCACCACACAGACTGCAGCGGTTCAAGAAGATAGGCTCACCAGCACCTTCTCAAGGGCAACATTGGGACGTTCGATAAACACCAGCGATGCCCACATCCCAGGATTTAACAAACATTTGGACAGACATAAGTTGTTGAGTCATGTCTGAGGGGCTGCCTTGCAACAAAAACGTAAACATTGCTTAAGGTGGCACATGGCCTGCGGGGGAAGGCCGTGGGCTAACAACATATTTTCAGCACTCGCAGTATTTTGCATTTGATATTATCCTGGGGCTGTTTTCATTAGAACAGAGATTAAAAGGTGACTTGATGGAGGTTTTATAAAATTATGAAGGGATATGACAGAGTAGATTGGAACAGACTCTATCTGGTGGTTGGGGGATCTAGAATGAAGAGATTTAGGGCAGGGAGCAGCAGAAACATGTTTACACTGAGGGTTATGAGGCTGTGGAATGCACTGCCGGAGTTACCAGACCATCTAAACATTTAGGAATAAGTTAAATAGGTAGTTGAAGGGAAGGGGTATAAAGGGACGAGGGAACAGCAAGGGCACATGGGATTAGGACTAGTGCTCGTGTGGAGGATAAACACCAACATGGACCTTTTGGGCCGAACACCCTGTTTCAATGTTGTAGTTTCTATGTAATTCTTCCCTCTGTTGAGTGTAATTCCCGCTGTAGAGCATGTAGTTTTCCAACAACGTTCACCTGAGGAAGGAGGAAGCCTCCGAAAGCTTGTGAATTTAAAATAAAATTGCTGGACTATAACTTGGTGTTGTAAAATTGTTTACAAGTTTTAATAGAGGGCTTTCACCAGTGCTATGAATGCTGGGATAGCTTTACCTCCATTGTGCTCTCTTGCTCTCCAGTGTGAAATCACAAATCTCAGTACAAGTCCTTCAACTAAATGTGGCGGAGTTGGTAGACCTGGGTTAGACTACATTATTGGGCAGAGCAGAGGAAGTTTTATGTTGCAATTTGCCACGTTCTATGAGAAGTGGGAACTCCAGTTGCATCTGGAGCTGAAAGTGTTCCATTCCCAGGCACTGACACTCCAACCTCGATGAGCCCAAAGAATATACCAAAAAGTACAAATTTTAAAAACTGACTTGCTCCTTTGTAAAGGGGCCTGTATTTTTACATCCTGTCAGAGGCCATTTTTGTGCCCATCTAATGCTTTCTCTGTTTCTTCTCCCCCCTAACCCCATGTCCATCAATTTCTCTTACACTTCATGGGAGGGAAGAGGTACTTTCTGACATTTTATGTTGTGCCCATGATAATATGCTTCTCAATCGATGTTGGGAGTGTCAGCTCACTGACTATGCATCGTTCAGCCAGCGAAGCACAAATATTCCATCTGCTTCTCTAACCCAGGTTTGAAATTTTAGGATTTTGAAATGAATTGATAGGGTAGATAGAGAGAAACATTTTCCCACTGGTTGGGGAGTCTAAGACCAGGGGACATCACCTTAAAATCAGAACCAGGCCATTCAGGAGAGAAGTTAGGAAACACTTCTTCACGCAAAGGATGGTAGAAGTGTGGAACTCTCTCCCACAAAAAGCAATAGGTGCTAGCTCAATTAATAATCTGAAATTTGAGATCACTAGATTTTTGCTAGCCAAGGATATTAAGGGATTATGGAGCCAAGGCGGGTAAATGGAGTTGGGATACAAATTAGCCACGATCTAAGTGAATGGCGGAACAGGCTCGAGGGGCTGAATGGCCTACTCCTGTTCCTATGTTCCTATGAAATGCCGTCACTACTTAAGAACGATCTCAGACCATGCGTCCCTCCCCTTCCCCTCCCCACCCACCCGCCCAACCAGAACAGGATGTTAGACCCGTTCCTCTGTATCACACTTTCTGCAGCTGTTGGGCATCGAGCGCCAAGAATCAATGTACAATTTCTTTCAACGGCAAGCTGAATATCTAGTTTCCTGTTTTAAAAACAAGAATCGAGTTCAGATGAACTGGTTTTGTTTTCTGCAGCTGTGTGAAGCTGCCCGTTATGTTTTTAACTGTTTCAGTGTGGCAGGAACAAATTGGCGTATTTATAGCAGCAATTTGTGCAGTACTTTATTTTGGGCCCAAATCTCAGAAACAAAAGGGCAGTTGTCTGAACCCATTGTGTCAGCTCACTCTCTGCAAAATGGCATTTCAAAAGTGTTCACAGTTCAACAGCTGACAAGACAAGATTGGCCTCCAATGCTGTTGGCTACAGACCCATTAATTGCATCATATAGAAGGTAAGTGTCTTTATAGATAACACTTTGGTCCATGTGATCTCCTGGACTGGTTTTGATCGCCTGAGGGGATTGGAGATGAATTTTTCTGACATTTCACAACCTTGGCAACATATTTGACCCTGAGACGACCACATATCGGCTCCATCACCAAGACCGCCTACTTTCACCTCCGTAACATCACCCGTCTCAGCTCACCTGTTGCTGAAACCCTCAACCATGCCTTTGTTACCTCCAGACTTGACTATTCCAATGCTCTCCTGGCCGGTCTCCCATCTTCCACCCTCCATAAACTTGAGCTCATCCTAAACTCTGCTGCCCGTATCCTAGCTCACACCAAGTCCTGTTCACCCATCACCCCTGTGCTCGCTGACCTACATTGGCTCCTGGTCCGGCAACACCTTGATTTTAAAATTCTCATCCTTGTTTTCAAATCCCTCAATGGTCTTACCCCTCCCTATCTCTGTAACCTCCTCCTGCCCTACAACCCTCTGAGATCACAGCGCTCCTCCAATTCTTGCTCATGTGCATCCCCAATTTTAATCACTCCACCATTGGCAGTTGTGCCTCCAGCTGTCTAGGCCCTAAACTCCTGAATTCCCTCCCTAAACCTCTCTGCCTTTCTACCTCTTTCTCCTCCTTTAAGACACTCCTTGAAACCTACCTCTTTCCTGTCCTAATACCTCCTTATGTGAATCGGTGTCAAATTTTGTTTGATAACACTCCTATAAACGCCTTGGGACGTTTTACTACGTTAAAGACGCTGTATAAATGCAAGTTGTTGTTATTGGCCCAAGGTTTTTACTCTTTTTTTCCCTCTCCCAGGAGATTACATGGCTGCGGGGGTGGGTGGGAGGGAGGGAAGGAGTGTCTAGTCATGATGTTCCAGCCATCATGAGTGTGGGGCAGGTTTGATGGACCAGCTGGTCTTTTTCATATGTTGGGATGTTGCCTTTGGGAGGTGCATTTATGGTTCAAGCTGACTCGTTTTCTGATTTTCCACCCCCCTCCCCCCCGACAATGGGAAAGCAACTGGCCTGACCAAGCAACTCCCGCAGACAACGTGACTGGAATCAATTTCAGATGAGCAAGTGGTCAAACTATGCAGCTGGCTCCCGAGGGAGACGGTGGAAACAGTTATTATTGATCCATCCTAATGCAAATTGGATAGATTTCTTTCAGAAAATAACATTTTGGGATACAGTATATGAGTAATTTGAGAGATGATGTGGTAAGTGTAGTATGCTTGGGAGAAACAGGTGACTCCCAAAGCTCTCCATCATTGAGGTTTTCCTAGCTTCCTGTCTGGGTCTGTTGAGGACTAATTGATAGAGATTAATTGCTATGATTAATCGAACAATTCCATTATAATCCAATGTATCATGCGACTACCAGGATGGTAGAAGGCGAACTAGATGGACCTTGGGTTTTTTTCAGCTAGCAATTCCGATGTTCCTATGCGTCAGGTACTTGCAGTTTGGGGTAAGCACATGTGTAAACTCTAGACGCCACATTGTGTGGCACTGGACCATTAACAGTCACACTGTGCAGCAATGTCACCCCATTCTAATCACTTCAATTAAAACTAAGGCACAAATGCACATTGTGAACATCAGATTAATAGTAGATTTTAAAGAAACAGTGCCTAAGGGATTCATTAGTCTTAAATTCCTTTCACTCACCATGTACCCCTACTATACTGACTTCAAAGTTCTCTGGACACTGTGGACCTATAAATCCTCTGGGTAACCATTTGACAAAGTCCTACAAATCCAGTCTGACCAGACACCCAAAATGACGCAGATTTAACAAGGCATTGGTCAGACTACACTTGGAGCAACTGGCCTCGAGACAGAGGGTGATTGCCATGGCGGAGTGCCTGACAGCATCAGTGCCGCGAGCAATCAGGACCAAGCGCCCAGCCACATGAGGGGCACTGGTGCCCACACCGTCTGGTACTGTCTGACTGCCGATTGGGCAGACTTGACGGTAGATGATGTGGCCAACTGCTTCTTTGCCTCAGCAGCTGAAGTCGTAAACTAAATCAATTCTTACAGTTATATAAAGCTCTGGTTAAACCCCATTTGGAGTACTGTGTTCAGTTCTGGGCACCGCACCTCAGGAAGGATATATTGGCCGTGGAAGGGGTGCAGCACAGGTTCATTAGAATGAAACCGCGACTAAAAGCGTTAAATTATGAGGACAGGTTGCATAGGCTAGGCTTGTATTCTCTTGAGTATAGAAGATTAAGGGGTCGTCTAATTGAGGGGTTTAAGATGATTAAAGGATTTTATAGGGTAGATAGAGAGAAACTATTTCCTCTGGTGGGGGAGTCCAGAACGAGGAGGCATAAGCTTAAAATTAGAGCTAGGCCATTCAGGGGTGATGTCAGGAAGCACTTCTTCACACAAAGGGTGGTGGAAATCTGGAACTCTCTCCCCCAAAACGCTGTTGAAGCTAAGTCAATTGAACATTTCAAAACTGAGATTGATAGATTTTTGTTAGGCAAGAGTTACAGAACAACGGTGGGTAGATGATCTAATTGAATGGCGGAACAGGCTTGAGGGGTTGAATGGCCTACTGCAGTTCCTACGTCCCTATGAATCTAGAGTCTGTGACCCTTTCATCCATTAAGCAGGGTTCTGTGAAGATAACTGTAATGGTACAGTTAGGTAAAAGCAAAAGGCCTTTAGTTTTACAATGTGCTCCATGTGCTTAATTATTTCATTGTATATCAGTGCCTGTGTTGGATTGATAATTTAATATGTCACAGCATTAAAATTAATGTATAATCAGTTATCAGAATTATTTACTTATCTGAATAGCAACATTTTGCCAAACTGTTTGGATAAAAGGTGTCCCGCTGTACTTGTCAGGGATTTATTTATACAGAAATTCTTACAAAGAAAATCAATTACATGAAGATTAAAACATAAACCTTTGGAGAAACGGAGAAATAAGGGATATTGATTTTAATAACTGCTCAAGCTCTATTTGGGGGTCCGTTTGTTGTTTCAATACTGTAGTTGTAGGTGTCAGCTGTGACTCAATGGTAGCACTCTCGCCTCTGGGTCAGAGGTTGTGGGTTCAAGTCCCACTCCAGAGACTTGAGCACCAAATCCAGGCTGACAATTCAGTTCGGTATTGAGGCAGTGCTGCACAGTTGGAGGTGCCGTCTTTCAGATGAGACGTTAAACCGAGATCCCCGTCTGCCCTCTCAGGTGGCCATAAAAGATCCGATGGCATTTTTCAGAGAAGAGCAAGGGTGTTATCCCTAGCGTCCTGGCCAATATTTATCCCTCAACCAACATCACATTGGTCATTATCTCATTGTGGGACCTTGCTCAGTGGAAATTGGCTGCCACGTGTCCTACCTTACAACAGTGACTACACTTCAAAAGTACTTAATTGGCTGTAAAGCGCTTTCGAATGTCCTGAGGTCATAAAAGATGTTATATAAATGCAAGTCTTTCTTACTGTGGTTGATAAATTATGGACGTTGTTATGAAGACTGTGGTATAGAAGTCAGCTTGTGGTCTTGAACCCTGACAACTTCCTCATCACTCAGACACTAGTGTCAGCTTGGCTCAGTTGGTGGCATTCATGTCTCTGAATCAGAAAGTTGTAAGATCAAGCCCTGTTCAAGGACTTGACTACATAGATAGGCTGTTACCTCACTGCAGTACTGAGGGAATCTATGGATGAGACGATAAATTGGCCCCGTCCACCAATTTAAGTGGACGTAAAAGGTCCTATCGCACTATTCCAGGAGCAGGGAGATCTCCTGGTCTCCTGGCTAACATTCCTTCCTCAACCAGCACCACCAAGAAACAGATGAACTGGTTATTCATCTCATTTGCTGGTTGTGGGACTTTAGGATGCATAAACTGGCTGTCACGTTTGCCTACTATGACAACAGACACTACACTTCAAAAGTAATTGGCTGTGAAGTGCTTTGGGATGTCCCGAGGCTGTGGAATAAAATTTCTTTCTGTATTCAGAATCTGCTTCAATAACTTGTCAGTTTAAACCTACTCAAGACAGACCTTCTGAATTATTAAGTTTCTGTATTCATTAGACTGCTACTAATGAATAGAACAAAGTTAGATCAAGTCTCCTTGCAAATATTACTGACCAAGTGATTTAGAAATCAATTCATTGCATGGAGCTGTGCACCTTCACCAATGAAATCTTACCTGTCTTAAGGAACTGGTTACGTTCTTCATCGGTGTGGATGCCAGACAGAGGCATGGGACAGTATCAAAGACGTAACCATATCTTAGCTACAATGCTGCTGTATCAGGCTGAAGAAACGCTGGGGGTAATTTTTAACTTTGAGCGGTGGTGTAAAATGGGCAATATCGAACTAGCCATCTGTTACACACAACACCCAACATTCCTGTCAACAAAAGGGGAAAATCAGGAGAGATCAGTAACAGACGGATGATTCAATATCGCCCAAAGTTAAAATTACCCCCTCTCCCCGTGTCTGAACGCCGTCTTCTACAGTGACCAAGTACACAGAGCACACTACATGCTGTGAAACAAAAACAGTTTTTTTTTTACTTTCAATCTTTAATTTAAAAAGCCTTATAAGATGTCCCATTATTGTTTGTTAAACATGCACAGTCAGTGTTTCTTTTTAAATTGATATCCACCATTGTGTATGATAAAAAAATAAATTGGGGTAAATTACACTTCATTTTAATTATCTCCAGCAAGTTCACTTTGAGCCGAATGGGATGCTTCACTCATTGCTCTCGTCGAGGCCGTTGTCTTCAAAACTCACTCCAGTGGAAGCCTTTGTTCTGAATGAAAGAGGATAAAGACTGTTTGGATCTATGACAGAGAGTGCAACCTTCAATCTGTACAAAGCACTGATGGCGCCACCTCTTTGCAAAGTATAAAACTTGGACTGTCGGTGCTCAGCGTAGCTGAAAACATCAGGGAGCAGGTTCCACACTTAAAAGGGACAGGGCTATAAAGGCAAATTGCCTTGTGAGACACCTCTCTTTGAACAGGGTGAAAGGAAACATCAGTTGCCATCACTAATCTTTCTTCGTATTTTTTCATTATTGTCTTCACTTGGCATCAGCAGCAATGTTCTGGGCCATTCCTGGAACTGATGGACGCCTGAAAATTTCCTCGCGGCGATGAAGCTCCTACAAGTGTCATTTGTGAGCCACACCGCTTTGAAACAAAAAAAAAAGCCAGAGGAACCAGTGGCGCAGTGGGTTAGACACTGGCCATTCACTTCTTGGACTTGAGTGAAAGTCTAGCCCAGGCCGGTGACAGGAAAGATTCCTCTGGCTGTAAGGATCCTTTGTGAAATGACTTTGCGCGGTCTAATAAAGGGGTTGGGCCTACAGTACAAAATTGGCACTCATCACTCTGGTCAAGGCTGATCAGAGTACAGTAGCCTAGTGGTTATGGTACTGGACTAGCAAACACTAGAGGTTGTGAATTCAAATCCCTACATGGTAAATTGTGAAATTGAATTCAGAATGACCAAGAGAGCTGCTGATTGTAGTAAAAACGTAACTAGTTCGCTGCTGCCCCACAGGGAAGGTAAACTACCACCTCTACCTGGTCTGGCCTACATGTGACTCAAGTTCCACACTATGTAGTTGACTCTGAACACCCTCAGGACACCCAAGGATGGGCAATAAATACTGTTATTGCTAGTGACGCCCATCCAAGAACAATTAAATAAAAAAAGAACTGGTAATGTCACTCAAACTGGCCCACAGATGGTTGGTGTGGGAAATGGAACAAGTGGCAAGCTGGTGCAACAACAACTTGCATTTATATAGCACTTTTAACATAGTAAAACATCCCAAGGCACTTCATAGGAGCGTTATCAGACAAAAAAAAACAGTAAGGCCTCCATGGCCTCGCCCCCTCCGAGATCTCTGCGTTCTTCCATTTCTGACCTTTTGCGCATCCCTGATTTCCATTGCCCTAACATTGGCGGCCGTGCCTTAAGCACTGGCTCTAAGGTCTGGAATTCCCACCCTCTCCACCTCTCTCTCCTCCTTTAAGACGCTCCTTAAAACCTACTTCTTTGACCAACTCTTGGTCACTTGTCCTAATATCGCTTTATATGGCTTGGTGTCAAATTTTGTCTGAGTGCCTCGGGACGTTTTACTACACTAAAGGCGCTATATAAATGCAAGTTGTTGTTGTTGTTGTTGTTGTTGTAGTGGGTGCTCTTCTAAGGTTGGGGTTTGGACAGAGAAACAGCAGCTTTACTTTGCATCAAACTGTACTATACCTTGCTGGAGACAGGAAGGGCCTGAAATGGAAAGTGTCTCATTTCCCTCACTAACATCCCTCACCTCGGTGACTGCAATAAGAAATGAAGGCTATGGCACTGGGAGCTACCCTCGTACACCTCACCGTGGTTAACCCAAAGGCTGTGCCGAAAAAGCCTGGGACGGGTCTCCTTGCACCCGGAGTGTGAGGGTGAGTGGATTAAAACAACTGAGTAAGTGGGTTACCTCTTACTGCCTGGATTTATAAGGGACTCTCCTACGAGTCTCTTCTTGGCCACTGGTGAAGACCCATTCCTCTTTCTCTTGGAATCAAAGTCTGCAATGAAATAGCCACACACAATTCAATCATTCTTTTAGATTACAGCGCCATCTCGAATTAAAACAGTTGAATTAACCTAGAATTTTCTATAACTGAAACAGAGAGGAGGATGCAAAGAGGCTCCAATGTGATTTAGACAAGTTGGGTGAGTGGGCAAGAACATGGCAGATGCAGTATAACGAGGATATATGTGAGGTTATCCACTTTGGTTGTAAAAACAGAAAGACAGATTATTATCTGAATGGTGATAGATTGGGAAAAGGGAAGGTGCAACGAGACCTGGGTGTCCTTGTACACCAGTCGCTGAAAGCGAGCATTCAGGTGCAGCAAGCAGTTAGGAAGGCGAATGGTATGTTGGCCTTCATTGCAAGAGGATTTGAGTACTGGAACAGGGATGTCTTACTGCAGTTATACAGGGCCTTGGTGAGACCACATCCGGAGTATTGTGTGCAGTTTTGGTCTCCTTATCTGAGGAAGGATGTCCTTGCCATGGAGGGAGTGCAACGAAGGTTCACCAGACTGATTCCTGGGATGGCAGGACTGACGTATGAGGAGAGATTGGGTCGACTAGGCCTATATTCACTCGAGTTTAGAAGAATGAGAGGTGATCTCATCGAAACATAAAATTCTAACAGGACTAGACAGACTAGATGCAGGGAGGATGTTCCCGATGGCTGGGGAGTCCAGAACCAGGGGTCACAGTCTCAGGATACAGGGCGTGCCATTTAGAACCGAGATGAGGAGAAATTTCTTCACTCAGAGGGTGGTGAACCTGTGGAATTCTCTACCACAGAAGGCAGTGGAGGCCAAGTCATTAGATGTATTCAAGAAGGAGATAGATATATTTCTTAATGCTAAAGGGATCAAGGGATATGGGGAAAAAGCAGGAACAGGGTACTGAGTTAGATGATCAGCCATGATCATTTTGAATGGCGGAGCAGGCCCGAAGGGCCGAATGGCCTACTCTTGCTCCGATTTTCTATGTTTCTATGTAACATAACATAGTGTGCATAAAAATTATCGACATTTCTACCATTCCAAATTTCTTCAATATATTTAAACTGTTAGAATCAAAAAAATAACTGGATAGGTTCAATATTTCAAAGTATCACGCTGAAGATTTGATGAAGCCAAATTCTTCTAGATATTAAAATTATTTTTCAGCTTCCCTCAATGATTTGCGGGGGGAGGGGGGATAAATTTCTGAGTACGCACTGGTGACAGGGAACCTCGGTTTCCGACAGCTCCTGCGACTTTGCGCTATGTGTTGCCAGTGTACTCGAGATATTACCTACGTCCCCCGCCTGTGAGTAACTGAGTCAAACAGACCTGGAAGAACACAGCGTTTGATACCCGTTCTGGGCAGGGTTAGCCGATCTCAGTGATAGTGGTCCTAACAACTGGTCTCATGGACGCTCCTGGGTTAGAGAGGGGAAAATCATCCAGGGTTCCCAATCTTGATCACTATCCAGTAAATCCTCCGAAAGGTCGGGGGGGGGGGTGTGTGAGAGTGTGTGAGTGTGAATGTGAGTGTGTGTGAGAAAAAGAGAGAGAGAAAAGAATGTTGGGTGAGGAGGCCAATTGAGATGTGATGCCCTCTACAGTCGAGTAGCCTGATGACATACACCATTAGGTGTCAGCCATGGCTCAGTGCTAGCACTCTCGCCTCTGAGTCAGAAGATTGTGGGTTCAAGTCCCAATCCAGGGAGTTGAGTGCAAAATCTAGGCTGACACTCCAATGCACTGCTGAGGGAGTGCTGCACTGTCAGAGGTGCTGTCTTTCGGATGAGACAGAGAAGATCTACCCGATCTAATCGAAGAAGAGCTGGGGAGTTCTTCCCAGTGTCCTGGCCAATATTTACCTCTCAACCAACACCACTAAAACAGATGATCTGATCATTATCTCATTGCTGTTTGTGGGACCTTGCTGTGCACAAATTGGCTGCTGAGTTTCCTACATTACAACAGTGACTACACTCCAAAAGTACTTAATTTGCTATAAAGCTTTTTGGGGTGTCCTGAGGTTGCGAAAGGCGCTGTATAAATGCAAGTCTTTCTTTTTTTTTAAATCAAGGCTTACCCATCAATATTGGCCAGTTGGGTAGGGTACCAGAGGGCTCCCCGTTGCTTGTGGAAATTGTTCTTCAGGGAAGATGCAAGGCATTCGGGAGAGGAAGGGAGAAAATAATTTTACATCAAATCATGACAAATGGCATGGTGGTAATTGTAGAGAAAACCATGACCACTGATCCGATCCTATAACACTAGGCCCAGTGGGGTTTCCACCTGCCTATCTACTTTCAGCTCAGGTCAATCACTGAGGCAGCGTGGTTGAAATAAAAAGGCAATCGGTAAAGGGGAGAAATAGATTAAAAACAGAAAATGCTGGAAATACACAGCAGCTCGATCAGCACCTGTAAAGATCCCGCGTCAGAGCGCCATGACTGTCCTTACCTGCTAGAAACATTCTTTGTGTCCTCTGCATCGTCTTCTCAAAGTTCAAGGCGTTGCTTTCTTCAGACGCTGCAGGGGGAAAATGTGGCACTGAAGTACAAGCTTAGGTATTCGTCAGGGCACTGCCCCTCTGTGTGACGGTGAGGATCGACCTGCACTGTCCATATACAAAAGAGTCATCAGTCGCATCTCTCAGCAGTTGTGATCGCTCAAATCAGCCACGACAGTGACTTAGTGATTGAAGTCAAGCAGCCAGCTCATTACGAAGGAAGGTTAACACAGGTGATGCTCTTTTCCTCCTCTTAGGTGTCAGCTCTGGCTCAGTGGTAGCATTCTCGCCTCTGAGTCAGAAAGTCATGGGTTCAAGTCCCACTCCAGACACTCAGGTGGATGTAAAAGATCCCATGGCACTATTTCGAAGAAGAGCAGGTGAGTTCTCCCCGGTGTCCTGGTCAATATTTATCTTTCAACCAACATCGCTGAAACAGATTATCTGGTCATTATCACATTGCTGCTTGTGGGACCTTGCTGTGCGCAAATTGACTGCAAATTTCCTACATTACAACAGTGACTACACTTCAAAAATACTTTGTTGGCTGTAAAGCACTTTGGGACGTCCTGAGGTCGTGACAGGCGCTATATAAATGCAAGTCTTTCTTTACTTCTTTCCTACAGTGACATCCCACTCTGCCAGGCTGCTACAGTGTGCTGCAGAGTGGAGGCAAGAATAAATTAGGGGTGAGGCCCTCTCACAGGCTGCTAACAGAATGTTGGTGACAGAGGCCAGGGAACAGGACATCTCTTAGCAATCTGACCCAACCTAGAGGACAAGAGATTGGAAGGAAGATAAAAACGAACACAAAGAAAATTGCAGACAAATTTTGCAATTCAATTTATCTCGAAGCTCCACTCCCCGAGACAATCGTATCACTTAGTTCATGGCTCGATAGGTGGATTGAGATTAAAATGTAAGTATGTTCTTTAAACTGTGCTGAGAAAGGTTGCAAAGAGTTAAAACACTGCTACTGACCAAAATAACCACCTTCACTCTCCACCTCTGCCCCCCCAAAAATATTTGGGCATTTTCCCTTTTCCTAGTCCCCCCCCCCCGCTCCCCCGTACCTTTCAGTTGGTTTTGTAGGTCACGTACTTGATCCACCAGGTGAAACATGACAGACTGGATCTCCGCCTTGGCTTCACAAATGGGCAGCTTGTAGAGGTCAAAGGTTAGTCCCAGGTCATCTTGGCTGAGTTTCAGTATGATTGTGTTGTCCAGGACTGTGAGGCTGACAGCGGCCTGCTGGAAAGCTTCTCTGTGGGGATAGCAGAAAATGTGAGCGGTAACGTTGAGTTATTATATCGAGTATTGGCCTTTCGTGATTTGCAGGACAGTGTGTCAGGATCTTTCACAACAGCTGACTTGACTTTCTCACTGACGGTTATGGACCTATTTTATCAATTCCTTACTGATTTCTCTCCCCATTGACAGGACCTTCCGAATAAATAGGATTTTAGTATTAAAATAAAATACTTAGTGAGAGTGAAATGCCTCAGCCACACTGTACTGAGTTACACAGGAACAGAACTAGGCCATTCAGCCCCTCTAGCCTGATTCGCCACTCAATCTGTACCTTAGCTCCAGTTACTCGCCTTGGTTTCATATCCATTAACACTCTCTGATTCAGTTAGTCCATTTTAGTTCCCAAGTTGGCTCACTGCGTGGCTGAGCCACACAGCTTTGGAAGATTCTGGTTAAATGCTCAGACAGCTGATCCCAAATGGGGTAGCGATCGGGACGCCACAATTGAAGGTACAATAAGAAGGTTGAATTCAGCTAGACTTCCCACTCCTGATCGCTGTCCAGTAACCCCTGCTGGAAGTGTGTGTGTCTGGACGTCAGGTGATGCCTTTCCTGTCAGATAGCCTGCCAACCCTCACTAGGCTTCTACATGGAGGATGGCCACCTGTGTGAGGAACTGCATCGTGCCTGGGACCATGGAGCTGGCAGCCAACAATGAGTCTTTGGGAGGAAGGGTGGAGAGAACAATCAGCAAGCAGAACTATTCTGGTTAAATGGTCAGTGGCTTAACAGATCGTATTACACAGATTTCATGTCCAAATAACTCTCCTTAACAATCACAATGTATTGTAAGAAGTTGTCAAGTATATGACTGTGTGTGTAGGTAGATACTGCAGGCCACTGAGTTTGATGCCTGCTCCAAGGTGCTGTCATGCTAGCAGTCAGAAAAGGATCTTTCTGTGACAATGTTCCCTTGTGAGCTTTTGCAATGCATTTCTGGCTTTTCTTTTTATCTTATCCTTTCTTCCTCTTAATTTTTTTGATCTCTCGCTGGCCCCGTCCCCTCTGCTCAGAAACTTTGTGCACCCAGGCATCAGCAATGCCGCACTTGCTTTGTGGTTAACCAACTGCCGCAGACTCCCATCTATTCAGGTGTCAGCTGCGGCTCAGTGGGTAGCACTCTCGCCTCTAAGTCATGAAGGTTGTGGGTTCAAGTCCCACTCCAGAGACTCACTGGATAAAATGTACGTCAGGACCGTTTGCCTGGCGCCAACAGCACAATGGAAGTGAGTGAAAGTTTGCTACACGTCGGATTTATGAGAAACCACAGTGAATGCTCACGATCTGATTGAGGTGTTTAAAATGTTGAAAGGATTCGATAGCGTAGATGCAGAGAAAGTATTTCCTCTGGTGGGGGAATCAAGAACAAGGGGACACGATCTTAAAATTAGGAGGAAAATCGAGAAGCACTTTTTCACACAAAGGGTAGTAGAAATCTCTCCCCCAAAAGGCTTTGGATGGTGGGGCAATTGGAGCTTACAAGACTGAGATCGATAGATTTTTGTTGGGTAAGGGTATCAAGGGATATGGAGCAAAAGCAGGTAAATGGAGTTGAGGTACAGATCAGCCATGATCTAAGTGAATGGCGGAGCAGGCTCGAAGGGCTGAACGGCCTACTCTTAGATTTCCATCAACTCTCCTTTCCCCTGAGGAGTTAGTTACACACCTGGTTCTAGTGTGGTATTCTTCAGTGGTTTTCACCCCATGCGCGGATTTCTGAAAAAAAAATTAAGCACTGTTATCTTCCAGTGTAAAACATGGAGCTTAATGGCAGCACAGTGGAGTGCTGGTGAATCGTGCTACAAAGGGGATGAACCCAGCTCAAGTTGGGAGAAAGAACTTGGGAAAGTAGTCAACAAGGTGCTACGATTAAGCATCACCTAGGCATCATCCAGCTGGGGTACTTGCAATGATCTGGGATCAGGTCATCCACCCTATACCACTCATCTCAGCTGAAGGAGGCATGTAGGCCAAGAGACACTCTAGTAGAGAGTAAACGGGGCAAAACTAAAAAGATAATACAGTCTTAGGAAAAAGCGAGCGTCAATATTCCTCTTCATTAACTCGAGCACTGAATTTTCACAACATGACTCCAAGCTGCAGGTTCTCAAACTCTGCCATGTTGCCACAGAGAGACACTGAGTAGAGGACATGTTCTCAAGGAGGGACAATTGGAAGAAGAGTCATATCAGGGCCATACTCGTGTAACTTCTGCCGCACTCACAATCCACCCCGGCCCACCAGACTCTGCTCTCTCTCTCAGGGCCATGTGCAATGACAGTATCATTACTGAGCCAATAGAATCTGGCCCTGTGTGACGGTTGCCTGGGCAATGGCGTCAGACTGCACCTGGGCGGGAGCCAGTCACTCACAGATTGGCATTCTATTGTTCTTCCACTTAATGTCCCATGACATTGATCAGGGTGGGTCACAATTTTATAGCAATAACGATGTTAACAGCAAAGCATGATGAGTAAAGTGAGTCAAGAAAAGTATTTCGGAAGTAAGTGATATTTACAGGATGTGCATACTATACGCAAGACTTTCACTATATCTACATAGTCACATAGAGTTACATAGAGTGTACAGAACAGAAACAGGCCACTCGGCCCAACTGATCTATGATCCACGTGAGCCTCAACTATTCCTTGTGGTAGTGAGTTCCGCATTCTTACCACTCTTTGGGTAAAGAAGTTTCTCCTGAATTCCCTATTGGATTTATTGGTGATCACCTTATATTTATGGCCCTTAGTTTTGGTCTCCCCCACAAGTGGAAACATCTTCTCTACGCCTACCTTATCAAACCCCTTCATAATTTTAAAGACCTCTATCAGGTCACCCCTCAGACTACTCTTTTCTAAAGAAAAGAGCCCCAGCCTGTTCAGCCTTTCCTGATAAGGATATCCTCTCAGTTCTGGTATCATCCTTGTGAATCTTTTTTACACCGTTTCCAGTGCTTCTATATCCTCTCTATAATATGTGCACAGTACTCCAAGTGTGGTCTAACCAAGGTTCGATACAAGTTTAACATAACTTCTCTGCTTTTCAATTCTATCCCTCTAGAAATGAACCCCAGTGCTTGTTTTTTTTTTTACGGCCTTATTAACCAGCGTCGCTACTTTTAGTGATTTGTGTATCTGTACCCCTAGATCCGTTTGCTACTCTACCCCATTTAGACTCTTATTATTCAAGCAGAATGTGGCCTTATTCCTCTGACCAAAATGTAACATCTCACATTTATCTATATTGAAATTCATTTGCCCATCTAAAAATCTAGGTTCTAGTAAACATTGCCTACAGTCAGTTGATAAAAGACAAGTATTTTTATAGATAAGATGGTGACGGAGTTAGTGGATGGACTTCAGAAACTTGCTCTGCGGGGCCATCTAGTGGTCATGGCCTGCAGCTACACTGTGACAATTGACATATCAAAATTGAATGGGAAATGTTGACACAAAAGCATGACCAAAAATCTGGACAATAGGAACTAAGGTTTGTAGACAGGAACTATGCACCATATGCAATACTTTTATCAGTATATAGATATAAAAATGTGACCAATTGTCAGCAGCAGAATCACACACCTATCTATTCCACCAGCAATGATTCTATCTCAATCCTCCAACATTAGGAAAATATGTAGATTTTTGTCCTGCTACTTACATGTTCCTCCAGCTTTTCCGGATTGAAACCTGTACTCCAAACATCCACAACATTTGTAACACTGCGAAGGAAAGATGAGACAGTTGTTTTCAGTACTTTATCTTCCAGAGTCATATACGTAACAGGAAAATGAGAGGATAGACTTGGAGGCACAGTGGAGTACGATCCTTTCAACTCAAGGACTCCATTTAGGATCCAGCTCAGAGTAATGGGGAGTAAAGAGTCTCCTCTGAGATCTGTAAAGGTTCTAAGTGAAAATGAGTGCGCCAGTCTGTGCCCAATGGCAGTTTGGCTCACTTGATGGCACAGTTGGTTCTGGGTCATTGGCTCAGTTGGTAACACTGTTGGTTCTGGGTCAGAGTCCCTAACTGGAGCGCAAGTACATAATCTAGGTTGACACTCCAGTGCAATGTTGAGGGAGTGCTGCATTGATGGAAGTGCTGCCCTATTTCTTCCTGTTCAGGTGGACATCAAGGATTCCATAATACTAATTGAAGAAGAGCAAGGAGTTTCTCTGCTATTCCAACTGGCATTCTTCGAAAACCAGAGGACACAGATTTAAGGTGATTGGCAAAAGAACCAAAGGCGGTGAGGAAAAACTTTTTTTACGCAGCGAGTAATGATCTGGAATGCGCTGCCTGAAAGGGTGGTGGATGCAGATTCAATCATGGCTTTCAAAAAGGAATTGGATAAATATTTGAAGAGAAAAAATTTGCAGGGCTACGAGGAAAGAGCGGGGGACTGGGACTAACTGGATTGCTCTTACAAAGAGCCGGCACAGGCTCGATGGGCCGAATGGCCTCTTTCTGTGCTGTAACGATTCCACAATTCTTCAATAGGTTTCTGTTTGTGGACACAGGAGGCATAGAGTAACTATTATATCGGTCTACATAACAACAGTCACTACATGCTGAAAAATAATTCATTGAGTTAAATAAGGAAAGAACTTGCATTTATTTAGCTTCTTTCACAATCTCAGGATGTTCCAAAGCCCTTCACAGTCAGTTAAATATTTTTGAAGTGTTTTCACTGTTGTAATGTAGGAAACTCAGCAACTAATTTGTGCACAGCAAGGTCCCACAAACAGCAATGAGATAAATGACCAGATAGTCTGTTTTGGTGATGTTGGTTGAGGGATAAATATTGTCCTGGACGCCAAGAGAACACCCTGCTCTTCTTCGAATAGTGCCATGGGATCTTTTACATCTACCTAGAGGGGCCTCAGTTTGACGTGCCATCTGAAAGACGGTAACTCTGACAGTGTAGCACTCCCTCAGTACTGCACGGAAGTGTCGGCCTGGATTATGTGCTTAAGTCTCTGGAGTGGGGCTTGTACCCACAATCTACTGACTCAGAGGCCAGAGTGCTACCACTGAGTCACAGCTGAAATCTAAGTGTTTTGAAGTGTTTAAATGACATAATAAGGCATGAAATAATTAGAAGGGTAATTTTCTTAATTCAGTACATTCCGCAAAGAATCCCAGTAGGTCTGCGATTACTTCTAAGTCTAGATTGGTGACGGCTCGTGCACTGTCTGTCTTTTGGATCAATAATTCTGCTGTTTCTGTGAAATTATCTCCAGCATTTTTTCTACTACTGAGCTTTGTATCATTGCCTTGAATGAACTCCTTCCATTTGGTTACTTGCTATGTCCAGGCATAGCCTCTATATTAATGGAGCTCCTCATATATTAACCATAGCCTCTCCTTGCTCATTTCGTTGAGGATTCTAAGGCCTGTCCCACTTATTCAGGTGCGTTGTACACATTTGAGCCTTTGAATTTTTTATTATTATTACACTTGTTTTTCTGACCTCAATGGACAATGGAATCCTCAGACAGATTGAGCCTTCAGGGGTGAAGAATTTATTTCAAATACCTGCCCTTCCCCATAACAGTGTAAATTTGCAACGCCAACTCATTTTCTCCGTAGTCTTACAGGATTGGAGGTAGGGAGGAGTCACAGAAATTACAGCAGAGAGGGAGGCCATTCAGCCCACTGTGCCTGTGCTGGCTCTTCATCTAGAGCTATCTAATCCCAATTTCCCTGCACTTTCCCCATACCCTTGTTACAAAGGAGGTGGATGAGGGAGAGATTGAGGGTAGGAAAAGAAGATGGAGGGGGAAGAAGGAAAATATTAGAAGCAACGCTGCCTGGGCACTGATCCTTGGGGTCACATGTGGACCTGATACATGAGTATCTGACATCAGCAGAGCAACTGGTGAAGTAAGTGGCCAGAGGTGGGTTTATATTAGTAATTCTGTGCTCAGCAGACCAATAAAGAGGAGAAACTGAGCAGGGCGCAAATTAATTCTGACATGTTCCTTTGTGCTTCCTGTGGCCAACTCATGGGCAAGCTGGGACAAAGACCTGGGAGCAGAGTGTCTGCCTGCCATTTCCGTCGAGAAATGGTGCAGGGAAGAGGAGAGCTGAGGGAGCAGGGGAGGGGGACAGTCCAGTAGAAGATTTTTTTCTTGGAATCGATCTCGATTGTAAGCTTGTGATATTTCACATTTTGGTGGGCCTCATAGGATTAAAATGAAAATGAACTGCAGAGTTCCAAGTGCAATTTCGCAACAATGTGCGGGTACGTGTGTGATTTTCAAAATAGGGTCTGGTAGGTGCTGGATCTGGATCACTGTCATTCTAACATTAGTGTGATGTTTCTGTAGTCAACACTAATGGAAGCTGTTTTCTTTCTCCACAGATTCTGCCTGACTTGCTGAGTATTTCCAGCATTTTCTACTTTTGGGTTACTGGAGATTTAAATCTAAGGGATCGCTCGGAGTGGGCCAGTACTTGGAGGGGTCCCTTAAGTTGTGCCATCCTTTGCAGGGAGCCCTAAAAATGTGCCAATACTTGCGGGGGGGTGGGTTCGGTCTTTGAAAGTGTCCCAACCATTACAGGGGCCCCCGAGGATGCATCAATTTTCATAGATAGTCCCTGCGAATGTTTGCTCAGCTCTCTGAAAGTTTGCCAATCTTTGCAGGTGGCCCATGTGTAAATATTCGCAGGCCCTCCTCCCACATAGAGAAGTTTGAAAAGCACCGAAGTCCTCTTTTGGCTGACCCCCAACATGCAATAATAAAACAAAATGCTCAATTATCTAAGTACAGAAAATATCCCAGATCTGTGTCTTTTAAGATCTGTGAATGTTACACTCCTGTTCCAGTGAAAACCTTGGATATTTCAATATAATTTTTAAAAGGATGTGAAATTTAATAATTTAGCCAAAAAAATACCTTTCTGTAAATCGCTCTGAGGATGGTTGCTATATAATTCCTTGCATTTAATAATCTCAACATTAAGAAGATGTGGTTGTTGGCACCCCTGCAGAATGCATCCACTCCAACAACATTACCACCTGTTCAGTTTTAGATGGGGCAGTCTGATTTTTATGTAGCGCGTCCAAAAGTTTCTAAAATGAAAACTGGTCACCAAGAGTCTGATTTTTTTACAATAATCCATTTTCTCAGTTGCTTCTGTGTCTTATACTGTTTCATACATCAGTTATTAGTGAGTTACTGAGGTTGCTAGTTATTATTGAATTACTGCAGTTACATGTTTATTAGAGTTACTGAGGTTAATAGTTGCTGAAGTTTCTAGTTAATTAGAGTTAGTGAGTGTATTAGAGTTGATGGAAGAGTTTTGTTATTAGAGGTTTTAATTGCGAATTATTGATGTTTTTGGTTATTCGAGTCACTGAGGTAAATCCTAAAAGCACAGTCTTGTGTGTTTGCTTTCTCAAAACACTAAAAAAAAATGACTTTAGATAACTTCAGACCATAACCACTGCTCCAATTTTTAAAAAAATTGGACAGCAGGTGCTGGTAATGGTTCTGATGTTGCCATTTACATCTCTTCTAGACCCATCTTGTGTTTCTTAACCTGTCCCATTACCACCCTCCTTGCCTTGCACCATCATCCCTTTTGTCATTTAATCACTCCTGCCCTCCATCCTATCACAGACCTTCCCTTTTGTTCTTTCCTCCCCTCCCCTTTCCCTGGCTCTGTACTTGCTTAAAAACTTTAACATCTTCCAGTTTTGACGAATGGTCATCGACCTGAAATGTTATCTCGGTTTCTTTCTCCGCAGATGCTGCCTGACTTGCTGAGTATTTCTAGCATTTTCTGTTTTTATTTCAGATTTCCAGAATCCGCAGTATTTTGCTTTTGATTAAAGAAAACATTCCTGTAAGTTTATAAAGTGACAGAAAATCCAATGGGCAAACTGAGCACTTTTAAAATCTGACCTGACGTTATTCCGGAGTTGTACTATACACAGCGTCAAAGTCAAGTGGTGTGTGGCGGCCTCACCAGGGAGGCTCACGCTGCTGTACTCGAGAGTCAGATCAGCACCTGACTCCAGAGTTGTACTGTAACTTCACATCGATATGCAGCAGAAAGGGACTTTCAAATGGCACGATAACGAGGCCCTAGAATGTCCAGTGCAGCCAGCACTAGCAACAAAGTTCATTTACTGGAATTATTTTCTTGTCTCTCATGGACTTACCACAGATTGATGTTGTGAGGGCTGGGCCGGGTGTAGCAAAGGTACCTCTGGTGGCTCCGAGGGAGGGTGTGGGTGTGCAGAGACCCGACGGGGGGCAATTGCTGGTCAGCTTCCATCTTCCAGCAGCTGAGTGGGTCAGTTTCTTGAACACGATAAAGCACAGTCAATACTGTCACATACAAACACTAACGCACAATATATACACTAATGTACAATACTAACGCAATGCATACTGTAACAATACTGAGCACATGGTGTAACAAATAGACCCAAAGAACATAGTGTAATGTACACTAAGTACTAACAGACATGCTATAACATACATTAAATACTAACACAGCACATACTGTAGTGTGCATAAAATACAAACACAGCACATACTGTAGTGTGCATAAAATACTAACACAGCACATACTGTAGTGTGCATAAAATACTAATATGCAGTACATACTGTAATTACATTAATACTAAAAAGGGACAATATATACCGTAATGTACAGTATTACAGTACTGCCTGGACATACAGTATATACTGTAATATAATTATAATAAAACAATCATGTAGCATAGCGTAGTGTACAGTAAATACTGTAACGTAAATACTGTAACACGTACTGACATGAAATACTGTAACAAAAGTACTGACAGGAAATACTGCAACATAAATACTGACAATACTGTAACAAAAATGACAGTAAACATATATAGAACAAATACACAGTAAATACTGTAACACCAGGTAAATACTGTAAGTCACAGTACATACCGTAAATACTGTAAATACTGTATAACTAAATACTATAACAAATATAGTAAATACTGTAATAAATTCTGTAAATACGGTATAACTAACTATAACATATAGTTAATACTGTAACACTAAATACTATAACAATAATACCTAAAAGTTGTAATACTGTAAATGTTGTATAACTAAACACAACTTATATACTGGTAATACTGTAACACTAACTAAATACTATAACAAATACATGCTGTATAACTAAATACTATAACATATACGCAGATAATACACGGTAAAATATAACACAAAACTTTAAACACGGTCAAACAGCAGAGGACGGAGTCTGCTCCTCCCATCTTCAATTATAAAACTGTTAGCAGTTGTCCAGATATTTGTATTTAACAATCGTCAGTAAACGCAAGTTACTTTGTAAAATGAACAGAATGGCCTTTCTCACCGAACCCTCCCTCTCCCTCTCCCTCTCTCCCACCAGCTTGTTTGTGAGCCTGGTTTAGTACTGTCTGTGACACAGTCAGTGGGTCTGGGTCTCTGAGGGCGCTGCCAACTTGTATCCCCTTTCTCAGCCGCACTGATACCGACCTGTGAAGCCGACTCCTCGCACACCATCGGGAATAAACTGCGGAAGAAAACTCTCCCAGAAAAGTTCGTTTAGTTTCCTTTACAGCACCATCTAGTGTTGTGGGAGTACAACGGGACGGGCGGATTTTCTATTTCCTTTTTGATATAATCAGAAGATCACAGAATGTTGCAGCACAGAGACAGACCAGTAACTCCGTGAGGACTCTCTGGTTTCTTGTCCAGCTGGACTAATTCCACTCTCTTGCTTGCTCCTTATACCCTTTCAGCCAGGGGACATCTTTCTATGTTAAAGGCACTGTATAGATGCAAGTTGTTGCCCTTTATTATTCCTCTTTTTCAAGGAAATTCCTCCTTTTAAAATTAGTCTTGCGATATTTAAGTTTAAGAAGTATACAGAATCACACAGCACAGAAGGAGGCCGTTCGGCCCATCGTGCCTGTGTCACTCTTTGAAAGGGCTGTCCAATTAGTCCCACTCCCCTGCTCTTTCCCCATAGCCCTGCAATTTTCTCCCCATCAAATATTTATCTAATTCCCTTTTGAAAGTTACATCGAGTTACATCGAATCTGTGGCACAGAAACAGGCCATTCGGCCCCAATTGTCTATGCTGGCATTTATGCTTCACACGAGCCTCCTCCCTCCCTACTTCATCTAACCCTATCAGGATATCCTTCTATTCCTTTCTCCCTCATGTGCTTATCTAGCTTCCCCTTAAATGCATCTATGCTAAGTCACCTCAACTATTCCTTGTCGTAGCGAGTTCCATATTCTAACCACTCTTTGGGTAAAGACGTTTCTCCTGAATTCCCTATTGGAATTATTGGCGACTATTTTATATTTATGATCTATAATTTTGGACTCCCCCACATTTTCTCTACGTCTACTCTATCAAACCCTATCATTATCGTTAAGACCTCTATCAGGTCACCCATCAGCCTTCTCTTTTCTAGAGAGAAGAGCCCCAGCCTGTTCAGCCTTTTCTGACAAGGATATCCTCTCAGTTCTGGTATCATCCTTGTGAATCTTTTTTGCACCCTCTCCGATGCTTCAATATCCTTTTTATAATATGGAGACCAGAACTGTGCACAATGCTCCAAGTGTGATCTAACCAGGGTTCTATACAAGTTTAACATAACTTCTCTGCTTTTCAATTTTATCCCTCTAGAAATGAACTCTAGTGCTTGATTTGCCTTTTTATGACCTTATTAACTTACATCGCTACTTTTAGTGATTTATGTATCTGTACTCCTAAATTCCTTTGCTCCTCTATCCCATTTAGACTCTTATTATCCAAGTAGTACGTGGCCTCCTTATTCTTCCTACCAAAATGCACCACCTTGCACTTATCTATATTGAAATCCATTTGCCAATTGCATGTCAGATTCAATAGTAACCAAGTTACTACTGAATCTGTGTCCACTGCCCTTTCAGACAGTGCTTTCCAGATCACTATCATCAGCTGGGTAAAACATTTCTCCTCATCTCACCTCTGGCTCGGTTGCCAATTACCTTAAACCGGAGTCCTCTGGTTACAGACCCTCCTGCCAATGGAAACAGTTTCTCCCTATTTACTCTATCAAAAACTTCATAATTTTGAACGCCTCTATTAAATCTTCCCTTAACCTTCTCTGCTGTAAGGAGAACAATCCCAGCTTCTCTAGTCTCTCCACGCAGTCTCTACGTGCTGTGCCTTATGATAAATAATAATGTTTGCATTTATATAGGGCTTTATCTTCAGTCTAATTTTGCTCTCACAACCTTTTAGATAATGTATTACTCCTTGGAGTGCAGTTCTGTACAATTTGCACAAATAGTCACCAGAATGAACGGTTAGTCTGCTTCATGTTTGTAGTCACTAGAAGCCCTGGGTTTTCTGCAAAAAAAAAGTAATGGGATCTTGAGGGATTTAGATAGAGTAGATAGGGGGAAACTGTTCCCACTTGCAGCAGGGTCGATAACTAGAGGACTCAGATTCAACATAATTGGGAAAAGAACTGGGGGGAGAGGAGGAGAATTTCTTTTACGCAGCGAGTTGTTATGATCTGGAATGCACTGCCTGAAAGGGTGGTGGAAGCAGATTCAATAGTAACTTTCAAAAGGGAATTGGATAAATACTTGAAGGGGGGAAAATTGCAGGGCTATGGGGAAAGAGCAGGTGAATAGGACTAATTGGATATCTGATTCAAAGAGCCGGCACAGGCACAATGGGCCAAATGGCCTCCTTCTGTGCTGCATGATTCCATGATCTTTAATGACTACCTGTAGGCATGAGCGCAGTTTAATGTGTCATCTGAAGGTCGACACTTCCAACAATGCAGCACTCCCTCAGTACTGCACGAGAGTGTCATCGTGGATTGTGTGCTCAAGACCCAATGTGAGGCTTGAAACCACAACCTTCCCACCCAAAGGTGAGAATACTACCAAGTCAAGCTGATGCATACCCTGCATGTAGTGAGGATAATTTTAGACTTGTTTGAGAGGTGTGGTTTGTAGAGTTTGTTGTGCCATAATCTGGTTGAGTAACTACCCTTTGTCAAAAGAGAAACAGGTCAGAATCGTGGCTTGAGTTCCAATTTTATGCTGACGAGAATGAATTGAAAACTTTAATAACGAACCACCTCGATGTTATGACGCAGAACCAAGTGGACATCAACCGACTTCTGTTTAAAATTCAGAGTCTTGGGCCTAGATATTGGAACGCACTGGACCCATTTTACAAGCGTAAAATGGATGCCTAAGGGTCCAATATGGTGGGCGGCATGGGTGCGTTCATTCCGCGCTAGAAGTGTACTACCCGCCATATTGGTAAAGGCTCCTCCGTAGGCGTCCAGGGTGCATGCCTGAAACAGGCATTAGGCCCTTTGCATGTGTAAATAGGGGGCCTAATGCCTCTTTCAGGCTCCCTTTGCAAAATCCGATTGTGCATGACTGCAGCATGTGTTGTGCACGCTGCGATCAGTTTGCTCAGGCATTTGAAAGCAAATTAACAAGGCCATTATTGTAAACACAAGGTTGAGGATTTTGGAGAGTGTTGCAATAGTTAAGTCTGGAGGTGACAAAGGCATGGATGAAGGTTTCAGCAGCAGATGAGCTGAGGTGGGGCCAAGGCAGGCAATGGTACAGAAGTGGAAGCAGACGGTCTTTGCGAGGGAGAGAATATGGGTTCGGAAACTCAGCTCAGGGTAGAATAGGATACTGAGGTTTGCAATGGCCTGGCTCAGCCCAAGACAGTGGACAAGGAGTGAGTTGGAACTAGTGGCAAGGGTACGGAGTTTGTGGCGGGAACTGAAAATGATGGCTTCAGTTTCCCTAATGTTTAGCCTGAGAAAACTGTGGCTTTTCCAAGCCTGGATGTCTGATAAGCAACCTGACAACACAGTGGAGGGGTCGGACAGGTGATGGAGAGGTAGAGCTGGATGTCATCAGCGTACATGTGGAACCTGACCCTCGTGTTTGTAGGTCATGTCACCAAGGAGTAGCATGTAGATGAGGAAGTAGTGGGGGCCATGGATAGATCCATGGGGGATCCGGAGGTAATAGTACAGGGGCGTGAAGAAAAGCCAATGCTGGAGATGTCCTAGCTATGACTGGATAGTGGAACCAAGTAAGGGCAGTCCCGCTGAGCTGGGTGATGAAGAATAAGCTTTGGAGGAGGAGGGTGTGGCTGACTATATCAAAGGCTGCAGAAAAATCAAAGAAGATGAGGAGGGTGACAATCACAGAGGATGTCATTTATAACTTTGGTTAGAGCCAAATGGTCACTTTGGTTCGGAGCTGTCGCAGGGGCGGAAAGGAGCCCCCCCCTCCATGAACTCGAGAATGTATCCAGAATATTATAAAACTTTACAAATGCGTGTCCATCCTCTCTGTCACACTTCCGATGCCACTTGCTATCTGCATGGCATTGTTCAAAGAAGAGCAAGGGAGTTCTCCCTGGTGCCCTGACCAATATTTATCCCTCGACCAACATCACCAAAACAGATTATCTGGTCATCGCTGTTTGTGGGACCTTGCTGTGCGCAAATTGGCTGCCACATTTCGTGCTGTACAAAAGTGACTGCACTTCAAAAGTACTTACTTGGCTGTAAAGTGCTTTGGGACGTCCTGAGGTCGTGAAAGGCGCGAGTCTGTCTATCTTCCTTACTTCCTGCATTAGTTTATTAGCATAGAATAAACGGGGGATAATTATCAAGGTGAAAATATATAGTTGTAACAGTAACTTGCAGCACTTTTGGTTAAAACTGTGCTGGGGGATTTTTTTTATATATATAGTACAGAATGTGAATGAGACCTGAAGGAAATCTGCAGCTTCCCATTCACAGCTTACTTAAGGCGGGAGGGGCGGGCAGAGTCCGGCTGCTGCGAGGGTCAACCGTAAAAACATGAAAGGAGTAACTAACCATCGCCCTCTCTCCATGGCCATTTCTCCCTGTGGGGAGTGGGGCGGCTCTCTGAGCCTGATTGGAGACTCGGGGACATTTTTCATCCTGGGAGGACAAGGGGTGGACCGACAGCGACCTGTCAGCGTGTGAAATATGGGCAACTGCTTAAGGAAGGCTTAGCAGCCCGGCGAGAGAAAAAAAAAAGAGGCACAAGTTAGAGGGACAGAATGCAACAATCCGGATAAAGTGCGGGACCAAATTTGCTTGTTGCACCGTGTAACATCAGTGTGGTTAATTACACCGCCACATCTGCCATCTGAATTGCATGGAAATTGACGAGCGTGACATTGAGGTCTGTTACACTTTGCTCGGATTCGGGGCTCACCTGTTCTCAGGGGAGGCGATTTTTACACATCGGAAGGGAGACAACGCGCCCCAGCTCTTGCCCCAAGATGTTGCAGTGCGGCAGCGCTGAAGGGGCGGTCGGACACGGTCACTTCTCGCAGTTGCTGTCTGCGGACCAGAAACAGATCCAGCAAACGGTGGACACGCTGGTGCTGGGGCTGCACCGGGATAAGGAGAAGCTGGTCCGGTCCTTCCTGGAGGATCCCAGCAGCCAGCAGCTGCTCTTAGCTCTTTGCAGGTCCCTGGCTTCGGGAGAGACGCGGTGAGTGTGTGTGTGTGTGTGAGAGAGAGAGAGAGAGAGCCCTCCCCATCTGTGATAGCGGGTGTCTGACAGGTTTACTGGCGATGGGCACTGATGCTGTTTTATTTGCACCACTCCGACTCTCCAGAATGTTATCCATGTACCTAACCAGCTCCTTAACCACCTGCAGTATATTGTAATATAATGGAGAGAAAACTTACTGCAAATGTGAGAGCGGCCGGCAGACCACGTGTATGTTTGTGTACTGTGTTTGCGTGTGTATATGCATGTGTTTGTGTGTATATATGCATGTGTTTGTGTGTGTGTTTGTGTGTATGCATGTGTTTATGTCTGTATGTGCATGTGTTTATGTGTGTTTATGCATCTGCGTGTGTATGTGTTTATATATGCATGTGTTTATGTCTGTGTTTATGTCTGTGTATATGCATGTGTTTATGTGTGTTTATGCATCTGTTTGTGTGTATGTGTTTATATATGCATGTGTTTGTGTGTATGTTTCTGTATATACATATGTTTGTGTATATGCATATGTGTTTGTGTATGTGTGTGTGAGAGACAAGAGGATAAGGATTATCCATTAGATAGAATTCTAATACAGTACATCGAAATTATAACATGGAAGCAGGATGTTCAGTGTGAACAGTCCCTGTTGGTGTTTATCCTCCACACGAGCAGTAGTCCTAATCCCATGCGCCCACCCTGTTCCCACGTCCCTTTATTCCCCTTCCAACGACCTATCTAATCTGTTGTGACCCACTCCTGGGCCCATTGTGTTCCTGGCCCTTCTTGCCTGCCATGTTGCTTGTCAAGTTCCCAGCCCCAGCCTCCTAACTAACTCCTGACCTGTTTCCAGCCATCGAGTGGTCAGCATACCATCCCCCCGCCCCCCCCCCCCAAGAGGTCCCAGGCCATCAGCCCTAGTTTTTGGACTGAAACCAGTTTTAAGCACAAAGAGCATTTTAAATATTGCAGTTGACAATTTGATTGCTGACAAGCAGTAACAGTGGATTTTTCACAAAATCCAACTTCAGCCTGGGACCTGAGCTGATTGATGGCTGGGCCACTTCAGGAGGGTGGGGGGGGGGGGGGTGTTGTACTGGGCCTGCCCATCTCTGGGCCGTCATAATACTACCAGACCCCTGTGTGTATCAGGATGCTCCTAAACCCTGGGACCCCTCCTTCTCCAGTGCCTCTGATTCCAGGACCACCTGTTGCCAATGCTCCCAGACCCTGGGACCCCACCTTCTCCAGTGCCTCTGATTCCAGGACCACCCGTTGCCAATGCTCCCAGACCCTGGGACCCCACCTTCTCCAGTGCCTCTGATTCCAGGACCACCCGTTGCCAATGCTCCCAGACCCTGGGACCCCACCTTCTCCAGTGCCTCTGATTCCAGGACCACCCGTTGCCAATGCTCCCGGTCCCTGGGACCCCACCTTCTCCAGTGCCTCTGATTCCAGGACCACCCGTTGCCAATGCTCCCAGACCCTGGGACCCCACCTCCAGTGCCTCTGATTCCAGGACCACCCGTTGCCAATGCTCCCGGTCCCTGGGACCCCACCTTCTCCAGTGCCTCTGATTCCAGGACCACCCGTTGCCAATGCTCCCAGACCCTGGGACCCCACCTCCAGTGCTGCCACACACTGGACCCTCTGTCACTTGTACAGTACAGGACTTCCACCTCATCCATACTCTTAGACATTAATACATTACCCCCAGGGACTCAACTATTGCTTTCAGGTGTTACATTTAAAATCCCACTGCCGCCAGACCCCCATATCCTCCCCAGCGCTGCCACATCTGGGCAACCTCTGGCTCAATGCTGACAGATCCTGCTGTTACATCTTTACAGAATCCCCCCCCCCCGATACTTGTTTTGTGCTCGGAGCGAGAGACCACCACTGTAAGCGAGCTTCTGCTCCCCACCAATAGGAATGCGCTTTTATTCGCTTAATATCCAGTAATGTAGCATTGCCAAGGTGACGAAAAGAATAAATATTCTGTGACTAAGGCTTTAAACTATTAAGCGGCTTTATTATCATCAAATAGAATCATAGAATGGTTACAGCATGGAAGGAGGCCATTCAGCCCTTCGAGTCCATGCTGGCTCTCTGTAAGAGCAATCCACCTAGTCCCACTCCCCCGCCCTTTCCCCTTCAAATACTTATCCAATTCCCTTTTGAAAGCCACGATTGAATCTGCCTCCACCACCCCGTCTGGCAGTGCATTCCAGATCACAACCACTCGCTGTGTAAAAAAGTTTTTTCTCATGTCGCCTTTGGTTCTTTTGCCAATCACCTTAAATCTGTGTTCTCTGGTTCCAAAAAAAGTAGACAATAGCACAGAATCAACACAGCAGATCTCGCTTCATTGGAGCTTCTGACTTCCACCTCTTTGGCTACAAAAAGATATGAAACTTCACAAACTTTTGCCAGTAACACTAAACTTGGAGTAACATGAGGTTTCATTTATCAGCAGGTGTTGTCTAACTGTGAGGAAAAATAATGCATCGAATAATAGGAGAGGGGCAGCTGCTAAGATTTTAAATATAAAACGTGCCTGAGATAGAGCTTTGAGAATTCAATTTCAAGAGGGGCCGCAGATGGGGAATGGGAGGAGTTTGACAGATTGGTAAGCAGTGGGTGGAGGGAGGATGCCTGATTGTCAGTCTGAAAGAGATGTACGACAGTTTGGGTCCCATTCTCTTGGGCCCAAGCCCCACTCAAGGCTGCTGGACCTTGCCCCCCCCCCCCCCCCCCCCCGATGCTCCCACACACCTCTCCTGAGTGCTCCTGGACCCCAGAGCCCCTCTGGGTCTTTTTAATGCAAATTTGTAGTGTTCAGGTAGCAATTGGAGAGATAGTATAGAAATTAGTGGAATTTGTTGGAGGATGTCAAAATGCACCAAATCACCTAGTCTAAACATGTCCAAAGTGGAGGCTCAGATAGCTTGCAAGGGACAACTGGTTTGTGATATTGAGGATATTAAATATGTGTAGATTTGCCATGGCATTGCTTGCAGTGAATCAGAGGATACATTGCGTTATAACAGTAGCGGTGTTATCAACAAAGTCTGATGGAGAAAGTGTTATAGGTGTGACACTTTTTTATATTTCAAAATAAACTTCATAAAATTTGTAAAGGTACATACAATGCAATTCAAGTCACGCTTCAAACAATACAGTGCAGGTCATACAATTTGCAACTGTACATACAGTAGAAATCAATGGTCCCGGTACAATCAATAGTTACGCACCATACATTATATCTACAGTTCATGGCACCCTAGGGTGCCTCCTTGCATTACAGTCGTTACCGGTTACTGATACTGTATATTTCATTAGATTCATTTATGACACTTACAGTAAATGCATGCTATGCGCAAGACTTTTAGTAAATAACAATCGGTGCTGATGTTGATGTATTTATACATGTCCGTTTCCGGATGTATATTTGAAGGACTATAACCTGGTGTTGTGCAAGTCCTTACATTTGTCCACCCCAGTCCATCACCGGCATCTCCACATCATTATCACCCCAGGCCTTGGGGAATTCTTTCCTAATGTTGACAAAGACTTGGTGTAAATTACTTCATGACAACGGCAGAAAAACATCATCGCATTGTTTGCAAGTGATTGTGTTCTGCTACTGTATTTGCACTGTGTTGCTCACCGCGCTCCTGCATGCAGTATGTCACATCTGGTGCCATGTCAAAGATGGATAGTGGGAGCATTCCTTGCTCATTTCAACATGCATAAATATCACTCTGTAAAACTCTGTAGTCACGGTGGTGAGCAGGCAATGGCTTCTGTTGCTTAAGCTGTTATACTATTTAGAAGAAGACAATATGTCATGATATAGCATAATATAGTATTTGTTGTAAGGAAACGTGTGTTATAACAAACTGTGTGGGATGCATTGTGTTCTGTAGTTTTTGAAAATATGAAGAGTTATTATTAGCTTCAAACAGAAAACCATTTAAAACCTTGCTAAGTTCCATTGGCGTTGGAAAAATGATATAATTCCCCACAACAATCGAGACAAGATCGTTCGGCCCATCTAGTTTGCCCATCACACAGGCCCATGTTCAGGATCTGTGCAATCTTCAGGGGTGAAGCCTGTCCAAACTGGAATAAATTTCTGTTCTGTAAGTTAACAACTCTTGAGAGGTGATACACTCCTTGGGCTACATTTACTTCACGGTTTTGTTAGCTTCCTTCATTGTCCTTAAATAACTTCTCTGCATGCCCTTTGTGATTTTAAAAGACCGTGTCTGCTCCTCTGTGCAGTCATCTTTCTCTTTTTCATATGCAAAAAGGTTCGGTTCTTTCAGTCTCTCTCCATATTGCATTCCTTGAAGAGTTACTACCTTCTTTGCTGCTTTTTTGCCATCCCTTTCAATGCTTTTTTGCCCTCCTGTGAAGTGCAGGAGGTTAAATTGGAATCGTTTGACATAGGAGTTTAGGAGCATGAGGAGTTTCAGGTGCAAACCTAAGAGGTAATTTGTCTGTGCTGTAGAGAATTGTTTTGTCAATATTCTATGTCACCAGATAATTCTTATTGAAGTAGCCTTTAATGCTTTTGCAAATAGTGCTGTCCTTGAAAACTGCACATCTACATCGATCAGGTAGGTAGTATTGATAATTATGGTCTATGGCTCTGGGCTGTAGCATTAATAAATATCATGACTTTTGTCAATCATAAAAAGAGACACTTACACAACACACCTTATCCTGTCTCTCAGAAATGTATCCAAGTACTTCATATGCAATGAATCACTTTTGTATGAGGTCAAATGCAGCAGCCATTTTGCCCAATGCAAGATTGCATCAACAGTAAGTGAGGTGAATGACTAGTTAATCTATTTTAGGGAATGGACACTTTTCTTTGAATTGCGTCATGGGATCTTAAATATCCACCTGATCTGGCCATCTGCTTCCATGTCTCATTTGAAGTATGACACTTCTGACTATGTTGCACTCCTTCGGTACTGGACTGGAGTGCTAGCCTAGATTATGTGGTCAAGTCTTGAAGTGGGGCTTCATCTTGCAACCTCCTGACTCAGAGATGACAGTGCTACCAACTGAGATGACAGTGCTACCAACTGAGATGACAGTGCTACCAACTGAGATGACAGTGCTACCAACTGAGATGACAGTGCTACCAACTGAGATGACAGTGCTACCAACTGAGATGACAGTGCTACCAACTGAGATGACAGTGCTACCAACTGAGGTGACAGTGCTACCAACTGAGGTGACTGTGCTACCAACTGAGATGACAGTGCTACCAACTGAGATGACAGTGCTACCAACTGAGGTGACTGTGCTACCAACTGAGATGACAGTGCTACCAACTGAAATGACAGTGCTACCAACTGAGATGACAGTGCTACCAGATGAGATGACAGTGCTACCAGATGAGATGACAGTGCTACCAGATGAGGTGACAGTGCTACCAGATGAGATGACAGTGCTACCAGATGAGATGACAGTGCTACCAACTGAGATGACAGTGCTACCAGTTGAGATGACAGTGCTACCAGTTGAGGTGACAGTGCTACCAACTGAGGTGACAGTGCTACCAGATGAGATGACAGTGCTACCAGATGAGATGACAGTGCTACCAGATGAGATGACAGTGCTACCAACTGAGGTGACAGTGCTACCAACTGAGATGACAGTGCTACCAGATGAGGTGACAGTGCTACCAGATGAGGTGACAGTGCTACCAGATGAGATGACAGTGCTACCAGATGAGATGACAGTGCTACCAACTGAGGTAACAGTGCTACCAGATGAGATGACAGTGCTACCAGATGAGATGACAGTGCTACCAGATGAGATGACAGTGCTACCAGATGAGATGACAGTGCTACCAACTGAGGTGACAGTGCTACCAACTGAGCCACAGCTGACACTGAATATATGGCATCTGTTTTCTAGTATGAGTGACAGGGCCACAAAAAGGTGGCAGCCAGTTTAGTGAAGTCACATAGGGGAATCGTTTTGATTCAGGATGTTTTGATTCACATAACCAGCTGCTTCCCTTAAATAAAACTATCCCCTTGTACTGAGTAAAGAATCAAACTAAAGTCTGCTGCTGTCTAAATTCACATCTGTCTATGGACGCTACACTGAAATCAAAATGGTGGGGTTTGAGCCTCTTTCTGCCACTTTCAGAAGGTTCTTTTTCTAAGGGTTCCATTCCTCATGTAACCATCAGCTCCCCTGTACCTCAGTCTGCACTGCAACCACTAACTTAGTGCTCGAGACTTGGTTACCACTGAAGGAAGCTGTCTGGCTGGTGTGATACTCCTCGGAGGCCCTATGTTTCCAGTCGCCAGCCTCTGATGTTAGGTTGCTCTGAGCCCAGGTATTTTAATGTGGTTACGATAAATCCTGTGTCTCTATTGATGTCCCTGGCTCCCATGTCTCATTCTCACCTGTACTTACAGCTTTCCTTCTGGTGGCTGCTATTTTATTGACTGCCCCATTCGCACACTGTTAAAATGGACCGTTGACCTACCCTAGGTAGATAAACCGCATTGGTCATGGGATTCAGGATTTTTAGCTGCAGTGGGAGAGGAATCTGACTGAGAGTTCATTAGAACCTAATTTAACATTTGTTGCGAATTATATTTCGGTACATTGAGTTCACCTGGTCAGCTTGACTGATACTTTGAACAGATCCTTGTGATTGCTTGATGCAGAAACAATAACGTGGCAGTCCATTGGAATGAATTGGGTTTTTCATTTTGCTTAGCCGGTGATTCTATTAACTGGATTTCACTATAATAGTATATTTTAAAGTTCACTTTTATTACCTTACAACTGTACCTTTGTTAGAAATCAGCCGTTGGCAAAACTTTAATCAAGTTTGACTGAAAGGGTTTTGCTAACACTCGATTGAGGAGTGGTGCCAGCACATTTTTGTGGTCTCCATGCTTTCCTACTTGACTGCACATGGCTGTTTATTTGGTGTTCAAATCAGTTGCTGCGTGTCCTCCATTTAGGCCTCTTTCGAAGGAAGATCCTTTGAAAGATTTTATGATCACCTGCCTCATGCAACTCTTTCGGTCAAAATTTATTCCCTTGCCATTCCATCATTCCTAACAAAGGAGGAACGTTTATTGTAATGTTACCTGGTGTATGTTTAAATGTTCTTGTTTATTTAGTGTTTTTTAGATGCAGGCCTCTGTACACTTGATTTTGTTAACTCCTTTTATTCTGGTGCAATTTTGAAAAAAAATCCCATGTTACAATTTGGGGAGACGAGTGAAAATAAAAATGTTATGTCAATCTTTTAGAGAATCCCTTTTGTATTGGTATTTCTTATGAATGTCAAGGTAAGGGATGACGGTGCTGAGAAAGGAATATTTCACTTTTCAGGCACACAGGGCTCGATTTTCGCACCCCCGATCGGGTGCGTTCGTGGCGGGAGGGGCTGCGAAAATCGGGGATTCCCGGGGCAGGTTTGGAGCCCGGCTCCAACCCGCCCACTTCCGGGTTCCCCAGTGACGCGCTGACATGCGCGCGCAGCCCCCGCATGTGGGACTCCTGCCGGCAATTAAAGCCAGCGGGGTGCCACTTAAAGTACTTAAACAGGTATTTCAGGTCGTTCACAGACCTGATTGACCTGATATTTTAGGAGGGCTGGGATTTTGAAATGAACTGAGACTGTTTCCTGCACTGGGGGAAACACTCCCAGTTCAAATGGACGTGTTGCAGCCCATCAGCCTGTGGCAGCTGCAGAAGTCCATTTGACAGGTGGGGCGGGGGGAGACCCTCACTCATTGCAGGAGGCCACGCTGCCCCTTTGGACAAAGTTTGGCCTCCACTACCCTCCTCCTAACAGTAAAATTCACAAACTTGCACACTTACCCCGGTGTCCAGACACATGTACCTACCTTGCGGACCCCCTCAAATGTACATCTTCCGGATGGGGGCCGCCGTAGCTGCAGTCATGATCTCCTCGGAGGGCGAACAGCATCACCAGCCTCGCCAGCCACGCCACCCACCTCTGACACGTGGAGCTCTGCAACACAGTGCTGTGTCACATCCACCTGCACAGCAGGAGGGAGGGCAACGGCAGAGAGAAATGCGTCGCAGAGGGCACTACCCTCGCCACAGGGTCCACAGACCGAGGCTCAGCTTCCTGGACCTCTCTGAGCAGCAGTGCACATGGAGGCTCACAGTTACTTGACATGTAGTCGTGGACATCTGCAGCCTCCTTCATGCCGAGCTGCTCCCGGCTGGCCCGAGCACCATCTTCTTACCTGTCGCTGTCAAAGTCACCACTACCCTCAACATCTTCCCCTCCACATCCTTCCAGGGTGCCACTGGGGACATCGCCAACATCTCTCAGTCGTCTGCACAAAAGAGCCCTGCAAATACACCCACACCCAATCTGCAGTGACACAATGGGTGGCATCAAGTGTGCGTGTTCATGGTGAACCCCATGAAAGGGACCTATTCCACAAGCCAGTCAAGAATGGGCAAGACGTGGCAGTAGTGGTGATAATAACAATATTTATTGTGCATGTAAAAGAAAACAAATATAAATAAAAAACATGACAAATTGTCAGACACCCTTGTGCATTCCCTTTGTGCTCACAAAACCTTTGCCTTGCATTTCCGGGAACCCCTACGTGGTGCTACCCCTGTGGCTCCAGTAGAGGTAGTGGCAGGTTGCTCTTGTCCATGCCCTGACCGATTAGATGCTTTGGGCCGACGCCCTCTGGGTTTGGGTGCCCGTGAGGGCCCCTCCAAAGACTGCTGCACCTGCACCTGTGCAGGGGCAGACTCGACCACCTGGAGAGGGGGCAGCATTGCGGGTACTGGTTGAAAGGGGGGCAACGGGTGAGACGTGGGAGCGCTTTGAGTGGCGTCCCCACTTCCATGTCCCCTTTCACCATTATCCCTCTCGTGGCCCAGGCCCACATCACTCCTTCCACCCTGCTGGATGACAGTTTGGAGGACTTGTGTGAGGCCTTGGAAGGCCAGTTGTAAACTATCTGTCAGCCTGTTTAAGGTGGCAGAATGTTGGTCACCCGGAATCCGAACGGCTGTTGTCAGGGCCTGAATGGACTCATTGTTGAGCCGTGCTTGATGCTCGAGGGAGGCTAGCCTTCCCTCCATCGCAGACATTCCCGCAGCTATCCGTGACACTATCTCAGCGATGCCTTCACGTCCCTGTGACAGTATCTTGGAGATACCCTCCTGTACCTGTGCCACCATTCCCCTCATACAGGAGTTGGACTCCTCCATCCTCTGCGTGATTGTGGAGAGTGCACGTGGCACCTGTTCCAGTACCTCGGCAATGTGCTGCTGCCCCTCGATGACTCTCCTTTTCATGGCTGGCCCCCAGGGTTCAGCATCTGGGTCCAGCTGAGCAGAGCCTGGAGAAGAGTGCTCCCACCGACACAGATTCTCCACAGCTGCCCCTGCCACCAGGGTCTGCTCGTGCTCACACGTGCGTGGTGACTCACCATGTGCAAGCCCAACTAAGTGAGGACGGGGACCCACCGAGGTATGTGTATCTGCGCTGCTGGATGCATGGCTCAGATGTGATGATGTACTCTCAGAGACCTGCAGGTCCTCTGAGGAATCGCCCTCCACGGTCATGGCGCTCGCAGATGGCCCTGCAAGAGAACAGAAAGCAATATTAGGCATGTGGACAGATGTTGAGGTGCGGCAGATGCCAAGTGATGCTAAGCTCATTCGCTATCATGAGTGCTGAGTGTTAGCTTTCTGTCACCGGCCGCTTGTGCAATCCCAGCCTCGGCATCCACCAGGGACAGACACTCCAGCCTGCGGCTTATCTCCAATGCCTGCTGCTCCGCGTCTGTTAGTGCCACCTGGTGTAGCGGGCCCCCTCCGGTCCGTGCCCTCTCCTGGGCGTTCTGGCATCTCTTCTCCTATCAAGGCAAAACACAGAGGCGTGATTGGTGTGGCTGGGGTTGAGCGTGAGGGAGCTGCATGGGAGGGTGCGTGTGCAACATAGCCATGATATTGTATGAGGATTGGGTTGCGTGGTAGTGTTCGAATGGGGACTGGGGCGGTGAGTAAGTGCAGGCAAGGTGAGGATGATAGTTGAGTGGATGTGAGGAGTGATGCGAGAGCGTTGTGGTGGCAGTGCAGAAGGAGTTGTGTGGCGGTGGAGGTGATGTGGAAGACTCTTCCTGCACTGGACCCAGGTTCGTGGCACATTGCCGCTGTTGGTGACCTCCATGGCCACCTCCAGCCAGGCCTTCTTCGTGGTGGAGGGAGGGCATTTCCTCCCATCAGACGGGAAAAGGATTTCCCTCCTCCTCCTCACCCCATCGAGCAGCACCTGGAGTGAGGAGTCCAAAAATCTTGGGGCAGCATTCCCTCTGGCCTGTTCCATGGTTCAGCATTGGTTGTTTGCTGCAGGAGGAGCATTGGTGGACTGCCCCTTTAAATAGGGCTCCTCCAGCTGACAGACCTTGCTGTGCGTGCGCAGTCCGCCCGCCGCGCAGCTTACCAGCGGGAAATCCGGAAGCACAGGTAGGTGGCTTCAATTAGCCTGCGATTCCGTGTGGAGCACACTGATTGCACCGGGCGCGTTACCCACGTGCCCAGTTGACCCCCCGCTGAGAACCCGCCGCCCTGCTAATATCGGGCCCACAGTGTCAGCATCAAGCACACCAAGGTCAGATCTAGCACCATAGCATGCAGAGCAAAGCTCCCTTGACTCTCTCCCAATATTATTCCTAAGATGTCAGCCTTGGCTCAGTGGTAGTGCTCTTGCCTCTGAGTCAGAAGGTTATGGGTTCAAGTTTCACTCCAGAGGCCTGAGCACATAATCTAGGCTGACATTTCAGTGCAGTACTGAGGGAGTGCTGCACTGTCAGAGGTTCCGTCTTTTTGACGAGGCATTAAACGGAGGCCCTGTCTGCCCCCTCAGGTGGACATTAAAGATCCCATGACACTATTTGAAGAGGAGCGAGGGATTTCTTCCCGGTGTAATGGCCAGTATTTATTACTCAACCAACATCACTAAAACAAATTATCACATTGCTGTTACTGAGAGCTTGCTGTGCGCAAATTGGCTTCCACGTTTCCAGTGACTACTTCAAAAAGTGATTTGGGATGCCCTGAGGTCGTTAAAGGCACAAGTTTTTTCAGTTTTCCTTTCTTCCTTCCTTCCCTCCCTCCCTCTTTCCAGCTAATTTTTACATTACTATTAATTTGAACAATACGTAAAGCGGTAAGAGTACGAAAGGGTCAGTTCGACATCAAGCTGCAACCCAATTCATGGATTTCTCCATTGCTTCTTTGAACACCTCTTCGTGCCCTCATTCATTCTGCTGGGGCCAGTCTATTTCTCAAGTTAACAACTTCATATAGAGTAAATGGGCGTGGGGATTAATAATGATCCCAATTGCTACTGGATTAAGTTTAGCCTCATGCTAAACTCCCATAGACAATTTGGATAGCTGAAAAATAGTAGAGATCAGAGATTCAACAGGTTAAAATAACTAATAAAAATTTATTTACTAAATCAGGTAGAATTATAAAATACAGCATATTAAACTAATACTAGAGTACAAGACAACTATGATTGGTAATGTCAGTTTTTTAGAGCTCTCACTAGTCATTCTCCCACAGTAAGAGATTCTCCCACAGAATGATTCTATTTACATGGGTAAGATGGGTATAGAGGGATATGGGCCAAGTGCAGGCAATTGGGACTAGCTTAGTGGTATAAACTGGGTGACATGGACATGTTGGGCCGAAGGGCCTGTTTCCATGTTGTAAACTTCTATGATTCTATCTATGAAGAGTAACCTCTTCATACAGTGAATGTTAACAGTTCAATCCTCTCCAGCTGTATGTCTTAGTTGGAGAATGTCTCGTGCACTATGTAAGCCACATGCCTGTGGAGCTCTTTAACTTGAACAAGATTCAGAATCAAACAGGAACTGAAGGATTTGCAGACTGACCTCGCTTTTATTCCTTTACTTTGAAGAAGGAATGAAGATGGATTTAAAAAATATTAGCAAAACAAAACTACTTTATAACTTTTGTGTATCACTTTCACACATATGCCAGTTGGCCAGTTTCGAGAGACAACACAACAAAACCGTGTTTGAGTCTGACTTTCACCATTGTGCAGTGACAGACACAAACATGGCTGTGTGAATGTCAGCATTGTGTAATGACATGTAACCACTTTTGTGTCTGTCATTACACAATGGTGAACTTCACATAAACAATTCCTGGAACTGAATGGCTGGAACCAATTTCAGAGTCTGCAGGACTTGGCATTTACACTCAGCATTTAGACGAGCTAATTACATTAGTTCACAATAACAAAGGCCACAAAAACCCTTTGCTATGAAAGAAAACAAGTCATCTTTGTAATCCTTGCTTGGCGAAAATACTGCTGCTCCTTTAAACATTCAGCATACATTTCATAATTTGGGAGGGTTACCTTTATGCTCCTGATTTCTTCAATATATCACCTGCTTTTCAGTTCTATATAGAAAGAAAAATATCTTTGTCTCCTGTTTGTTATGACTTGTGCTGTTGTGGTGGCAGAGCAATGCTGCCCATGGTAAATTCGAATTGATTAATGCTTTGAATGCTCCTCTCTCTGACCTTCTCCCCTGGCAGGTTATGTTGGCACCTCTGAAGGAGGGAGTTCTTGGAAGGTGGGAGAGGTTGTTTGGCGTTGATGTACTGTGTGGGCTCCGGCCTTCATGAGAACAGTTCCGTTTAAACATTTAACAAAAGAAAAGTGCTCATCTGAACTCGGGCATCTTTAGCTTTGGCTTGTTAAGGTTGAAGGAATTGGCTTTGCTTTATTTAGAAACAAGGGGAATTCCAAGTAATATAATTGAAATTTTCCTGACAATGAAAGGACCTGACCAGCTTGATCCAAGCAAATGACAAATTCAATTGACAATTTGAAATACATGACACTGGACTTATAGAGTTAAGGGAAGCTTGGTATAAGTACAAAATTTGGGTGGAACTTTTTCACCCAAAGGTTGATAGGGTTATGTTATAAGTTGCCAGAGAAGACCTTTGAAACTATAGGGAACATCAGTGCAAAGTCTCTAAAAAAAACACACTATGCATGGAGAGCAAAGTCACAGTCCCTGTATATAACCCATATTAGATGAAGGACATCAGATGAATCTTCCCTCCTCAAAATTTGTATCAGAGAAATGGATTGGGGATTTACCACTTGCATCCAATTTCATAGATGACGCCTAAGTTAACTTGCTTTGAGCCATCTTATATAAACCTGTCCAGTAAGTATTGATTATTAAGCTAGCTCAGTCAACAGCAGGCCCACTGTTTTCATGTCAAGATCTTAATGCATTGGCCCAGCTAAAAAATATATGAAAATATATAACACAGAATGCAGGACGGAGCCCATGTCTGTCAGTCACATTGTGTTTTGTAAGTTATGTCAGTCTGAAGTTTGGCATCACAGAAAAATGGTTGAGTTCAAGAGGAAAGATAGAGCTGTAGATGGCAAGTACCAATCCTCCGGTGTAAGGATGCCATTGAGAATTGTAAGGGTGAAAATGGAAGCCTGCCGGTGAAAGGACACTTCAGGTGTGTTTCTGGGGCTGTGAAACTACAGGGGCACTTGTTTTCTTAAGGGAGAGGTTTTTGAAAATATTATCGTAGGCTTGTTTTTTCCTTTGGGATTTTGTTAATGGTTTATGTTTACGAGCTTGAGAGCTAGAACAGGGGAGGGGATGAGAGGGAATAGGGACCGTCGACCTATGTGTGTGCAAAAGTAACTGCTCTGGGCTTGCAGAGTACAGAGGCTGCTTCATAACTCTGTAAATGGAGCCATTGCCTGGCACTGTAGCTTGCGGAATGACTGTTTTTCATTTGTTTTTGAAGGCCCTGTTACTGGCCATCAGGGGACACGCAGGATGAACTCAGATGCCTGGCCTCTGAGCTTCCCTCCACTTTCCCTGAGGGGTACAATCTTGCCTTGATTTGGCACTTTCCCCTTGATTGTCTGATCATGAATCCCTGTACTGGTGTTAGTCCCAGTTAGTGTTAGAAACACACTGCCACAGTGGTGCACTGCGGTCAACTTCATGCTGCCGTTGGAAATCTGTTGAGGTGAGCAGCTCAAATAACAGAAGCCTTTAACCATGAACAGCTATAAATTGCCAATGCATAAAAAGAAAGAACTTGCATTTGTATACCGCCTTTCACGACCTCGGGGCGTCCCAAAGCGCTTTGAAGTATAGTCACTGGAAACACGGAAGCCAATTTGAAGTGTAGTTACTGTTGTAATGTAGGAAACTTGGCAGCTGATTTGCGCAGTGCAAGGTCTCACCAACAGCAATGTGATAATGGGCCAAATCTTGCTGGAGTGGGGCATCTCACGGCATGCGCTGTTCGTTTGACTTTTTTCTGCACCCTTCAGCTCAAATATAATTTGCGCTGTAACCTGCTGGAATTTCTAGCTGATAACAGCGCGGCATCTGGGACCTCAGTGAATGGCCGGACCAACAGTTTATCTCCTTAACCAATGAGATTTAAGGATTCATTGAAAGTTACGGCACAGAAGGAGGCCATTCGGCCCACTGTATCCGTGCCGGCCGAAAATGAGCTATCCAGCTTAACCCCACTTGGTCCATAGCCCTGTTGAGAAAGAAACAGAGGAACAACGGAGAAAGAGGGTGAATTAGAGTTAAATCAGGTACAGAAAGAGAAACAAAGAGAGGGAAAGAGCATATTAAGAGAGAGAAAAAAGAGACAGAAAGGATAAGTAAGGAAAAGAAAATTTTAAAAATTTGAAATTTTGAAAATCTCTTAACAACAATTTACTACATGCAGGAATGAGACTCAACAGTTTAAATTGTTCTCTTTTAGGGCCGGAGAGATTGATTGGCAGTGCAGTAACAATTCTCACATTGTTAAAAGGGTACTTACACTGTTCATTATGAGCCATAATTTTCTGCGGCAAGTTTGATGGGCAATTTATGTGCAAATCCAGCCAGTTCTTAAAAATAACAGGGAGGCTAAGGATGAAATACTGTTCGTGTGCGACCAGCAAGTTCTGGACATTCGCAACTCACGCTGTATCTCTTCATCCCCTGAACTTGCTGGCAGATTTGTGTATTAATAACAGCATGCACCGTTAACACACTGTTATTTTTCCAGGAAGATTTGGCCCAATGACCAGATAAACTGTTTTAGTGATGTTGGTTGAGGGATAAGTATTGGCCAGGACACCAGGGAGAGCTCCCCCACTCTTCTTCGAAATAATGGGATCTTTTATGTCCACCTGAGAGGGCAGACAGGGCCTCGGTTTAACGTCTGAAAGACGGCACCTTCTGACAGTGCCAGCACTCCCTTAGTACTACACTGGGGTGTCAGCTTAGATTATGTGTTCAACTCTCTGGAGTGGGACTTGAACATACAACCTAATGACTTGAAGGTAAGAGTGCTACCACTGAACCACGGCTGACACCTGCAACAGCAAGTTGGAATACTTGCTGCCAGAATTTGCCAAGGACCTAAAGCTTAATAAAACCACCCAAGTTAGTTGTAATCTCATTACAAGCCACGACTAACACCTGCATGCACAAATTCTCCAAACAGGTGGTTTTGCAGAAATTGGATCTTTATGTGGTAAATATTTTTTTTAATTCCTGATTAGTTACCTAGTACTCCATTTAATAACATCTTTCCCCTGCACATTACAACATTGTTGCTTATTAACGTGTAACTTTTGAACTTTCTATTGTTCAAGATGTGTGGGCTTGATTTTAATGGTTCACACAGGCAGAACCCAGCCAACACTGCAGATATTTCTTTGGTGACTTTATGAAGGTCAGTTCAGATCCACAATGATTCCAGTATCAACTCCCAAATACTCTCACAGTTGGCCTGTCTATAATAGGATTCCATTCGGCTCCAAGTAGTCTAGACTACCTTCTAGCACAGAATCAAATGCGCAAACATGAATAGCATCCCAATGCACCCACCCACAATGTCCTTTATTGTTTTACTGTGTTATCAGAAATCAAGCTTTGAATTGCCTAGAACATTCTGTAGCTAAAGATGGAGGAGGGTGGAGGGTGTGTGTGGTGTGGGTTGTGGAAGTAACCAGCTTTTACCAGAACAATTAGTAATATTTCTCCCAACCACAGTAAACAGTACTCCAGCAACATATTAACTGTAATGATGCTCAGCCTTTCAGAGACGAGCTGTGTGAGAGCATCTTGTACCAATTTTATCTTATCTGGATAGTTCCAATAGTTTACATACTGCATTTGACAGTAAGGGGTTTACAAGGCGCAAGTTTCCGGTTGACGTTGGAGGACCTTTCGTGATGCAATTGATGATATTGTTGGCATGGTGAAGTATTTCTTTATTGCAGTGACTCCCAAGGATAGAGCATGTTTGGACATGAAATGTTCAGTCAACAGTGTTACAGTGACAGTCACCCCGTTGCTAATGTATTTTACCCACATAACAATAGCAACTGCGCTTCAAAAGTAATCGTTGGCTATAAAGCGCTTTGGGACATCGTGCTATATAAATGCAAGTTCTTTTCTTTACACAGTCTGCATGTTTAACAGAATCAGACAAAGCTTGATTCTCTTCCGCATCTATAAACTTTTCAAAGTTTAAAGTCTTCTAATAGAAACATAATTGCAGTGTGAAGCAAAATAAACTTGGTCTCAGTGCATTGAGAATTCAATGGGATAGAGGCTTTGTGAGGTTTATGGTCCTTATAATGTTTATTATTCTTTTGTCTCATCTCCAATTCCACTCAACTCTCAGGCTTCAAGAGGGTTCTATTGCCCTTGTAAAGTTGCTAGGTGATTTTAGAGCTCTGCTTATAAAGCCAATAAAACAACAGTAAATAATTGGTGCAATAAAGACCCCATGTAAGGAGACTGCCTGAAACTTTATCTAGAAGGACTGAGCTTCAAGATCTCCATGCTTGGCGGGGCTTATCTTTCTGTCTGTCTGTCAGAACCCCATCGTCCTGTTTTGTTGCCTGCCCGAGAATGCAGCTGAATTTCTCCATGTACCTTTAACTGCTTCCAGCTGTGGCGGCGCTATTGAAATCATGGTTCCAGAAGTACAAGTGACACTCATCTCTCTGCAACTTCACTGACCCCAGCCGTGCCTCCATGCAGTAATTCTGAGTTCTCCAAGGCTGATGGTAAAAGCTTTCAAAGAAAAGGTACAGCATTTGGAAGGGGAATCCGCGTTTTCAACTCCAAGTACTGAGTTCATATTTAGATACGTCAGTCTAACAGGGCGTCTTTGGAGTGGGGAAGCAGTCTGCAAGTTTAGTCCTTAATCAGCGATGTGACAGTAAGGGGAGGCACTGGGCGGACACGGAGAAAAATCAAATAGAGATTCAAGCTGGAGCAGTTCTTGTACATCACCCAGCAGATGATTCGAGTGGCATTGAGAGAAAATTGTCTCTGCTGTTATTATGGGGAAAGAGATATATTTCTTGGGTTCACTGTATCCGCCCACTCCTGTAAGTGAGCCCTCACTCATTGTAACCTGGCACGTGCCTTTAACTGACCGATGCCTAGTAATTTGTAATTGTAAACAATTTTACAACACCAAGTTATAGTCCAACAATTTTATTTGAAAATCACAAGCTTTCGGAGGCTTCCTCCTTCCTCAGGTGAATGTTTACAATTGTCAACCCCAGTCCATCACCGGCATCTCCACATCATAGTAATTTGTAGCCTAGGGATCGAAATTAAATCCCTCCTTACTGTATTTTGTTTTGCTGGTTCTATCATGTGCCCTCATTATTTTCCTTGACTTCAGAAGGCGATAAAATAAACACTTCACTGAACAGTGGCGTAGGCTATAAACTGACAAGCCAGATTTATTAAACAATAAATGGATAAGTCAACAGAAGTAATGACACACTGTAGATTTACAGTACAAATCCCCTGAATATTAACCTTTTAAATAGTTTGATGCTCACCATCCACAGAGTTTTTTCTCTGGCCTTTCTTTCACGCTCTGGACTGCTCAATTTTTACAAGACAGGCTGAGAAATATTTTTCATCAAAAATGACCAGGACAAAGAAAATTTTAGTATTTGTTTCTTAAAACTCAAAAAGAGCTGGCAATCAAACATTTATACAAAGAAATCTCACGAGGTGCTTGTATTTGAATTGAGTAGCCTGGTCCTCCCTCAAGTACCTGACCAGACAAAACGGTTATATTCTGCAGCTATTATTTAAAAACAAGCTGGGCATTTTCGGTGAGTGTGCTACACTTTTAACCCCATCTGTACCGTGACAGAATGAAAGAAGCCAATATCATGACACATAATCAAACAAAAATGTTTCATTTTTGCCATGGCTGTTCCAGAGAAACAATGACAGGGAGTGAAAAACAAAAAAAGATCCATGTGGAGATAGGATCAATTGAGGGGAAAATGGTTAAAAATCAGGGGGATGAAATAACAAAGAAGAATCTGACAATTCTGCAAACACAATTCAAAAAGGAGCAGAGTTCTCCGAGTGTGCTGGCCTCTCTTCCTCCTTCAGCCAATAGCATCCAGAAACAGAGTTAAACAGTCACTCATCTTATTGCTGCTTATTGGATGTTGCTCTGCACAAAATGGCTGCCTCATTTGTCTACATAACAACGGTGACTGCACTTCAAAAGCAATTCATTATGTGTAAAGTGCTTGGAGGCACTTCAGGCAGCAACCTTGAGGTGCCGTGCAAATTCAAGTTTAAAATACTGAAATGCACTCGTTGAACAAGTAAACGTCTTGTGCAAGTGTCCAGTCCAGACCTGATAAATTATAATCTGGTTATGACCATGGTAGAGAGTCTCCTTGTCTGTCACCATGTTCATATTTCGAGTCAGTGCTCCTTAGCACTGTCTGTTCTTGTCAATTGAATAATCTTTTTGATACAACATTTTACTTAATCGAGAGTGTTCTCTCATCAGTAATTTTCCAGCGGAAATATCGGACAATTTAATAGCAGAGTTTCTCAGATTTTTAATTCAAAGCTTATGAGATAGAAGTCATACCTAATTTTCAAAAAATAAATGTTATTTGTTTAGAAAATCCCTTTTGAGTTGGATACCGGGGCAGTCAGTTACCTATGTATTGTGTGTTTAGCGTTATTTTGTGCATGAATGCACTCTACTCCTGTTTGTGGTTTTTTATTCGAAACATTTGCATTATCCAATATGAATAAAGCAATTTTAATTAAACAGGACAGGAGGCTTTTTCTTTGCAAAATTTCAATTCAAATTAATGGGTGATTTGAATAAAGAAAGAGCTTGCTTATATATAGTGGATTTCATACTCTCAGGATGTCCTAAAGGGCTTCACAGCCAATGAAGTACTTTTGAAGTGTAGTCACAGTTTGTGGAAATTGTGGCAGCCAATTTTTACACAGCAAGAGCTCACAAACTGCAACGAGGTGAATGAGTAGTTTATCTGTTTTGGTGCTGTTGGTCAAAGGATGATTGTTGGCTTGGACGCAGGGAAAGTTCCTTGCTCCCCTTTAAAAAGTGCCACTTACGTTAAGTTTGGTTTAATGTCTCCATCAAAAGATGGCATCTCTGACAAGGTAGCATTCCTTCCACACTGAAGTGTCAATCTAGATTATATGCTCAAATTGTGGGTCCTGAACCCACAATATTCTGACTTAGAGGCTAGTGTGCTATCACTGAGCCAACCTGAATTAGGACTACATATTGCACTCTGGCTATTTGGCTGCACATGAATATAAGTTCCATTGTAGTTAACAGGCTACAAGTAGTTCTTGGGCCTACTAAAACTCCCCTGTTCAGCGGGAGCCTCAAGACTGTAGCCTCCTGCCCTGCCACTTCAGGAAGAAGATCCCCTAGCATTCTCACGCTCTCCACTCGGAGGAAGCAAAAGAAAACCTTTGTAGGTCGCACAACCAGATAGGCCGTGAAGCGACAAAGAGAAAAAGAGGAATGAGAGAGAAGCAGAATATGTTACTCTCACTTGGCCATTCCAAGTGATCCATGAAGCATTTTTGCACCATGTGTTTTTGGCGTGAGGCAAGCCTATAACTTGCTGGACACAGCTGTGAACTGGAGACTGACCGATGTGGCAGGTGTTTCCTGCAATCACCTGGAAGAATCTAGTGGCAGAGAAGGCCATGGCGGTTTGAACTGAAAATCACAAAGCTGGGAGTCGCTGAATGTTGCTACCTCTGGTGGTTCTGTAGCAGCCACTTTATGAATGATGTGCTTGAAATACTTAAACTGAAGTATTCGACGAATACACTACACTATATTTCCATATTGTATATAGATATTCCTAAAGTGGAAGTGTCTAACCTAATTAAGCAACTGTAGGATTGAAACCCCTACTTTCAGGATTATAATTTAATCCAATCCAAGGACTGGTTCTTGACAACAACAAGACCAGCGCAGTACTAGTATTATGGTTAAAGGCAAAACGGATTTATTAAGCACATCACAATTAGTACAAAGAAAGTGATACTTAACAAAGAGAAACAGTCACAGTCTGTTCCTTGAAACCTTGGAAGTATCGCTCCAAGTGACTGCCTCTCTCTCTCTCTCTCTGGCTGTGTTCTGTTGACTGAAGAGTTCTCTTCTTCCTTGCCAGAATCTTGCGCGCCTTCCTCAGCTTTTGAGGTCTCTTCTTATCCCCTTTTTCAGTCGATGTGTCAGTTCACTATCACATCCACATCTCTCAGCCTTACTATTAGCCATGTCTCTCAACCTTCAGAAGTTACATCCCAAGCATAACTCCTGGTGCCATCCTTGTTGTTACAGACTTAACGGTACCTTATCTTAGAGTTTACATTGCCAGCCTTCACAGAACTGTTTACATAAACAGACTTCTATTCACTAGCTTGCGGGGGCTTGAGATAGGGAGGCCTAAGCCTGTGTGACTCCTTGATTCATTTCACCTTCAGTCCCTTTATCAACATGTCTTTAGACACTATGCTATTACAGCACATCCTCCCTTAGCGCCTGTGATCTCCCACTTTAATGTTGTCAGCATTCTCTTAGTTTTAACTGCAAACTTGACTATAATAACCATCATGCATCCTCCTTGGCCCACCAGCACTTTCTTATTGACTATACGTTACATGGTTCATACTATGTTAATACACAGTACAGTTTACACTTATAGATACATAGATTCATAGTACATTTCATTATACTTCTACTATTGATTATAATTATACTAAATTGTATCTTATTGGGTTAATTCTTACACAACAATGGAATTAAAAGTCTGCAATTATTGTGGGTTACAGCACACCAGGTTTCTCCTAATATGTTAAAACACACCCCTGTTAATTCAGTATTGCTATTTATTCGTTTATTAAACTGTTTCAAAGTCATTTTTTGTTGCTGGTTTGTTTATCGTCCTGTCTTAACAGCAGGATCTCAGACTGGGCAATTAAATATTCTGGGCCTGAGAAACCATTTAGTAACAATAGTTCTCGTCTAATTGGAATCGTACATTGTGATCTGTACCACACATCAGGGTAAAGTTTGAGGGCTCATAAAGTCGGGTGCGTGACTTGTAAAGTACCGGGCTTCTAAGAGAGATGACCTAGGTCATTTTTTTAAAAAAGAGGTCATGCTAGAGGCGGATTTGTATCCTGGGTGATAGACATCCATCCCGTCTGTGCACGAGGAATGCAGGGGTGAATTAGGAGGACTGAGCAGACATACTAACTTCTCCGGCTGAGAAGGCAGGCTAGCAAGAGTACGTGGAAAGCTCAGATCTTCGGAACGGCTGCATCAGATACTGCAGCCCCCCCTCACCTGGTCTTGGCACTGGATTCAGATGTGGAGGGTGGAGAGAGTGAGGCAAACTCTGTGCAAATTTCCCTCACTTAAATCAATCTCAAGTCCAAGTGCCATGCCATGATTCCTTCACACTGTAGCATCTGCTCTCCTCACATTGTTTGAAGGTGGTGACAAGGAAGGCTTATGGGGAATCAGGGCTACCCTTTGTTCCCAAGGTTCATCACACCATTTTGGAGCCCCAGCTCATGAAGCCCATGCCAACCTTGGGTTACAGTGCAAACTGATGCCAAAACTATGGGCCCAATGTTAGCAGGGCTGCGGGTTCTCGGCAGGGGGGCTATCGGGCGCGTGGGTAACGCGCCCGGTGAAATTAGTCAGCTTCCCGCGCGATTGTAGCATCCAATCCACTAATTGGATCCACTTACCTGGTCCTCCGGGTTCCCCACTGCTGATCTGTGCGTCGGGCGGGCTGTGCATGCGCAGTAAGATCTGTCAGCTGGAGGAGCTCTATTTAAAGGGGCAGTCCTCCACTGACAGATGCTGCAACAAACAGAAAAAATTATAGCATGGAGCAGCCCAGGGGGAAGGCTGCTCCCAGTTTAATGATGCCTCACTCCAGGTATCAATACATGGGGTGAGGAGGAGGGGGAGGACAGAGATCTTCCTCCTGGCGGGCGGGAGGAAGCGGCCTGCCTCTGCCACCAGGAAGGCCTGGCTCGAGGTGGCAGAGGAGGTCACCTGCACCACCAACATATCGCCCACCTGCATACAGTGCAGGAGGCGCTCCAATGACCTCAGTAGGTCAGCCAAAGTGAGTACACTTACTCTTTCCCCTACACTCCGTCTGCCACATCACCGCCCCCACCCCACATCTCCTTCAGCACTGCCAACACTACTCTGTCACATCACCCCTCATACCCACTCAAACCTCATCCTCATCTTACCTGCACCTACTCACCTCGCCAGTACTCATCCCGCCACTACCACTCAACCCAATCCTCATACAATCTCATGGCTCCATCTCGTACTCACCCTCTCATGCATCTCTTTCACGGCCAGCCTCACTCAACCTGCCACTACCTGTGCTGCAGCCACAGGGCATGCATCACATATGTGCAGTAGGCAGCGTAAGGCAAACGTGTCGTGAGCATGAAGGGGATGCACAAGGGTGTTTGAGGGTTTGTCATGGTTGTTACTTATATTGAATTTCTGACCAACTCACATCACATATTATTATTGGCACCACTACTGCCACGTCTTTGCGAATCTTGTCTGGTTTGTGCAATAATGCCCTTTCCTGAGGATCACTATGAAGACCCACAACTGATGCCACCCATTGTGTCACTGCAGAGTGGGTGTAGGGGTATTTGCAGGGCTCTTTTGTGCAGACGGCTGAGAGACGTTGGCGATGTCCCCGGTTGCACCCTGGAAGGATGTGAAGGAGAAGTTGTTGAGGGCAGTGGTGACTTTGACAGTGACAGGTAAGAAGATGGTGCTCGGGTCAGCCAGGAGCAGCTCGGCATGAAGGAGGCTGCAGATGTCCACGACTACATGTCGAGTGACTCTGAGCCTCCGTGTGCACTGCTGCTCAGAGAGGTCCAGGAAGCTGAGCCTCGGTCTGTGGACCCTGTGGCGAGGGTAGTGCCCTCTGCGACGCATCTCTCTCTGCGGTTGCCCTCCCTCCTGCTGTGCAGGTGGATGTGTCACAGCACTCTGTTGTGGAGCTCCACGTGTCAGAGGTGGACGGCGTGGATGGCGAGGCTGGTGAGGCTGGTGATGCTGTTCTCCCTCCGAGGAGGTCATGACTGCAGCTACGGCGGCCCCCATCCGGAAGATGTACATCTGAGGGGGTCCGCAAGGTAGGTACATGTGTCTGGACACCGGGGTAAGTGTGTAAGTTGGTGACTTTGATTGTCAGGAGGAGGGTGGTGGAGGCCAAACTTTGTCCCAAGTGACAGAGTGGCCTCCTGCAATGAGCGAGGGTCTCCCCCCCCACACCTGTCAAATGGACCTTTGCAGCTGCCACAGGCTGATGGCTGCAACAGGTCCATTTGAACTGGGAGTGTTTCCCCCAGTGTGGGAAACAGTCCCAGTTTGCTCTAAAATCCCACCCCTCCTCACATCATCCCTTAATCAGGTCTGTTAATGACCTGAACAAGCCAAATAAATATTTTCAAGTGGCATCCCGCTGGCTTTAATTGCCTGCGGGATTCCCACCAGCGGGGGCTGCGCGCGTACGCCGGCGCGTCAGCGGGGAACCCGGAAGTGCGCGGGTTCGAGGCGGGCTCCGGTCCCGCTCCGGGATTTCACGATTTTCGGGGCCGCCCCCCCCCGCCAGGAGCGCACCCGATAGCGGGTGCTAAAATGCTGCCCAATGTTTCTGCTGTTTAGATTGTCCTAATGGGGTGCTGCTCTACAGTCCAACCAAAGTGGCCAAGACTAGCTCCGCCTGCTGCATAATAGAAAGAGGGTTGACTGTGCCGCTGGAGGATGAGAAGGCCAGTCGGGCAGCACTCCTGGAGGAAGAGGACGATGAGGAGGAAGAGGGTAAAATGGAAGCCCATGATGTTGACACTGGCTGAACGGACTGAGACGCAGTCATCCACCGCGATTTACAATAAAAAAGACCAACTCCCACCTGCCATCTGACTTGCCACTCCTCTGCAATCCTAAAAAAACATATTCCCTGTTCTCATGGCAGGCTGCCCGCCCTTCCTCCTATTTATAAGTCATAGCCTCTCAAAAATGCAGTGAATCAGATTTAACTGGTACATTGACATTTATGATCAGGGCCAAGGCTGGTGGGGGAGGGGAGAATGATTTACCTGTGTGCTATCTTTACTCAAATCATATAAAATCTTCTATAAAGATGCCTCTTACAAATTTGGGGCTTGCCGTAGATATTTTCTTGAGTACAGCAATGCTGCTCATTCCTGAAAGTGGGCTGAACATCTTAGCTTTTAGGAGCGTGTTTGTACTGCCCAATATTAAACTATATGATAGGGTAAGTCAGGGGTATAACAATAGTACTCCCTTGTGATTCAAACATGCACTCACCAATCCTTTTGAAGGTGGACCAAGAAAGCACTCGATAAGACAAGGCCAGATGCAAATCGTTAAGTTGCTTTATTTCACAGGCAGCCAGTGAACATACAGAGTAACAGATATGATTGGACTCACTTAATTCAATCAGTACAATTCGCCTTCCTGTAATTATACAAAATAATGAAGACGCTATGCTTCTCCACATCAGTGGGTCATAGTGCTTAAATTAAACCAGAAATATTCAATCATTCTCAGCCGCCACAGCTGCCTGAGACTGAGTGAAAGGCTTCTTCGTGCAGTTTTCTGCCTTTTTTTTTAAAGGAAAAGACTGTTGGTATGTGTTTCTGTCCCTGTTTTATCGACCTTTGTTCACAACCAGAGGAGAGGACTCTTGCTGGATAACTCCAGCCCAGGACCAGGGACTTCACAACACAATGGGTGTGAGCTGTTCATCAATTACTGCGACAGGCTAACTAATTATTGTTGTTTTCAGTCTTTGGGTAAACATCATCAATGCTTAGCTCATTAGCATTTTAGCCGCCCTTTTAAAAAAATATTTGGGTGAATACACTTTGCTTTAAAAACCGAACATTTAAATGTAGTTCTTTTCCAAATCCGTTCCATGGATAAATAGTCAAAAAGTCCTGAAAAGTGGCAGAAGTATTTGATTTTGCTGCTATTAGAGGACAGAGGACATCTCCCCTCCCACCTACCCCTGTTCTGTTGTGTCCAGATTTGGGGGATTGTGTTATCTCTGATGTCACAGTTCCAAATTTCACATTATTCAAGAGTTTCTGAATGGTTGTGCCTTTGTCATTTTATTATCTTTCTCCTTTTATTTCTCTCCCTCTCTTTTTTTCCCTCTCCCAGTCTCACTTTTTTCCCTTCCTTTCGTTAAAGTGTCAGTCTTACTGGGACTATGGTTTCATGGGCGTGGACTGTTTTACGTTGCATCTCCCATGGCTCAATTTCGAGACGAGCAGGGGAGTTCTCCCCGGTGTCCTGGCCAATATTTATCCCTCAACCAACACCTAAGAAGCAGATTATCTGATCATGATCACATTGCTGTTTGTGGGAGCTTGCTGGGCACAAATTGGCTCCGCCTTTTTTGTTTGTTCATTCATGGGATGTGGGCGTCACTGGCAAGGCCAGCATTTATTGCCCACCCCTAATTGCCCTTGAGAAGGTGGTGGTGAGCCACCTTCTTGAACCGCTGCAGTCCGTGTGGTGAAGGTTCTCCCACTGTGCTGTTATGTAGGGATTTCCAGGATTTTGACCCAGTGCTGATGAAGGAACGGCGATATATTTCCAAGTCAGGATGGTGTGTGACTTGGAGGGGAATGTGCAGGTGGTGGCGTTCCCATGTGCCTGCTGCCCTTGTCCTTCTAGGTGGCAGAGGTCGTGGGTTTGGGAGGTGCTGTCGAAGAAGCCTTGGCGAGTTGCTGCAGTGCATCCTGTGGATGGTACACACTGTAGCCACTGTGTGCCGTTGGTGGAGGGAGTGAATGTTTAGGGTGGTGGATGGGGTGCCAATCAAGCGGGCTACTTTGTCCTGGATGGTGTTGAGCTTCTTGAGTGTTGTTGGAGCTGCACTCATCCAGGCAAGTGGAGAGTATTCCACCACACTCCTGACTTGTGCCTTGTAGATGGTGGAAAGGCTTTGGGGAGTCAGGAGGTGAGTCACTCACCACAGAAAACCCAGCCTCTGACCTGCTCTTGTAACCACAGTATTTATGTGGCTGGTCCAGTTAAGTTTCTGGTCAATGGTGACCCCCCAGGATGTTGATGGTGGGGGATTCGGCGATGGTAATGCCGTTGAATGTCAAGGGGATGCGGTTAGACTCTCTCTTGTTGGAGATGGTCATTGCCTGGCACTTGAGTGATGCAAATGTTACTTGCCATTTATCAGCCCAAGCCTGGATGTTGTCCGGGTCTTGCAGCATGCGGGCTCGGACTGCTTCATTATCTGAGGGGTTGAGAATGTAACTGATCACTGTGCAATCATCAGCGAACATCCCCATTTCTGACCTTATGATGGAGGTTGTACATTACAACAGCGACTACACTTCAAAAAGTACTTCACTGGCTGTAAAGTCCTGAGGACGTGAAAGGTACAATATAAATGCAAGTCTTTTTTCACATTGCATCTCCAGGTCAATTGAAAGCTAATATTTTGCTCTTACGGTAACAAAATTGTATGCTGGTTTTATACTTGCAACTCACAAAATTATTGATATCCCCTTCATATCACAGTTTAGTTCTGGGACTTTACCATACCCTACCAAAAGTGCAGTAATTACATTGAGTAGAAGTCCATCTTCATTTTGAACTTGAAATGCTCATGTTCCACACACAGACATACGATTCTTTCTGAATCCAAAACGTTGTGTATTTATCTGCCACTTTATGTCAAACAAGCTGTAATAGATTGTTCCCAATCAGCCCTCCCTCTGCAGCCAAGATATATTGGAGTTTGTTTACTTGGTAACCATGGTAACACGGGTCCTTTTGTCTGAACTATAGCAGTCAATAAGTTTGTGCAGGTAGGCCCTGATGTGCCTGTAAAACTGAGCAAGTAGAAACCAGCTCTTCTGTTGAGAATTACCTGGCTGTTTGTTGTAAATCTGAGATGAGGTCTGTCATTATGCGACCGAATCCACCCTTTGCGACAAATACTACTGCTGGTCGCAGTTAAAATTAAGATTTGCTAAGGCAGCGACAGGACCAGTACTGACTTGGTCAGAAATAAACTGAACCCAGTAATGATTTGCTTAGAGCTAATATAAAACCTGTGTAAAAAAGGATTACTGATGATTTCAACCAATGCACTTAAATTTTATTGGGTGGTAATTTTTTTTCCCTGCAAGAGAAAAGAAGGACTTCAGGCAGGGAGTAATTTGTCAATGTTTGTGTTTGAACATGCAGCTATTTCAGGGGGTGTCATAGGTAATACTAGTCCTTGGTCGAAAATGTGGTGGGGGAGGGAGGAAAATCTGTTTTCCTATTAAGTTTCTGCTCATTTAAATCTTCAACCCTTGCTCTACTGGCCTAACTGACCTAAAGTAATATTTCGGGTCCGTCTGATCTATGCTGTTGAATGCTTCTAATACCTGAGGTTCCCTTTAACCTTCTCACTAGAATGTGAAGCTTAACCTTTTCCCACCTTTCCGTTCACCCATCACCCCTGTGTTCGCTGAGCTACATTGGCTTCCTGTCCGGGAACTCCTCGATTTTAAAATTCTCATCCTTGTTTTCAAATCCCTCCATGGCCTCGCCCCTCCCTGTCTCTGTAACCTCCTCCAGCCTTACAACCCTCTGAGATCTCTGCGTTCCTCCAATTCTTGCCTCTTGCGCATTCCCGATTTTAATTGCTCCACCATTGGCGGCCGTGCCTTCAGCTGCCTAGGCCCTAACCTCTGGAACCCCCTCCCTTATCCCCTCTGCCTCTCTACCTCTCTTGTAAACAATTTTACAACACCAAGTTATAGTCCAACAATTTTTATTTGAAATCTACAAGCTTTCGGAGGCTTCCTCCTTCCTCAGGTAAATGTTGCAATTCTTCTTGTTCTCTGCTCCCATCCTAGTGCTTAGTAACCATGGTTGCATACTGCCCTGCCGTCTGATCAGTGTGTAACTTCTGTTGACTTATATTCCGCACTTCTGGCTATGTGTCCCAACATTCTATGTTGCCTTTTGAATTATTCTTCATGTTGCCTTGACACTGAAATGTCAAGTTTACTATAACTCCCTTTCAAAGTCACCAGGCTAATTCTGCCCTATTCTTTGTACACATGTTTCAGTATTCTTCCAATATCACAGAATCATACTGCACATCGTTCCTGTACCAGTTCTTTGAAAGAGCTTTCCAATTAGTCCCATTCCCCCGCTCTTTCCCCATGGCCCTGAAAATTTTTCCTTGTTAAATATATATCCACTTTCCTTTTGAAACTATTGAATGTGCTTCCACCACCCTTTCAGGCAGTGCATTCCAGATCATAACCACTCGCTGAGTAAAAAAATGTCTCCTCATCTCCCTCCTGGCTTTGTGACCAATTATCTTAAATCTGTGTCCTTTGGTTACCGACCCTCCTGCCAGTGGAAACAATTTCTCCCTATTTACTCTATCAAACCCCTCATAATTTTGAACACCTCTATTAAATCTCCCTTTAACCTTCTCTGCTCTAAGGAGAACAACCCCAGCTGCTTTAGTCTCTCCACTTAACTGAAGTCCCTCATCCCTTGTATCATCATCCAACACTTATATTGTTAAAGACTATGGCAAAAATTTTGTTTTTCCACCACCAATTAGGTTGTTTATCCTAATTTGCAAAGAAATTGCAGACTTTTATGAATTGGTTCCATCTGTTGCTAAATCTAATTTTCTAAATGGTTTTAAAATTGCTTGTGCAGTGATCACAATGACATAGAGCTACTCTCCACCAATTGATGCTAGCAGTCTTCCTCCCCTCCCTCTCACTGCCTCTCGCCGGGCCTAGTAGATGCTGTGGAAGGAATTGAGCAGGAGTTTCTGATGCTGCACAACTATCGTGAGAATTCCTGCCCTGGTGTGAGGCAGGGTTCTGGCCCCCCGGAGCAGCGGCAGGTGGTAGCTGGACGTGGCAGGGAGAGGCGAAGCTGGGAGCGGTGCTAATTTTCCACTGCCAACCTGACCAAGCAATCACCGACTCCAAAATGCTGATTGTCAGCGTGCAACTTGGATGGTTAACATGTATGCAGGTGCTCCTCCAACTTACTCCTTCATATAGTTGCCATTATCTTACTTGGTCTTGATGTAAGGCTAATGGGCCTATTGTTCTCTGGATCTCATCTTGTCCCCATTTTAAATATCCGCACTGTCTTTGCTGCTTTCAATCCTGCGGAGCCGCTACAGTACCCATTAAATCTTTCCAAACTGTAACCAGTGCCCTGCAAATTCCTTCCCTAGTCTCCTTCATCAACCGAGGCTATATGTCTTCTGGCCTAGGGAATTTGTTAGTCTTCAGTCCTTTCAACTAGTGTACCACCTCCTCCTTGGGAAAACCATCCAACTTGAATGTACCTGAACCCCAAATGAATTTCCAAGTTCTGCTTCCAATTTCAGCACTTTATTCTTAGCATTCATGGAAAGAAACAAATAACTTACATTTATATAGTGCCTTTCACGGCCTCAGGAGCTCCAGTGGAGCACTTTTGAAATCACAGTTGTGATGTAGGGAAATGCGGCAACCAATTTGTGCACAGCAAGGCCCCACTAACATCAATGAGGTAAATGGCCAGATAAGTGTTTTAGTGAGGGATAAATGTTGGCCAGGACACCAGGGAGAACTGGAATGAAATTGTCAAATCCTTGGACCCATTTCTACCATTTTAGTCCATGTTGCCATCTTTCCACTGTGAGATAATAAAAATTTACCTGCTGTCATTTCTCTGTATATTTGTTTTCAGTTCCTGCTCAGGAAGCTTCCCCTTGCTGCGTTTCCCCCAAACGTACAGCTTGTACATGTTGCTATGATACCCTCACCTACAGTTCACGCATGTAAACATCAGGTTGAAAGAAAAAAAAGAAAGACTTACATTTATGTAGCGCCTTTCATGACCTCAGGATGTCCCAAAGCACTTTACAGCCAACAAAATACTTTTGAAGTGTAGTCACTGTTGTAATTTAGGAAACGAGGCAGCTAATTTGTGCACAGCAAGGTCCCACAAACAGCAATGTGATAATGACCAGATAATCTGTTTTAGTGATGTTGGATGAGGGATAAATATTGGCCAGGACACCGGGGCGAACTCCCCTGCTCTTCTTCGAAATAGTGCCATGGGATCTTTTACATCCACCTAAGAGGGCAGACGGGGCCTCGGTTTAATGTCTCATCAAATTATCTTCCTTACCCTATCCGGAAGTAGTGAGTCTATTTGTGGTCATATTTTAATGATGCAAATGTAAGATCTAAGTGTGTTTTTTTCTGATCAGATTAATTATTTATAAGAGAATGGAGGAGGCAGGTAGAGGCAAGCTAAGGAAACCTGCTGCTTCTGCACAGATTGCTTCATTCCTAACCTTTGGGGGGCTGTCAGATAAGCAATATTTATAGAGTATGAAAAGAGGCAGATGGCAGGAGAATCCTCAGACCTTTCCGATGGGGGAGTCACTGCCAAGAGAGATTAAACTCACATTGAATCAGCACGCTGTTATTTACTGCGATGAGTGGAATACATGACCACTGCTTTACTAATTGCGGCCCCCAGGTGGAAACTGTTCGATTGGAGTATGTTGGAGAGTTGCACGATGCGGTAGTGTCTGCTCCGATCACTTCTGGCATCGATTGAATTTTGCTTGTGACCAAATGCTTTTCTCCGAGTTATTGTTCTTCCTTCGGTGCATGAAGCATTTTGTTTTTGGCTGGGATGGGTTTGTAATGAGATTACAACCACTTGCGGTGGTTTTATTGAGCTTCAGGTCCTTGGCAAATTCTGACAGCAAGCGTTCCAAACTGTTGTTGCATGATAATGTCCGATTTGAAGGTCTAGTGATTGTGATCGCCAAGGATGAAGAGTTAATTACCAGGAAACGATAGCCAGCACCTGTCAGAAATAATGCATACTCTGAGTATACGTCTGGCCAATTCCACATTCTGATTGGTTTCTGACCATCCTTTCAGAGTTGAGAACACTCTGATTGACAGGATCATACATACCTAAGTGAGACAGGTTACCACTATGGTCAGCCTTGGCTCAGTGGTCGAAGTCTTGACTCTGAGTCAAAAAGTTTTGGGTTGAAATCCCACTCCAGACACTTGAGCATATAATCTAGGTTGACACTCCAGTGTAGTACTGAGGGAGTGCTGCTGTCAGAGGTGCTGTCTTTTGGGTGAGACGTTAAACCGAGGCACTATTTCGAAGAAGAGCAGGGGAGTTCTTCTGTTGTCCTGGTCAATATTTATCCCTCAACCAACATCACTAAAACAGATGATCTGATCATTATCTCATTGCTGTTGTAAGACCTTGCTGTGCACAAATTGGCTGCTGTGTTTCTTACTTTTCAACAGTGACTACACTTCAAAAGCACTTTATTGGCTGTAAAGCGCTTTGGGATGTCCTGAGGTCATGAAAGGCGCTGTAAAAATTCAAGTCTTTCTTTCTTTCACTACGCTTCGCATGGCAGGGTCCCCAGCCTATGTTGTACGCAGGGTTATTGTAAATACAAAAACACTCGTGATTTATTCATCGTGATGTTTTATGGATGTTGTGACAGATCAGTAATATCGTACGTGTACATTTTACAATCAGAGGGATTTGAGGATGGGCCAGTCAGTTGAAGCACTTGATGTTTCACCTTGTCCTTTTTTCTATATTCAATTTTAAAGAGTTTACAAAAAAAACATTTTTATGTTTTGATTACAGGATGGGGAGAGTCCATTGAGATTGTTGTGCATGGACTGTGCCTATATGAAGCAAAACATTTGGTCTTTGTCCCTGGATTTTGGTTGGGCTGAGGGGGAAAGATGGCCCTGCCAGGGTTAGCTAGAGGTCCTTCTGTTTGGGGTCGCTGTCTTTACCTGGCTTCAGGCAGCACACTGCTGCTGTCCTTTCTCCCCTTTCTGCCTTAGTGTGCGTTCTTCTCCAATGTAGTATTTTTGGGTATTTGGGGGAGATCTGTGTTGAGTGAATCCTTTATATAGAGGCACCAGGTGAAGGCTGAACAGAACCTTTCCAACATATGTCTCAACCACACATTGGCGCAGTGCAGTCCTCTCCACACCTTTGGGCTGGCAGTCAATGTTGTGCTAAACTCCGTGCTGTGGGAGGGGAGGGAAGGGGATCTGCTATCTGGTGAGTAGCCTAGCAGCCATGGGGTTGGGTCTGGGTGGGGGGTGGCGGTGAGGGGATTGCAGTGCTATAGTCCTTGTGATCTTGAACCACCACCCGGAATAATTGGATCTGGGGACGTGATTACAACATGTAGGGGAATGCCCTCTAGTTAGAGTTATCCAATAGGGAAAGGTGGAATTTGTGGCACCTATGCAGAGTTTGGGCTATGAACTTGAGTTGGCCCTCATGAATTTTGCTGGATATGGCGGTGGTGAGACTCTGCATGCTTCTGGACCACAGGTCTTCAAACTAGAGTCAACTGATGGATCCCTGGGGCTATGTATGTGAGGTGATCAGGTTTCTGTCTGTCAGGGGCCAGGAATTGATAACAGTTCTGTGTTCTTTATATATTTTTTTCTGAATTTATTGACTTACTAACACATTATTCTTTTGCTCTCTACTTCTCTGCAATGGCAGCACTTTAAAAAAAAATCTTTGACTAGCTGACACTGCCTTTTGAAAGTCAGGACAGGGGGTCCCCTGGACTGCGTCAATATTTACGGTGGGTCTCCCACACCGAAAACCCAGTGTTCCAGACGCTCCCTTTGTTTGGTGAATTCTTCAGCACAACACAAATTGGCGTGTTATTGCTTCACCAAAGGGTATCCCAGCAGTAAGAGTCGCATGCGATTGCGAATATTCAATATTTACTCAGCAGCAGGTCTAATAACCACATCTCTTTCTGTGAAAATCCATCACAGGGTAAGTGACTTTCTCCTTGATGGATTGCCTGACCATTCTGTCAGCCGTCATTGTGTTGGAGCAAAACTGGAGGAACAAGCCGGTGGTTACATGACCAGGATTATAAATGGGAGCAGGGGCTGAACCATTTTATAATGGCAGTAATGATCATTGATGCAAAATGCCTCACACTGAGATTAATGATGATGGAAATAACCAAGTACTTTGGTTGTTGGCCATATTAACATTTTAACACATGGTCCGCGTGAAATGAAGAATTAAATGATCTACAGGGTGGCCGCTGGTCTGCACAGGGGGGTGGGGATGGTGAGATCATATTTCCGAATCCTGAACCGAAGGCCTCTCTGTTCTGGCTTGAATTTAACTCTTTTCAATCCTGTCTCATGGTATGGAGGCACTTGGCCGGTGTTGCCAATCATTCACTTTAGTAACAACGTTTTGATAATTGTTGACACGTTCCTGACTTAAATGGAAAATTATTTTGGGGAAATTTGCTGCAGGGTGAGAGATATCAGTGCTGAGGAATTCAATGTTTTCCCGCTTTTTTGCACCTCGGGTCAGGTCAAGTATTCCCATTGTATGGGTCAGTTGTAGAGCAAAGGTGGCTCTGCTCTGTGCAAACTCAACCCCCCACCCCATACTCCCTCCCTCAAAAAAAAAGCACCTCCTACTGCATCTAGGGTTGCCAACTCTGGTTGAATGTATTCCTGGAGGTTTAATCACATGACCTCCTACCACCAACTGCCCCACCCCCATACTCCCGCCATCGGTTGCCCAAAACGGCTCACCGCCTTTCTGCACCAATTGGAAAGCAAAAAGACTCTTCGTTACCCAATTGGATGATTCTTGGCTGCCAGATAGTCCTCATCTCCAATATTTTAATAACTAATAAACAGAAATGTTCAAAGAAAATGGGAAAAAAACACACAATTTTTTTAATGCCCCATTGATTTTTCCCCAGAGTTGCTCACAACAGTGTCCTGAAGATTAATCTTCAATTCCTGGAGTCTCCAGACCAATCCTGGAGGGTTGGCAACCCTAACTGCATCTCTGATGTTTCCATTTTCCAGCCCAGCAAACTCTGTGGCATCCCTCAGAGAGCTCGCTCACTGTTTGTTTTAAACAGATTAATGATGGCATTGAAAACAGTGCAGACAGGAATTCAAGGTGAACGTGTTAACTAGGGTGGTAAAAATAATACACAGAGGGAATTAAACCCACTAGTTAGCAGTGCTGAAACGTAAAAACTCGAACCTTGTTTCGCCAATCATCGGGTAGAGGAGACTTTCAATCCCACCTGTCTGGGCTGGATTCAAACCCAGATCCAAACGATGAAAGGAACAAGTTCTGTGGCAACGGAAAAGGCCCAAGAACCACGATACCGAGTGAGCATTCTGTACTTTGCCATCGGAAAATCTCACCGTAAAGGAGAAGGTAAGTTGATAGCGGGCACTTTGGACATTAGAGGGCTTCCTCCACCTCTCCGAATTTGAGGTGTGAACAAAAACGTAAAACGATCTCCTGCTTGTTGGCCGATGCAAGTTGTTTTTGTTTTGTTTCTCCATCCGATGAAACCTCCCCTCTCGGTGCAACGGGTTGATGCACTAATCATGCTCATCAGAAAGCAGTTCCACTGGGCATTCTACAGAATAGCCCTGGATACCAGTTGGTGAGAATCAGTACTATCTGGTACTGATATCAGCTTCTCACCTGTACCAGGATATCATCTCCTTGCATGGAGGTAGAGGCATCTCTGCATTCTGAGGGAAGCAGATTAAGACGACTATTGCATCCTAACGGGTGGGGGATTTATCATGGGGGTAATTTTAACTTCAATGGGAAAGAAAATGGGGTGGGGTCTAAAACAGGCTGCCGATTCGCTATCGCCTGGCAAAAATGTTAAAATGACTCGCCCCCCGCTCCCCCATGTTTCGCCCAATACCATGATTGGGGGAGGGCAGAAGGAGGAGGAGTATATTTTTATAATGTAAGTATTGCCTGCTTCTCCTGCACACACACACAGGGCTTTAACAACAGAAAGCTTCAACTGATCTTACGATGTGTTTGTAAACTCTCTGTTCATGCAGAATCAATAAACCTATTCACAGCACCTCTGTTGACTCTTGTAAGATGGTTTACGGTTACTGGGCTCGGTTTCAGGGCGATTGTCTGCTGTATCCAACTGAGCCAATCATTGTTCACAATTACCACTATATATCTAAGCCATGTGCCACCCTATTTAATTCATACTGGTGTTTATTTGGAGTCCTTTTTTTGGATCAGCCAGGTGTCTAACGTACAATGGAAACCCATTTCATATTTGAGTCTCCAAGTTAAGGTGCTGAGAAACCCATATTCAGTCTTTCTGTTTGCCCAGTATGGAACCCACACTCTGATACAAAAGAAAAGAAAAAAGACTTGCATTTATTTCATGACCTTAGGATGTTCCAAAGCGCTTCACAGCCAATGAAGTGCTTTTGAAGTATAGTTGCTGTTGAAAGGTAGGAAACGTGGCAGTTAATCATCAAAATCCCACACTCAGCAATGTGATAATGACCAGATAATCTGTTTTTAGTGATGTTGGTTGAAGGATAAATATTGGCCAAGACACCGGGGAGAACGCTCCTGCTCTTCGAAATGCTGCCATGGGAACTTTTACGTCCACCTGAGGTGGCAAAAGGCCTCGGTTTAATGTCTCATCCGAAAGACGGCGCCTCCGACAGTGCGGCGCTCACTCAGTACTGCACTGGAGTGTCAGCCTGGATTATGTGCTCAAGTCCCTGGAGTAGGACTGTGAACCCACAGCCTTCTGACTCTGGGGCGAGAGTGCTACCAATGAGCCACGGCTGACACCTATCCCTGCAGGAACATCCCACTTATCTGAATTCCGAGAGCTCAGGCACAGGTTGACAGAGCTAACACTTGGGCACCTCCAAGTGTGCAAAGGTTTATTGCTGGAGCCTTTTAGCACTGGGCACAGCTTCCCACCAGGACAACCCTACCTGTTGGGGCAGTGGTTTACAGGGCTATCTGGAGGTAAATGGGAAGAATCCCAGCTCCTAGTGGTGGGTCCATCCCCCAATGTTTTGTGAGTGAGCCAGGCTGGCTGATCAATAAGCAAGAGTACCTTGGAGTACTGGAGATCTGATTGACCCAGGTGTTGGATTTTGAAGTCTGCTATAGATCATTGACTTGGTTCTGAACTTTCATCACAGGCCTCTCATTTTGGAGCCACATTTACCACCTCCGCCCCAGAAATAGTTACTGGTTGTTATTTAAATTAAAGTTGATGAAATGATTGCCTCAATTTTTTAAAAACCGCTCTAAAAATGGAATCATCGCAGCATTGTCATGATTTGCATGAGTTTCTAATCTGCTTAGAAGTTGTCTGGTATTGGGATTCACTTTGAAATAAAATCAGGCCTCTCCTGAAGGAGGTTTGGCTCTGTTAAACTTTGGAGTTTGGAGCTGGTGGGGAGGGGTCCGTTGAGTTTGATGTGTATCCAGACCCTGTGTGTGCAGAGACGTAATGCACCATTGCATCAGCCCCCTTGTTGAGAGTCTGCACGATGCAGTCAGAATCCTCCTCAAACCGTTGCAGTTTAAACCGGGCTGGGTTCAGCGTGGTTTCCGTTCGCTCGCGAGCATAATTTTTTCCAAAGGCTTGTTCGTGAGGCCCCTTTAATGTTGGTTGATTTTCAGGACTTCGAGTCCGCATGCATGCACAGAATATACCGTGCAAGGTCCCATGACCCAGGGTAGAGCTGTGTCGCGGGTACGACTCTCCTAATCTTCCCGAGTATCATACAGTGCATGATGCATGTTGGCTATACTGGTTGATGAGCCATCTACAGTAGGTTGATTATCTTTCTATTGACCTATGCTATGAAATGCCACTTAGTTTTTGTGGAATGATTCAGTAAATAAAAAAAGTCTGGACAGTAATATAAACACTGGTCCATAGAAAAATGATGTTTGTTGTAACAGCCACCTGTTATTAACAGTTGGGATTTATTTACCAAGTGCTCTTTCCATTTACTCAGTGCTATATTTTCCCGAGTGTTCGAAGTGTTATTATCATTTCTTTGTATTTGATTTTTTTCCCCAACAGGAAATATTATTAACTATACTCACGATTTGAAAAGGGATCTTAGAAAAATCATCATTAGCAAATTCATAAAAAGCCCGTCTGTGTAAAAACTGTGTTTGGGACAATGATTTTCATTCCCAACATATTTTGACAATTAATTTCTAAGTGTAAAACATAAATATACTATTGCCATATTGATTTTTATATATTAATGACCTGGACTTGGGTATAGGGGCACCATTTAAAAGCTTGCAGATGACACAAAACTTGGAATTGTAGTAAATGTAGTAACAGACTTCAGGAGGACACAGACAGACTGGTGAAATGGGCAGACACATGGCAGATGAAATTTAAAACAGAGAAATGTGAAGTGATGCATTTTGGGACAAAGAATGAGACGAGGCAATATAAACGAAATGGTTTTAAAGGGGGTGCAAGAACAGAGAGACCTGGGGGTTTACGTACACAAATCTTTGAAGGTGGCAGGACAAGTTGATAAAGCTGTTAAAAAAGCATTTGAGAGCCTTAGCTTTATTTCTTTTTTAATTCTTTCATGGGATTTGGGCGTCGCTGGCGAGGCCGGCATTTATTGCCCATCCCTAATTGCCCCTGAGAAGGTGGTGGTGAGCCGCCTTCTTGAACCGCTGCAGTCCGTGTGGTGAAGGTTCTCCCACAGTGCTGTTAGGAAGGGAGTTCCAGGATTTTGACCCAGCGACGATGAAGGAACGGCGATATATTTCCAAGTCGGGATGGTGTGTGACCTGGAGGGGAACGTGCAGGTGGTGTTGTTCCAATGTGCCTGCTGCCCTTGTCCTTCTAGATGGTAGAGGTTGTGGGTTTGGGAGGTGCTGTCGAAGAAGCCTTGGCGAGTTGCTGCAGTGCATCCTGTGGATGGTACACACTGCAGCCACAGTGCGCCGGTGGTGAAGGGAGTGAATATTTAGGGTGGTGGATGGGGTGCCAATCAAGTGGCCTTTATAAATGCTTTATAAATAGAGGCATAGAGTACAAAAGCAAGCAAGTTATACTAAACCTTTATAAATCACTGGTTGGGCCTCAGCTGAGGTATTGGCCCCGATATTCACTTGGAGCGGGGAAGAGAGTTGGGTGGGGGGGGGTTTGTGGATGGGAAACCCAGAGTAAGGGTTTCCCGTAGGTCCGACCGAATTTAACGGTAGGACCTGTTTCCAAATTTTTCAAAAGGTATCCCACCCGTCAGCCAGCTTGATTGACAGGCTGGCTTGGCTGCCTGTCGGGTGGTAAAGCAGCCAGGCCGTGGATGGAAGGTAAGTCAGAGTCGGGGTGGGATGGAGGTGAGGTCCGATCGCGGTGGGGGGGGGGGCGGGGGGGGGAGTGGACATCGTTGGGAGGGGGAGGGGGTAGAGTCACAGATCACATCGGCAGTCGGTGATTGGGGGGTTCGATTGTGGGGTGTAAAGAGGGTGGCTGGGGGAAGCACTCCAGGTCGTCCTGGCCCACAGTCAGTGCTGTAAAGGCACCTACCTCATGGATCCGGCCCTTCTCTCCTCCTTATACCTGCCAGGATTCCGCTAGCCCGGGAAACCTGGCCTCCATGAGTTTAAAAATGAAAATGTAGGTAAAATGGAGGTAGCAGCCTCCTTAAAAGATTTCACTGACTTACCCACCTCCTGAGAGCGGATTGGCTGCCCGCCCCCCCCCAGCCCGCCTCCGTTAAAACCATAAGTGGGCGGGTTGGGGTCGGATTTGAGAAATTTTAAATTTTTACCTCGCACCCGTCTCCAACCCCCCCGTTCTTGGGGGTTAAAACTCCCCCCTTTGTGTCCAATTTTGGGCACTACACTTTAGGAAGGATGTCAAGACCTTGGAGAGTGTGTAGAGGAGATTTACTAGAATGGTACCAGGGATGAGGGGCTTCAGTTATGTGGAGAGACTGGAGAAGCTGGGATTGTTCTCCTGAGAGCAGAGAAGGTTAAGGGGAGATTTAATTGAGGTGTTCAAAATTATGAGATGTTTTGCTAGAGTAAGTATAGAGAAACTGTTCAGCTGGTGAGTGGGTTAGTAAGCAGAGGACACAGAATTAAGATAATTGGCAAAAGAACCAGAGGCGAGATGAGGAGAATTTTTTTATGCAGCGAGTTGTAATGATCTCGAATGCACGGCCTGAAAGGGTGGTGGAAGCAGATTGAATAATAACTTTCAAAAGGGAATTGGATAAATACTTGAAAAGGAAAAATTTGCAGGGCTATGGGGAAAGAGCAGGGGAATGGGACTAATTGGATAGCTCTTTCAAAGAGCCAGCACAGGAACGATGGGCCGAATGGCCTCCTTCTGTGCTGTATGATTCTATGATATGATGTACGGTCTATATTGAACTGGGAATGTATCTTTTCCAGTATCTACATGGCAGTAGATTACAATGCCAGCATGTATTCTTCCACTTCAAACAAAATGTTTTTGTGAATAGGTATTTAGGCGGTGTGCGTGTGCAGTGATTTAACAGGAGAAGCAGGGAACAGTGTGCCGAAAATTACTTTAAGTTGCACAGAAAAGAAAAAATGAGTTTGAAATTGGAGCGATTCAGTGCTGAAAATAAAAGTGACGGTTTTATTTTAAAGGTGAAAGCTTAACAAATGTGGCTGTCGTCCTCACTAAAATTTTAATAACAATACAAACACCCTCCTGGGTTATTTGGTTCTAAACTTGATAAAGCCGCAGATTAGCTTAATGGTTACAGGGTAATTTTATTTTCAACAGCATTTTTCTCAACGCAATGCAGCACTTTTTATTTTGCATGTTTATTTGCCTTACCTCAACACACCCATTTTGGATTTTATTGAGTTTTCTAATTTAACCAGTTCAAGCCCCATGGAGATGCTCACGGTTGTAAGAATGGGAGAACATTAACACAGGACCGGAAAGTGGTAAAGTTATATGACTGAGCTGAATTTCAACAGCAGGACAAAAACAGTCAGACATTTGTATGGGGGTGGGGGGAGTGGAAGGAGAAAGCACAGCGGAAGAACAGGATAAAACAGGCAAGGTAAATAATCACAGCACACTTCAAACGCTGGAAAATGTACCCAAAAACATGCACAAATTTCCTGGGGCAGCCTACAGACCCGGAGAAAATAAATTTTGCACCTGCAGAACTCATCCCTTCTTCAAAAATTTCTAAATCCACAACAGTGAAAACTACACTTTATTGTACTTAATTTTTTTCATATAGTACAACTGATGGAATGTTGGTTATAGCTGATGACCAGTTCTTGTCCCAGTGAACTACTGTAAATAATTCTTTTTATATATTAAATGTGAGACCATTGAGTTTTAGTTTTCACAGAACAACAAACAATTGCAGAATTTGATCCCGAAACACCAATAAAAATCCTGAAAAAGGAAGTAAACTTATTCAGTCATCTTGAAGCAGTGGCCTTGGTCGTAGACCTTTATTAAGGACTATTTGTCAGTTGTACTTTGTTTTTTTTTTGGGTTGTCTGCTTTTAGGGGGGCTATTCAGCTGTTGGTCTGTTTTGCTGAGTTTTATAGATTGGCACCTATCATTTAGACTCCGTGAAATGGCCCAATAACAACAACTGCATTTATATAGCGCCTTTAAAGTAGTAAAATGTCCCAAAGCTTCACAGGGGCGTAATCAGACAAAAAAATTTACACTGAGCCGAAGAAGGAGATATTAGGACAGGTTGCCAAAAGCTTGGTCAAAGAGGTAGGTTTTAACGAGCCTGTTAAAGGACAGAGAGGTGGAGAGGTTTAGGGAGAAAAATCCAGAGCTTAGGGCATGGAAGGTTGAAGGCATGGCCGTCAGTGGTGGGCGAAGAGAGTCAGGGATGCACGAAAGGCCGGCATCGGAAGAACGTAGGGTTCTCGGAGGGTTGTAGGTCTCGAGGTCGTTACAGAGATAGGGAGGGGCGAGGTCATGGAGGGATTTGAACATGAGCATGAAGGTGGGGCGATTGAAGTAATCCAGCATGAGTTAGTTCCAGTTATTATCAGATCCCCTTAGCAGGACAACTCCAATAACCCAGCCATTCATGTTCTGCATACTTGGAGCGGATCATAGTGTCCTTTCCTCCACATTATCTTTAATGTTGCTGCGTATGTGCATGTGTGATGGTGGTGATTTTAATTAGAAAGTTTTTTTTTAAAGGGGCAATGTCTTTGCAAAGCAAGGCAGGGGGCAGACCTCTTTCTGTTCCAAAATGTATAGAGTAATAAAATTGATGCAGATCCCATTAAAATACATTGTCATGTCATTTGACCATGCCCCTCTGTTCGAATTCTTCCAGTTATCTCTCTGCAAACTGAAAACGTAGGGAGACTGCTACAGGATTAATAGTTACCCTTTCACCTTGATATGTTACTTTGAAGCTTCCATGGCCTACCCACTATGGACTCCTGTCCACTCTGAAAAAAACACAAGATGTCAGATCATATCATTCATGCTAAAACTAATAGCCAAATTTAGTTGCAAGATTTAGAAATTAATCTTGAAGCGAATACAATACCTGACTTATACAATACTCTGAAACTCCCTTGAAAATAATAACATCGGGAGACTTAATCCTTTTGATGAACGAAACGTGGTCGGTTTTTCATTCCATGGGGTAGAAGATCAACCATGATCTTGTTGAATGGTGGAGCAGGCTCGAGGGGCCCGACGGCCTACTCCTGCTCCTATTTCTTATGTCCTTATGTTATGGAGTCCCAGCTAACTGCTGTGACATGGAAACAAGTGGTGGAAACAAGGTTACTGCAGAATAGGGGAAGTCCAGCCGCAATTGGACTACTCTACTGGGATACTCCAGACCAAAACAGTCCTCCCACACACAGCATGTAAACATGTTATTAATCAACTTTACTTTTCTCGGTGGATAAAGTGTGGCCTACAGACTTTGAGCATTTGATGGGTTTTGATTGCTTTTAACGCCCAACCTATGTTCTCAAATGCAGGAGAGAATTGCTGATCCAATGAACTGGGAAGTATAGGCAATGAACAGCTGTAGCTATCCCTAGACAGATTTGAGGAAAAGACAAGACAGTTCTTTTCAGGAGAATTAAAATCACAAAACACCACAGTATTTTGGTTCATCTGAAATTCCACATGAAAAAGATATTTATAATATGAAGCAGGTTGGGGTTTTGTCACTGTCACATCTTCATCATCGTGACAAGTGTAACATATGGTACCCCTACATCGCCAAAGCAAGAAAAAGTAGCTAAATGCTTTTCGAGAAGTCAGTGTCCGGTTAAAGTAATGTGGGAAGGTTGGGGTGGGGGGGCGGTGAACATGATGCTGGAGGAATTAAGCACCTATGGTGCACAGTATGGGCTGGAGATGCAGTGTGGACAACACCAGGGTATCTGAGTGAATGATACTTGAATATATATAAATCATGATGGTGTGGAACTACCATTTTTAATGTTCCCAGAATTGTGCTCAAACACCTTAGCTGGCAATTACCCAACAAAGTGGAAAATTGCCCAGGTATGTCCTGTCCACAAAAAGCAGGACAAATCCAATCCAGCCAATTACCACCCCTTCAGTCTACACTCAATCATCAGCAAAGTGATGGAAGGTGTCGTCGACAGTGCTATCAAGCGGCACTTACTTACCAATAACCTGCTCACCGATGCTCAGTTTGGGTTCCACCAGGACCACTCAGCTCCAGACCTCATTACAGCCTTGGTCCAAACATGGACAAAAGAGCTGAATTCCAGAGGTGAGGTGAGAGTGACTGCCCTTGACATCAAGGCAGCATTTGACCGAATGTGGCACCAAGGAGCCCTAGTAAAATTGAAGTCAATGGGAATCAGGGGGAAAACTCTCCAGTGGCTGGAGTCATACCTAGCACAAAGGAAGATGGTAGTGGTTGTTGGAGGCCAATCATCTCAGCCCCAGGACATTGCTGCAGGAGTTCCTCAGGGCAGTGTCCTAGGCCCAACCATCTTCAGCTGCTTCATCAATGACCTTCCCTCCGTTATAAGGTCAGAAATGGGGATGTTCGCTGATGATTGCACAGTGTTCAGTTCCATTCGCAACCCCTCAGATAATGAAGCAGTCCGTGCCCGTATGCAGCAAGACCTGGACAACATCCAGGCTTGGGCTGATAAGTGGCAAGTAACATTCGTGCCAGACAAGTGCCAGGCAATGACCATCTCCAACAAGATAGAGTCTAACCACCTCTCCTTGACATTCAACGGCATTACCATCACCGAATCCCCCACCATCAACATCCTGGGGGTCACCATTGACCAGAAACTTAACTGGACCAGCCATATAAATACTGTGGCTACGAGAGCAGGTCAGAGGCTGGGTATTCTGCGGCGAGTGACTCACCTCCTGACTCCCCAAAGCCTTTCCACCATCAACAAGGCACAAGTCAGGAGTGTGATGGAATACTCTCCACTTGCCTGGATGAGTGCAGCTCCAACAACACTCAAGAAGCTCGACCCCATCCACCACCCTAAACATTCACTCCCTTCACCACTGGCGCACAGTGGCTGCAGTGTGTACCATCCACAGGATGCACTGCAGCAACTCGCCAAGGCTTCTTCGACAGCTCCTCCCAAACCTGTGACCTCTACCATCTAGAAGGACAAGGACAGCAGGCATATGGGAACAACACCACCTGCACGTTCCCCTCCAAGTCACACACCATCCCGACTTGGAAATATATCGCCGTTCCTTTGTCGCTGTGTCAAAATCCTGGAACTCCCTTCCTTACAGCACTGTGGGAGAACCTTCACCACACGGACTGCAACGGTTCAAGAAGGCGGCTCACCACCACCTTCTCAAGGGCGATTAGGGATGGGCAATAAATGCCGGCCTTGCCAGCGACGCACACATCCCATGAATGAATTTTTAAAAAAGCTTTACATTGGTACATATCTGATGTACTTAATGATGGGCCCTGTGCATTATTGGTTAACAACAGTTGCTGTATTAATCATTTGCACTGTCCTAATTTGCAGCCTCTGCAGTAATGTAGCGTACATACTGGGCACAATTGCTGAAAACGAGCTTGGAGCACAGCGTTTGGTGACAATGGCACGGACCCAGCTTTTGGAATCTGACAATCTCCTTGGCAACCTGAATTCCATGTTAAAGTGGACAGATGCTGAAGCAGTGATGAATGCAGCTGGGACACTCAGCACAATGGTAAGAATTTTCATCAGCTGTGGGCGTTGGGCAGGAGTGTCCAGCCTAAGGGTCACCAGTGTGACTTTTACATCGATTCAACATAGGCATAACTTACATTAAAACAAATCCGAGGAAAATGTAAGAGATTAAGGAACACTGTTATCAACGTGTGATAAATTGAATGGAATTTTAATGTTTATTTTGGAATTATGATGTGCTGCTCCAAATGACAGTCTATCTTTACAACTTCTCGTCTGCTTCATAACACAAGAAAAAGCTCTCACTGAACATTTTGAGACATTTGTAAATGAGTTTGAACATCCACATACACACAGCAGAACCCAAATGGCACGATCAGTAATTACTGAACTAATCGGCAGAACCATCAGTTTCAAAAGAAAGCCTTTGCACAAAATCCTTCCTCAGATCACCTCTCCACATGAACTTGTGCAGTATGATCAGTTCCTCAATGTATAACCAGTGTTTTTTTAATTTGTACTTACTGAAAAAGGCACCTCCCTTGTCTTTTAGTTTCTTTTTCAAACGTATCTCTCCTTACCCTCTTCAGGCTCACCTGCGCCATGCACCATGCATGGATTGGGATTGTTTGCCTTAGTGCTGGGCTAGGAGCCTGCCTGTAACTGGCTCCTCCTCCTTCTGTTGGGACAGGAACATAGGAACCGGAGTAGGCCATTCAGCCCCTCGAGCCTGTTCCGCCATTCAGTTAGATCATGGCTGATCTGTATCTTAAACTCCATTAACCCACCTTGGTTCCGTAACCCTTAATACCCTTGCCTAACAAAAATCTATCAATCTCAGTTTTGAAATTTTCAACTGACCCCCAGCCTCAGCAGCGCTTTGGGCGAGAGAATTCCAGATTTCCACTACCCTTTGTGTGAAGACGTGCTTCCTGACATCACCCCTGAATGGCCTAGCTCTAATTTTAAGGTTATTCCCCCTTATTCTGGACTCCCCCACTAGAGGAAATAGTTTCTTTCTATCTATTCTTTCAAATCCTTTATTCATCTTAAGCACCTCAATTAGATCACCCCTTAATCTTCTATAGTCAAGGGAATACAAGCCTAGTCTATGCAACCTGTCCTCTTAATTTAACCCTTTTAGCCCCGGTATCAATCCAGTGAATCTGCGCTGCACCCCCTCCAAGGCCTCTGAGGTATGGCGCCCAGAACTGAACACGTTACTCCAGATGGGGTCTAACCAGTGGGATTGTGGAAACACTGCTTTTGTGGGAATCACTTGCATGGACCCAAATCCCAACACCCATACCACAGCTCACGTCAGGGCTTTAATAACTATCAAATACTCTTTATCTCAAAGAGAAGCCAACACTTCAAGTGCTTTTTGTATACGTGCCTTGTTCTTTTTTGTTTCAGGCCGAGACCGGTGAAGGCCGACAGTGGTTACTGAATGACTCTCACATTGAGGAGATAGTGGGCAATGTGACTGCTCTGCTGGACAGTGTAAATGAGTGGACAGCCAGCAATGCCGCACTGGTACTGGCGAGGGTCGCCATCTGCGAGTCTGGCTGCAGGAAGCTCTTGGAGCAACCTAACTCCCGGCACACGCTTGGCAAGCTGATCGCATCTCTGGGCGTGGACGAGACGGGTAAGCAGCATTCCTCTTCTCCGTGTTGTATCCCTTGCCACATACCATGAACACAGAAGCACATGGATATTCAGATTGGGACACCCTACGAACAAAATTACTTTTTTAAAAGCCTGGAAATTTCCCTGTTGGTGGTGTAGTGGATAACATGTGGTGCAGGATACCCCAAGCCATCCATACGCTCGTGTGGAGCATAAACACAGGCATAGACCTGTTGGGCCAAATGGCCTGTTTCTGTGCTGTGAAATTCTATGCACCCTGCACAGTAATGGGCTATGGTCTTGTACCCTCAGCTCCGACCATAACAAGTTTCCAATTGTAGTCATCGGGTAAACATTTTGCATGAGATAACAGTCCCCCTCCCCCAGTTGGCAGAAGGTAAGTCACCCAGGCTGTTTCTCAACACCTCTAGCAGCTTACTTGAATGGCATTGACCGAGGCCTGTGCAAAAGTTGCCTCATTGTTCAGGCGTATTGCATAAACGTAAAGAGAAGAAAACTGAATACACATAAAGGAGAGGTACAAACAGAATGGTTAGAAGCGGGAGTTACATTTTTGGGCTTTTACTCTAGATTATTTTTCTAAGGTTCAGCATCTCAGACCACCCTTGTAAGTGAACCCTTGCTCCCTAAGGCCTGGAGTGGGCCTTTACCTATATCTAGGTCATTTCTCTCAAGCCCTGAGATTGAACATAAACCCCTTGTTTAGTGTACTTTGGCTCACTGGGTATATTACGTGACCTCTCGTGAGCTTCATTAACTTTGGAAGACGACAGAATGAACACTTCATTAAAATGTGGCTTGGGCTATAAATGCCAACAGGTTTATTAAATGGATAAGTGAACAATAACAATGACTTAGTGTAGGTTTTATGTTAACCATCTCTGCTTGAGTTGGTAGAAAATAATCAACAGTCATGTCTACTGTGCTAAACTGTAATATAAATATCAACCTTGGCCGGTTTTTTTTCTGCTAGTCTACGAAGTCTCTCTGGCCCATCTATTTCTTTGATGGCTTCAGATGGACTTTTAAATTTGATTAAGATAGGCTGAAAAATACTTTTAAAAAATGATGGGGGGAAAGGAAGTTTAAATGTATCACATAAAAGCAAATAGAATTGCTAATCAAGCATATATTCCTTAGCCTCTCATTTGGACACTTGGCCAGTCGTATGTTCCAGCGTCAAAACAAGCTAGGTCATTTTCTGTGAGTGTGCCTGGGTTTTAATCCAACGTGTACTGTGACAAATAGAAAGAAGCCATCGCCGTATACATTAGAGACAGAAAACGCTTCCTTTTTGCTGCAAAGCTCCGCGTATTGAGTTCCCAATGCCAACTCTGCTACAGAGGGAGGGAAAATTGGAGGAAACGTTGCCTCGCGTTATGATAAAACACTTTCCAACAGCTGATTTGACAGCAGCATTGATGGGTTCAGGGAGCAGGGCTTCAGCACATCCTCAAACTAGAGAAGGTATGTGGCACCTGGAAAGATAAAAGGAACAATGAAAAATGGAGGAGGAATAAAAACAGGAGAAAATGAATTGGCCTCTCAAGTGACACTCTGAACATATTAGCATACGGAGGCTCACTGCATTTATATGAAGTTCCTTGTACAATATCTTAAACAGCAGCATTGGTAAATTTAGTAAAAAGAGGAATTTCACACAGTGCAATGTGCAATAATCCAAGTGGCTGTGGAAACTTTCACTTTCCGTTCCTCCCTCCCAATCTTCCTCTACCAGTGTAGGTACAAAGATATCTTGCCTCTGCCAGGAGATCACATGGATGCTGGTGGGTGGGGGGGTATTGGAGATCATGATGCCCAGTGTAACCATGGTCATGTAGGCCAGGCTCGATGCTGTCTTTTCCTCTCTGCCATTTTCGTATGTTCATATTAACGAGCCTGATGGCTGAAATGGTGACGGGCGCATTGAGACAGGGGATTGTTGATGAGGTGTTTTTTTTCTAGACAATTTATAGAATGGTGAACCTAACATCCAGAGATAAAACACATGCCACCATTTTCTGCATCACCGCAACTTGGCATTGGCTGGCAGGTGGCTGTCAACTGTGAGGAATAATAGATACCCAGGTCAGATTACAAAACTGCAGTTTAATTGTGGCATTCTGCTGGTTGGTGTATCGAATAGCGGATCACTGGGGAGTGGTTAGAAGGGAGGCAATGATCTTATTAGGGAGTTTAAGTGACATCATAAATAGCAAGAGCGAAGCTGATAAGGCTCATAGCTTGTCATCTGAACTGCAAGATGAGATTCCTGCCTTTTATATCTCTTATAAGTTGTACTGCGGGACAGTTTTGCTTTCCATTGTGTATAATTTTTCTCACTTGACAGAGGCCACGGGGAAGAGGTGACTAATGCATGACGTTTACTTTGAAGGATTCATTATCATGATACCAGATACATTTTACAAATCCACATTTTCCGTCTATTAGTGGATGGAAAATTCCTGATGTGTGCTCCCGACAGGTCAGCATTAGCACTGGGAGTGTGCGTTTGTAAAATTTATCTTATAGCTTCTACAAACATATTAAATGGAAATTAATAACAACTTGCCTTTAACGTAGAAAAACCTCCCAAGGTGCTTCAGAGGTGTAATTGTAAAAAAACAAATTGATTATATGCAAATAAGAAAGTTGCCACATCAATTATTTTTTGTTTTTGTTTTTACTTTGTAATCTACTAGAGCAGTGACTGAAGTTGGTGTGAAGTAGGGAGGTATAATGTGACTGGATCTCTGTTCAAGGGTGGCCAATCTCTGCTGATAGATTTTGGATGGGATCTCTGGATATGTAGTCAGCAGATGTTCAGTATTCTCTCCGTTTTTTCCTTCACACTGTTACCAGGATGCATCAAATCCTGAAAGTGTAGAAGTGAGAGTGCATTTTGTTCGGTAGGTTGAATGAGCTGGGGAAGGGTTTGGTCTCAATCTCTTGACATTGTAGACAGGAATTATGTTCCTTTTTTTTCGTGCGGCGACACCTGCGTGTTCCCCGGTGGCCTCAGGAGTCTCAACTGCAAGTTGTTGGGTTTGAAACTTTTTTGGGAATGAACTGACTTTGGTCTCAGAAAAAAAAAACTGAAAGAAAATAGAACCTTGTCACCTATTGAATACATTGCTTATAGATACCTTTGTGGAAATTGTCACACTGACCCATTATTGGCACTGCCCATTGCTTCCAACTGGTACATTCAACATACATAATACAAGTTTCAAACGTGATGGATGCACTTTATCGTTGGGCTAAATCTCTTTTTTGGTCAAGACACAGGAATCAAATCGTCAGAAACTATAAAAATAATACACGTTGAGCAGTGTTGTCCATTTATACCCTCCTTCTGGTATCAAAAACACACAGTAGTTCAAATTCCAGAAGGTCCACACTTACAGTCTCCAACTAGTTAGAATCTTGTTGGGGATAAGCAACAATACAAATTTATTTTACTTTTATGTAGCTGCCGCTTTGTCGTCCTGTCACGGATTAACATCATCGAAGGCTTAAACTCTGTCCTTTCTGGAAGTGAGGGAAGCAACTGGCTGCAGACTCTTGACTGAAGAGTCTTACTTAAACCGAGGACTTCAAGCTGCAGCTCCTCGTGACCCCAATCCTTGACTGTAGCACACATGCTCATAAACCATGAGTCAAGACCTGAATCTAGAGAGCTCAGACTTTGTCAAAATGGACAGCTGCCTTCCTTGGGCTTTACCTGTGGGGGACCTTGAAGAGTTTGCACCGTTTATTCTTTCTTCCCTCTCCTGCTGACAATATTCCTCGTCAGTTGATGTTTGCGGGCGGTGCTTAAGCAGCGTTCTCTGGGCAGCTGCAGTTTTCCCTTCAAATATATTAAATGGCAATTAATAACAACTTGCCTTTAACATAGAAAAACCTCCCAAGGTGTTTCAGAGGGGTAATCCCTTCAGGATTCCACCTCTCTTTGTTATTTGCGGGTGTTCAGTCTAATTTCCCATTCTCCCATTTGACCCTGGGAGTTGACTTCCCATTAACTTCAATCCTGATTGCTCTGGTTTCAGTTGGATAGTTGGCATCCTCCAATACTTACTGGGTATTCGTGGTTCCAAAGATCTACCTTATACTCCTTGATCTGTCACCTAGACCAAAGCTGCACGTAAATGCTTTCACTTAAGTTCTACTAATGATTTACCCAGTTTTGGACCGGTTCTGCTTTTGTTGGCTTCACTGTGTTCATTTTTGTTTTGCTTTAATAAATAAACAGTTCCAAAAAATCATACTGTTTTGTGTCTGTGGGAGAGAGATTTAAAGATAAGTTCTTTCTTTTACAAGATGGCTTTTTATTCTTCTTCTATCCTATCTCAACAACCATCTTCCGACTTGTTGATCTTCCACATCTCAGCCAAGCACTTAACAAATGAATAAAAACATTACATCCGAAACATGACTCCCTCTGCTGGATACTTGTGTAATTACATATTACGCTGAACATGACACTCACCAGGAGTGGCGAACGCTGAGAGGTCACCCAATGTTTTGTAACGGACAGCGAATGAATTGATAAGAAACTCCCATATTGTGCATTCCTACATTACAACAGTGTCTACACATCAAAAAAGTAACTCATTGGCTGTAAAGCGCTTTGGGGCGTCCTGAGGTTGTGAAAGACACTATATAAATCCAAGTTCTATCTTTTATTAAAAATAGAACAGATATCTGGGAGTGAATTACAACTCAAGAATTTCCGGGAATCAACTCGAGAGTTTCCGATAGCTTATTATAAATTTTCCTAGGTTCTGTTCCAGGCAGGATTGGAGAATTGGGTGTTGAGCTCAGCATGCCTGATTCATGGCACTCCACTTCCAATTCTCTGATCTACACACCTGTCAAGCAAAGTTTTGCACTGGGACATGCCTTGCAAATATACTCCCAAGAGTATTGTCTACTAGGGAGACACTTACAGGCTGCATCTAATTGAGGGGGTGTCATGATTAGAGCTCTTGAATAATTTTTGCTCAAGCCCAATGCAAAAAGTTCACTTGCTGTCTTCTGAACTGAAACTCGACTTTAAGCATGAAGTAACTGGAATTGGAGGATAGAGAGTTATCAATGAACTCTTTTATCATTGAACTAATTACTGGGAACAATATGGGACACCTCTGATCTTTCCAAGAGTCTTTACCAAGGAAGAAGATACTGCCAAAGTCACAGTAAAAGAGGAGATAGTTGAGATAGTTGGGCTAAAAATTGATAAAGAGGAGGTACTAGAAAGGCTGGCTGTTCTTAAAGTAGATAAGTCACCCGGTCTGGATGGGATGCATCCTAGATTGCTGAGGGAAGTAAGAGTGGAAATTGCAGAGGTGTTGGCCATAATCTTCCAATCGTCCTTAGATATGAGGGTGGTGCCAGAGGACTGGAGCATTGCAAATGTTACACCCTTGTTCAAAAAAGGGTGTAAGGATAAACCCAGCAACTACAGGCCAGTCAGTTTAACCTCGGTGGTGGGGAAACTTTTAGCAACGATAATCCGGGACAAAATTGATAGTCACTTGGACAAGTGTAGATTAATAAAGGAAAGCCAGCACAGATTTGTTAAAGGTAAATCGTGTTTAACTAATTTGATTGAGTTTTTTGATGAGGTAACAGAGAGGGCTGATGAAGGCAATGTGGTTGATGTTGTGTATATGGACTTTCAAAAGGCGTTTGATAAAGTGCTACATAATAGACTTGTCAGCAAAATTGAAGCCCATGGAATAAAAGGGGCAGTGGCAGCATGGATACGAAATTGGCTAAGTGACAGGAAACAGAAAGTAGTGGTGAACGGTTGTTTATCGGACTGGAGGAAGGTATACAGTGGTGTTCCCCAGGGGTCGGTACTGGGACCACTGCTTTTTTTGATATATATTAATGACTTGGACTTGTGTGTACAGGGCACAATTTCAAAATTTGCAGATAACTCAAAACTTGGAAGTGTAGTAAACAGTGAGGAGGATAGTGATAGACTTCAAGAGGACATGGACAGGCTGGTGGAATGGGTGGACATATGGCAGATGAAATTTAATGCAGAGAAGTGCGAAGTGATACATTTTGACAGGAAGAACGAGGAGAGGCAATATAAATTAAATAGTACAATTCTAAAGGGGGTGCAGGACCAGAGAGACCTGGGGGTATACGTGCACAAACCTTTGAAGGACAGGTTGAGAAAGTGATTAAAATAGCATATGGGATCCTGGGCTTTATAAATAGGGGTATAGAGTATGAAAGCAAGGAAGTTATGATGAACCTTTATAAAACACTGGTTCGGGCACAACAGGAGTATTGTGTCCAATTCTGGGCACCGCACTTTAGGATGGATGTGAAGGCCTTAGAGAGGGTGCAGAAAAGATTTACTAGAATGGTTCAGTTACGTGGATAGACTGGAGAAGCTGGGGTTGTTCTCCTTAGAGCAGAGAAGATTGAGAGGAGATTTAATAGAAGTGTTCAAAATCATGAAGAGTTTAGATAAAGTAAATAAAAAGAAACTGTTCCCATTGGCCGAAGGGTTGAGAACCAGAAGACACAGATTTAAGGTGATTGGCAAAAGAACCAAAGGCGACATGAGGAAAAACATTTTTTTACCAGCGAGTGATTATGATTGGAATGCACTGCCTGAAAGGGCGGTGGAAACGGATTCAATTGTGACTTTCAAAAAGGAACGGGATAAATACTTGAAGGGAAAAAATTTGCAGGGCTACGGGGAAGAGCGGGGGAATGGGACTAACTGGATTGCTCTTACAAAGAGCCGGCACAGGCTCAATGGGCCGAATGGCCTCCTTCTGTGCTGTAACAATTCTATGATTGTAAGCGACAGCAAACACCATGCTGACAGACCGTGTGTCTCAGGCTGAAAGCTATGAATGACACTTATTACAAAGTAATAAACAGAAGTAAGAAAAAACAGTGCATTCAGCTAAATTGAAATACTGACTTATAGTATTTGTTTCAAAACAATACAAGTCCCAAACTGCTTGCTCTACTGCGCAATAGCAATGCTCTGCTATAACTTACGTAACTTGGAATATGTGTTTCTGATGATCAGCTTTTATGTGAGAAAGAAAGGATTCCCAGTAGCCCATATAGCAGTTTAGTAAGAAAGGAACTGGAATGCTACAGAACTAGCCTCAGTTATATCGCTCAGTCCTTTCATCTTGGCTGGTAAAAGAAAACGGACAGATAACGTTGACAACTAATAAAATTGACTTATGGTGAATCAACTCTCTGCTGATGCTTCAGTCAAGTCAGGCTTCAACGATTTCGGGGTAGGCCTCTGGGATACCTGACTCAGGAAACTCACCCACCTCCTGGGCAAAGCAGAACTCTGAGTCTGGTAGACAGGGCCCCCCCCCCCACCTTTGTAACAGACATTACAAGTAACGGCCCTTCAATTGCAAATGCCATAAGCCGTACGTCTAGGCAGTTGACAGCCTGGAGATGGGGGACTGCCTTCAAGTAATCAATTGTAAACAATTTTACAACACCAAGTTATAGTCCAGCAATTTTATTTTAAATTCACAAGCTTTCGAGTAATTCAAGTAATCACCATAAGCAGGGAAGAACCATGTGTTTTTTCTGAAGACAATTTTCCAATCAGCAACTTCCTATATAAAAAAATGTATAATGTAGCGATCCTCTCCACCTGAAACAGGACACATCTCCCATCTGTCACAAGGGGTTCAGACAACTTTTATATATAGAATAATGGATACCCGAGAGTGAGTTACGGACTGGCATCTAATTGAGTGGTTTGGATGGTTTATATAGAGAATAATGAATACCCAGGATTGAGTTACAGGCTGGAACCTAATTGAGTTTGGATTGTTTATCTATATAGAATAATGGATACCAGGAGTGTTGGAGGCTGGAATCTAATTAAAGCATTCAGATCAATTGTATATAAGAAAGACTTGCATTTATATAACACCTTTCACAACATCCCAAAGCACTTTACAGCCAATTAAGAACTTTTGCAGCGTAGTCACTGTTGTAATGTAAGAATTTGCACACAACAAACCACAAACAGCAATGTGACAATGACCAGATAATTTGTTTTAGCAGCGTTGGTTGAGGGGCACCAGAGAGAATTTCCCCTGCTCTTCTTCGAAATAGTACCATGGGATCGTTTATGTCCACCTGAGAAGGCAGACAGGGCCTCGGTTTTAACATCTCATCCGAAAGACGGCACCTCCGACAGAGCAGCACTCCCTCAGTAATGCACTGGAGTGTCAGCTGGATTATTGTGCTCAGGTCTCTGGAGTAGGATTGTGAACACACAACCTTCTGACTCAGAGGTAAGAGTGCTACCCACTGATCCACAGACGACACACACAAATAGAACAAAGAATACCTGGGAGTGATAAAGTCAATTACATCAAGGAATGCAGATAATATAAACCACCAGATTGTCTCTTGAATACTTCGAAGCTACTGTATGGAACCTCAGATGAGACTAAGCCTCGAATTACTCCACGGTATTTTACTTTAATCTGTTCTGTGGAATTTCTGGCGGGTGTTCCCTCCTCCAGCAGATGCTACTTCCTTTCACCATTTATCTGGGAGCTGCTTTCTTCTGAATTTAAGATGCCGGGGCTCACTTCACTCTGATTGAGTTGAGAAGTGTACCCTCTTCATACAGATCTTGGTGCTCTTAACATTCCTTTTCCTTTTGAGACATTCTGTTTTGATGCCTTGAATGGAATGGGCAGAGCAGGAGTGCCAAGTCTCTCACATTTCATGGAAGCCCTGCATTTTCTTTCCTCCCATCAACATTGTAATTGAAATAATATTGGCTCCTCTCACATTTCCTCCCCACTAATACCCCCTGTGAAGGCATTCAACTTATGGCGCATTTTATACTGGGGCTTGCTTCGGAGTTTATAGTAACACCGATGCAGATATACTTCAGCTCTTGTCCTTGGTATTAAATATTTCACTCTGCAAAGATTATTTAAATCATTGACCAACACGGGAGGTTAACACAACCCAGGGACGTGGGGAGCCTGTTCAGGTCACAATGTCCTGTTGGGAGAACGCCATGCTGAAATAAAAGACGGCTTGAGCCAAAACGTCAGCTCGAGAACCAGTTGCCAAAACTGCAACACAAACCTACCAACAATCCTGGTGTTTCCATTATCTGCATCATGATTTGCAAGGTGGACAAATAATAGGCCGACATTGTCTACCTCCAGGTTTTTTGAGAGGACCCATTCCATAGAAACGTGAAGAAAACCTCTGGGTTATCTTTCTGATTCAGACGGATGCTGGATTTCAACAACACCAATCTGGGTCACAAAGTTTGTATTATTGTGGTGTGGTTTGTTTGCGCTTCCATAGCAACGCTGCAGACACGGTTGTTGCCAATGGAAGGTGTAGTTTGTGTATTATGAAACAATGCAGGGATACAGGCAGCAGGCCGCATGACAGATTATGGATTCACAATCTCCACATGGTGAGTTCCTGATCTTATGTGGGACATTAAGCAAGCGGGGATCAGGTGGAGAGAAAAACAGGTGGCTAAATCTTCTTGGGCTGTCACATGCACACCTTCCAGTAGTCAGATATGGAGCAACGTTGCCAGACTCATAGTGGCATGTGGTCTTTTGTCCCTCCTGGACAGGCGTTGGTATATAGCATAGGAGAATTGATAGTTTTTTGTTAAGTAAGGATATTAAGGGATGTGGAACCAAGACAGGTAAATGGAGTTGAGATACAGATCAGCCATGATCTAATTGAATGGCGGAAAAGGCTCGAGGATTTGAATGGCATATTCCTGTTCCTATGTTCCTAGAATCTCAATAGGGGGATGCTTATCTTAAAGTGGAAGGAAACGCCTGATTAAAACACAGCTATTAACAGGGCATCTGGGACCTTGGTGAACAACAGGACAAATAGTGTATCTCCTTACACAATTTGATTAAAGGATTGAGAAATAAACAGAGGAAGGACTGAGAAGGAGAGTGAATTAGAGTGGGTGAATTCAATGTCAAATCAGGTACAGAAAGAGAAATAAAGAGAGGGAAAGAAAGATTGGATTACGAGAAAGAGTAAAAAGAGGCAGAAAGGAAAAGTAAGAAAAAAAATTTAAAATTTGACATCTTTAAAATCTCCAACAATTCACAACCTGAAGGAATGAGTCTCCCCACTTATAATTGTTCACTTTCTGGGCAAGAGAGGTTGATTGACATTCATTAACAATTATCATGTCGTTAAAAGGGTACTTACGCTATTAACTACTAGACTTAACTTTCTGTGGCGAGTTTAATGGGCAATTAATGTGCAAATGCAGCAACTTCATGAAACTCACAGGAGGTTAAGGGCGAGATGTCGTTTTTGCGAAGATAGCGATGGAGCGGTGCAAGTCGGCCAGCAACTTGTGACGATTTGCAATTCAAGGGGTATCTCTTCCTCGCCGCACATTGCTGGCCAATTTGTACATTAATAACGGCGTGCATCGCTCACACCATTGTTTTTTCCGCAAATTCTAGGCCCATGTTCCTCGTCTAACCATGTCTGTCGAAACCTGCTTGGCAACCGGACACTAAACATTCTATTATCAAAAGTTTGATGAGTCAATAAATAGAACGTGTTCATCATCGTCATATGCATACTTGACCTCAGAATCACCTTTTCCTTTAACTGAGAATGAATATGGCAAGAGGACGTGTAATCACTGGTCCTGTTCAAACTCAGTCAAACAACTCTAGGAGAAAATCAAAGGAGAGCAGGGAGCATTAGTTATAGTTATTAATATTAAACAGAAAGTTAAGGAACAATAAGTTGCTCTGAAGTAATCCTTCTCCTTAGCCGTCAGCTGTAACCGTGCAAATACAGATATTTATTGTGCACTTTTATTAAAGCTGTTACTTACACTGTAGACACGGGAAGTGGCAAACTTCAGATAAATGAACAAACAGTGCAATTAACAGCATGTTCAACCTGTTGGTACATTCCTCCGCCATTCCATCAACTAGAACAGGAGTGCGTGCTGCAGGGGTGGGGATTAAGATCTGTCAAAGACTATCTGTTGGGAAGTGATATTGAAAGGGTTCTTGTGCAATGCATTCAGAGTTCAAAGTGACCCGTTAATTGATTATTAATTTATCGTCTGGTTACAAAAATGCACTCGGCTTATTAGAGCATGTGATCCTTTTAAAGGGACAGAAGTCCCCCTTAAATCCACGTCTCAGCCCTTATATCCCCAACAGGAGTTAGTCATTGTTCTAAAAACCAAAGTAAAGGGCCATTGTCCAAAAGTGCTAGGAAATTGAGGAGTGTCGGAGAGAAGACAAAGTAAATCAATAAGTACTGATTAGATGCAACTGAACTTGGGTCTTAGAAGCTTGTACGTTTGGAAGACTGAGGAGTGCAAGGTGTTCCACAGTGCTGGGTCCTGGGAACGAATGAGGCAAAGTAGGAAACAGTGCGGTGAGTCTACATTTCAACATATTGAGAAAGCAGCGAGAAGAAGGTCATGGAGGACGGCATATTTAGAGAAACAAGAGAGGAAGGTTCAGGGGAGCACTGACCGTATCTGTGTAGATTAAAGAGAGACACAAGAAAGTCAGAGAGAGGGAGGGATTGTACACTAGAAGATCCTTTCAATTCGTTGAATTGCATCCATTATGTGCTAGACGTGACTTGTTTGACCTTGACGCTACCGTTGAGTAGCTGGAATGGGCAGCAGTTCCAATTCTAAGCACTCACACTCTTCATCTTGATGAGCACAAATTGAACGAGAAAAGAGAAAAAAATTCAGAGGAAGGCATCATCTCTGATTAGCCCTGTTGCACGTAACTCTCTCTTATTTCCTGCTGCAGGCTGTGGAATGAGTGCTGCGTTTGCACTCGGTCGCCTCTGTGACTTGGACATTGGTCACAAGCAGATACTGGACATGGAGGAGGCTCCAAACATGGTGAGTCGGTGCAGTCTTAGCTTATAATGAGACCAAGCGGGCATACACCAACTGATGAAAAGTAGTTTTGAGATGTTTTTTGTTCATTTGAAAAATTGATAAGAACGAGAAGTGGCTTTTCCACCCACCCAGGTCACCCCACTCGTTTCGGTTCACATACTGGACTCTTTCGGACTATTTGGATTTGTCTCCTGCCATGGCGCCAAGCCTGCATGCCCATCCGTTGAGGCAGGAATCTGTCCATTTGTTCTTTGAACACTTAGCCAAGTCTACATTCACTGTAGCCGTCCATTTCACGAACAACTCCCAGTTTGAGGTCAGTGAGACCAAAAAAGGAAAACTTACTCCATTTGAAGTTGACATGGAGTGTGGAGCTTGAAACCTGTATACAGGTTAACTTGCATAACGCTTTGTTACTGGTCAGTTCAGTCAGTATTGTTCCTGAGGGACGCGAGGTAGACCCAGTATTAATGCGCTTACATACACAACTGAAAAAAGAACAATTGCTGCTCGGTGGACTAGGCTACAATATCTTTTTCAACCTTGTGTGGATTTTTGAAAATTAAAATCTGTATCTGAAGTGGCCAAATATGAATGTAGCAAACCCATCCTAGTGGCGGGAGAGGGGGAGTTATCGAACCTGCTGAACATTGTTTTATTGGTGATATTTTGTGACTAAGTTTTCTGTTCTCTTTACCATACGTGCTGTTAGACACCAATCGATAGGCTTGAGGGAGTCAAGCAATAGTTAAGTTCGACAGATAATGCCAGAAGTTCAGTGTACCCCCACCCACTGGCTCATCCTTTAAAGCTATGGCATTTTTGATACTTAAAATAAAAAGTTCACAGTCAATGAACGAAAGTGGTTTCAGTGTTAGTGTTTTTATTAAAGCAATCAATCCCCTGTCTCAACTAGCACGAGTTCTGCTGAAGCTTTATAAGGACGGAAATGGGCAGAATTCTCACGTTGGCCTGGGAACTCCCCTAGACTCTTCCCCCTTGACATGAGGGGACAGGCAGAAGATCTGCCAACAGCTCTTCCTGCCAGCAAATGGCTGGAACATAGTAGCAGGGGTAGAGCATTCAGCCCCTCGAGCCTGTTCTGCCATTCAATTAGATCATGGCCTAAGATAGTAGACTCATGACTAAAGTCAGAACATGTGGAGACAGGGGACAGGTAGCAGAATGGATAGCAAGTTGTCTACAACGTAGAAAACAGAGAGTAGGAGTTAAGGATAGCCACTCAGACTGGCAAAAGGAGGGATGTGATGTTCCACAGGGATCGGTGCTGGGACCACTGTTGTTCACCATTTACATTAACGGGAATTGGAAGTACAATTTCAAATTTTACGGATGACACCAAGTTGGGGGGTGTAGTTAATACAAAGGAAGTCTGCGACAAAATACAAGAAGGCATTAATGAACTTGCAGAATGGGCGTGTAATTGGCAAAAATGAATTTAAATATAAATAATTGTGAGGTGGTGCTTTTTGGTAGGAAGAATAAGGAGGCCACATACTGCTTGGATAATACGGGGAAAAAATTGAATAGGGCCTATTTTTGGGCGGGAGTAGCAAGAACCGCTATTACCCCGCGCCCAATAGTCCCTGTGCCTGATTTTTGTCAGGCCTGAGGACTGACCTGCAATCTGCTTTGGAAATCAGCGTTGAACGACGATTTCATGCAATTTGCACTTTCCACCAGCAGGGGGAAGCTCCAATCTCTATAAGGCAGGCTGTCTGTTAGAAAGCCCTTAAAGGTAGCCGGTACCAGTTATTTGCTGAATGTAACAGCTTGCTGTCTGCAAGGAGTCTGAATGGAGATCAGACATCGCACACGTAAAGCACAGCTGCAAGTCCCATCCCTATTTTTACATACTGATGAGCTATGTTAAAACATTGAATAAAGGTTGCGCACTAGTAAATCCCATATCCTCCAATCTGCATGCCAGACCTCACCAATCTGCCGATCTGAGACACCGTGCACCAAGGTTCTCTGCTGATGCACCAGAGGCCTTGGTGCAAGAGGTGGTCAGAAGGAGAGGCATCCTATATCCGTGGGGGTGGGGGGGGGGGGAGCAAGAGGCCCTCCAGACATACACCCAAAAGGTAGTGGGAGGCAGTAGGGAATGAAGTCAATGCCAGGCTCACAGCATCATGAGCATTTAAAAAAAATTTGTTCATGGGATGCGGGCGTCACTGGCATTTATTGCCCATCTCTAATTGCCCTTGAGAAGGTGGTGGTGAGCCGCCTTCTTGAACCGCTGCAGTCCGTGTGGTGAAGGTTTTCCCACAGTGCTGTTAGGCAGGGAATTCCAGGGTTTTGACCCGGTGACGATGAAGGAACGGCGATATATTTCCAAGTCGGGATGGTGTGTGACTTGGAGGGGAAAGTGCAGCTGGTGTTGTTCCCATGTGCCTGCTGCCCTTGTCCTTCTAGGTGGTAGAGGTCGCGGGTTTGGGAGGTGCTGTCGAAGAAGCCTTGGCGAGTTACTGCAGTGCATTCTGTGGATGGTACGCACTGCAGCCACGGTGCGCCGGTGGTGAAGGGAGTGAATGTTTAGGGTGGTGGATGGGGTGCCAATTAAGCGGGCTGCTTTGTCCTGGATGGTGTCGAGCTTCTTGAGTGTTGTTGGAGCTGCACTCATCCAGGCAAATGGAGAGAATTCCATCACACTCCTGACTTGTGCCTAGTAGATAGTGGAAAGGTTTTGGGGAGTCAGGAGGTGAGTCACTCGCCACAGAATACCCAGCTTCTGACCTGCTCTTGTAGCCACAGTATTTATGTGGCTGGTCCAGTTAAGTTTCTGGTCAATGGTGACCCCCAGGATGTTGATGGTGGGGGAATTCGACGATGGTAATGCCGTTGAATGTCAAGGGGAGGTGGTTAGACTCTCTCTTGTTGGAGATGGTCATTGCCTGGCACTTATCTGGCGCGAATGTTACTTGCCACTTATGAGCCCAAGCCTGGATGTTGTCCAGGTCTTGCTGCATACGGGCTTGGACTGCTTCATTATCTGAGGGGTTGCGAATGGAACTGAACACTGTGCAATCATCAGTGAACATCCCCATTTCTGACCTTATGATGGAGGGAAGGTCATTGATGAAGCAGCTGAAGATGGTTGTGCCTAGGACACTGCCCTGAGGAACTCCTGCAGCAATGCCCTGGGGCTGAGATGATAGGCCGCCAACAACCACTACTATCTTCCTTTGTGCTAGGTATGACTCCAGCCACTGGAGAGTTTTCCCCCTGATTCCCATTGACTTCAATTTTACTAGGGCTCCTTGGTGTCACACTCGGTCAAATGCTGCCTTGATGTCAAGGGCAGTCACTCTCACCTCACCTCTGGAATTCAGCTCTTTTGTCCATGTTTGGACCAAGGCTGCAATGAGGTCTGGAGCCGAGTGGTCCTGGTGGAACCCAAACTGAGCATCGGTGAGCAGGTTATTGGTGAGTAAGTGCTGCTTGATAGCACTGTCGACGACACCTTCCATCACTTTGCTGATGATTGAGTGTAGACTGATGGGGTGGTAATTGGCTAGATTGGATTTGTCCTGCTTTTTGTGGACAGGACATACCTGGGCAATTTTCCACATTGTTGGGTAGATGCCAGTGTTGTAGCTGTACTGGAACAGTTTGGCTAGAGGCGCGGCTCGTGCACAAGTCTTCAGCACTATAGCCGGGATGTTGTTGGGGCCCATAGCCTATGCTGTATCCAGCGCACTCAGCCGTTTCTTGAAATCACACGGATGCAGGGGAAGCTAGATAAGCACATGACGGGGAAAAGAATAGGAGGATATGCAGAAAGGGTTCGATGAAGAGGATTAGGAGGAGGCTCATGTGGAGCATGAACACTGGTATAGACCAGTCGGGCCGAATGGCCTGTTTCTGTGCTGTAAATTCGATGTAACACGATGATGGCTGATCTTTACCTCAACCCCATTTACCCCACTTTTGCTCCATATCCCTTGATAAACTTACCTAATAAAAATCTACCCAATCTTGGAAATTTCAATTGACCCAGCATCCACCGGCTTTTGGGGGAGAAAATACCACATTTCCACCACCCTTTGTGTGAAAAATTGCTTCCTGATTTCACTCTTGAACGGCCTTGCTCTAATTTTAAGATCATGCCCCCTTGTTCTGAAATCCCCCACCGGAGAAAATAGTTTCTCTGTGTTGAAAACTAATGGAATAGAATCCCAGGAAAACCTCAAATTCCGGCCACTACTGTGGAATCCACCCGATCTCTATCCTTGATCTGGGCCGGAATTTGGGCCTCATCCTGTTTAACTGCGTAGATTTATACACCTTCCAATGAGCCATTTTCTGATGGGCCATCTAGTGCACTGAATTTTTGTTTAATCAGCCCATTCTCCAATGCAGAAAAACAAATTTCTCACATCATTAGGGAAAGTGATTGGAATTAATGGTAATATCAATCACAATGTCTCAGATTCATTATGTGGAGATGCCGGTGATGGACTGGGGTGGACAAATGTAAGGACTTGCACAACACCAGGTGATAGTCCAACAGTTTTATTTTAAATCACAAGATTTCGGAGCTTACCTCCTTCGTCAGGTGAGTGAAGGGATTCTAAAAACGCATAGCATATATAGTCAGAGAACAATGCCAGGTGATTACAGATAATCTTTCCAACTGCCCCCTATAACACCTCGCCTGGGAGGCAATCACAGCAATCAAAGATGTCGTAGGTGTTCAGACAGGTTAGCCTCGAGGGCAATTAGGGATGGGCAATAAATGCCGGCCTCGCCAGCGACGCCCACATCCCGTGAACGAATTAAAAAAAAATTACATCCCAGTATACTGAATACACAATGGGTCAGATTACAAAGACAGAGAGAGAAAGAGACCCGAAAGGCAGAGAGAGAGAGAGAATGTCCAGTTGTATTAAAATCGGATAACTTATTTTTCGCTGGTGGGGTGACATGAACGTTGCCACGACTACCCTGCCTGCTTATGTTAAAAGTACATTATGTTAAATTTAAAAGTGTGTTGATTTAACACCAGATTACAAATTCCAATCATGCAAGCTCTGTTAACTTTATATTTGAGATGTACTTCCTCGTATTTTAATTTTCTCTTTTTCTTGTCTTGGGCTAAATCGCCAAGCTAGGTGAAAGGTGCTTGCTTCTTTCATCTGCTGTCACTGATTCTGGTGTTTCAATCCGTCAGAATCTAGAGAGCAGGTAGCGAACTGAGGGTTGTACTGAATAAAGTTAATGGCTCCCTAGCTTCACCTTGGAGCCTGTGAAGGTGCCTCGCCTGGCTCTGTGTTTCTTCCAAAAATAATCAAGATGTGTCTCCATCTGATCCTCGATCCCCCTCTGCTTCTTTCTTTTCCTGAGTATTGATTCTGGCTGCTTCTGCTTCAAGGAGGTTCCCCTGCTCATGCCCTGTCCCTCTCCCGAGGTCTCTCAATGGCTGCCCCTACTCCAGTTTGCCAAAAAGACCACAACAACTTGCATTTATATTGCACCTTTAAACGTCCCAAGGCGCTTCACAGGAGTGTGATCAGACAAAACTTGACACCGAGCCGCATAAGGAGATTTTAGGACAGGTTGGTCAAAGAGATACGTTTTAAGGAGGGTCTTAAAGGAGGAGAGAGAGGCGGAGAGGTTTAGGGAAGGAATTCCAGAGCTTAGGGCCTAGACAGATGAAGGCACAGCTGGCAATGGTGGGGGCGAAGGAAATCGGGGATGCACAAAAGGCCAGATTTGGAGGAACGCAACTCTGTAAGCTCTTGCTGGCTCTTTTATTTTTTTGAAAATAAGGAATAGTGACTGAGGTCTTTTCTTTATTTTGAATGCCTGTTCTTACCCTGTAGGAAAAAGGAAAGCACCGAATGATACAGAACTGGTAAATGTCTAATAGCTGACACAGCACCCATTGGTTTCAATGGCGGATTGGTTAAACTCCCAGCCTAGTCTCATGCACAGTTTTAGCCAACAAACTTGATGCACTTTTAAGCAGGCCTCAGTGTATTTTAATCTTTTGAAGGATTTTCTTGTATGCTCTCCTTTTCTCCTGCTTCATTCTCTTATTCATTTTGTGTTTGGATTAAAAACCTGGAGTTCAAAGAACGTTTTGAAAGCATTCTGAGCAGATGAAATGAAAACAGAAAATGCTGGAAAAACACTAAGCAGGTCAGGCAGCGGAGAGAGAGAGAAACAGAGTTAACGTTTCAGGTCGATGACCTTTCATCAGAACTGGTCTGAACTGACCTTCATCTGAAAGGTCATCGACCTGAAACGTTAATTCTGTGTTTCTCTCTCTCCACAGACGCTGCCTGACCCGCTTTCCAGCATTTATCTGTTTTTATTTCAAATTTCCAGCATCTGCAGTATTTTGCTTTTGTCTGAGCGGATGAATCTTTTGCTGTGAAGTCTCAGTTGGCCACTGACCCTGATTGTGGAATGTAGTGTGCTGAACCTTGACCTTGGCGTTGGAGGGGAGGTGGTTACCAAGACCTCCGACAGGCTTGGTATTCACCCATGTTCCCATCTTATAAGCGATGTCTCTGACCTGAGTCACTGTCCTCTCCTTATTCAGATCACGGCACTGGAGAAGATGATGGCAAATGGGGATACTGGAGGAAGCAAAAATGCCTGCTTTGCACTGAGTTGCCTGGCAACAGACAAAGATGGCCACGCCCATGTCCTGATGAACCCCATCTTCCCAGAAATATTAAACACTTTGTGTGTGTTACTGGAATCCGAAGAGCAGGAGTCAGCTTGGTTTGCTGCCATGTACGTAACTTAACGGAACTGTGCACAACGTGTAAACCAATTGTTTAGTGGATGGAAATCCTGTTCAGTGGAAACAAATATAAGGACTTCTTCAAAGTTTAGCATTTCGGTGTTGTTTTAAATAACGAGCTTTAGTTTTCAGACCTGACTGCTGAGGATTAATTTTGGGTGCACATCAATGAAACAATGTGGGATATTGAATAATTGTTTTAGCACCCATACTATTTTGAAGAGTGTTCTATTCTATTAGGTTTGAACAGCTGTTGTGCCATGATAGTTAAGCATAACTTAACCTATTAGCCAGCCAATTGTGTTTGGAATCTTTGTGATTTTTAACGTGTCTCTAGACTGTTAGCATTCAGTAACCTACAGTGGCAATGATAATGACGCTCTATTCCAGCGTACAACACAATGGACTGTTCCACGGGGGAGGGGACGGGGGATTGTCCCAGTCTCCAGTCTCCTGCCATATCTTCAATTGAAAATGGCCAGTTACACTGTTTATTTGCAGGTTAACGAGGTCTCCCGCCAAAGTTATGGCAGGAGACGGAGACCACCGCTGTGGAAATTCAGGGCCAAGTGATGTGGTTATCAAACTTCCACTGTACAAAGAAAGTAACTTTAACTCAGAAAGCAGTAAACGTTCTGCGAGGATTCAGCAGGAGCGACTCAGTACTTGATTGTTTCGTGTTTCAATGTTGTTTCCGTGCTTCACAGGACACTAAAAGTGTTAGGCAGTCATCCAAAAGGGGTTGTGAAACTGAGAGAGCACCCGAAAATATCAGCACTCTTAAAGGTAAGCGATGGCCAAGGAATGGTCAGACTACATAGACTCACATAACACTCACATGAAACATGATCATGAGAACAAGAGAGAGAAATTCAACACTTTACCTCCAGTGATGCTGTCAAGCACCAAAAGTCAGTGATTTATGAGTTCTGAAGCACATCCTCTGAAAGAATTTCACGCTCTGTTAGTGAGCCCACCCAGTCAATAGCTGAGCCATAAAGACATGGAAGGTTCGACCTCCGGTTTGTGCGGAGTTAGCTGATCTCAGATCAGCTGGTGTTCAGTGTGCTACAGTTGGCCTCATTGCTGGGGAACAGGAAATCAACTACAGTCCTCAATCCCGATGACTGTCCAGGGATTCCTGCTGGAAATGTGTGTGTGTGTGTGTGGATGTTGGGTGAGGGTAGTATCTTGCTCAGCTCCTTTGCCCCCCACTGCCCCCCATGGCTAAAGATCCTGCTGACACTTGCTGTCCAGACTCGCACATACGTGTCACTTAGGGGAGCTACCAGAAAGTACCCAGTGCCCGTGGAATCATTCCCCCAGTCAGGAGTCAATGGGCGCTAAATTGAGCTGTGTATTGCCAGTTGTTTCGGCCTCTCGAGCATCCAAGATGGCATCTTGGGTGTGCACGCACGTTACCAGTGTGACGTGTGCCGGACGCCATCTTGGTATAGGAGTTAGCGCATGTGCAAATACCGAACACTAGAAGCATGTAAAGTAAGGAGAAAATGGATACAGTGTGCAATGCTGATTTAAAGTGATAGACACCATTTTGGGACTTAACGCTCAACTCAACGCACAGTCGTAACCACGATCATCTGAATGTGTCTGAGAATGCCTGGAGGACCCCCAGCAGTGCTATTTACATAGAAACCATACGAATTAAGAGGAGGAGGAGGCCATTCGGCCCTTCGAGCCTGCTCTTTGTTTCTCTCTCTCCACAGACGCTGCCTGACCCGCTTTCCAGCATTTATCTGTTTTTATTTCAAATTTCCAGCATCTGCAGTATTTTGCTTTTGTCTGAGCGGATGAATCTTTTGCTGTGAAGTCTCAGTTGGCCACTGACCCTGATTGTGGAATGTAGTGTGCTGAACCTTGACCTTGGCGTTGGAGGGGAGGTGGTTACCAAGACCTCCGACAGGCTTGGTATTCACCCATGTTCCCATCTTATAAGCGATGTCTCTGACCTGAGTCACTGTCCTCTCCCGTTTCAGGTCGATGACCTTTCAGATGAAGGTCAGTTCAGACCAGTTCTGATGAAAGGTCATCAACCTGAAACGTTAACTCTGTTTCTCTCTCTCTCCACAGATGCTGCCTTACCTGCTTAGTGTTTGAGGTCAATATCAGATCAGCCATTTGATAAGATCATGGCTGATCTGATATTGACCTCAACCCTACTTTCCCGTCCACCTACTATAACCTTTGGCTTCCTTGTTAATCAGGAATCTTTCTAACTCAGCCTTAAAATATTCAATGACCCTGCCTCCACCGCTCTCTGGGGAAGGGAGTTCCACAGACTCACGACCCTCTGAGAGAAAAAAAATTCTCCTCATCTCTGTCTTAAATGGGAGACCCCTTATTTTTAAACTGTGGCCCCTAGTTCTAGTCTCTCTCACAAGGGGAAACATCCCCTCAGCATCTACCCCTTTTAGTCCCCCCAGGATCTCAAATGTTTCAATAAGATCACCTCTCATTCTTCTAAACTCCAGTGTGTACAGGCCCAACTTGTCCAACCTTTCCTCATAAGATAACCCCTCATCCCAGGAATCAGTCGAGTGAACCTTCTCTGAACCGCCTCCAAAGCAATTATGTCCTTTCTTAAATAAGGAGACCAAAACTGCACACAGTATTCTAGATGTGAGGGACCATGCAGGATTTATAGGTTAGTGGCTGGATTTTTGCTTCCAGCTGCCGATACATTTGTAACTGTTTTTGGAAGTCTTCCATACTTGAATACTAGGACTATGGGACATAGCCTTACATTTAGAGACAGGACGTGCAGAGGTGAAGTTAGGAAACGCCTCTACATGCAAAGGTGGGAAAAGTTTGGAATGCTCTTCTGCAAACGGCAATTAATGCCAGCTCAATTGTGAATTCTAAATCTGAGATTGATAGATTTCTGTGAACCAAGGGTATTAAGGGATATGGGGCTAAGGTGGGTATATGGAGTTAGGTCACAGGTCCACCATGATCTCATTGAATGGCAGAACAGGCTCGTGGAGCTAAATGCAACTGCCACTTGCTGCCTCCTGTTACGCGCCACCTTCTGCAAGAAAGTGGGACGTGTGTCTGGGTGATGCGCCTGTCATGGTTGAATAGCTGCCAGTGTGTGTAGCCTGTGTGGTGTGGGTAGGTGGCTTGCAACAGTGGTAATGTGTGAGGGTGAGCCGAAGCATCTGATTGGAAAAGTTGAGTACTGATAGAAAGAGTTTGTTGGTATATGGGTGATGGGGGTGTAGTGTGTGGTACAGTTGGTAGGAGACGCCACTTGACAGTTGACCTCACTCACCTTGACCACTTGTGTCAAAGCATTGCACTTCTTCCTGCACTGCATCCATGTTCGTGGTGCTGTGCGCCTGGCATTGACTTTGTCCCCCGCTGCCTCCCACTGCCTTCTGAGCATATGTCTGGAGAGCCTCTTGCTCTCCCCACACCCAATCCCTGTGGATATGGGATGGCCTTCTCACAGGCCTGGTACAAACTCAGTTCAGATCTCCGTGCAGACTGCAGACTGTTATTTTTAGCAAATAACAGGTACCGGCTACCTTTAAGAGATTTTAAGAGACATCCTCCCTTTAAGAGATTGGGGACTCCCCCTGCTGGTGGAAAGTGCAAATTGCATCGAATCAACGTGCAAGGCCTGGATTTCAACGCAGATTGACGGTGAGTACTGAGGCTGGACCAAGTTCCCGTCCTGCCTGCACGGGGCCTTTGGGTGCGGGTTAATGGCGGATCATGCTACCTACGTTCAATAAGAGGCCCGATGGAATTTTTCCCCCAATATCTTTAGGACGATAGGAAGGAACAGGAGAACAGGCATAGGCCATTCAGCCCCTCGAGTTTGTTCTGTCATTCAATTAGAACATGGCTGATCTGTATCTTAACTCCATTTGCCCATCTTCATTCCATATCCTTTAATACCCTTATCTAATAAAAATCTATCGATCTCAGTCTGTGGGAGGGGAGAAAATTGGCAAGAAAAAAATAAAGAATTTCATGACTCTTTAGCGCAGGGAGTAGCAAATATGCATCCGCATCTGTCTGTGACCCGAATTACACCTTTGATGCCCTGCTCTTGCTTGCAAAGGAGAACTGACTCACTACTTCTGTAGGTTTACTGATAATGGGAGCTCTTTTTGTGACTCACCTGTGCTCTTGTCAGTTTTCCTTTCTCCACTTGTGTCTGCGTTCACTGAGTGTGAGTCACTCTGTAAAACTGGCTTTTTGAATTCTAAAAAAAAACCTTCTGATTCTAAGATTTCTTGCATCACACACTGCAGCTTCCCTTTTGAGGTATCCTAAGCTTTCATTTGCCTATTGATAGCCTTAAACTGCTAGAAATAACTTCAATAGTCTTAAAAGGTGCAAGGTCTTCAGACTCCATTTTACCATGTATCATTTTTAAAAATTCTCTTCAAAGACTCGCTTAAACAGTGTTTTCCAACTTTCCAGTCAACATTGGGCTGTCCCCACTATTCAAGAAAGGAGGGAGAGAGAAAACATGGAACTACAGGCCAGTTAGCCTGACACCAGTCGTTGGGATAATGCTGGAATCCATTATTAAGGAAGTGGTAACAGGGCACTTAGAACATCATAATATGATGTGGAATCTGTATGGGCGGAGCTAAGAAACACCAAGGGGCAGAAAACATTGGTGGGGGTTGTCTATAAGCCCCCAAACAGTAGTGGAGATGTAGGGGAGGGCATTAAACAGGAAATTAGAGACGCATGCAAGAAGGGTACAACTATAATCATGGGTGACTTTAATCTACATATAGATTGGTAAAACCAAATTAGCAATAATACTGTGGGGGAGGAATTCCTGGAGTGTGTATGTGATGGTTTTCTAGACCAATACGTTGAGGAACCAACGAGAGAACAGGCGATCCTAGACTGGGTATTGTGCAATGAGAAAGAATTAATTAACAATCTTGTTGTGCGGGGTCCCTTAGGGAAGAGCGACCATAACATGATAGAATTCCTCATTAAGATGGAGAGTGAAGTAGTTGAATCCGAAACTAGGGTCCTGAATCTAAATAAAGGAAATTACGAAAGTATGAGGTGTGAGTTGGCTATGATAGATCTATATGTAGATTAACTTTACTAAAAGGGATGATGGTGGAGAGGCAATGGCTAATATTTAAAGAACGTGTGCAAGAATTACAACAATTATTCATTCCTGTCTGGCGCAAAAATAAAACAGGAAAGGTGGCTCAACCGTGGCTTACAAAAGAAATTAGGGATAGTATTAGATCCAAAGAGGAGACATATAAAATTGCCAGAAAAAGCGGCAAGCCTGAGGATTGGGAACAGTTCAGAATTCAGCAAAGAAGGACAAAGAGATTGATTAAGAGGGGAAAAATAGAGTATGAGAGTAAACTAGCAGGGAACATTAAAAACTGACTGTAAAAGCTTCTATAAATATGTCAAGAGAAAAAGATTAGTGAAGACAAATGTAGGTCCCTCACAGTCAGAAATGGGGGAAATTATAATGAGGAACAAAGAAATGGCAGAACAATTAAACACATACTTTGGTTCTGTCTTCACAAAGGAGGACACAAATAACCTCCCGGAAATGTTAGGGAACCAAGGGAGGAACTGAAGGAAACCAGTGTTAGTAAAAAAAAAGTGCTAGGGAAATTAATGGGGCTAAAGGCTGACAAATCCTCAGGGCCTGATAATCTACATCCCAGAGTACTAAAGGAAGTGGCCCTGGAAATAGTGGATGCAGTGGTGATCATTTTCCAAAATTCTATGGACTCTGGAACAGTTCCTACAGATTGGAGGGTGGCAAATGTAACCCCACAATTTAAAAAAGGAGGGAGAGAAAAAACAGGGAATTACAGACCAGTTAGCCGAACATCAGTAGTGGGGAAATGCTAGAGTCCATTATCAAAGATGTGATAACAGAACACTTGGAAGGCATTAACAGGATTGGACAAAGTCAGCATGGGTTTATGAAAGGGAAATCATGCTTAACAAATCTACTGGAGTTTTTTGAGGATGTAACTAGTAGAATAGATAGGGGAGAACCAGTGGATGTGGTGTTTTTTGGATTTTCAAGAAGGCTTTTGATAAGGTCCCACACAAGAGGTTAGTGTGCAAAATTAAAGCACATGGGATTGGGGGGAATATACTGGCATGGACTGAGAATTAGTTGACAGACAGGGAACAGAGAGTAGGAATAAACGGGTCTTTTTCCAGGTGGCAGGCAGTGACTAGTGGGGTACCGCAGGGATCAGTGCTTGGGCCCCAGCTATTCACAATATATATCAATGATTTGGATGAGGGAACGGAATGTAACATTTCCAAGTTTGCAGACGGTACAAAGCTGGGGTGGAATGTGAGCTGTGAGGAGGATGCAAAGAGGCGCCAATGTGATTTAGACAAGTTGGGTGAGTGGGCAAGAACATGGCAGATGCAGTATAATGTGGATAAATGTGAGGTTATCCACTTTGGTTGTAAAAACAGAAAGACAGATTATTATCTGAACGGTGATAGATTGGGAAAAGGGGAGGTGCAACGAGACCTGGGTGTCCTTGTACACCAGTCGCTGAAAGCGAGCATTCAGGTGCAGCAAGCAGTTAGGAAGGTGAATGGTATGTTGGCCTTCATTGCAAGAGGATTTGAGTACAGGAGCAGGGATGTCTTACTGCAGTTATACAGGGCCTTGGTGAGACCACATCCGGAGTATTGTGTGCAGTTTTGGTCTCCTTATCTGAGGAAGGATGTCCTTGCCATGGAGGGAGTGCAACGAAGGTTTACCAGACTGATTCCTGGGATGGCAGGACTGACGTATGAGGAGAGATTGGGTCGACTAGGCCTATATTCACTCGAGTTTAGAAGAATGAGAGATGATCTCATTGAAACATATAAAATTCTAACAGGACTAGACAGACTAGATGCAGGGAGGATGTTCCCGATGGCTGGGGAGTCCAGAACCAGGGGTCACAGTCTCAGGATACGGGGTATGCCATTTAGAACCGAGATGAGGAGAAATTTCTTCACTCAGAGGGTGGTGAACCTGTGGAATTCTCTACCACAGAAGGCAGTGGAGGACAAGTCATTAGATGTATTTAAGAAGGAGATAGATATATTTCTTAATGCTGAAGGGATCAAGGGATATGGGGAAAAAGCGGGAACAGGGTACTGAGTTAGACGATCAGCCATGATCATTTTGAATGGTGGAGCAGGCCCGAAGGGCCGAATGGCCTACTCTTGCTCCTATTTTCTATGTTTTCTCTGTCTGTGTTTTCTATGATTAGGCAGAGTCAACATGGTTTTATGAAAGGGAAATCATGTTTGACAAATTTATTAAGAGTATTTTGAGGATGTAACTAGCAGGGCAGATAAAGGGGAACCATTGGATGTAGTATATTTGGATTTTAAAAGGCATTCTATAGGGTGTCACATAAAAGGTTGTTACACAAGGTAAGGGCTCATGGGGTTGCGGGTAACTTATTAGCATGGATAGAGGATTGGTTAACGGACAAAAAACGGAGAGTAGGGATAAACGGGTTATTCTCAGGTTGGCAGGCTGTAACTAGTGGGGTACCGCAAGGATCGGTGCTTGGGCCTCAGCTATTTACAATCTGTATTAATGACTTGGATGAAGGAACCGAGTGTGATGTATCAAAGTTTGCTGATGATTCAAAGCTAGGTGGGAAAGTAATCTATGAGGAGAACACAAAGAGTCTGCAAAGGGATATAGACAGGTTAAGTGAGTGGGCAAGAAGGTGGCAGATGGAGCAAAATTTGGGGAAATGTGAGGTTATTCCCTTTGGTAGGAAGAATAGAAAAACAGAATATTTTTTAAATGGTGAGAAACTATTAAATGTTGGTGTTCAGAGAGACTTGGGTGTCCTCGTACAAGAAACACAAAAAGTTAGCATGCTTGTACAGCAAGCAATTAGGAAGGCAAATGGCATGTTGGCCTTTATTGCAAGGGGGCTGGAGTACAAGAGTAACAAAGTCTTAGTACAATTGTACAGGGCTTTGGTGAGACCTCACCTGGAGTACTACGTACAGTTTTGGTCTCCTTATCTAAGGAAAGATATACTTGCCTTAGAGGCGGTGCAATGAAGGTTCACTAGATTAATTCCTGAGATAAGAGGGTTGTCCTAAGAGGAGAGGTTTAGTAGAATGGGCCTATACTCTCTGGAGTTTAGAAGAATGAGATGTGATCTCATTGAAACATATAAGATTCTGAGGGGGCTTGACAGGGTAGATGCTGAGAGGTTGTTTCCCCTGGCTGGAGAGTCTAGAACTAGAGGGCATAGTCGCAGGATAAGGGTTCGGCCATTTAAGACTGAGATGAGGAGGAATTTCTTCACTCAGAGGGTTGTGAATCTTTGGAATTCTCTACCCCAGAGGGCTGCGGATGCAGAGCCGTTGAGTATATTCAAGGCTGCGATCGATAGATTTTTGGACTCTAGGGGAATCAAGGGATGTGGGGATTGGGCGGGAAAGTGGAGTTGAGGTTGAAGATCAGCCATGATCTGATTGAATGTTGGAGCAGGCTCGAGGGGCCGCAAGGCCTACCCCTGCTCCTGTTTCTTATGTTCTTATGTCAAATAGGCAAAGTGGCAGAAACATTTTTCTGTTTTTCCTCCAACTGAGCTGCCGGTGAAATTTAATTTGAGAACGTCCTTTTACAAAGGCAATGGAGTTAATGTTTAACCAAAGTTCGATCAAATGAGAATAGGCAGCCTTTATAGACTCCAAGCAAAAGCAGTTAATGCTTTGCTGATGAACTCCTTTTTTAAAAGATAAACTGGGAGAATATTAAACTTTTCTTTCTCCCTGGCAGGACTAATGAGTCCTGTGTAAAAATGAGCTTGGATGGTCTCAAACTGCTTGTGAATGATTGTGGTTCCACAGCATGAACCTGTCGAGTATTCGATATGAGACTGGACCTGTGTGACAGTCCCGAGCAGAGAGGCCACAGCATTAAGGGTGGCTGTTGTGAGGGCAGTGGAAAATTGCACATCAGGGCAGCAAAGGGGCAGTCCCCTCACCCATCTGTGAAATTGTCCCAACAGTTTGAGTAAAGTCTAAGAGGCTGAATCGGATTTAAGGGAAGACAAACCTAGTCGAGGAGCAATAAGCGGTAGTTACACAATTGAGGGTATTTAGCCTCTTAACTCCTTTTGTTCTCATTGTCCGTGTAGCAACTGGGAGAGCAATCTGCTCTCAGCCCTTCCCTAACACCCCTTTGAACAGCTCAGCACTTCCCATAGCTATGCAGATGAGATCACCTTACTGCAGCATTTTACCACTCCCACCTACTAGCTATTATACTTTAAAACTGATAGGTGCATCACACCATTCCATTTCCAAATACATTGTAAACCCCCGTGTCACCTCCCCCTGTTGGAATTTCTCATTTGAAGTTTCCACATTTCAATATTAAATGTCACATAACGTTAGCTATTAAAACAATAGCTGATATTTTACAATGGCAGTTTCACATCCAGACCATCAAGTGGCTCAGCACCAATATGTTCGCTCAAAACCCTACGTCTGAGTGTGAGGTAATGAGCAAGTCATTTTTGGAATTGTTATTATTTTGATTAATCCAATTACTTTAAAGCCCAGTTCTTTCGACCCTGAACAGCCCGGCTGTGATTCAAAAAATGTTATGCCTCTCACCAATCTCACCTGGCCAAGTTTCAATCACACTCTGAAGTTGCATTTCTGCATGTCCTTCTGTGACTTTGCCCTAATTAGATCGATCAGGCCTGAACTCTTCCCACGCCCCCCCTCCTTCCCATATGAGCCTGCTTAGCTCCATTGATTGTTCTGATCAAAGTGTTGTATACCATCCCCACCTCCAAGAGAATGGTGTTCGGCGTGCCCCCCACCCCCCGTGAGAGGTGTTGCTGGCCTCTCCCCTACTACTGAGATGTTTGGCAGGCAATGAGAGGGGGTATGAGCCGGTTTGGAGATTGCTGGGGTGGGGGGAGAGGGTGGATGGGCTATGGGGGGGGGGTGGGGGTCGGTCAGGAGTCGGCTATTGGGGGGGGGTGGGGAGTAAGAGTCAGCTGTGAAGAGTTTGGAGCAAGCTTTTTGTGGGGGGGGGGGTGGGTAGGATCGGGCTATGGGAGGGGGGTTTGAAGCAAGCAACGGGGGGGTCGTAGGAGCGGGCTACGGGGGGTTTTTGGAGCGGGCAATTGGTAGGGGAGGGGTTCGGAGATTGCTGGGGTGGGGGGAGAGGGTGGATGGGCTATGGGGGGGAGGGGTCGGCATGGGCTATGGAGGGGCTCTTTTCTCAGAGGCAGGAGTTGGACCGACTAGGCTACTCTCAATGATTTTCTGATAAACAGCAAAGAGTGGACATGGGGTGGTCAGGGAATAAGCCTCCAACACCACTGTTGTGGCCACAATAGGTGTGTGACTCTGGACAACTTGGAGAGGGGCCAAATCAGATGGAAAGGTGCATCACATACACTGGTAAGAATGCGCAAACATTAAAACGTCAGGAATATATGGGCCAGCTTTCTATTTCTATTACTGTGGGAACAGGATAGATTTACTGTAAAGTTGTATTATTTTTGGATGTGGTGCAGGGACACTGGTGCAAATCGTGCTGTCGTGATAAGAATCAACCAAAACTCTTTGTCATCGAGATAGATGACGTTGATGTTCGGTTTAATCCTGGGGCTCAAATGTGTAGCCGTCAAGCAGCGAAGTAACTAGCATAACTATTGCATTACCTCAATAGTCGCCCAGTCCTGGGAGTTATGATGCACTCTGAGTCCTGATTTTAATTCTACTGAACAGGCCGTGGCCTGCTCTCCCACTGCTGGCAAGGATCTGCTGGAGGAAGTGGACTTCACCTTGAGAAAACTGCAGCCTCTCGCCAAGCCTTCTCCTCCACGTGTAGACGTTCTGAATATCAATTCAATCCGAATCACCTGGAGTAAGCTTGTACTTGACAGCGGACTGGAGGTGACATACAGGTGAGAAGACTGACCAAGATAAGATAGCGGTAACCTTTTCTCAAATTAGTTTGGGAACGATTTAGACATCGTAACCCTTGTGTGATTGAAAGAGCAACGACCAGTTTACTGTTCATTTTTGTAGCTCAAAATTAATTCTGACGACGTGACTTACCAACATATTCTATTATATACATATATATGTTTTATTAATGTATCAGGATAACATTGTGACTTAAGTATAACTGAATTGGAAGCACTAAGAATCTTTGGGGAGAGAAATTAAACTTAAAGATCGGGGAGCTCTTGCACTTTGGTTTGTGAGTTACGTCTTTCCAACTGTATTTCCAACTGGTGAATTATTTTCAATCTGACCACTTGTTGCCAGCAGTTACTCTGTCTGTACTCAGTAGAACAGTGTTGTAATTTTGCCAGTAGATATACAGAGCCTAAAAAAGGAACATTCCCAATTATTCTTATTCCCCTTCTTTGCTGAAATATTGAAATCAGACAACCAGTCAAGTTGAGTCTAACGCCAGCTTACATTCGTATAGCGACTTTAGAAAGAAAGAGAATGAAGGAACTTGCATTTATATAGTGCCTTTCATGACTTCAGAACCTCCCAAAGTGCTTCACAGCCAATGAAGTACTTCTGAATTGTAGTCACTGTTGTAATGTAGGAAATGCAATAAAATGTCTCAAGGTGTTTCACAGATGAAAGAAAGGGCTGAACGGTTATAGGAGATTAGGAGAGATGCACAGTTGAAAAGATAGGCTTTGAAGACCCTTAAAAAGCCGGGAAGGAAAGAAGCAAGACAAAGAGGGAGTTGCAGAGGAGGACAGCTCAAAACCCTCTCACCCTGATAAGATTGTTGGAGGTTTTTCAGTATCAATGGACATGTTGTCATGGAGATTGGTAGCCTTATTTCAGAAACCCTTCCTCTGGGCCGAATGAATTTAATGTTGAACGTTCAGCCTTTTCACCAAGCTTAATGGAGATGGTAACTATGGTGAGTAATTTCAGTGTAACTTGCTTTCCCGGATTTGTGTTCCAGTTTCTTGTTTTTGAAATGCCTTCTTTTATTCCACAGAGATTCTTAGTTGCAGACATCCCGCCTCCTGGGCACATCTGATGGTTGGTATTAATTTAAATGTGGACAGATTGGGAGTCACCTCACCTTGCTGAGTTTTCAACATGTGTTAGTGCAGACATGAAACTGTACAAATCTATACTGGAAAGACCAGTTTCTTCGAAAAACTATCCAGAGGTGTTACGTTGCCTTATGATCATTCTCTGTCTTTTGCCTTATATGGATGTCATTTATCAAGTCGTGCTACTTTTTCAGTTATGCGAAAATGTCCCTTATTGTAAGACTCAGTATCGAATGTGTTCATAGCTATCTTCTCAGAGGCAGGAGTTGGACCGACTAGTCTTGAAGATAACCTGATGTTCTAGTCTGCCAAATTACCATTGCTCCACCGTCTTGGGCGTATTTTCATTACTCAACCTGAGCAATTCTTTTAGTTTTTTCACAATCTTCCTAAGAAAATTATCTCCCGGCCGATGCGTGAATGGACAGCTTATCAATAGTGGTTAGTAGCCTCAATCGAAGGGATCTCCCCGCCTACTGTCAGCGCACTGCACTCTCTTCCTCGTGATATTGCTCTGGGTTCCACCGTGCAGTCCCTTTCAATGTGGAGATCAGTGAAATGAAAATGGCATTTAGAAAAAATTTAACCTGTGGAGCACATGGGGGCGAGAGTTCAGGAAATCGGCATGCTGAGAATTATCTTCATAATCCACCTGCTGCAAGGGTGGTGAGACTAATTGTAACACCCCTGCAGCTTACCCCTTTAACTGAGATCAACCAACTCAGCGGTAGTGATGGACCCTGAGACTTTCCCAGTCAGGTAGTGCGTTCACCCACTGAGCCACTGGGGGAAACCTGTTGGAGGTGGTTAATCTTGCACCATGGACACTGTTGCTGGGCGGGGGGCATTCTGATTTAGTGTTGGAGGTAGAAGTTTGCCGTAAATCTAGTTGTCTTTGGTTCTCTTTTGCTGTGATTTCAGCTTGTTCGATGGAGATAAACCACTGTATAAGGGCCCGGACTGCAGCTATGTTTTAACAGACGTAAAACTGTGTAAAGAATACGCTTTCAAACTCCATGTTTCCACCGAGGGAGATGACGGCCCCTACAGCGACGTTACCACGGTGACCGTCGAAGAGTCCGTGCCAAGCTGCCCACTTGATTTTCGAGTGATAGGCTGCACGCCGACACAGCTGAAGCTGGCGTGGGCCCCACCAGCGGAGCCCAACGGTGTCATTAAATGTTACATGGTGTACAGAGGTGACACGGTGATCGAATCCACCTCAGAACGCAGTTGCATAGTGAGTGGCCTCGCCCCATCCAAATCCTACGGATTCCACGTCTGCGCCTGCACGAGCAAAGGAAAGGGCGAGAAGTCCTCTCTTGCGGCGAGTACAGCCGACCCCGGCGACCACGCTCCCAGTAAACTGACCCTCAACGTTCTGGGCCGCAACGAAATGTTCATCACCTGGGACATGCCGGAGATGCCCCTGGGACGGCTCTTCAACTTCGAGCTGTGCATGAACGGGAAGGTGGTGTACCTGGGACCAGACCGCTCCTTCACTGCAAGGCGCCTGACTGCGAACACGGAATATGCCTGCACCGTGAGCGCCATCACGAGTGAAGGGAAATGCGAAAGCAAGCCAGTAATGAAGAAGACGGCCAAGGATGAGTACGAAAATACAACCAGGTACGTTATCAATTATTGCACGAGTCCATTTTGGAACGAGTTAGCTCAATAGTCCAATGGATCTTTATCAGTTCTTTTCAATGGCACCCTGTTCCTTTTGAATGTAAAAGAAAGAACTTTGAAAGAAAAAGCTCTGCTTATATGCCCTCTCCACTATCACCTTTGCCATTACTTTCACCTCCGTAACATCGCCCGTCTCCACCCTGTCTCAGCTCATCTACTGCTGAAACCCTCACCCTTTGTTACCTCTACACTCAACTAATCCAATGCTCTCCTGGCTGGTCTGCCATCTTGCACCCTCCGTAAATTCAGCTTATCCAAAACTTTGCTGCCCATATCCTAACTTGCACCAAGTCCCATTCACCCATCACCCCTGTGCTCACTGACCTACATTGGCTCCTGATCACGCAACACCTTGATTTTAAAATTCTCATCCTTGTTTTCAATTCTCTCCGTGGCTTCGTCCCTCCCTATCTCTGTAACCTCCTCCAGCCCTACAACTTGCGTATCCCCAATTTTAACCACTCCACCATTGGCGGCTGTGCCTGCTGCTTCCTAGGCCCTAAACCCTGGTGTTCCTTCCCTAAACCTCTCCGTCTCTCCACCTCTCTCTCCTTCCTTTAAGACGCTCCTTAAAACCTACTTCGTCACCTCTTCTAATATCTCCTTATATGGCTCAGTGTCAAATTTTGTGTGTTAACGCTCCTGAGAAGCGCCTTGGGACGTTTTACTACATCAAAGGCGCATATAAATGCAAGTTGTTTGTTGTTTTAGTGTTCCCACCTAAGGGATGAAGCAGTCGCTTTCTAATGCTGTGGGAAAGCTTACTGGGGCGTTTTGAATTCACATGTGGGAAATATCAAGTAGGGATTGGGGAAAAGTCTGAATCTGAGTATGTCAATGGATAAAAATAACTTCCTATTGATGGGGGTCACACATCACTATCATCTCATTGCTCAGTTGACTTGAAAATCAATTGTCAATAAAAGCTCCTCTCAACCAGCAGTTGTGGTTTTGACAACTTGTCATCCACAAGATGTTTGGGAATGCTTTACCCCATTCCCACTAGACCCCAATTTGGTGATGGGTTGCTTGTTGCTACACCAGGCCATGGAAATCGTTTGGTTGGATATTTTCGGTTGGGATCCCCACCTGTCTATTTCTTGGCTAGACATCCATTTTGAATGGGTTGTCTGTATTTTATTCATTTGAATTTAAACTAGACAAGCAACGACACTTTTTAAAAAGTGTGCGGCCAGTTGTTCTCAGTTTATTTTGGGCCATGCCAAATCTCACGGACGTTGATTTACCTGAGTGGAAGGTGGCAGAATTGAAGATACAATGGGGCATGGGGGGCGACACTGAAATGAAGATACAATGGGGCATGGGGGGTGACACTGAATTGAAGATACAATGGGGCATGGGGGGTGACACTGAAATGAAGATACAATGGGGCATGGGGGGGTGGCGACACTGAATTGAAGATACAATGGGGCATGGGGGGCGACACTGAAATGAAGATACAATGGGGCATGGGGGGGGGGCGACACTGAATTGAAGATACAATGGGGCATGGGGGATGACACTGAAATGAAGATACAATGGGGCATGGGGGGCGACACTGAATTGAAGATACAATGGGGCATGGGGGGCGACACTGAATTGAAGATACAATGGGGCATGGGGGGCGACACTGAATTGAAGATACAATGGGGCATGGGGGGGTGGCGACACTGAAATGAAGATACAATGGGGCATGGGGGGCGACACTGAAATGAAGATACAATGGGGCATGGGGGGCGACACTGAATTGAAGATACAATGGGGCATGGGGGGGGGCGACACTGAAATGAAGATACAATGGGGCATGGGGGGCGACACTGAATTGAAGATACAATGGGGCATGGGGGGGGGGCGACACTGAATTGAAGATACAATGGGGCATGGGGGGCGACACTGAATTGAAGATACAATGGGGCATGGGGGGGGGGGCGACACTGAATTGAAGATACAATGGGGCATGGGGGGTGACACTGAATTGAAGATACAATGGGGCATGGGGGGCGACACTGAAATGAAGATACAATGGGGCATGGGGGGCGACACTGAATTGAAGATACAATGGGGCATGGGGGGCGACACTGAAATGTGTTAACAGAAGGATAAAGAAGTACATATTTAAAACAAACGCACTTGAACTGAAGAAGCTTCATAAACTCTATAATACATGCAGTGTTGAAATTCTAGGGTAACTTCATGCAATTGGATTTGTTTCTACATGAAAAACCAACCTAAGGTTAGGTCTACTCATCCTAAGAAAAAGTCCTTCAGTTATAACTTGATTGCTTTTGCAGAGTGATCTGAACTTCCTTCAACTTTTCCAAATGCATATTTAGTGATTGTTTTCATTGAATACTCTTCTGCCCATAAGCACTGACCTCCCAGTGGCTTTAACTCTCTCCTCTCCCATTCTCATCTGACCTTTCCATCTTTGATCTTTAACACCGCTCTAACCAAACTTAAACTAAACTTTAGGAACTGTATTTACACTTTCACCTGGGCCTGCTGGCCTGGGCATTGATTTCAACTTCAGTCCTTAGTTGCTCTGCTGTTTTTCTGCTGAATTCTCCCAAAAAGGTGTCATTCACATGTTTCCCCTTCCATTTTTGGAACTGTGTCTCACTTCCCCTTTCCAATGTTTTGGCTTTTGAAATTCCTCAGTACTGAACTCTGGTTCGACATGACCTTTGTATAGTGTTAACCATTCTACATTCCTTTGCTATATTCCAAAATCTAATAGGCTGTATGTCCATCAGCTGGGACTTTGTGAATGTATTGAGCAGTACTAGACTTTTGGACCTCTTACTTGTTCACTCTTCTTTGTCCTTGTGGATGTCCTGACTTGTCACTCTTGCAACGGATGCTTCCATCGCCTGATCAAAACAGTTCTGAAGAAGGGTTGCATCGAAACATTAACCAATTTTTGTCTTTCAGATGCCGACTGGCCTGTTGTGCAATTCTGATGATTTCTGTTTTTATTTTGGTTTATGCATTACGTTTTTCTTTTTATCTCTGACATTTTCATGCTGCATTTTATAGCCTGTTACAGGACACTCACTGCAAGATCCATCTCTATGTTACTTAATCAAGGGGATTTAAAGGGACTTCAGTTATGTGGAGAGACTAGAGAAGCTGGGATTGTTCTCCTTAGAGCAGAGAAGGTTAAGGGGAGATTTAATAGAGGTGTTCAAAATTATGAAGGGTTTTGAGAGAGTAGATAGGGAGAAATTGTTTCCATTGGCAAGAGGGTCAATAACCAGAGGACACAGGTTTAAAATAATTGGCAAAAGAACCGGGGAGAGAGGAGGAGAATTTTTTTTATGCAGCGAGTTGTTATAATCTGGGATGCACGGCCTGAAAGGATGGTGGAAGCAGATTCAACAGTAACTTTGAAAAGGGAATTGGATAAATACTTGAAAAGGAAAAATTTGCAGGGTTATGGGGAAAGAGCAGGGGAGTGGGACTAATTGGATAGCTCTTTCAAAAAGTCAGTACAGGTACGATGGGCTGAATGGTCGCCTGCTGTGTTGCATGATTCTATAAACATAGCTCCTGAGGACTTCAGTGGAATCAGTGGTTTAATATGAAGATTACAGCCAGCTTTAATGCCTAGCCCCATTTTTTAATTCAATTTCTCGTATTGTTTTGTTTCATTTACAGATGTCTTTATTCCCCTGCCCGGATGAGCCAGCCGATTGCTTCACCTTCAATCAAAGAGGTTTCTGAATTATCCGAGCGGCTCAGGAGGTCGAGAGCCCAACCAGGGATTCATAAAGAACAGTCCCCTGGCAAAATATCTAAAGCTCACCCAACCCTAAGCAAAGGGAATCTAAAAGGAACCCATAAACAGTGTGACAATGATGTAATGTCCAAAACTGTTACCCGACACAAGTAAAGGCCTTGATTCTAACATTTTTAGAATTAATTTTGAAATACTAAATTACTTTCAAAACGCACACACACATTTATGTCATACAGCATCTGAAATTCTATGGTTGTATTAGCAATGAATGAAGTGCAGGATTTTGCTGAAAAGTCCTTTGTTGCATGTGCAAATCTATGTACAAATACTGCTGAGCGGCAGGACTTAGCTGTGTATGTAACAGTGAGCTCAATTCTGATAAAGGGGGTCTTTGTAACCTAACTCCACCGGGTGGGAACCCACGGGATCGGGTGGAACACCTGTTTTACACACGCCCGATATTACATTCCGTTGACTTCATCAAAATTCAAAGATCCTAATTGGTTTGAAATAGGGCCGAGCTTTGTTGAGAATTCCCATTCTTCTCAAGCTTTCCCAGTTATAATGCCATGTATTTATCCCAGTGTAGGTGTAAAACCAGTGATGTACACGATACCATCAGTTTCCCAACAGATGGGTTACGTTAAAATTGTCCCCCCAAAAAAAGAGTCCGCGATCTTAGAACAGCAGCTGGATTTTTACATGATGATGGTTCTAAAGGACCAGCCTTGCAGATGATACAAAGATGGGAGGGAAAGTAGAGAGTGAGGAGGACATAAAAATCCTACAAGGGGATATAGACAGGCTGGGTGAGTGGGCGGAGATTTGGCAGATGCAATACAATATTGGAAAATGTGAGGTTATGCACTTTGGCAGGAAAAATCAGAGAGCAAGTTATTATCTTAATGGCAAGAAACTGGAAAGTACTGCAGTACAAAGGGATCTGGGGGTCCTAGTGCAAGAAAATCAAAAAGTTAGTATGCAGGTGCAGCAGGTGATCAAGAAGGCCAACGGAATGTTGGCTTTTATTGCTAGGGGGATAGAATATAAAAACAGGGAGGTATTGCTGCAGTTATATAAGGTATTGGTGAGACCGCACCTGGAATACTGCATACAGTTTTGGTGTCCATGCTTAAGAAAAGACATACTTGCTCTCGAGGCAGTACAAAGAAGGTTCACTCAGTTAATCCCGGGGATGAGGGGGCGGATATATGAGGAGAGGTTGAGTAGATTGGGACTCTACTCATTGGAGTTCAGAAGAATGAGAGGCGATCTTATTGAAACATATAAGATTGTGAAGGGGCTTGATCGGGTGGATGCGGTAAGGATGTTCCCAAGGATGGGTGAAACTAGAACTAGGGGGCATAATCTTAGAATAAGGGGCTGCTCTTTCAAAACTGAGATGAGGAGAAACTTCTTCACTCAGAGGGTAGTAGGTCTGTGGAATTTGCTGCCCCAGGAAGCTGTGGAAGCTACATCATTAAATAAATTTAAAACAGAAATAGACAGTTTCCTAGAAGTAAAGGGAATTAGGGGTTACGAGGAGCGGGCAGGAAATTGGACATGAATTTAGATTTGAGGTTAGGATCAGATCAGCCATGATCTTATTGAATGGCGGAGCAGGCTCAAGGGGCCGATTGGCCTACTCCTGCTCCTATTTCTTATGTTCTTATGTTCTTAGGGCCAGTATACAGAGAATTGACTCTCCTGTCAGTTACTTCTCCCCGTCTTAAAGGAAAATTATATGGCCCATGTGATCAAGATATTTGAGTGCTAGGTTTTGAACAAGGTGGTCCCTAGTTCAAGTCCCCTCACTACTTGTCTACCCACTTGCTCAGCGAGGTACCAGCGTTGCTGGGAAGTCAACAGTGTCCGGTGCAGAAAGACTGGCCCCATCCGCAGGAATTGAGCTCCTTCCCCTATGGGTCAGCCTTTCTAGGGTTGGCTATGGCCGACCTTGATCTCAAAGGGGAAGGAGAAGGTGGAAATACCACACATGGCTGAGGTTGCCTGCAACAAAGGACAAAAACCAAACTTGCTGAGATGAATAAATATGCCCCCTCTATTCTACCATAACACCTTATCGAACGAGAACCATTGCCAGGAAGTCAGTACATTGACAGTGTTCAGTAATGTTAAGAACTTTGTGCAAATACCTATCCCTTGTGAAATTAACTTGACTTTTATGAATCCTGATCAGAAAGAATGTTCTCAGTCCATGCAGCCATTTTATTTTACAATCTCACCTGAGATGGGAGAGGAGAGGAGAGGAGAGCAGAGGAGGGTCTTATCCCTGTTAGACCAACACAAAGATGATGACCAGATCTCCAGGAACCACCCCGTAGCTTCCAGTCACTGTGATTTGCAGCAAGCTGAGAGTTCACAGATCTTTTAAATTAATCCCTGTGAAGAGGACTTGCATAAAGGCACTAAGAACAATAAACAATATGACGTTGAACAGAGTCCCCGAGCAAGTTTTGAAAAATGCAGTCAGTAGCCATGTAGAGAGGGGTCGGTTATCAACAAATATTGATGGTTTTGCAAGCAAATGAGCACAAGACTGGAAGCCATTATTAATGCTCTACGTGTGGAGACTCTCTTGTTCAACTTAATTTTTTCTGTAATTTGGTACAGTCTGTACTTAGATTGTTTACATTTTATAAAACATTTTCATTTAAAAAAATGGCTTAAATGTGTTGTGATATTATTTACTGTTGTGATTTAGGCAGGGGTTTTGATAGAGTAGTTAGGGAGAAACTATTTTCACTGGCAGGAGGGTCGGTAACCAGAGGACACAGATTTAAGGTAAGTGGCAAAAGAACTGGAGGGGAGATGAGGAGAAATTTTTTTACGCAGCGATTATTATTATGATCTGGAGCGCACTGCCTGAAAGGGTGGTGGAAGCAGATTCAATAGTAACTTTCAAAAGGGAATTGGATAAATACTTGAAAAGGAAAAATTTGCAGGGTTATGGGGAAAGAACGGGGGATTGGGACTAATTGGGTAGTTCTTTCGAAGGGCCGGCACAGGTACGATGAGCCGAATGGCCTCCTTCTGTGCTGTAGGATTATATGACTCTATTCTATGATTCTAGGTGGCCAGTGAAAGGGATAGTTGCATTGGAATGGCCTGGAACCATTGGAGATTGGTGCAGCGCGAAACAGGCTGTGACACTCGGTGGTAAGACACAGGTTCGTACTTCCTGTTTTACAAACGGCGGGTGTTCCATTTTGGCGGATTGTCAGTATGAGTCACTGACATGGAAGGAAGCTGCATTCCCACGGGAAGGGAAGGAGAAGAGTGTGGATCAAGCCAACAAATCGCAGACCTTCTGGTGACTTTCTCAAGAACAGCACAGGCACAAGGTTGGAAATATGTTGCCGACCTATCTTCTTGACCGAGGATAGGTGTAAAGCATGGGGAATATGGAAGGAGAGAAGACAAAATAGCAAATTTGAGTGATTAAGCCAAACCAAAGTGTAATACTTGGATTAATGATAAAGTTTATTTTCATTTGCAAGAAGCCTTCAGTAAGATCGGTGACTGATTCGAGCGAGATGTCCCCTGATTGTAACGAATCCCCCTCACCTTCTGAGGTCTGCAAAAAAAACATCGACTATTTTTTAAAATGTGGACTGGTTCCGTTAAAAATGGAAAATAATGTTCCAAATTGAGTGCTGAAGACTAGTCGTGTTCCTAACACACAATTGTACCACGCAAATTGTGCAGCAGCTTTACAGCCAAGGTAGCCATTTTTTTTCATCCAGGCCGGTTTATCATCTGTGTCTCTTTTGTAAATTTGAAGCAGTTTTGTCCAGATTTTCTTATGATTGCTTTCTCTCTCTTCTTCCGTCTCCTGGAGCTGTTAGGGGTTAAAATGGACAACCCCTGAAAACGGGCGCTGGGATCGGGGTGCCCGATTAACCCGCGCCCGTTCATTGTGATGCAGGCAGCACGTTACGTTCGTGCTGCCTGCTGTTTTAAATGATTGCTGCGTGCAGCCAATGCTACCTGAACTGTTGATTGACTGCATGCATCAGCAGGGGGCTCCGGTATCGCGAGTGGCTAGCGCTACTTAAAGGCAGCCTGCACCTCTTAAAGGGGCGGTGCGTTGTGGCTGCAAGTGGTGGGAGTAGTTTCAAAACTGAATCTGTGCTGTGATACTTTGAAGAATGGCTGCGCCTGGGAGAGAGCGTGCACCAAGGTTTTCTGATGATGCACCGGAGGCCTTGGTGCAAGAGGTGGAGAGTAGGAGGGACATCCTGTATCTGCAGTGGGGCAAGAGGCCCACCAGACACATGCTGAAGAGGCAGTGGGAGGAAGTAGGGGAGGAGGTAAATGCCAGGAGCAGAGCTCCAAGAATATGGATGCAGTGCAGGAAGAAGTTCAGTGATTTAAAACAAGTTGTCACGGTGAGTGAGTTCAAACTTCAAATGGAATATCGTACCAACTGCACCACTAGCCTCATCCACTGCTCAATTCACTACACCCCCATCAGCTACCTACCAACAATCTTTTTCAGTCAGTACTCAACCGTTCAAATCATCCGCCTTTTATCTCACCTTCACACACTTTGCATTGTTGCAAGCCTCACACCCACAACTCACAGTTCACACACACTGGTAGCTATTCAACCATGGTAGCCACATCACCCAAACATCTTGCAGGACATTCACTGAAACACTTCCCTCTTTCTTGCTGGCGCATAACAGAAGGCAGCAAATGGCAGTGGATCCATGGAACACGAACTTGCTGTCCTCTCTCAGGATGACAGCATTCTTGTTCCCACCCCTGCCACTCCGCCAGTGCCCTTGCTGTTGGCGGTCAGCCAGCCAGCCCACTCCCTGTAGGGTATCGAAACTTTACCCAAGTATAGGAAACCTACAAAAACACATAGAAATGCACCAGCAGTCAGAAGAAATAATCCAGCAATTAACCTGTAACTCCTGCGCTGGTGGGGGTTCCTTCATGCTCTTTAAGTCATGGGATGTCAAGACAGTGCGTTGGGTGGAATGTAGAGTTCCAAAATAGCAGTGGTCCCTTTAAATCAACGTTGCAGACTGATGCGCGTCATAATCTCCCTACTCTGCATACTGCTGGCATTGGTTAGCTTTTTTTTTATTAGTTCACGGGATGTGGGCGTCGCTGGCAAGGCCGGCATTTATTGCCCATTCCTAATTGCCCTCGAGAAGGTGGTGGTGAGCCGCCTTCTTGAACCGCTGCAGTCCGTGTGGTGACAGTTCTCCCACAGTGCTGTTAGGAAGGGAGTTCCAGGATTTTGACCCAGCGACAATGAAGGAACGGCGATATATTTCCAAGTCGGGATGGTGTGTGACTTGGAGGGGAACGTGCAGGTGGTGTTGTTCCCATGCGCCTGCTGCCCTTGTCCTTCTAGGTGGTAGAGGTCGCGGGTTTGGGAGGTGCTGTCGAAGAAGCCTTGGCGAGTTGCTGCAGTGCATCCTGTGGATGGTGCACACTGCAGCCACAGTGCGCCGGTGGTGAAGGGAGTGAATGTTTAGGGTGGTGGATGGGGTGCCAATCAAGCGGGCGCGCAAGCCCCTTTACCAAGATGGCGTCCTGCGCACTTCCTCTCCACCCCATTTTGGAGGCTTAGTTGGCCACCTAGTGCCTAAACAACGGGCGCTAAATGGCCTAATTTCACCCCCATTGTCTTCTTCCTAATTTTCACGCCTCCGAGGGTTTAATGCCATCCGTGGTTGAAGGGGTAGATGGGATGGAATTGGGTGACCTCTTTTCCAAGGCATTGTCTACTGCTTTCGAGCGATTGCTGGGAGGTGAACGAGAGTGATCTGTAACTACTCATCTTCAGATATTCTCCTCAATTCCCTCAACAAAGCACCTGCTGGATTGATAACAGCTGAGAAGAGGGTTTGAAGATTATAAAGAAGAAAGAACTTGCATTTAGATAGCGCCTTTCATGAACTCAGAACTTCCCAAACTGCTTTACAGCCATAAAAAGTACTTTTGAAGTGTAGTCACTGTTGGAAATGCAGCAGCCAGTTTGTGCACAGCGAGGTCCCACAAACAGTAACAAGTTAATGACTAGATAACCTGTCGGTTCTGGGATAAATACTGGCCAGGACTCCAGGGAGAACTCCGCAGATGGGTCCATTTCACCCAAAAGACGACACCACCAACAGTGCAGCACTCCCTCAGTACTACACTGGAGTGTCAGCCTAGATTATGTGCTCGAGTCCCTGGGGTGGGACTTGAATCCACAACCTTCTGACTCAGAGATAAGATTGATACCACTAAGCCAAGGCTGACACCTTAACAATAGTGTTGGAACTGTGAGATTTTTTTGGGGGGGAGATATGGGAAGAAACGGTGTTCCTTAAAATTGAGGATCCAAAGATGGTGATGGGGAGAAGCACATGATAGAATAGTCACATGTGGACTCTGGGGGGAGTAGACCTCATGCGCTGGGTTGCCTTTTCTCGCTCTAAACTTTCTTCGGTTTGATTCCCAGTCTCTGCCGAGTTAGCTGATCAAGGCACAGCAGCAGCAGCAACAGGTACAATTTATTCCAAAGGCCCAGATTAAGTAAGTGTTTCTCCTCCTGATTGCATCATAGTGACTCCTGCTGGAAGTGTGTGTCTATATTGGATGACGATAAAAGTGGCCTTGGCTGTGACGGTGCCTGCAGTCAAATAGCTGACATTATAATCTCCAAACAAGGCTGACATACGAATAATGGCCAGTTAGGTGTGGTTCTGGAGGGACAGCCATTGCCTGTGGAACTGAACCCCATTAGGGGAGTCACTGCCTTCAGGGAAGAGAGAAAACTGCAGGGAGAATGAAAAAAAAACTTCAAAAATGTTAGCGAATTCACCTTTTTAGGTTTGTCACTGCAGGCCCAAGGACAAAGATAACAAACAGGAAAATCGTAATTCCAGAGCTAGGATAGCACCTGATGGATAATAGATGTAGAGACTGTAATTGATCAGTATGGAAAGGGTTAATCAGGTTAGCAGCAGAAATCCTGCGGCCGACTGATTGTTTTGAGGGAATCTGTTAGTTTAGTTAGCATTGCTATGCTTTGTTTTATATAAGTGTAAATTGTAACTTTTATTTGATCCTTAAGCCACAATGTCTTGAAGTAACTGTGATGTGTTATTTAATCGTGCACTATGTCGCTGCATATAATTTGGATATCAATTTAATCTTTATTTAGGAGAAGTAGCTATGTTATTAGAAGTGCCTAGTTACTGGTTTGCAGTTGTGCGTAAGGGGATGTTTAAACAAGTGATCCTTGAGTGAGCAAATGGATCAGGACAATGTACAGATGTTCTTGTAAGAGTGATGAAGTTGGGAAAACAGCAGGACTGTCTTCTGATTTAACACAGTGAGATTAATCAGTCAAGGCAAAGGTAACATTGGGATGTGAAATGGGTGACTGGAGAAACACGGGATAAGACAAGCCCAGCACTAGGAGCAATACAGAATTACACTGGGGGCTGTCAGGACACTGGGGTGTTAACTCAGGAGGAGAGGACTATTTGGACAAATATTCTCAATATAATAGAGTTTAGTAGAGTGTGAAAACAAAGGGGAGTAGGGCTGCTGAGCCATGCTGACTGTCACGTAGTAGTGAAAGGAAAGGGTATAAAGGGAAAGAGTCTGTGTTGGACCTCCTTCTAATTTTCACAACACGCTTCGAGTAAGTACCAGACATTTGACAGTGGAACACATGGAACAGACTTTATTCACATACAGTACAGGTGATCAGTCTGTACTGTATACAGGTAGCTACGGGTCCCTCTCATGAGCTCTCCCAACTAACTCTGGAAAAAGCCCCTCTTATACGCCTACTTCAAAGGTATATTTCACAGATAAGACTTTATGATTGATCTGTTCTTGGATTCTTTCAAGAACATCTTATTTACATAAACAGTCTTAGTTGCTTACTTCAAAAGTACATTTCATAAACAAAACTTACTGACAAACTGTTCTTGGAACCTCTCAAGAACATTTTATTTACAGCTCTACTTAACATCCTCTCCATACCATGGTTAATTGATCCCTCTGTCAATGTTTATTACACTAGTCCTTAAAGTTATACCTTAATCACGGTCGATATCATCCCAGTCAAGATCTCTTTGCACAGGCATCCCTTGTACCTTTGAAGTAGGCCGTATAATCCATCCTCTCTTCTCCCAGTTCCCTCCTGGTTTACTGTTTATCTTAGAAAGCCTGTTGCTTCCATGACCATTTGTAGTTATGCAGGTTAGTTCGATCATTAACCCTTCACTTTCCAACATGTCCAACAGTCTGCTGGGAGCTGCGGTGAAACCTCCATAGAAAGAAATAGATGTCGGCTGGCCCTGCCCCCGGGATAAAGATAACCACCCTATCCTGTGAGTTAAGGTTGCCTCAGGGTGGCATGCTCTCTCATAGCACTGTGGTCAATGTTGCATGGTTTGCTGGAATACTTGGAGCTTCTCCTAAATAAAGATTAAATTGATATCTAAATTATATGCAGAGACATGGTGCATGATTATGTAACACACCAGGATGTTGGCTTTGACCTTTGTCAGGAAGGGGTGAGGGCATGGCTAAAAAGATACAAAAATAGAGGGAGCTCGATGGATGGACTTGCACTTTTAAAGGAGCGTAGATTTGAGATTCTCAGTGGGGTGTACATTTTTGTTTTGAGACAGGCTGCCCTCCCTACTGCAACAGCATTTGATGCAAGCAGTTTGTCCTCACAAGGGGAGGAGGGTGGAACTCATATGAAGATACTGTGCGATGGGTTTGCTCGGCCTGACGAGCGGAGCCAGCCACTAACAGTGAAGACGACCCCCTTACACTCCCCGCAAGGGAGCTGTGACGTTCAACGAGGTCGGTAAACTCACGAACCGTCTGGATGAACCGAAACCTGCACTCGTTCTGGAGAGGAGAGGCAAAATGGAGAGTGACCTCGTACGGAGAGATCACCGGAAGAAAAAGGAAGACCCAGAGATGCAAGCTCCTCAAATGGAAAAGGTAAGGACAGGCCATGCAAAGCAGTGCGGCATCCTGTATAGAAAGAGAGAAAGACTTGCATTTATAACGGAGAGGGTTGGTGAGGGTAGTGTAGTTAATATTGTGTATATGGACTTTCAAAAGGCGTTTGATAAAGTACCACATAATAGATTTATTAGCAAAATTGAAGCCCATGGGATTAAAGGGGCAGTTGCTGCATGGATACAAAATTGGCTAAGAGACAGAAAGCAGAGAGTAGTGGTGAACGTTTGTTTTTCAGAATGGAGGGAAGTATGCAGTGGTGTCCCCCAGGGGCCGATGTTAAAAAACCGCTCTTTTTGATATATATTAATGACCTGGACTTGAGTATAGAGGGTATAATTTCAAAGTTTGCAGATGACATGAAACTCAGAAATGTAGTAAACAGTGAGGAGGATAGTAACAGACTTCAGGAGGACATAGACAGACTGGTGAAATGGGCAGACACATGGCAGATGAAATTTAACACTGAGAAGTGTGAAGTGATTCATTTTGGTAGGAAGAAAGAGGAGAGGCAATATAAACTAAATGGTACAATTTTAAAGGGGATGCAGGAACAGAGAGACCTGGGGGTACACATACATAAGTCTTTGAAGGTGACAGGACAAGTTGAGAATGCTGTTAAAAAGGCTTTATAAATAGAGGCATAAAGTACAAAAGCAAGGATGCTATGCTAAACCTTTATAATTCACTGTCAATTCTGGTGTCACTTCTGGGCATCACACTTCAGGAAGAATGTCATGGCCTTAGAGAGAGTGCAGAGGTGATTTACTAGAATGGTACCAGGGATGAAAGACTTCAGTTATGTGGAGATGCTGGGGTTGTTCTCCTTAAAGCAGAGAAAGTTAAGCGGAGATTTAATAGAGGTGTTCAAAATCATGAACGGTTTTGACAAAGTAAATAAGGAGAAACTGGTTCCAGTGGCAGAAGGGTCGGTAATCAGAGGACACAGATTTAAGATAATTGGCAAAAGAACCAGAGGTGACATGAGGAAAGAAACATTTACGCAGCGAGTTGTTATGATCTGGAATGCACTATTTGAAATGGTGGTGGAAGCAGATTCAAAAAGCAATTGGATAAATACTTGAAGTGGAAAAATTTGCAGGGCTACGGGGAAAGAGCAGGAGAGTTGGACGAATTGGATAGCTCTTTCAAAGATTCAGCACCGCCACGATGGGCTGAATGGCCTCCTTTGTGCTGTATCATTCTATAATTCTATGATATAGCACTTTTCACAACTGTAGGACATCCCAAAGCATCTTACAGCCAATGAAGTACTTTTTAAAGTGCAGTCACTGTTGTAATGTAGGAAACGTGGCAGCCAATGTGCTCACAACAGGGTCCCACAAACAGCAATCTGATAATGACCAGATAATCTGTTTTAGTGATGTTGGTTGAGGGATAAATATTGGCCAGGACACCAGGGAGAACTCCCTTGCTCTTCTTCAAAATGGTGCTGTTGGATCTTTTACATCCACCTGAGAGGGCAGACAAGTTCTCGGTTTAATGTCAGATCCAAAAAACAGCACTTCTGATAGTGCAGCACTCCACTGGAGGATCAGTCTGGATTATATAATCAAATCACTTGAGTGGGACTTGAACCCACAACCTTTTGCCTCAGAGGTGAGAGTGCTACCCACTGAACCACAGTTGATACTTAACTAATAGCAGAAGCGGGATGTACTCACATGTAGCCAAGAGAGTAGATGGTCAACCACCTTCGAGGTATCTACCAGTGTCACTCTGAGCCGGCCACCAGGAGGTAGAGGACAGCAGTACAACAATTAAATCTTTGTTTCCCCCCCTTTCTCGCAGGGAGACCGCCTACATGCACTTGGCACTTCCCCACACAAACACGGTTAGGATTGGGTGGTTGGTTGCATGGGTGGTCAGCTCTGCTCTTCAGCGTGTTTACGCTCCAATGGAATGTGCCACCACAGTCTCCGAGCTTCAGGTTTTCTCGCAGGTGCTGATGGTCGGCTTATAAACCCCAAAGCCGCACTGCAGAAAGCAAGTGAAAGAACCTCCTGACCATGCTCATCTTCATCACCAAGTCATATCCGATCTTAATCATAAACTTTCTTCACCTTCACTGAAGTCTGTTTAACATGCTTTCCTATCAGGCACCTCATTTGTGAATGAGTCAGCTCTCTCCAGTCAATACCTCGTCTATAAATGCATTTTCCTCCTTGAGAAATCAAACAGCGCCAAGGGATGGCCCTGAACCAATCTCACAATGGTCTGCAAGGCCTGCCAATGCCTAAAGACCCCTTCATCCGTTTACTTCACTGCACACTTACAGAGTCTGTCAAGGAGGGTGAGCGAGGGGAGACTAACTCTGAACACCGCGTCAGTTCAGGTAAAATCACCGATCCTGGATTCATAAAGTAAGTTTTATATCCGTCTTTCTATATAAATAGGAGTCGGGTTTTCTTTTTTGCGGTGGTCACGTGCAAAAGGCTCCGAGTCACGGCAATGTGCAAATTTTCAATTATTCTCTGTGTGCTGCAGAGGGTGAATGGCACGTTTTAAAATACACGCATGAATTAAGAATGAGGCAACGGGTCGTATGGTTGGAGGAACCAGAGCCTGGCTTTCCCATCGTTGGCCGCCCGTTGTTGTGGTGTGAGTTGGGCCGCTGGAAATGGAAAACAGAGGTGAGTTCCATCCTGCTGTAACTCTGGCCACTTTACAATCTGCCGTAATTTCTAGGGGGGGGGGAGGAGGGGACCAGAGGTGGTGTTGATTTGGGGGCTTGACTGTTCTGCACACCATTTCCCATTGTTCAGGCATGCAGTATGTCCAATCTGAAGGATGCTTATTTAAAGTATGTGTCAAAAGCTGCTAAGGAATAAGCTGTGACGGGAGGTGATTTAAACGGCTTGGGTAAGTAACTATAGTCTTTCATATTTTAGTCATTTTGGACAGTTCTAGTTTTTTTTCTGTTCTGCTAGCACATAGGTTTCTTTATGCTAGTTATTTACCTCCCCCTGCCCCCCCACCTCCCCCCAATATCAACACCTTCCTTTAATAGCACCACTGGGTTTCCCAATGGGAATTCCCCTGTCGGAACTATTTGGAGGAAGAGGAGGGATGCCAGGCAGGTCGATTTGCTCTGTGTCCACCTGCTGGCATCTACACAGCCGCATCACCTCACTTTCCAGAAGATTGGTGCGTGCAAAGGCTCCTCTTCTCAAAGGAAACTGGGACAGCTGACCCGATGGCACCACTAACGTATGTGAATACCTGAACTAATCGTTATATTGGATGTTTCCTCCAAAGTGCCATTACATTTTGAGGGATTACACTAGTTGTTTCCTCAGATCCAGTATCAGCGACCGTTCCTGTAAGCAGAGCTTGCATCTCCTACGACCTGGAGTGTACACTTTCTGCCCAATACCCTGGTGAGCAATAGAGAGTCCCAGAGATTGAACAGAGACCCTTAATCTGCACTCCAGTTACTGGAATGTCCTCTCTCTCAGGCTGAATGTACACTCTTATCAGACTGATACCCAGGCTCTAAACTAACATGATTTGTTTAAATAAAAAGATAAATGAGAAATGTACAGTATAAAACAATGAATTGTTATTCCCCTTGATACATAAAGACTCCACTCAACCCTCTCTCTATCTGCAGACTTTAAAACAGAAACTGTGGAACATGCTGCACTTTCAAACTGGCCAAGCTTCTCTACTCGCTGACACAATCTTAAAATACAAAACCTCGTCTGTGGCCTGGAAAACTAAAAACTGACTGTTTATTGGCATAAAGTCGGCCTTCTTGTACTCTTGCGGTCACAGTTTAGGTGAAATATCCTCTAACAGTCACGTTAATCTTGGTCTTCAGAGTTGTAAAGAGGCTGTGAGGCACAGAACTACACTTGGGAGTATTCTGTCCAGTCATGTTGAAGACAAAGTGTAGAGGCTTTGGAAATGGCTCAAAGAAGGGCAATGGGAATGGTACCGTGTCTGAAACCACTGAGCTGTGAAGAGCAGCTGAGGGAGGCGGTTCATGCTTGGAAAAAGATTAGGGGTGGAAGAGAACAATGGTTCATCTTATACAAATCATTGAGAATCAGATGGGCAGCATGTGTTGCAACAAGATGAAAGAACTGAGCGAAATGTTTCAATCAATAAAGAAAGACCAAGCTGAACAAAATTGATAGAACAACTACTTCAAGTTGAAAGGTTATTAAGTGTGAACTGTTTAAGGAACTAAGTCTGACTGAAACTTGCTTAGACAGAGACACCTCCCCTTGAATCAAAACGAGAAAAGTACCAAGATTTTGCTAAGTTCTTGTCAAAAGAAAACGCTAAACATAACAGCTGCAGGTTTCTTGGTCCGAGCTATACATTTTTAATATTTATGTTATTCCTGTGTGTTCTTCTCCTACAGTCTTAGTCACGGTTGGTGAACAATCTTCATTGCCATGGCTCATCAGAAGGATGAGTAGGTAGAGCTCAAATCTCATTCACTCTTCTGCCAACACAAATTGTTGAGACATTGGAATGGGATTAGTCACTTACCTTCCCAGATCTACAGGACGTCTTGTGTAATCAGCAGGACAGTGCTGACAGGACAGGGACTCAGTGTGCAACACTGGGCAAACCAATACATTCTTCAGTGATCTACTGACACGTGTCATCTCCTTAAATAATACTGAGCACCCTTTTTACCCAAAAGCTATTTTACACAGCAGTTATTAGACAGTTTTGTTTACAGGTGCAATGTGCCAATCGATGGAGTGTTTTGTGTGTTCTGTTTAAAACTGGACAATACTTATGCTTGGATCGAGATCATCTGCTTCGATATTCTCCTTAGATCGGGAACTTTAAACAGTGACCCTTTTTATATGAAGTCAACAATGTTTCCTTCCTTATATCTGAAGTGATTTTAGGTAAATATCTGACTGATAGTGATTCACTGATCAATAATTTGCTTCGCATTATAGCTTCAATATTGCCTTGTGACCAATGTAGCACTTCCAATCACAGTGGGATTGTCCCTCACTGAGCAATGTGATATCTCCAATCACAGTGGGATTGTCCCTCACTGAGCAATGTGATATCTCCCATCACAGTGGGATTGTCCCTCAGTGAGCAATGTGATATCTCCAATCACAGTGGGATTGTCCCTCACTGAGCAATGTGATATCTCCCATCACAGTGGGATTGTCCCTCAGTGAGCAATGTGATATCTCCAATCACAGTGGGATTGTCTCTCACTGAGCAATGTGATATCTCCAATCACAGTGGGATTGTCCCTCACTGAGCAATGTGATATCTCCAATCACAGTGGGATTGTCTCTCACTGAGCAATGTGATATCTCCAATCACAGTGGGATTGTCTCTCACTGAGCAATGTGATATCTCCAATCACAGTGGGATTGTCCCTCAGTGAGAAATGTGATATCTCCAATCACAGTGGGATTGTCCCTCACTGAGCAATGTGATATCTCCAATCACAGTGGGATTGTCCCTCAGTGAGCAATGTGACACCTCCCATCATCATGAGGTTGTTAATCACTGACCACCTCCCATCACAGACTCCCTAAAGAGAATAAATAGTTAAAATACAGACTCAGATAGTCCATAACAGTGTGGTTAGCAGGTTGATAACATGAATGTGCTGGCTTGCTATTTTAGGTCTGAGTATATGGAGTGGAGGGGGAGAGAAGATGAAAGGAAGAAGGCAGATTCCTATTGACTCTTCACTGTAATTAATCCAACAGTCCAAAGCAAGGTGGTTCCTCACAAAATGGATGCTGCCATAATGGAGCTTGTAGCCTGGGAAGATCTTAACTGTTTGAAACATTGGTGAATGTTTATTTGTCATTCAGGGTAGAAGGAAAAGAAAGAAAGAAAGACTTGTATTTATATAGCGCCTTTCACAACCTCAGGATGTCCCAAAGCGCTTTACAGCCAATGAAATACTTTTGAAGTGTAATCACTGTTGTAATGTAGGAAACATGGCAGCCAATTTGCTGCAAACTGGCTGGCAAGGACCCACAAACAGCACTGTGATAATGACCAGATAATCTGTTTTTTATGATGTTAGTTGAGGGATAAATGTTGGCCAGGACACTAGGGAGAACTCCCCTGCTCTTCTTCAAAATAGTGCCATGGGATCTTTTACATCCACCTGAGAGGGCAGACAGGACCTCAGTTTAACATCTCATCCAAAATACAGTACCTCACTCCCTCAGGACTGCACTGAAGTATCTGGCTGAGATTATGTGTTCAAGTCTCTGGAATGGGACTATGAACCCACACCCGTTTGACTCAGAGGTGAGAGTGCTTCCCAGTGAGCCACGGCTGCCAACAGATAGCAGGGATTGTCGATAGGCTTCAAGAAGGTAATTGTAGATTGGTTTCCTGCAGCTTCTCTTTACATTCAAATTGCAAGATGTACACCAGGAGGCATCGGATCCACCCCCCTCTACGGCAAGGAATTGCTCAATGCAGGCCAGGTAAGACCTTCCATGAAGGAGGGCAAGTGACATGGACAGACTTCACTGCTGCACTGTGCAATACTGCTAGCATTGGTGCTGAAGTGGGATCAATACTTCCAACAGTCCAATTGTAAACAATTTTACAACACCAAGTTATAGTCCAGCAATTTTATTTTAAATTCACAAGCTTTCGGAGATTTTCTCCTTCCTGAGGAAGGAGAAAATCTCCGAAAGCTTGTGAATTTAAAATAAAATTGCTGGACTATAACTTGGTGTTGTAAAATTGTTTACAATTGTCAACCCCAGTCCATCACCGGCATCTCCACATCCAACAGTCCAGGTTAATGAGCTCCATCAATCAGACAATGTGTATTGCTACAGCTACTGCCATGTGTTTGAAGTACAGAACGACCAATATCCACATTGTTATGCCCCTATTTGTTCAATAATGAAATATATAGATCAGAACTATAGTGGTCTTACAGGTAACCTTTATATATGGTTGCAGTGTTGCTGGTACTTGTACTTCTATGTGCAACATGCATGCCAACATTATACTGGGATGGTACATGTCTTGTCGGTGTTTTTTGAGCTCATGTTCTCCGAAGATGAAGACGCTTTTGCTGTTACTGAACACGTGACATTTCAATGTCAACAGATTTCAGCCCATATCACTTTGTGGCATTGGCCAAGGTTTATTTCATCAGGACAGACCAGAAACTCCCAAAAGTAACTTTTATATTTTGGGATTTTTTTGACTATTTTTCCACAGAAAGGATTTAGGTGGCGGGGGGTGGGGGGTGGAGAAAAGTGTTATTTATAAATGTTATGGTTTTAAAGCAAAGTGCATTAACACAAGTATTTTTTTAAAAGGACACAGAGACAATCGGTGTATGAAGTGCTAATAAGCTAAACTTTGATATTGTGTAAAGACAGTAAATGAGCAATTTATTATCCTGTCGCAGTAATCATTGAACACCTCAAAACCATTGTGTTGGAAAGTCTTTGGTCCCGGGAGCTCAGCAGGGTTGGTCTGGCTGTGAACAGAGGGTGATAAAAGGGTCACTGCCGATCAGTCAGGTTTTCAGATGCAAGCTGTGAGGGCGAGCTTTGGCCAGGCTCCGGACAAGAATGCAAGAGGATAGTTAGGAGCTATTTTGTTTAAGTCAAGCAAGATGACCTGTTGATGTAGAGCTGTATGACATATTCATTATTTTTGTATTATTACACAGAGACAAGTTTTACTGATTGAATTAATCATAACTGTTGCTATATATGTAAAATGTGGAATAAAGTAACTTAATAATTCACATCTGGCCTTGGCTCAGCAGGTGTTTTCTTGGTTCACCTTCGAAAAAATTTAAGAAGCGCACATGCAAAAGACACAAACATCCAGATCACAAGGGGACATCATTGTTATGTTATTGTATGGTTAGATATTTGAGAAATGCAGGCACATCCCACAACCTAAGATGCTCAGACTACGTACCGTAGTGACTAGCACCACTGTACCCAAGGGAGAACCTAAGCCCTAATCCTGTAACAGTAACCAACATACTCAATGATCACACATGTCTATATATCTCTGCTGATATAAGCTGAGTAGTGAAAGTATAAACCGCTCCTTATATCGCACAATTCCATTGCTCTCAGAAACCACTGGCATCTTTTCACAGGACATCGATCCACATTACAGTGACCTCTGACTGTACTCTGTTGTGATGCCACTGAATCTATTCAAAAGCAATGCTGCACAACGTGGTCACAGAACTCATGTCAGGGAATAGCAAACAAAGTGCATGTTTCACAATTGTAAAGCGCAGCGATACCCGAGTTAACCTAGAAGGTTGTAGCTTGTTGATCCATTTTGTTGGTATTCAGGCGGGAGCACCTGAGAAGAAGGAGTAAAATCATAATCATAAAATTTCTTCAAGAAATCCCTGCAGATACGAGTTAAACCAGCATGATGCAGATTTTGCTTTGTAGTGTTGAGTCTCGGTGCTGGCTGAATACACGCAGTATGGGCCTATAACATCTATTACAGAAAGGAAAGAATTACTTGCTGTTAAACATGCTGTCAAAATGCTTCACACAATAAATTACTTTTTGGAGTGCAGTGAGTGTTGCTATTTATGAAAACATTGCAGTCATCTATGCCAATGGCATCCTAGAAATAGAAATGATTAGTTGATCTGGTTTTTTTTCCAGTTGAAGGAACATGTCGGACACAAGACATGTCGTTGTTTGAATGAATAGTGTGATGAGATCTTCAAATTCCCCCTGATAAGGCAGATCTCAGTTTAATATCTAAACCAACGGACAGCACTTCTTTCAAGGCAGCCTAGGATATGCATTTAAATGTCTTGGTGTGGGATTTACACCCACGTTCTTCTGATCCAGAGGCGAGAGGGCTTCCAGTTGAGCCAAGAGGAAACAATTCTGTTCTTTTGCAAACGCAATCAGCATAAAATCTGTAAAACTGTTGCTAGCTATCCACATATCTACTAACCTGAGTGTTCCTGACTCTACATCACAACTTGGAAAATCTGTTCCAGGCATTCCCTTTACTTTGTAAATCTGATCTTTCCCATTAGCACACATATTAGATGTTGCTAGTTCCAAGTTTGCTGATGACACAAAACTAGGTGGGATTGTGAGTTGTGAAGAGGATGCAAAGAGGCTTCAAGGTGATTTAGACAAGTTGAGTGAGTGGGCAAATACATGGCAGATGCAGTATAATGTGGATAAATGTGAAAGTTATCCACTTTGGAAGGAAAAGCAGAAAGGCAGAGTATTATTTAAATGGTGATAGATTGGGAAATGTTGATGTACAAAGGGACCTGGGTGTCCTTGTACACCAGTTACTGAAAGCAAACATGCAGGTGCAGCAAGCAGTTAGGAAGGCAAATGGCGTGTTGGCCTTCATTGCAAGAGGATTTGAGTACAGGAGCAAGGATGTCTTACTGCAGTTACACAGGACCTTGGTGAGACCACACCTGGAGTATTGTGTGCAGTTTTGGTCTCCTTACCTAAGAAAGGATATACTTGCCATAGAGGGAGTGCTGTGAAGGTTCACCAGACTAATTCCTGGGATGGCAGGACTGTCGTATGAGGAGAGATTGGGTTGACTCGGCCTGTATTCGCTCGAGTTTAGAAGAATGAGAGGGGATCTCATTGAAACACATAAAATTCTGACAGGGCTAGATAGACAGGATGCAGGGAGGATGTTTCCCCTGGCTGGGGGGTCCAGAATGAGGTGTCACAGTCTCAGGATACGGGGTAGGTCATTTAGGACTGAGATGAGGAGAAATTTCTTCACTCAGAGGGTGCTGAACCTGTGGAATTCTCTACCGCAGAAGACTATGGAGGCCAAGTCACTGAATATATTTAAGAAGGAGCTAGATAGATTTCTAGACACAAAAGGCATCAAGGGGTAAGGGGGAGAGAGTGGGAATCCATATTGAGATAGAGGATCAGCCATGATCATATTGAATGGCGGAGCAGGCTCGAAGGGCTGAATGGCCTACTCCTGCTCCTATTTTCTATGTTTCTATGTATATGTTTCTATGCTGTACACGTGTGAAAATAATTAATACAGAAATACAATGTCTTTGGTTTGTTCACTGACCATTACTTGGCTTGCAAAATCTTCAATGACTGAAGAACCTTTCACTTTTAAAGGTCTGTCCTTCTGTTCTTTTGGGCAACATTGGCTAAAATAATTTTCTGAAGCGTGCGTTTTCTTTCTTCTTACATCTGCTATTTCCTGACACCATGGGCCCGGGAATTTTCTCGGCACTGCTCCCAATCCGTTGTATTTCCAGTGACGTCACGGCAGCAGAACTGGACGAGCTCCAGGAACTTCTTGGCCCATGCTCCATAATCCGGATGAGTAGGATGCCAGAGGAAGCTTCTTCTTATTGAAACATACAAGATTCTGAGGGGACTCGATGGGGTAGATGCTGAGAGGATGTCACCCCTCATGAAGGAATCTAAAACTAGGGGGCATAGTCTCAGAATAAGGGGTCACTGGTTTAAGACGGAAATGAGGAGGAATTTCTTCTCCCAGAGGGTCGTGAATCTTTGGAATTCGTTACCCCAAAAAGCTGTGGAGGCTGAGTCACTGAATACATTCAAGGCTGAGTTAGACAAATTTTTGATCAGCAAGGGAGTCAAAGGATATGGGGAAAAGGCGGGAAAGTGGAGTTTAAAATCAGATCAGCCATGATCTCATTAAATGGCGGAGCAGGCTCGAGGGGCCGAATGGCCTACTCCTGCTCCTATCTCTTATGGTCTTATGGTCTATAGCTTCTAGGTCTTTTGTCAACAGCAGTGAGATGGTGGGGATAAGTTGGTCTGAAGAAGTGACTGGTGTCTGTTCAGTACCATCCTGCTCCTCCCCCCCACCCCCACCTGCTGCGATGGTTGAGATGATCTTTTCATACTGTGGGTCTTGTTCTCTGTAAATTCCTTATGACTCGGGTTGTAAATATACAAAGCGTAAAGGAGGTTCCTTAACTTGCGGTACTCTTTGAGGGGGAAACGGCTAGTTGGAGATTTGCTGACTGTGGAGGGTTAAGTTGAAACTGGTAAATGGGCACCTGGTTACGTTTAGCACTTGTGGCGACACTATTAGCACCTACTGTTTTGCTACGGTCACTCTAAGCACGCTTATGCTCGGTGTCACAGAACTAGGAGAGACAAAGGTTTGAGCCCTGCTCTGAAGATGAGCCACATCAAACAGGGAGGGGCTGACTGAAGGCTGTGAGTGCAAATTGGAGGGCATAGTCATCTCTAAGTAACATCTGGCAACTCCTAATGACCAGTTACTTGGTGAATTAGCTGTAGCCTGAGAGGAAAATTTATCCAGATGTAAAGACTGTGGGGGGTGGGGGCTGGAGAATAGTTGTCAAAAATGTCCCACTGTTACCTTTTCTTCACAGCAACACTTGAGTGCAGGCTGCAGACGCTATAATATTTCCAATCAGAATTGGCACAGGTTCTGCTAGGCTGTGCTGAGTATAAAGGTTCTGGTGGAGGGTTGCAGCTTGAAACAGGCACAGTACAACCCACTTCTGTGCTTTCCATACCGAGATTGTCCGTCCGTGGCTCAGCGGGTAGCACTCTTGCCCCTTGGAGGTTGTGGGTTCAAGCCCCACTCCAAAGATTTAAACACAATATCTAGGTTGACGCTTTAGTGCAGTACTGAGGGAGTCCTGCACTGTCAGAGGTGCTGTCTTTCAGTATGAGATGTTAAACTGAGGCCTTGCTGCCCTCTCAGGTGCACATAAAAGATGCCATGGCATTATTTTGAAGAAGAGCAGGGGAGTTCTCTCTGGTGTCCAGGTTAATATTTATACATCAACAGCATTAAAACAGATTATTTGGTCATGATCACAGTACTGTTTGTGGGGCCTTGCTGTGTGTAATTTGGCTGCTACATTTCCTACATTACAACAGTGACTACACTTCAAAAAGTATTTCAATGGCTGTAAAGCGCTTTGGGACGTCCTGAGGTCGTGAAAGGCGCTATAAAAATGCAAGTCTTTCATTCTTTCTATTAAAATGATTGGATGGAACACATGAGGACAGATGTGGGTAACCCTCGCCAATAGCTCTACTCTTGATAACTTATAACTCATGCTCACCTGAATGATATTTGACAGGGTTGCAGTTTATCAGCAGCCTGCATTGTGCTTGCATTGAGACACACCAGCAAACTCAGGATTTTCCATTAACCACCTTCTGGGATGTCGTTGCCACCAGAGGTTTTCATTTTATGCTGGTCAAGTTGAGAAATAGAACATCTCACTTTGTATTCCATCACAGCAATAAGCAAAGTTGTGCTCTCCATTTCAGATTTGGTTTGAGGTTGCCAAATCATCCAATTTTCTTTGTTCTATTCCAAAGTTCTTCTGAAAATAACCTCAATTTGAAAATAAAGACGACCTTTAAGTGAAATATTTACACCTCTATCAATCCATAAATCAGGTCTCCATCAAATGAGAATCAGAAGAAGGTTGCAAGGTCCAAGCCTACAGGTCAACATTATTTTGTCAGACCATTGCTTGTCTTCAAAATGTAACTTCCAACAACATCCCCATATCTTTTCTTTGAGTTGTCTGTCCAAAATGGTGTCTGTAAATTCTGCACCAACGCCACAAAAATGCATGACCAAAACAGATCTGACCCTTGATAATTCCCCTCCAGTCTCATACCCAACTCTTCAGGAATCAAATTTTCACCTCGTGGGGAGCTTTTGACCTCTTTCCCTCTCAGCATCAGGAACATCTACTCCAAAGCCTGCACTGATGTTAGCTTCTGGGGCAATTTGGTGATGCAACGAAGATTTACTATGCTACAGTGTGACCTTTTTCAATTCAATTCTCCTATTGAACAGAAACTATTTTCTCACCTCAATCTTCTTCTTCTGATGGCGGACACTCCTGTTGGGCTATGGTTCCAGGAGATGTGGCAACCTTCCAGTACCTTGCTATAGGTGACTATTATTCATTGATAGGCCCAGACATCGAGTTTTGGGGTCTTTACCATGAAAGGCTTCACAGATCAGAATAATATAATCCTGATTCAATGCCTCGAGCAGGGACATTGGCTAATATTTAGTAGCAGGAACTCAAGCTTATTTTGTTTTGTTTTCCCTAGCCTAGGGACACTATTGTTTTGCCAGTTTTCTGACTCAGTTTAATGAACTCATCGGAGGTCACACATCAAGACATAGGAACATAGGAACAGGAGTAGGCCATTCAGCCCCTCGAACCTGTGCTGCCATTCAGTTAGATCATGGCTGATCTGTATTTTAACTCCAACTACCCGCCTTGGTTCCATAGCCCTTAAATTTATCAATCTCAGTTTTGAAATTTTCAATTGATCCCCAGCCTCAATATCTTTTTGGGACAGCGAGTTCCAGATTTCCACTACACTTTGTGTGAAGAAGTGCTTCCTGATATCACGCCTGAAATGGCCTAGCTCTAATTTTAAGGTTATGCCCCCTTGTTCTGGACTCCCCCACCAGAGGAAATAGTTTCTCTCAATCTACCCTATCTGTCTCATAACACATCTGGATAGCTCAGTTTTGCATCACATGGTGCATCACCCACTGAGGGATCTGTTGGTTTTTTGACCAATCTGCAATTCCAAACAAGACCTGTGATGTATCAAGGCCAGCCTACCTCCCTCTGTTTTATAATTGAGATGAAATGCCTTAACTAACATTAAACTTGACCACAAGTCCCTTAACTAATAGGAACCTAGCAACATTTCTGTTTGCTCAATCTTGTGGACATGACAATACCCACTGCTGGAAGAATGTTCTTCACTGTTGAATGGGGGGGTCATCTAAACTAACAACATCAACTATAAACAAATACTCGAGGAAATTAATTCTCAAAAGGAACAAAATCAACATTTCGGTGGAGGTGAGTCTCTAGCCGAAGGGTTGGGGGTGTGGGGGGGGGGGGCAGCAGCAGGACACAAAGGAACAGATGGAGCAAGGGACCAGAGAATCAAAGAATTGGAGATGGAGAGACAAATTCACGACTGCCTCATGAAAGCTGAAACGCCACATTGTTTATGAATGAGAGAAAAGTAATGTCCCATGAAGTGGCAAGTAGATTTATCTACCCAATGCAGAGTTGTCCTCCATCTGGTTTTGAATGGGATAGTTATTCAATGGGGTACCTCGATAGTTTTAAAATAAACTGGACATCTTGGGGTTTAATGTCCTCTAGCAATGTACTGGTAAATACATTTTTGTGCACTATTTGCACCCATTTATTTTACATAGTTTAACAATGGCATTATAAAGGTGCAAGGGAATTTTATGCAAATACCTTAACAAGTGTACTACCAGAATAAATTTAAACCCCCAACAGTCTTGCTTGTAAAAGTTATCTTTTCCCAATTGCTTATGGTACAGAGACATTAGTTAATTCATTATATTAAGGTTTTCAATGAATTTATAATCAATGGTGAAGCAAACACCAGAACTTGAGTCATGAGTCCATTCCGGTTTGGACTTGGCAAAAGATGGCACCCTACCTGTGATCTTGATCTTAGTAACCGCACCCCCCCATTCCATCAGATTACTTGTGATGTGGAGATGCCGGTGATGGACTGGGGTGGACAAATGTAAGGAATCTTACAACACCAGGTTATAGTCCAACAAATTTATTTTAAAATCATCAGATTACTGACCTATGGCTCTAGATATAAACAAAAAGAAAGTCCCATTTCTTGATCTGTTAGTGGAGAGAATTAGAGGCCATTTGTAAAATGTCCTGCTACAGCCACAAAGAGTGAGGCAAATCATCAAAGGTGATATTAAAGGATAAAATATATTTCTGACTGGCCTGCTAAACATGTCTATTGAAAATGAAGAACCATGTTGTTTTTGAACTACATCTGTACAGTAATTGTGGAGCTTGCAAGTGATGTGTGGAAAGGTATTTATTGTACAAAATCACCGAATATAGAATATTTGAACATGCCTGTATTTTTTTAAGTGATTGTACTGCCTGGGTAGGCTCCTTCCTGTTTTTTCTATTTTTTGTTTCATTAAACTCATGTTACGAAGCTTCAGAATGAAACTCGTGTGAGGCTACTCAGCTTTAATATTTTAGTGTCTCTGTCTTTCTTTCTTTGACTAGATCAATGTCATGTTGTTACCTGCTGTGTGTCACACCAAGTCCCTTTCTCCCATCACCCCGTGCTCGCTGACCTACATTGGCTCCCGGTCCGGGAACGCCCCGATTTTAAAATTCTCATCCTTGTTCTCAAATCCCTCCATGGCCTCGGCCTCCCTATCTCTGTAACCTCCTCCAGCCCTACAACCCTTCGAGATCTCTGCACTCCTCCAATTCTTGCCTCTTGCGCATCCCCGATTTTAATCACTCCACCATTGGCGGCCGTGCCTTCAGTTGTCTAGGCCCTAAGTTCTGGAATTCCCTCCCTAAACCTCTCTGCTTGTCTCTCCTCCTTTAAGACGCTCCTTAAAACCTACCTCTTTGACCAAGGTTTTGGTAACCTCTCCTTATAATACCTTATGTGGTTCAGAGTCAAATTTTGTTTGAGAACACTCCTGTGAAGTGCCTTGGGACGTTTTACTACATTAAAGGTGCTATATAAATGCAAGTTGTTGTTGTTTCAGAAACAACAGCTCCTTCATGGCAAGACAAGTCAAGGACCTGGCTTTAATGGTGGAGAAACACAGCAGCAGGCCTTGGCAGCTCATGGCAGCAGACACAGTCTTCACCCAGCAGTCTGGTTTCACAGATAAAACTAATGAGTAGCGCTAACTGAGGAAAGGATGGGAACACTGAGGAAGAAGAGTGTCAGTCCTCGGCTCTAATTATTGAGGGCCTTAACCATCATTAGCCTGGACTACATTAGGGATCGGGACATGTGCACCTATATTGAGTACTCACACGTTCCTTTGCTATAAGTGTGTTTTCAATGTTAAAACCAGGCTGACATTATGTAAATAAATGGTTTTTTCATGTCTTATTCACAGAATTTAGTGATGCAACAGACAGCCATGACATAGATAGTGCTCTTTCCTTATTCTCAACTCTTGATCACCACTTGCAGTGTTAGCACCACAGTCATTAAAAAGAAAGACTTGCATTTATATATCACCTCTCATGACTTCAGGACGTTGCAAAGTGCTTTACAGCCAATGAAGTACTTTTGAAGTGTAGTCAGTGTTGTAAATGTTGTAGGAAATGCGGCAGCCAATTTGCACACAGCACAAACAGCATTGAGATAATGTCCAGATAATCTGTTTTAATGATGTTGGTTGAAGGATAAATATTGGCCAGGACATCGGGGAGAACTCCCCTGCTCTTCTTCAAAATAGTGCCATGAAATCTTTTACGTCCAACCTGAGAGGGCAAACAGGACCTTGGTTTAATATCTCATCTGAGAGAAGGCAACTATAACATTGCAATACCCCCTCAGTACTGCACTGGAGTATCTAGCCTAGAATGTTGTGTTCAAGTCCCTGTAGTGGGGCTGGAAAACACAACTTGCAGGCAAGGGTGCGACCACTGAGCCACAGCTGGCAGTTGAGTATATGAGTGGTAGGTACATGATGAATAATTATGTAATTATTGGTCCCAGGTTTAATACTGTGCCATTACTCTCACCACTAATTTAGAATCATTTCCACCGTACAATTTCTTCACTTGCAGGAGACACCGAAGTTAGATCTTAACTTGCCCTTAATGTTGTGCTGTGTGGTATTCTCGTATTACACCAGTAAGGGGAGCTGCTGTACTTAGAATAAACCAAACAGCTGTCAGGGAACCTGAGGGCCAATCCCTGACTCGTTGCCTTATAAGTAATGACGGAGCGACGAATGGAAAATTCTAATAAAAAAATGAGACTGCAACAAGTTCATGACTCTTTTTAAAAGAACATGGTTCTTTCATGTACTAAAACTACCATTGTAATGATTTAGAGGCAGTATCAATTGTGGCATACGAACAGGAGTAGGCCATTCAGCCCCTCGAGCCTGCTTTGCCAATCTATTTGATAGTTGCAATAACACCTATTAGTGACTTACTCACCATGTGTTGCCATTTCTACCATTCAGAGTTCAGTGGAATTGCACCGCTCACCATCGATAGCGTTTAGAGAGGCAGTCTCCCATTTTAAAAAATCTGTAAGCACTAATTTTCCTTTCAGGGCTCCCCGCCAGGCAATGGATAGGCACAAAGTAATGGAGGTGTGCTGCACTGGTGAAGGGATGAGGCTACTTGATTTTACTACCCCGAGCCATTTACATGGCCACCTGGCAGGGTCTCACGCCGTGCCTGGGAGTTGGCCGGGTCCGTAGCTATAAGTCTGAGAGGCCTACGGCTGTGCTTCTGGCCACTGGCATCAGCGCCTGCTGACCTTATACCTCCTTGTCTACTCGTGGTGCTGTTGGGACCCCCGTATACCCTCTGCCAGGGTTTGAACCACTCCCGCCGGACAACCCACAGTCGTACCAAGAGGAAAATGAGGTGGGACGTCCACTGCCTCCTCACCTGCAAGGTCACGCCTGCTGCAAGCACAGGCCCAGTTGCACCAATTTTGGGAACCCCTGGAAATCTCGGGCAATGTGATGAGGGCAGAGACCTGATCCAACCTCATCCGCCCATATTTTTTTTTCCTCACACCTGGGAACTGAGCATTCCCCAAGCACAACGCAGAGGAAAATCTCCCCCGTATTGTTATAAGAGATTGATTAGGAAGCAGCAATAAGTAGCCACAATCAGCTGGGACTGCCGATTGGCTGAGGACAGGATCTCCCCCACAACATGGTTGAATAGTCTCCTGCCACTCATTTTCTACACTCTCTAACAAAGAATGGCAACTTTGGTGAGGCACTGTGCCATGGAACCATACCCGATGAACTTCAGAAGAGGAGGGTTGAACACTAAATGAACATAAACACTCATCTCCCTGGTGGTTATTTGGATATATTTGCAGTCTTTTCTGTCATATTTAAATATTGACTTTTCTTGAACTATTTGTTCCAGTTTGCAATGGTCTACTGTACACTTTAATGCTCCTTTCAACTGGAGCTGTGAGTGCGAACAAGGTTATTTTGCTCAGTCGAAAAGTGTCTTTCTAAGGTGCTAATGTGGCAAATATACATGGTCTAAAGGGACCGCTTGCACTGTAAATAGGACGAGCGATTCATTATTTCGTATCTCTGTTCAGAAAGTAGTATTTTCACTGCCTCTGGAACATTTTGTACAAAATTGAGATGCTTAAGCAGCAAATCGCACTACACACAAGTGTAGAAGTTCACAGGATGTTGTGACACTACAAATCGCTTATCTTGAAGAGAACTATTAACAGCAACCTAATGTAGGCTTTTTAATTGATGTGATGGGAGAAGTCTTTGTTTTAATGGACATTTATTTTATAAATTTTCTTTCAAATTAAAATATACTTTTTGCGGTGCAATGGAAACTGTGTGCAGGGGTCCCTCAGCTGTTTTAAGATCTTGCTGTCTCCTTCCTCCACTTCCTAAAATAGCCCATAAATGCTCTGATTGAAGGGAACTGCACAGCCTGCATGGGAGCACTTCAGTTGCTGCACACTAAGAAAATGATACTTGGTTCAGTAAAATCATCCCAATAAATAAAGGGGGAAAAGGAACAAAAATACCTTCCTCACAATCAGGTTGATCGGAATGTTTCAAAGTATGGGAGCCATGGGGATGTTTTGAGCAGTACGGTAAGTAGTGTTTCTGTTGTTTTGGAGCTCCTGTTAAACTAAATACATTTTCAGTCTTATCCTGCTGAGCCACTTTTTATTTTTATCAGCAATTAGGAAGTATGATCTCTTATGAACTTACGAATTAAGAGCAGGAGTAGGCCATTCGGCCCCTCGAGCCTGCTCTGCCGTTTGATAAGATCATGGCTGATCTGATTGTGACCTCAACCCTACTTTCCCGTCTACCTACTATAACCTTTGACCTCTTAAAACCTTTGCATCTTAAAACCTCTTCCTTCAGGCTCTTCATTCAGAAGGTGGAACCTAAAATTTAACCTGAATGGCCGGGGGAGTAGAGTTAAGGTGCTACTTACATATTAGCGTTACTCTTCCCACTGAGTTGTGGATTGAAAATGGTGGGTGTGTTGTGGGGAAGATATGAGTGAGTCTGTTACATATTTTCTATCATTTTTCTAGAGTGATTAGCAAAAATTTTACGAGTATTTGCTAATATAGCACATTGTAATTGCAAAGTTATTTTAAAATGAAGCATATAATTTTTAAAAAGATTTTTCTAATGTATAAACCGTGTTTAATATTAAAAGATTTAAAAATAAAATCCCCCTCCCTCACCCAAGCACACATACAGAAATGAGTCTGTATGAAGACTGTGGAGGTATCTCTCCTTGGTCTACACCATGGTCATCTACACCACCTACTTATTTCAATGGGCCCAGACTCTGGTGGCAGCCCATCTTGTTTCAGAAGCTCAGCTTTTGGTTGAGCCATCTTTAAATTCATAAAATGTAAATAAGAGCACAAAAAGGGGTGTATTTTTTAAATAGCTTGCTCCACCTTATTTCTTATGTGAAGGAATGAATTATTATCGTGTTCAGTGAATTTTCATCACAGCGGGGGAAAAAAAAATCCGAAAGCCACAATCCCCTCACTAGTCTTGCTGCTGTCAGGTTTTGGACTTGGTAAAAGGTAACAGTGCTACATACATATTTGGGCATCTGTCACTCTCCTCTTTTGCAGCCAAACTCACTTGTCCACATGGACCCATTGAGGCCGGGCAGAATTTGACCATTACCATGAGTGTTGCTGATAAAAGCTAACATGAATAGCTGTTGGTGCTGGGGGAGTCATTGTTACCTTACAGATATCCTGCTTTCATTTGAAACATGACGCAGTTTACGTTTCGCTTCAGTCAATCTGGATTCGATTATGAGAAATTGCTGCTCAAAAAAATGTATTCAGTCCTGCATTTTTCTAGTCAATGAACTGGACAATTTGTAATAAAGACCATCAAGATGCTAAGTGGTTCAAAAGCATTTCAAGGTATTTTAGGAACAAAACCTCTTGAAGAAAAGAAACAAGGGAATGGTGCCAGGATAATGTCCAAACACCAGCCAGTCGATAGGTTCAAAAATAGCATTTGGTTGAAACCTTTATTGAAGGAGCTGCACGCATTGATTCAGATAGAATCACTGATACTGATATTTTACTGTCAGTAATTCAACTAAATATAGGTGTAATTTTAGATCTGCTTTGTAACAGCCCACTCCTTTGCCACTGGCTCCATTCCCCTACCTGAACCACCTGCATGAATGATATTGTGTCAAACCTCAGCATCCTGTTTGACCCAGAGTTGAGCTTCGAACCCATGTCTCCAACACTGCTTACTTCCACCTCCGCAACATCGCCCGCCTCCACCTCTACCTCATCCCCACTGACGTTTAAATCCTTATCTACATCTTTGTCACCTCGAGACTTGATCACTCCAATGTCCTGCTTGCTGACCCCCCATCCTCCACCCTCCATAACTTCCACCTTATTTAAAACTCACCTGCCCACTTCCTATCCTACACTAAGTCCTGTTTGCCTGCCCTTGTTGGCCTACACTGGCTTCCTGCTCCTAAGTGGATTGAATTTAAAATCTTCGTCTTCAAGTCCCTCCAGGGCCTCGCCCATCCTAGCTGTGCACACTCCTGCACTCATACGTCCCCCCCTCATACTCTTTGATCTTCTGACTCTGGCCTTCTGTGTTGGTGGCAGAGTCTTCTTGGTCTCCCACTCCCTAGAATTCTCTCTTTAAATCCTTGCGGCTTTCCCTTTTTGAAAGCTGCTCAAGATGAAAACCAAGCTCTTGACCAAGCATTTGGTCCCGTCTCCTAACTCTTGCACCATTACTCATTATTGATTCCCTCTTTCTTTTGTATGTTTTCTCTTTCCCTTGTGTAAAATACCATGGGACATTTTCTACATTAAAAGCGCATTATAAATGTAAGTTGTTTTTATTGTTGAATGGTGCTTTGTTATTTTATTAGGGTTATCCATTCTGGGACAAGGCCCGAGTGGAATGAAGCTATGTGCTCCAGTCAACCTGCACCGTGGCTCTGTTTCTCAGGCAGCTCATTGTGCAGTGACCATGCAATCCCAGCTGGCACCACGTTGGAATTTTGAATCCACATTGTTAGCTTGACAGTGTTTCACAAGAAAATTCAATTATTTTCATTGGGATTGGAGGTTGTCACTATCAACAATTCAGATCATTTGGAAGACAGAACTGGAACCATTCCGAACAATTATATTAGTTGGAGGGTGGGACTATAACCAATCAAAGACCTTACTTGCGTACAGTTAACACTGATTATCCGAATTTCTTCAAGGGAGAGCTGGACCTGTTCCTGGCTGGGATGGAGATTGCTGGACGCAGCACCAAAGGGAGACTGCCACTCATTGAACTGCAACCGGGCAATGATTCCTTGCCTTCAGGAATGAAGAGGCCTAAGGGAGTAAACCAGATGTAAAATTGGAGGGAGAAATTACCTATAAGAAAATCAGCAACTTATAGCGACAAATTTGATGATTTCATATTTGTGTAATACTTTTACTATTTGGAACTTGAATTCTTCACTTATTGAAATGTGTGTTGGTTTCAGCTTTACAAATAATGGTTTATGGTTTGCACATGGTCTTATGGGGATGTTTATCAAAAACAAACAATAACCCAACATGTAATGTATATTCTCCCCCTGCCAAATTCTGGACAGTGAACCACTGGTGATATTACTCACAAGGATTCACTTACAGGGGGTCATGTCCTTTGCTGCTTTATTTGATTTAAATCCACCACTGAGTTGAACACATTCACTGACCCCAACATGCTTTCTCTCATCTTCTCCACTGGTAGAAGCAAACAATCAAGACTTGCGGAGGCATCGACAGCTCTAGGACAGAAACTTCCTCGAGAATTGCCACCCAGATCTCGCTGATGTCAGGCTTTTACTCCAGGCCTTTGCGTGCCAGTGAGGAGGAGATGGTGATCGATCCTTTCAGATGCTGCACTGTACATACAATATTCCAAAGAGATGTCAGAGGAAACTTATTTCTCTGTTAAGATAATGGTGCTGCATGTTTACAGAATTGGGTCTAAAGAAAGACTGACGAGGCTCATTGCAGACCTGACAGCTTTCATGAAATTTTGGGAGCCAGTTCATTGGTATTTTTCTCTGATAGGTTGGGTTACGATTGGCCAATCCCTTGCTGCTTCATGTTGATCTAAACCTCTGCTAGTTTCTTTCCTTTGTTGGAATAGCTAAATGACTCAATTTCCTGTTTCGCAGTTTCCCTCTGATCAGAGAATGACGTCTGCACTCAAAGAACGTCTTGCTTTGGACTACGCCAACAGGTTCCCCTCTTCAAAGAATGCAGTTCTTGGCTCGTTCTAAGTGAACTGAACACTTCAAGGTAGGTTCTGATGCTTGGTCCAATTTTGCGTTCATCCCTGTGTGTTGAGTTCCATAATTACAGTCTGAAGATGAAGAACATTTCCTAAACCTGCAATTATCATAGATCACATGTATATGATTAATACTGAACTGGACAACGAACCCAGCTGGGCACTGAATTGAGGGCTGCCTTCGCTGACTAGTTAGGTAATTAAACATTGCACTGATTACTCTAGCTGTCACTGGATTATTCAGCTGACCTAAACTATCATAAAAATGGTACCATTTTCTTCTCAATTGTGCATCCTCTGCCTTGCATAGTAATATATCTGACGGCACTGTTCCACAGTGAGCATTTTTCGGCACTAATGTACTTGAGTAGCAGGGACCGAATTTGCATTAATATGTCAAAAGTCACTGCACAAATGCTCAGCATTTCTATCAGATCCATTTTGCAATCTCTATGAATTTTGCAGACTGAATGTTTCACTCAGATCGTGCTTCATCTGTTCCTTCAATCACAGGGCTATCCCACTTCTTTTTATTAAAACTCAGAAAATGCTGAAGGTTTTGAAACAAAATGAAACACAATACAGTACTTTGAATTCTTTGCTCTGTCTTGGTTATTGGTAATGTAAATGATATTTTCTGCAAACTGGTATTCAGGAGAGAGGAGTGGAATGCTTACTTTCACTTTTCTTTTTGATTGAGGGAGAAATGTTCCTTTGCCAATCTAAGGCATCCTTTTAAAAATAAATATTGGCACTGCTTCAGTGGCTCAGTTGATAAGCATACTGCCTACTGTGGAAACTAAGCTATGATATGCAGAGATGGTCTCTTGTTCAGTTCCTGGTCTGTGCTGAGTTACCTGACCTCACCACCATTGGATAAAGGACAGGTAAAATTATCCATGATTCACATTCTAAACCAGTTGGTAGCACTCTTGCCTTTGGATCAGAAAGTCATGGGTTCAAGTCCCACACCAGAGACTTGAGCACATAATCTAAACTGACACAGCGCTGCGTTGTCTTTCAGATGAGACATTAAACTGAGGCCCTGTCTTCCCTCTCAGGTGGATGTAAAAGATCTGATGGAATTTTTCAAACAAGAGTGGGGGAGTTCCCCCTTGTGCCCTGACCAATATTTATCCCTCAAGCAACATCATCAAGAACTGTTTATTTGGTGGTTTGTCTCATTGCTGTTTATGGGACCTTGCTGTACACAAATTGGTTGCTGTGCTTCCTGACATTACAACAGTGATTACACTTCAAAAGTACTTCATTGGCTAAGAAGCACTTTGGGACATCTTGAGGTCATGAAAGGCGCTATATAAATGCAAGTTCTCTCTCCACATAGAGGGAGGGGGAATAATTCGATTGGGGCCACTAGAAGGCAGAGTGGGAAGGTACAGCAGGGTGGAGGAATCAGGGGGTAGGAAGAGCACTGTGTGAGTTTGGGCGGGGTGGGGGGGGAGAGGGGAGGAGGAGGAGGAGGAGGAAGATACTGAATTGTAAGAAATCAGCGGAGAGTTCGAGGGCTGGGGCAGGAGAAAGAAGAGAACTGAAGGCAGAGCAAGTCAGAGTGGGGTGTAATCAGAAGAAATGGCTGCACTGCTACAACTAGTGACACAAATATGGTAAGGGAGAGAGTGGGGAGCAGCGGCATTTGGGGAGTGGGGGGAGAGGCAGAGCACGCTCCTGATTGGGAGCAGTGTTACTCAGCTGAAAACAGCCAGGGGAAGGGACAGGAAACCGTGGTGGGAGGTACGGAATATGAAATCAAAGAAAAAATCTTGGGGGTAGAGTTCCTGCTTTGGGCACAATTGGTAATTGGGTGTAAATTATGCCCAAAAATTGCACCGGTTAAATTACAATTTAAGTTTCCACTAAAATGTATTTGCATAATCACAAATGTAAAATCTTCCATGAACCAGCGCAATCTGGCATTTAATACAGCAGAATCGTTTATTTTATTTTCTTTGCAATAAAAAATATTTATTGATGTATTTAAAATGTATTTAAGAGTGGTAACCTGGTACAGTTTTATTCATACAATTAAGAATGGGTTTATCACAAACAATAAACATTTTTAGTAAGTGTCTAATCTTCCATCTGTGAGTAACTTGATTTTAAATCACTGAAAATTATTTAAAATATTATGCTGAACTATTTACTGCTTTCATTGCTGTACACGGGTCAGTTTCTTAGTAAATTAAATATTTTTTAATATGTAAAAATGTTTAAACTGTGCCTACTAGTGCTTATGAGCCTAAGGAAACGAGTTCAATTTGAAGACCCTCCTCGAACGGCCGCAATTGGCAGAAACTCGCCATCCTCGTTATTTCGATCGGGGGGTGTGGCCAGTTTTATGGGCGGGGCCAGCTTCAGCAAAATTATTTTTGAACCAGCGCAAAAGATCGCGGAAACTCGATTTACACCTGACGTCAATTGCGCTTGATTTTCCGCGATTTTCCACGATCTTTTACGTTGTTGCGGCCGGATCGCGCTGATAAAACCAGTGCAATCTAGTGGAGACTCTACCCCGCTTAAATTTAAAACTTGAAGATTAAGTGGAAAATGTACTGACCAGGTGGCAGAGCTGGGACAGATAGATCTGAAAGTAGGATCACAGTGCCACCCAATGGTGGCGGCGATAATTACAATCGTGACAGTTGACATAGCTTTTCCATATTAACAATAACAACAACTTGCATTTATATAGCACCTTTAACGTAGCAAAACGTCCCAAAGCACTTCACAGGAGCATTATCAAACAAAGTTTGATTATTCAAAAACGAATCAAAAGTTAAAGATGGACATTGAGAAAAGTTGATGTGACAAAAAAGTGACAACTGGAAGTAAGGATTAGTAGGCCGGAAATGCACGAAGATGTAAGATTTTTAATATGATTTATAGATAGACATGTAAATAAATTATTTGAAGTCGTGCTCCTATCTGCTACTTTAGTGAAGATGTTAACCTGTTTAAAATAAGTAAGTTAACACTTTGAGTAAAACAATGGGTAAAAGTTAATTTCACATGAATTCAATTGTTTCTAATATCGCACAGTGCGATATCAACCCAGAAGTGTCTTTAACCACAAGGGATGCTCACAGCCCCAGACAGCTGTTCAAAATAGAATCACTGACTGGTTTGGGCATGTAAAATTTAACTGTAGTATTTGAGTGGATTTTAAAGAAAAGAAGCATGGAACCTTTTCCCAGTAGATTAATTCCGAAATCGAATCAACAGGCTAGAAAGTTGTCCATTTGACCATCTGCATGTTCAGATTGAATGGAAATGTCCACACCGTACATATCTGTCAAAAAGCCTGTTGATGGCTCAGTGGGAGAAGGCTTCCCTTGGAGGGAGGTGCGCAGACTAGGAAAGTCCCTGGTTTGGTCCCAGGAAGGTCCGTCTCTCTCCTCCGTTAAGATGCTCATTAAAACCTACCTCTTTGACCAAGCTTTTGGTCACCTGTCCTAATATCTTCTTATATGGCTCAGTGTCAAGATTTGTCTGAAAGCACTCCTGCGAAGCACCTTGGGACGTTTTACAACTTTAAAGGATCTGTAAGTAATAGGAAATAGAAGCAGGAGTAGGCCATACGGCCCCTCCAGTCTGCTCCGCCATTCAATCAGATCATGGTGAGAATCCCTACGTGGTCAGTTTTTAGTAAAATATTAAAATGCCTATGTGGCAAAGAAGCAGAATGCAAAATGGTTAGAAAGGGTTAATTAGTTAGTAACTGAGATTGATACAAGTGGCCTGGCCCTCCTGCTGGGCCATATGTTTGCTTAGTCAGCAGGCCTGCATTGTCTTATCAATGATAGGTCTTTGATGTGAGTCAAGGACTGGTCTGAATGTCTCCATGTTTATGGCAGATCAATATAGGGAACGAGCTTAGCCAAAGTTGAAAGACATTCCAGGTTGGGAGATAAGGAATAGAAGGAACAGGGAAGAACCTTCCAAGTTGGAAAGTGAGGAAGTAACCCCTTTGATGTCTAATAGCAACATGGTCAGCACATGGATTGTCTATGATTGGCCGGAAATAATGTAACCCCGCATGGCAGCCTGTGCCCGGCTTATGATTGGTGTTGACTCTTGTGTTAATGATGTTCCAACCTCTATGGATTTGTATAAAGATATGAGTTTTTGTCTTTGTCTTTGTCTCTCCTTATTCTGTTAGAATCGTTCGGATTCTCTCAGGAATCTGAATTGAAGCTACAGACTAAGATCTGCTATTAAAGTTGTTTGAACTTTACGGTGTACTCGAATCAGTTCTTGCTGAACCAGACTGAGGGGAAAGAATCCGGTTCGTCATTTGGTGGCCCGTACGGGGATTTCAACGGTCGTTCACCGAGAGTTCGCGGAGTAAGAGGCAGTTTGTCTTGGACACAGAGGACGGGAAGGGCGCGCCCGGTGTGAGTAAACTTTTCTTTACTATATCGGCTTTCCTAAATCTGTTAAGTCTGACGACGAATCGTCCAATCGCTAACACTCGTGTGACGTCCTTACGAGATTCAGGTCAGTCTGGCGAATACACAGAAATAGCAGAAAGAGGTCAATGGTTGAATATCACTGAGGGTCAGTACAGGGACTGAGGGAATAACTTGTAAGCGGTAGGTCAGTGATCGAACTAGAACTTCGGGTCAGTGATCGAACTAGAACTTCGGGTCAGTGATCGAACTAGAATCTTGAGTCAGTGATTAAAATTATCACTGAGAGTTAGAGTTCGAGTTTTTGGTGATTGGTTATAAACCAGAATCTTGAGTCAGTGATTAAAATTATCACTGAGAGTTAGAGTTCGAGTTTTTGGTGATTGGTTATAAACCAGAATCTTGAGTCAGTGATTAAAATTATCACTGAGAGTTAGAGTTCGAGTTCTTGGTGAGTGGGTATAAACAGGAACTGATTGCTTGTGCTGATCGACTAAGGGAGGAAGTGCCTGTCTCAACGCGCAGCCTTCGACCGGTTGTTAAGAGGGGAGATCCCCCACGCGAAGGTCAGGACCCTGAAGTGGGCGTAGAGACCAAAGGCACTTGGGATTGTGAGGCACAAGGAGTCAGGTCCATCTTTGAATTCTGTTCAAATACGGTTGTATTAATTAGTTGACTAAGAGTAAAGGAAAACGGGACATAGAATGGGTAGTTGTCTGGATACCTCTGCAGAACCAGGGAGTGCCTTACAGACTTTGTGTGAAAAATATCCGGACAAGGCAAAACAATTTAGACAATTGTCAGGCGGGTTGAATAAAAAACTGGGGAATGGTCAATGGCCATTGGGAGGAGTTAAAGACCTAGATACTGCCATAAAAGCACAGGAATTAATTTGGAAAAATAACGGAAATAAAGTAGCCAAAGATTTAATTGCTTTATGGAGACAGTACTGTCAAGAACTAAAAGAAGCTTCGTTATTAGCAAGTTGGCAGGATAATGCGTTGAAGTTAGGGATAGGACTCACTGAAGGAGGGGTGGTCAAGTCCGTAGAGGTCCTAAAAGGAGAATGTGCTCATGAAAAGTGCTCTAAAAAGAGGTCTGAAAAGACTTCGGGCGAGCCCAAACTGGTTGAGAAAAGTGGATTATGTAATCCAATGATTGGCCTTGCCTTGGCTGGGGGAGACGATGATGATTTGGATGAGTGGAATTGTAGGTCCCGTGTAGCTCCCCAGGGTCCTAGTGCCCCTCCTGAGTACAGTAATATCTATTCTTCAGGGCCTACGGTACAGACTGTTCAGACCCCTGTGATAATGCCTCAAACTGTCTCCCCGGTTGCTTCCCGTACTAGAAGTAAAACTAGGGAATTATTGGCTCCAACATTTAAATTCTCAGTCAGCCCACTTAGTTTAAGTCAGCAGAGAGATCAGAGATTGGACAGTCAGGGACTTAGAGACGCAGAAACTGAAGAGTCAGGAGACGACTTGCCATCACTAAACTTAGAACGTACTACTGAGACACTAGCTAGGGATGAGCCGACCCCTCGTCAGTTACCAATGAGGCCGATGCCTAATCCTACTTTTGACCCAAACCCAGCCAATGTTGGAGTAGCCGGCAACTCCCGAACGATAGATGTGTACTGTCCATGGAAACCTAACGAGATAATGGCCATTCTATCTGGGGTGCCGGATAGGAGAAAGTCACCTACCGCATTTATAGAATTCCTTAAGACTACCGTTTCTGTCTATAATGCAGAATCAAGGGACTTATGGTCGCTAATACAGCAAGTTTTAACCCATGCTGAACATACCAAATTCCTGGACCAATTGAATGTCCGGACTCATGTCGCATTGGTAGCACAGATACCAAACAATGATGTTGAGCGCCAGGAGCGTCTTTTGGGTGCCCTTAGTGCTACTCTACAAAAACCAATTGACATAACTAAGATCTTAGACACCAGGCCTAAAAAGGGAGAAGGAGCAGATGAATATTTGGAAAGATTCTCGGAAGTATACCGGAATCAATCAGGAGACACAGCGTACCGTGAGGGAAGAGACTCACCACAGTACTGCGCTATGCTACTGAACTGCCTACCGATTCCGGTTTCTCAAGCAATTAGGACTAATAATATGGACTGGTCAGAGAATACTTCCAGCCAGATGAATAGGGCAGTAAAATACTACTGGATGGATAATAAGCACCAGGAAGGTCAGGCCCAAGTTAGAGTTAAAACTGAGTATGTGGTGAAAAAGGAAGGGCCGAAACGCACCTCAGACAGAACAGGATATCAGATGGAGCCTCAGTATTGTGTTCCAGGATGGGTTAATGGAGAAGGGTATGGGTACGATACACACCCTAACGGACCAACCGCCCCTAACTATGGCCCACCCTACGTTCCTCCGAGACGTAATTTTGAAGGGAAAAGAGGAGGAGGGAGACAAACAGGGTCAGATGCCTGTTTCAATTGTGGTCAGCTAGGCCACTGGAGCAAGGAATGTCCCTCCCGTAGACAGGGAAGAGGGGGCCATATGCAAGGGCAGCGAAGAGGAGGTTGGCAAGGGAATCGAGGACGAGGAAGATATACGGACTTTTCCCAAAACAATCCGTTCCCCCAGTATTGACTAGCTAACCTTGTGGTAAACGGGATCCAGTCAGAGCAGGAGCCCGTTTTGTCACTGATGATTAAAGGAAACCCACATACATTCTTGGTAGACACCGGAGCAACCATGTCATCTGTCCGATCGGAGCTCAATGTCCCTGAGTCCGGGGAAAAACAGAGTCTGTCTGGTTTTCAGGGACAAGTGAGCCAATACCCGATATCTGAACCAGTGGAAGTACAATTTGGAAATGAGTCAGTGAAACACCAATTTGTAATTACAAGTGGACTAGACTGTAACCTCATGGCTAGAGACTTGCTATGTGCATTCCGCCTGAGCATTGAATGCGGGGACGAAGGACTGATTGTGAAACCATGGGCTCCCAAAATGCAGTGTTATGTTTCCATCACCCCACAATGGTGGTCTCTAGACTTCGAAGATGAGGGTTCCCTTCATGTAACCTTGGCCTACGATATGAGTGGGAGAAATAAGGAATTGGAGGACTTTTACCGAAGCTATATAGGAACGGAATGGGAGGTTATTCGCCGGGCTATGGTTACAGGACCAGAAGGGAGAGCAGAGTATGTTGAGATCCCCTCAGAGTTGTGGAAGGAAGCACCTGTTACAGGTTACATCCCTCGGGGTGCTGCAAAAACAATAGGATGGGACCCAGGACCCTTTGAAATAAAGGGAGCCCCACATATCACCTGGGAGGTGAATTACCCGTACCATGCGAAAGATTTAGGACCCATGATAAAACAGACAGTCGAACAAGCTGATTCAAATAATCGACAGAAACAGACCCTGTCATGCGGCCGGACTATTCTGTTTTACCAGACACCAAGGGTTAACAGGGCACAATTGCGCCACCATGTGGGCAATGAAAAACCAGAATATGTTAATCCGCAAGTGTGGGCGGAGGATCCCACACAGGTAGGATGCGTTAAAATGATTCCTATTCATATTGCCCTGCAGGAAAATGTTGTATTACCCTCTATTCGACAATATCCACTAAAGCAACAGGCGATACCAAGCATTGACAAATTGATCGCTGGGTTGTTAAAACAAGGGATTTTGATTAAATGTCAGTCCCCGTGTAACACGCCGATACTGGCAGTTCCAAAGCCAGGCAAGCCAGACCAGTACAGATTAGTACAGGATTTGCGATCAATCAATGCCATTGTACGGCCACTCCACGCGCTAGTGCCCAATCCAGCTCATATTCTGGCTCAAGTTCCTGCAACAGCCAAAGTCTTTGCAGTAGTCGATCTTCAACACGCCTTTTTCGCCTTACCGCTAGACCCATCAAGTCAGTACCTTTTTGCCTTCACTTACAAGGGACAGCAATATACTTGGACCCGACTGCCACAAGGCTTTGTTAACTCCCCAACATTATTTTCTAGATGCTTACAGGAACAATTACAGACCTTGACTTTGAAACAAGGGTCTGCGCTAGTCCAGTATGTGGATGATCTGTTGATAGCCAGCCCTGATGAGCAGAGTAACCGAAAAGACACTTCCCAATTGCTAAATCACTTATCCTCGCTAGGGTACATAGTATCCCAGTCGAAAGTACTGGTGGGCCAACAGAGGGTTAAGTTTCTTGGAGTTATGCTCTCAGCAACTGAGCGGAGCCTAGAAAGAAGCAGGATTGAACCAATCTGTCAATTCCCTGTGCCTCGCACTGCAAAGGAGGTACGGCAGTGGATGGGAATGGTAAACTATTGCAGACAGTGGATCCCTAACATTGCTTTGGACACTAAATTATTAACGCCATACACCAGCATAGAGGGTGAATTTCAACTAGATTCTGATGCCTTGGGAGCATTTGAGAGATTAAAGGAAGCTTTGTCACAAGCACCCGCATTGGGGAGACCCTTGTATGACAGACCATTTCAGTTGTACTGTACTATCCTCGCTGATTGCTCGACTGCTGTTTTGACTCAAAAACATGGCGACAAGCATAGACCGGTGGCGTACTACTCTTCGAAGTTAGATCCAGTAGCACTAGGACATCCAGTTTGTACTCAGATTTTAACGGCCATTTACAATAGCCTACAGTCGGCGGCTAATCTGACTTTACAACAGGACATTACTGTATACAGTTCACACTCGGTAACTGCATTATTAGGACAGCTGCAGACTCAACATCTTACCATGGCTCGACAGAATAAGTATGAGATATATCTGCTTAATAATCCTAGACTGCGATTTAAACATTGTACTACTATCAACCCAGCATGTTTTCTCACAGAACCACCCATGGAACAGACTGATCCAGGACATGATTGTTTATCTTTAATTAAGGAAGACACTTCTGTCAGAGATGATCTATCTGATGTCCCAATAAAAGATCCGGACATAACTATGTACGTGGATGGGAGTGCCTCTATTGGTTCCTTTGGAGAGAAACTTTCTGGATATGCAATAGTGGACCAGGACGGTAAAACTGTCGAATCTGCTGCTTTTGAGTTTCCATATTCTGCCCAGCAAGCGGAGCTGTTTGCATTGATAAGAGCTTGTGTCCTCGGGAAAGACCAAAGGGTTAATGTCTATACAGATTCGAGATATGCTTTCGGGGTAGTTCACGACTTTGGACAGTTATGGAAAAACAGAGGGTTTCTGACTTCTGTGGGTACGCAGATTTCCCATCAGAAGTTAGTTTCAGATTTGTTACAAGCCCTTATGCTACCAAGACAGATCTCGGTTATAAAATGCCCCGCCCACACGACAGGACAGACCCCAGTAGATATAGGGAATAGATATGCTGATCAGGAAGCTAAGGAAGTGTCCCAGACACAGAGGGTGGTTGTCCCTAGAATGATGAGTCAGACTAAAAGCTCAAAACAGAGCAAGTCTCCCTCTGAAAAGCCAATGCCAACCATCCAAGACGTCATTAAATTACAGGAGGATGCTCCTGACTGTGATAAACAATTGTGGAAACAACTTGGTTGTACTTATGACTGTGTATCTAAATTATGGGTTACCCCTGTGGGGCAGACCTGTATGTCAGATAAATTAGCAGTGTGGGTTATTGAATGTGTACACTTTGCAACTCATTGTGGTGCCAAAGCTGTTAGTGGTACGCTGCTGGCCACTTGGTGGCATCCTAGGTTGCAAGCCCTAGCTCAGAGCATCAGCAGTCGCTGTCTCATTTGTCAACAATACAACCCTGGGAAGGGAGTGCCTTGCGAATGGGGAAAGACCCCTTTGCCGGAAGGTCCCTTTGAGACCCTCCAGATGGACTACATTGAGTTGGAAAGATGTCAGGGTTATAAATATGTCCTAGTTATTGTTGATGTATTTAGTAAATGGATAGAGGCCTATCCGACAACAGATAACAAAGCCTCCACTGTTGTAAAAGTTCTGATGAAAGAGATCATCCCTAGATACGGAATCCCAAATCAATTGAGTTCAGATAACGGCCCTCATTTTGTGGGTCAGGTGAACAAGGAATTCTGCACCCAAATGGGCATTAAACAACAGTTACACTGTGCCTACAGGCCACAGGCCGCTGGGTTGGTCGAACGAGCTAATCAGACTTTGAAAAATAAACTGGCTAAACTGCAGGCAGAGACTGGTACTACTTGGCTTAAACTTCTTCCTATAGCCTTATTTCAGATACGTACTACTCCGGCTGGGGTAGCACGGTTAAGTCCTGCTGAAATTATATACGGGAGACCCCTCAAGACCCCGTGGAATCAAAACGTTCCGAAAACTGTCCACTTTCACCACATGACGACAGAAATGACTAACTATATTTTGTCATTAACTAAGGCATTGAGAAGCCTCCACTCTCGGGTACGAGCTGCCTACATCGAACTTCCTCCTATCGCCAGTCCATCTAAAATTGAACCGGGAACGTACGTGTTAATCAGGAATTGGGCAAGGAAAGGACTGGAACCTCGTTGGGAGGGACCCTATCAGGTTCTACTCACCACCCCTACCGCTGTGAAGGTAGAGGGGAAGAGTGCTTGGGTTCACCTCCACCACTGTAAAACTATCACTTTTCTTTTCTTCTAAGAAATCTTCCCTATATAGGTATCGTGACCAGTTATGAAAGTCTTCCCTTGGATCTTCTGCCTTGAACTCTTGCTGACCCTGGGAGTAACCAAAGAGAGAACATGTCGACGGGACCAGCCTAAGTGCATACACCACCTATGCAAAGGAGACGTACTTCGATGCAACGATAATGACCCAGACGGATTCGGAAGGTGGAACATCACCCGGATAGATGGATGTGCCGGGCTCCTGAGGCAGCCCCACCGCTCGATAGAGTTTGGAATATCGCATGGAGGAATACCTTGTTATTGGACTGAGTGCAAATATGATTATGTTTGTAAGCGTGAAGGGGAAAAGACCTCTGAGTTGTGTGAACAAGAGAGAGATACACAGAGGTACGATCGGTACCTGAGATTTAACCAAGGGAGAAAGCGTAATGGGTTAGCCCCCATAGAGATTTTTAACTATCCAAGATTAGGGGGTTCTCTGCTACAGAGACGAAAGAGAGATCTCCAACTCCAAAAGCTCGAACTGCACGTTAACACCTTCCTGTACATGAGTTATGTGTATGCCAAACGGCAGGGTATCTCTAGCTGTTGGGTGTGTTCTCACATTCCTATCCATTCCAAGGGAGGTATCCCTTTAAAGCCGATTCCCTTTATGTCCCATGAATCTGCGGAATGGGTCATTAGACGAAACAATTCGGGAAATGCGATAGGAACCCCGGAAACAATAGAATGGGCATCAGCGGGGTATAGTCTTAATGAGTTTAGAGGATGGTACCAGCCTAATTACAATCAAGCCCATAAGCCCCCGTTCTTGCTCTTGACCAATACGTCTAGACCAAACGGGACGATATGTTGGAATAAGAATGCCCCAAATAATGGCCCTTTTATGGGACATAGTGATTGCAGCACCACCCACTATTGGCTACCGCCCATAGTCAACCTGACTACCCAGGGCATGTTCCAGGGCCAATGGGCCCCAACGCTTAATAAAACCAGTGGGTTGTTGTGGAATCACCTTGACTCTCAGCCTCTTATATATATGGCTAAAAAGGGAAATTTAACTGCATATAATGGTACGTATTTCATATGCGGCCATAAGGCATACCCATGGTTGCCTCAGAACTGGATCGGGTCCTGTTATTTAGGATATGTAGTACCCCATGTTCATCACTTGCCTTCCCTAGCGGATCATTACCAATATAGGTCTAAAAGGGAAATTACAGAAACGGAGTGATATTTCGCTATTTTGTTCCCTGGGTATGGGGTAGCCAGGACAATTAAGGAAATTCGGCAGATGGCTTCGGTATTAGAAGAAGTAGCTAATGACACCGCAGTGGCACTGAAGGATACAAATGCAGAAATGATAGCCATTCGGACAATGGTCTTGCAGAATCGCATGGCTTTAGACTACCTGTTAGCCGCAAAAGGGGGAACCTGTGCACTGATTGGATCAGAATGCTGCACCTACATACCAGATAACTCAGAAAATATAACTAATCTGGCTGAGCATATACAGAAAGCCGTAACAAAATTACACCAAACCCTGGGAGAAGGTTGGTTAGAATGGCTCCTCAGTGGCTCATGGGGATCGTACTTGATGCATGGATTAGTTATTCTAATGGTAGCAATACTTACTTTTGGCCTGATCGTTGCTTGCGTTAAAATCTGCTGTAAGGCGGCAATGGAACAGATTCGTGTATGAGACTCTGCTTAGGCAGAACTGATGAGTGAACAAGGGTTGGTTATCATTAAATGATAAAAGGGGGGGAATGAGAATCCCTACGTGGTCAGTTTTTAGTAAAATATTAAAATGCCTATGTGGCAAAGAAGCAGAATGCAAAATGGTTAGAAAGGGTTAATTAGTTAGTAACTGAGATTGATACAAGTGGCCTGGCCCTCCTGCTGGGCCATATGTTTGCTTAGTCAGCAGGCCTGCATTGTCTTATCAATGATAGGTCTTTGATGTGAGTCAAGGACTGGTCTGAATGTCTCCATGTTTATGGCAGATCAATATAGGGAACGAGCTTAGCCAAAGTTGAAAGACATTCCAGGTTGGGAGATAAGGAATAGAAGGAACAGGGAAGAACATTCCAAGTTGGAAGGTGAGGAAGTATCCCCTTTGATGTCTAATAGCAACATGGTCAGCACATGGATTGTCTATGATTGGCCGGAAATAATGTAACCCCGCATGGCAGCCTGTGCCCGGCTTATGATTGGTGTTGACTCTTGTGTTAATGATGTTCCAACCTCTATGGATTTGTATAAAGGTATGAGTTTTTGTCTTTGTCTTTGTCTCTCCTTATTCTGTTAGAATCGTTCGGATTCTCTCAGGAATCTGAATTGAAGCTACAGACTAAGATCTGCTATTAAAGTTGTTTGAACTTTACGGTGTACTCGAATCAGTTCTTGCTGAACCAGACTGAGGGGAAAGAATCCGGTTCGTCAATGGCTGATCTTCGACCTCAACTCTACTTTTCCACCCGATCCCCATATCCCTTGATTCCCTTGGAGTCCAAAAATCTATCAATCTCAGCCTTGCATATACTCAACGACTGAGCATCCACAGCCCTCTGGGGTAGAGAATTCCAAAGATTCACAACCTTCTGAGTGAAGAAATTTCTCATCATCTCAGTCCTAAATGGCCGACCCCTTTTCCTGAGACTATGCTCCCATAAAGACTATGTCCCATCATCTAGTTCTAGACTCTTCAGCCAGGGGAAACAACCTCTTAGCATCTACCCTGTCAAACCCTCTCAGAATCTTGTATGTTTCAATGAGATCACCTCTCATTCTTCTAAACTCCGGAGAGTATAGGCCCATTCTACTCAATCTCTCCTCATAGGACAATCCTCTCATCCCAGGAATCAAGTTAGTAAACCTTCGTTGCACCAACTCTAAGGCAAGTATATTCTTCCTTAGATAAGGAGATCAAAACTGTACACAGTATTCCAGGTGAGGTCTCACCAAAGCCCTACAATTACAGCAAAACTTCCTTACTCTTGTACTCACCAATAACTTGCTCACCGATGCTCAGTTTGGGTTCCACCAGGACCACTCGGCTCCAGATCTCATTACAACCTTGGTCCAAACATGGACAAAAGAGCTGAATTCCAGACGTGAGGTGAGAGTGACTGCCCTTGACATCAAGGCAGCATTTGACCGAGTGTGGCACCAAGGAGCCCTAGTAAAATTGAAGTCAATAGCTATCAGGGGGAAAACTCTCCAGTGGCTGGAGTCATACCTAGCACAAAGGAAGATGGTAGTGGTTGTTGGAGGCCAATCATCTCAGCCCAAGGACATTGCTGCAGGAGTTCCTCAGGGCAGTGTCCTAGGCCCAAACATCTTCAGCTGCTTCATCAATGATCTTCCCTCCATCATAAGGTCAGAAATGGGGATGTTCGCTGATGATTGCACAGTGTTCAGTTCCATTTGCAACCCCTCAAATAATGAAGCAGTCCGAGCCCGCATGCAGCAAAACCTCGACAATATCCAGGCTTGGGCTGATAAGTGGCAAGTAACATTCGCGCCAGATAAGTGCCAGGCAATGACCATCTCCAACAAGAGAGAGTCTAACCACCTCCCCTTGACATTCAATGGCATTACCATTGCCGAATGCCCCACCATCAACATCCTGGGGGTCACCATTGACCAGAAACTTAACTGGGCCAGCCACATAAATACTGTGGCTACAAGAGCAGGTCAGAGGCTGGGTATTCTGCAGAGAGTGACTCGCCTTCTGACTCCCCAAAGCCTTTCCACCATCTACAGGGTACATGTCAGGAGTGTGATGGAATACTCTCCACTTGCCTGGATGAGTGCAGCTCCAACAACACTCAAGAAGCTCAACACCATCCAGGACAAAGTAGCACGCTTGATTGGCACCCCTTCCACCACCCTAAACATTCACTCCCTTCATCACCGGCGCATAGTGGCTGCAGTGTGTACCATCCACAGGATGCACTGCAGCAACTCGCCAAGGCTTCTTCGACAGCACCTCCCAAACCCGCGACCTCTACCACCTAGAAGGACAAGAGCAGCAGGCACATGGGAACAACACCACCTGCACGTTCCCCTCCAAGTCATACACCAACCCGACTTGGAAATATATCGCCGTTCCTTCATCGTCGCTGGGTCAAAATCCTGGAACTCCCTTCCTAACAGCACTGTGGGAGAACCTTCACCACACGGACTGCAGTGGTTCAAGAAGGCGGCTCACCACCACCTTCTCAAGGGATGGGCAATAAATGCCGGCCTCGCCAGCGACGCCCACGTCCCATGAACAAATAAAAAAAAGCTCCAACCCCCTTGCAATAAAGGCCAGGATACTATTTGCCTTCCTAATTGCTTGCTGTACCTGCATGTTAACTTTCTGTGTTTCGTATGCAAGGACACCCAAATCTCTCTGAACACCAACATTTAATGGTTTCTCACCATTTAAAAAATATTCTTTTTTTCTATTCATCTTACCAAAGTAAATAACTTCACATTTCCCCACATTATACTCCATCTGCCACCTTCTTGCCCACTCACTTAACCTGTCTATATCCCTTTCCAGACTCTATGTCCTCCTCACAGCTCACTTTCCTACCTAACTTTGTATCATCAGCAAACTTGGATACAACAGTCTCAGTCCCCTCATCTAAGTCATTAATATAGATCGTAAATAGCTGAGGCCCAAGCACTGATCCTTGCGGCACCCCACTAGTTACAGCCTGCCAACCTGAAAATGACCCGTTTATTCCTAATCTCTGTTTTCTGTTTGTTAGCCAATCCTCTATCCATGCTAATATATTACTCCCAACGCCATGAGCCCTTATCTTGTGTAACAACCTCTCGTATGGCACCTTATCGAATGCCTTTTGAAAATCCAAATATACTACATCCACTGGTTCCCATCTATCTACCCTGCTAGTTACATCCTCAAAAAACTCTAATAAATTTGCCAAACACGATTTTCCTTTCATAAAACCATGTTGACTCTGTCCAAACATATTATGATTTTCTAAGTGCCCTGTTTCCACATCCTTAATAATAGATTCCAGCATTTTCCTGACAACTGATGCCAGG